>NW_024412419.1:21088929-21096429 GCF_014898765.1 Herpailurus yagouaroundi | reverse complement strand
TTCAGCCCAGAGCCCGACGCGGGGCTCGAACTCACGGACCGCGAGATCGTGACCTGGCTGAAGTCGGACGCTTAACCGACTGCGCCACCCAGGCGCCCCGCAAACATCTTTTTAATGACCCATTCTTGGGGCGCCTGGGTGGCTCCGTAGGTTAAGCGTCCGACTTCAGCTCAGGTCATGATCTCACGGTCTGGTCCGTGAGTTCGAGCCCTGCGTCGGGCTCTGTGCTGACAGCTCAGAGCCTGGAGCCTGCTTCGGATTCTGTGTCTCCCTCTCTCTCTGACCCTCCTCCGCTCATGCTCTGTCTCTCTTTGTCTCAAAAATAAACATTAAAAAAATAATAATAATGACCCATTCTTAATTATGAACATACACCCTGAAATTACCAATCATTTGAGAAAGGCCTCTAAAATACAGAATAAAACAAATGTGGGGAGAGCACAGAAAACTTGAAGGAAAAACAGGCAAGAAATAGAAATGTCAAACAAGCTATCTCCCAAGAAAAAAATAATTCATGAAAAGAGTACACTTTAAAAAAAAAAACAAGAAAAAACTACTACAAATTTTAAAATACGACAGCTGAACTAAAACCTTCAATAGAAAAGTTAAAAGATAAAGTTGAGGAAATCTTCCAGAAAATAAAACCAATTAGGGGCGCCTGGGTGGCTCAGTCGGTTGGGCATCCGACTTCGGCTCAGGTCATGATCTCGTGGTCCGTGAGTTCGAGCCCCGCGTCTGGCTCTGTGCTGACAGCTCAGAGCCTGGAGCCTGTTTCAGATTCTCTGCCTCCCTCTCTCTCTATGACCTTCCCCCATTCATGCTCTGTCTCTCTCTGTCTCAAAAATGAATAAACGTTAAAAAAAAAAAAATTAAAAAAAAAAAAGAAAAGAAAACCAATTAACAAAGCTGGAAAATAGGAAATTACACAATAAAAAGTCCAAAAACCAATTAAAAACAAAATAAAGGGGGCACTTGGGTGACTCAAGTCAGTTGAGCGGCTGACTCTAAATTTCAGCTCAGGTCATGAGTTAAAGTCCCATGCCTGGCTCTGTGCTGACAGTATGGAGCCTGTGTGGGACACTCTTTCCCCATCACTCTCTGACCCTCCCCTGCTTGCTCACTCTCAAAATAAATAAATAAACTAAAAAAAAAACAAAAACAAAAAACAAAATAAAGGGAAGAAAATTATAGGGGGTAAAAATACAAGAAAAAAACATAAAGACCAAGTATTTAGAAAAATGGGTTCATAAAAAAAATTTAAAAAGACCCCACCCACTAAGATACATCATTCTGGAATCTGTTACGAGTCATCAAAAAAACAAAAAAAATTTTTACATTTTTATTTATTTTTGAGAGAGAGAGAACACAGTGGGGGAGAGGCAGAGAGAGAGGGAGACACAGAATCTGAAGCAGGCTCCAGGCTCTGAGCTGTCAGCACAGAGCCGGAAGCAGGGCTCAAATCCAAGAGCTGTGACATCATGACCTGAGCCGAAGTTGGATGCTTAACCAACTGAGCCATCCAGGCACCCCTAAAAAAACTTTTAAATCTAAAAACTTCTAGAGACAAACTAGATCACAAATAATGGATAAAGAATCAGAATGAGGGTGTGCCTAGGTGGCTCAGTCAGGTGAGCATCCAACTCTTGACTTCAGCTCAGGTCATGATCCCAAGGTGGTGGGATTGAGCCCCACATGAGGCTGAGTGGGGAGCCTGCTTAAAATTCTCTCTCCCTCTGCCCCTCTCCCCTACTTGTGCGCTCTTTCTCTTAGGGGGAAAAAAAAAAGAATCAGAATTGTACCGGATTTGTTAGCAACATCAGAAGCTAGAAAATAGACTAATATTTTCAAAACCCTAAGGAACAATTATTTTCAACTTAGAATTCTATCCCTATCAGACCTTCAATTGAATTAAAAAGAATTAAGATGTTGTCAAAATGGAAAGTCTCAAAAAATTTCCTTTGCCATACAACCTTTTTTCAAGAAGCTACTTAGAAGAGGAAAGGATCCAAGGCAGTAAACCAAAAAACAGTATCACAAAGAAGAGGCAGTTAAGGGAAGTCCCAAGGCAATAGCAGTACAACAGGCTTAGTTACTAACCAATCTATTACTGAAGCAGGAAGGAGAAAAGATCTAGAAGAGGTGTGTCCAGGAAAAAAAAAATTATCTCTCTGACAGTATGACTGTATAGATAATCATTCTGAGAGGTTGTTGGAGGATGTAGGAAAACTTGACAATGGGTAAAATGAAATTAATCAAATAAAGAGAATTTTAACTTCAGAGGAAAGAGAGAGTCATAATAAATTATTTGGCTTAACAGGGAATATTTACATGAGCATGGAACCACCAGAAACCAATTTGACAAAAAGGAGAAAGAGTAGGATGAGATTATAAAACGTTAAAATTCCCAACTAATATTAAATTAATGGGACACGTGGGTGGCTCAGGCAGTTAAGTGTCTGACTTCAGCTCAGTCGTTGAACTTGTGGTTCATGAGTTTAAAGCCCAGCATCAGGCTCTGTACTCACCACAATGCAGAGCCTGCTTGGGATTCTCTCTCTGCCCCCCCTTTCTGCCCCTCCCCACTTGCGTGTGCGCGCATGTGTGCGCACTTTCTCTCACTTCAAAAAAATAAACTTTAAAAATATAAAAATGGGACGCCTTGGCGGCTAAGTCGGTATATCCGACTCTGGCTCCAGTCATAATCTCACAGTTTGTGAGATCAAGTCCCACATCGGGCTTGCTGCTGTCAGCGCAGAGCCTGCTTTCGATACTCTGTCCCCCTCTCTCTGCCCCACCCCTATTCTCACGTGCTTGGTATCTTTCAAAAATAAATAAACATTAAAAAATTTTAAACAGAAATTAATTAATGACTCAAGAGATATATGGACATATCATTTGAAAACAGAGGTATGTAGGGGCACCTGGCTGGCTCAGTCAATAGAGTATGTGACTGGGGGTTGTGAGTTTGCGCCCCACCATGGGCACACAGCTTACTTAAAAAAATAAAAATAAGGAGCGCCTGGGTGGCTCAGTCAGTTAAGCATCTGACTTCTTTGGCTCAGGTCATGACCTCATGGCTTGTAAGTTTGAGCCCCATGTTGGGCTCTATGCTAACAGCTCAGACCCTCCGTTGGATTGTGTCTCCCTCTCTCCCTGCCCCTTCCCCACTCGTGCTCGCTCTCTCTCTCTCTCTCTCTCTCTCTCTAAAATAAACATTGAAAATAAAAAAAAATAGTGGGGCGCCTGGGTGGTCCAGTTGGTTGAGCACCTGACTCTTGATTTCAGCTCAGGTCACAATCCCAGTGTCATGGAATCAAGCCCTGTGTCCAGCTCTGCACCGAGCATGGAGCCTGCTTAAGATTCTCTCTCCCTCTGCCCCTCTATCCGGCCCATGCACACGCGCTTGCGCTCTCTCTCTCTCTCTCGCTCTCTCGCTCTCTCGCTCTCTCTCTCAAAAACAAAACAAAACAAAATGAATAAAAATACAGAAGTAGGTAACAGAAGAGCTAGATGATGCCTCTCTAGAGCAAGACTGGGGATGGACAGGGATAGGACGAGAGATTTCTTTATTACTAAAAATCTTATACCAGTATTTTATTTCAAATATATATCACTGATAAAAATTTTGAAAATCTTTCAGAAAGCAGAGTATAAATTGCTATTATATAAAAGAGTCACTTGAGTCAACTTTCACTCTTATAAATAATCTCTGAAGCCTTCAGAACATCTGCACCACCTGATTATGAGATTTAAAAAAACAAAAAACAAAAGGCCTGTACATTCAATAAATGGTACCGGAGCAACTGAATATCCATTCCATAGCCAAAAAAGATTAACTTCAACCTAAAACTCACACCATATACAAAAATTAACTCAAAATAGATTGCAGGCTCACATGTAAAATGTAAAACGATAAAATTTAGAAAACACCATGGAAGAAAATCTTCAGGATCTAGGACTAAACAGAGTTCTTAGACACCAAAAGCATGATCCGTAAAAAAAAAAAAAAAATTAATTAGACTTCATCAAAATTAAAACTGCTCTATGAATGTCCACATAATGAAGAAGAGACAAGATACAGACTAGGAGAAAATACCTGCAAACCACAAATCCAACAAAGGACTAGTATCTAAAATGTATAAAGAGGAGTGCCTGGGTGACTCAGGTAACCATCGGACTTCAGTTCAGGTCATGATCTCACGGTTCATGAGTTCAAGTTCCACATCTATTGGACTCTGCACTGACAGTATAGAGCCTGCTTGGGATTCTCTCTCTCCCCCTCGCTCTCTGCCCCTCCCCCACTCCCACTTTCCCTCAAAATAAACTGTAAGTAAGTAAATAAATAAATAAATAAAATGTGCAAAGAACTCTCAAAACTCAACAGTAAAAACAAAGAAAATGGGCAACTGACATGAACAGACATTTCATCAGAAGATATATAGATGGTAAATAAGGACATAAAAAGATTTTTCAACACCTCTGGCCAGCAGGGAAATGCAAATTAAAGCCATACTGAGAATATCACTATACAGATACCAGAATAGCAAAATACAAAATAGCAACACCACCAAATGCTGGTGAGGATGCAGAGAAACTAGATCACTCACACACTGCTGGTGGGAATGTAAAATAGTAAAGCCATTCTGGAAACAGTTTGGTAGTTTCTTATAAAACCAAACATGCAATTACCATATGACCCAGTAATTATACTATTGGGCATTTATCCCAGAGAAATGAAAACTTATGATCATATAAAAACTTATATACAAATATTCAACAGCTTTACTCACAACAGCCAAAAAGTGGAATCAGCAGTGATGTTCCTCAACAGGTGAATGGTTAAACAAACTGGTGAATGCATACCATGGAATACTACACAATAAAAAAGAACTACCAATATACACAACAACTTGGGTGAATCTCCAGAGAATTATGCTATGTAAATAAAAGCCAACCCCAAAAGGTATACCCTGTACAATTCCATTTATATAACATTTACGAAATGACAAAATTTTATAAATGAAAAACAAAGTTCTGGAGGAGATACATGGGGGCAGGGGTAGGAGTATAGTTAAAAGAACACCAGGGATCTTTGCTTCTTGGAACTGTTCAGTATCTTCACTGTGGTAGTGGCTACATTAACATACACAAGTGATAAAACTATGGAGAATTTAAAACATATACAAATCAAAACAAGTAAAACTGAGAAACAGGGACGCCTGGGTGGCTCAGTCGCTTGGGCATCCAACTTCAGCTCACGTCACGATCTCGCTGCTCGTGAGTTTGAGCCCTGCGTCAGGCTCTGTGCTGACAGCTCAGAGCCCGGAGCCTGCTTCCAATTCTGTGTCTTCCTCTCTCTCTCTCTCTCTCTCTCTCTCTCTCTCTCTGCCCCCTCCCACTCACGCTCTCTTTCTCTCAAAACTAAATAAACACTAAAAAAAAAAAAAAAAAAAAAACCTGAGAAACATAAATATGTAATGTATGTATGTATGCAAATGTAAAATAAGACTGATGTACTGTGCCAGATGTTAATATCCTGGTTGTGATATTACACAAGTTTCAAAAAATGTTTCCACTGAGAGAACTGGGTAGAATGCACAAGAATTCCCACTGTATTATTTTTTATAACTGCATATGAATCTACAATTGCCTTAATAAAAATTTCTATTAAAACACGTCTGCATATACATCGCTATTAATATGAAAGAAACAAATCAACACTGTCCTTCTATACTGATTTTGATACATTGTACTATTTGGGTCTCCACAAAACTGTTTTTCCTTTTTCTAATGATTTACAACCTTGGATGCTCGGTTTCTGGGCCATACTGGAAACTCTGTGTTCCACCACCAATGGCTGTTTTCCTCAAAAAAAAAAAAAAAAAAAAATTTTCATCTCTGGAAAGAAGGATAAACATCAAGCAATCACTTTTGCTTGTAATCCAAAATATGCAGTACTGTTTTCAAAGAAAATTTTTTCTCATTTCAGATTTCTCTTCAGGTGAGTTTTCTGCACTAATATTTTATTCTAACCATTTATTTTCAAAGTCTTTATCTTATAATTCAAATTTTAAAAACTTATTCCAAGGACACTTGGCTGCTTCAGTAGGTAGGACGTGCGACTCTTGGTCTTGGGGTTGTTAAATTCAAGCTCTATGTTGGATGTAGAGTTCACCTAATTACCTAAAAATAAAATCTTCAAGAGAAAAAAAAACCAAAACAGGATTCCATTAACCCCCAATATTCATCGATTTAAAGGAAGCAAATCTATGATCTTTACAAGACTTTTATTGGTCTTACAGATTCAGAAAATGTTCTATTAACATTCTCTGTAGCTTCCTTGAACTCTTCCTTTCTGACCTAACCAACTCCATAAGCATTTTTCCCATGCATATCTCTTTATCTAATTTATATTTCATATTTATACAGAATACATCTTTAGCAATTTATATTTTATGCTAAATAAAAGTTTCTAATTTGTAAATCAACACTCAACGAGCTCTAACAGTTCTCTATTAATTACAGTTCCTACCACAGCACTGACTGGGCAAACTGGTACTGTTAAAAGTTGAAAGAGATTGCCAATATTTCTATCACTCTTTCTCTTTTTCAAACCGAACAGGCATACAGGTATTCCTTTAACTTATTTGTACACTTGTATACACTGTAATTCTGGAAGTGAAAATAATTATCCTTAACATCAGCTTAGCTCTACTCTGTTAAGCTCTAGGTTTGCAAAGGACAAGTAACCCGAACAAAACTCCTTGATATTTGGTGCTGATACTTGTTACTTCTTCACTCCTGCCAAAACAACAACAAAAACAAAAAACAACACTGCAACTTCATTTTCCAAATAGAAATTGATGAATGGGAGAATTAGCCATCATTAATTTTTTTTCAAACAAAACCATGAAGTTCTCAGAATCAGAAATATGGCCATAGAACTAGATCTGGATTCTAGTAAAAAAGCTTTCACTAATTACCCATAAAATCTTTTGGAACTTACTTCACTTCACCAGTCTGTTTCTTGACTTAAAATTAATTGCAGGATTCTTTTCCTGCATTGATATTATTTTTTCTAACATCCCAAGGAGCTCCATGTAGGTACCCACAACAAAAAGACAAACCTGTCTTCAGTATCGAGTACAGACCAATGATACTGAAGTGTGGGAAAGTACCATATAGGATCCTCTTGACTCAAAGACCACTGGTTAACAGTAACTATCACATGGAACACCGAGGAACTGCCTGTGATTAAATGCTCTTACAGAGAACTAGGTCAAGTGTTGGGTAGCTTTTGTTTTTTGGATTCTTAGTAAAATACACATAACATAAAATTTACCAGTTTTTAAAAACTGTGGTAAAAATTCATATAAGATTTACCATCATGAGTCGCCTGGGTGGCTCAGTCGGTTAAGCGTCCGACTTTTAGTTTCAGCTCAGGTCGAGCCCCATGGTTGGGGAGTTCGAGCCCCATGGTTGGGGAGTTCGAGCCCCATG
>NW_024412419.1:21073127-21088919 GCF_014898765.1 Herpailurus yagouaroundi | reverse complement strand
ATGGTTGGGGAGTTCGAGCCCCATGGTTGGGGAGTTCGAGCCCCATGTTGGGCTCTGCACTGACACAGTGGAGCCTGTTGGGATTGTCTACCCCGACCTCTGCCCCCACTCCACCAAAATAAATAAATAAAAGTTAAAAAAAATATTTACCTATCTTAACAAGTTTTAAGTGTATGGTACAGTAATGTTAAGTATATTCACTTTGTTGTGCAACAGATCTCCAGAACTTTTTCACCTTACAAAACTGAAACTCTATACCCATTAAACAACTCCCTATTTCCCCCTTCTCCCAGTCCCTGAGGGACTATCATTCTACCTTTCACCATTCTACTTTCTGTTTCTATGAATTTGACTTTAGATACCTCATGTAAGTGCAAGCATATAGTGAATATTTGTCTTTTTGTGCATTTAACCATTTTTAAGCATACAGTTCAGTGGCATTACATGATATTCTAATTATTATACAATCATCACCACTACCATCTCTACAACTTTTTCATCTTCCCAAAGTCAAACTCTGTACCCATTAAGCAATAAATGAAATTCTGTACACATTAAGCAATAACTCCCCATTACCCAGTCTCCAGGCCCTGATAACCACTATTCTACTTTCTCTATGAATGTGCCTATCCTAGGTACCTCATATAAATGATTTCACACAGTATTTGTCCTTTTTTCGGTCTGCCTTCTTTCCCTTAGCACAGTGTTTTTAAGGTATCCATGTTGTTGTATATGCGAGAATTTCATTCCTTTTTAAGGCTCAGTAATATTCCACTCTATGCATATACTACTACATTTTGTGTATCCATTCATGTGGACATTTGGGTCGTTTCTACCATTTGGCTATTGTGAATAATGCTGCTAAATAGATAGTAAGTATGGTGAGGATGTGGAGAAATTGGAACCCTGGTGCAGTGACAGTAAGAATACAAAAGAGTACAGCCACTGTGGAAAACAATAGGGTGGTTTCCCAAAAACTTAAAAATAGAATTACCACATGACCCAGAAATTCCACTTCTGGGTCTAAACCCAAAAGTACTGAAAGAACTTGAACAGGTAACTGTATGACAAAGTTCCTTTTTTAAAAAAAATGTTTATTTATTTATTTTGAGACAGAGTATGTCAGCAGGGGAGGAGCAGAGAGGGAGAAGGAGACTCCCAAGCAGGCTGCACACTCAGCACGGAGCCCAATGCAGATATCAATCTCACAACTGAAAGATCACTACCTGAGCGGATATCAAGAGTCATATGCTTAACCAACTGAGCCACCCAGGAGCCCCTGACAAAGTTCATTTTTGATAAGCCAGTCATCCTAATGGGTTGCAGTAACATCTCATAGTGGTTTTGAATTGCATTTCCCTAATTATTAGTGATGCTGAACAACTTTTCATGTGCTTACTGGCCATCTGTAGACCTCCTTTGGAAAAATGTCTGGATAGTTTTTAATCAATCCTAAAACTAGGTATTAAAATGAAAGATTCCTTAGGCACCCTGGCATTCCTATAGCATGAGCTGCTGACTGAGAATCACAGCAAAGTCCAGGCATGTTTAATATGACAGGGGTTTTGCTCATTTCTCTAAAAAGCAGCCTCCCCATATAAATGGGCTCAGTTCAATTAAATCAACCAATTCTTAAATGCAGGTTACTGGAACCATCCTACTCTAATAAAGCTTAGCAAAAAGGATGCATTCATTATACCTCTCCAGAGGCAAGAGACTTTACCAATTTAACTTCTTGCATGGAGCCCAGACAATCCATTTCCCAACAAAAGATATTCCCTACGGAAAAGGTAATAATACACCAAGGCATGGAATGAGGAATTAATACCAAAAAATAGCACATTCAGTAATACAGCCCACTAAAAATTTCTGCCTTAGGACAAGTCCATGTAACTACCATTAAAGGATAATGTTTTCCTGACCTCATACTGCCAAGAGGGCTACAACCAAATGGACCCCTGAAAAGCTCTTTAGCAAATATTTCTCAAACCAGTTTTACCCTAAAATTATTCTACTAGCCAAACAGCTATTATTCTTAAGCAAAATCTGATTGCAATATACTTC
Organism: Herpailurus yagouaroundi; assembly: GCF_014898765.1. Lineage (NCBI taxonomy): Eukaryota > Metazoa > Chordata > Mammalia > Carnivora > Felidae > Herpailurus > Herpailurus yagouaroundi. The sequence continues at coordinate 21,086,855 of NW_024412419.1, read as the reverse complement.
ACATATACAACGTTCAGAAAGTAGACAGGAAGGAAAATATTAAAATAAAACTGGCCCCTATTCTATATTAAAGGGTCCTGACTGTATTACTTGTCTGCCTGTCTTCATTCATTATTTATGTCACACCCATTAAGAGAAACTTTTTTTTTAATTTTTTTAATGTTTTTATTTATTTTTGAGACACAGAGTGCTCGCTTCGGCAACACATATATTTTTGAGACACAGACAGAACATGACCAGGGGAGCAGCAGAGAGAGAGAGAGGGAGACACAGACTCTGAAGCAGGCTCCAGGCTCTGAGCTGTCAGCACAGAGCCCGACTCGGGGCTTGAACTCATGGAGTGTGAGATCATGACCTGAGCTGAAGTCGGACACTTAACTGAATGAGCCACCCAGGCGCCTCAAGAGAGACTCTTCTAAGTGTTTAGCCTCTATCCACAAAAAACAAACAAATAAAAAACAACAACAACAAAAAACCTCTGCCCTCATGCAGCTTATATTCTAGTTCCCTTGGATTCACTTTGAGAATGGTGAGTGTGGGACATAACAGTAATTTGTTTTTGCAACTCTGCAATAAATCTGACCATAATATCATAATTTCTGCTATAAATGTGTGGGAATTGAAAGTACACAGAAAAATTTAAATACTGTAGTCTTTGTGAGCACTATGGGCATAATAAGCCCATAAAAATTCTTTCTTCTAAGAATCAATGACCAACAAACAACTAAAATGATTCCATCTGAAATAATGAGGGTCTGCCTTCTATCGGCAGTTTGGTCCTTGTGAATACCTACTTCTATTTATTTCTGAATACTCACTTTGCAAGGTAACTACTTACTCAAACCTCAAGAGGTTTTAACAATCAAGTAACAACTCAAATTTCACTATCATTCATAATTAGCGAATGCTCTAGATTTTTTAAAAAACAAAACTAAAGAGATAACCCTAGTCAACTGATAACATTTTTTAAAAAGTAAAAAAATAGCATACAAAGTCATTTCTAGCCAACTAGCTAGTTCAGACTGTTCAGACATACACTGTCCAATATGGTAGCCACTAGCCACAGGTGACTATCGAGCACCTGAAACATGCCAAACCCAAAGTGAAATTAGTTTCAGTGTATAACATACACACTGAAAAAAAACAATAGAAAATATTTCAACAATTTTTAAATATTGATTACATAATAAGATGATACCATTTGGGGTAAAATGAGTTAAAACATTATTAAATTCTTCTTTTATTTTAATGTAAAAAAAAACCTTTTTTTACTTTTTTCAATATCAAAAAATATGTGGCTCGGATTCTATTTGTTTTAAACAGCACTGGTTTAATAGACTCCTAAACCTGCACACAGAGTGATACATGCAATATCTGTTGGAGCTATACTTAGAATTTCATACTTATTCACTTCTCAGTTCACACTCTTCAGCCTATCTCCTATATCAAAATACCAAACATATCAAATATTTTTATATCAAAATATGAAACTTTCAGAGTCTAACGTGAAATTGTTTAGCAGACTAACAAATATTTGAGTGACCATGTGCGCAGGGCATTCAATCCATAAAGTAACTTGTTCTGCTATCCTTCAACAGCCAAAGGTACATATAGTCTGTATCTAGCTAATAAGCACTCTGCTCCTACAGTATGCCTGGCACCACGCTAGACGCTTTACTCTCACTGACCCATAAAATCCTCACAACTACCCTATGTAGTAGATTCTATTTAAAGAAGAAATTGAGAGGCACCTTGGTGGCTCAGTTGCTTAAGCATCCAACTCTTGATTTCAGCTCAAGTCATAATCTCACAATTCAGGAAATCTAGCCCCACATCAGGCCCTGCACTGCCAGTGTGGAGCCCACTTGGGATTTTCTCTCTCTGCCCCTCCACTGCTCGAGTGCTCTCTCTCAAAAATAAATAAGCTTAAAAAATAATAATAAAATAATGAAGAAATTGAAGCACAAAGAGGTTAAGTAACTTGCCAAAGTCCCACAGCCTGTGGAAGTAGGATTCCAACCAAGCAGGCTCTAACCAAAACCACCACACATTTTCCCTAAAAAAAGGACTACACAAGGGGTGCCTAGTTGAAAGTTGGAAGAGCATGCAACTCTTGATCTCGAAGTTGTGAGTTTGAGCCCCACGTTGGGTACAGAAATCACTAAATAAATACATAAAACTTAAAAAAAAGAAAAAAAAAAGAAAGACTACACAAGACTGAGTCATTATCTTATAGGATTGGGTTCTAGTTGTGTGTACGTACCCATTACGAAAAGACTAGAATAGATGGGGCTTAATGCATTGCTTCCTACTCTCATTCCACCCTTCTCAATGGCAGGCTAAAGTTGATCTTGATCTTGCTAAAGGTTTACACTATGCTCCCTTTTCCAGAATTTCTAGACCCTATCCTATTCCACTGGTCCAATTCCTATGTCCTTCAGGCTTCATTTCAGATACCATCTCCATGCAAGCTTACTCAGATTCCCCCATGATTTAGGCTGGTCACCTCTCCTCCCTATGTTCATCCCTTTGTAGCACTTCCCACGCTCTGTTGTGACTGCTCAAGGGGTCTACCCTGTTCACCACTTATAATACCTAAAACCGTGCCTAGCATCAGGTGCTCGATAAATATTTGCTGAACTATCTAACCATGTGACCCACCCAGTTACAGCTAAAAGTGGTGGCATATTAAAAGCAAACTTAGTGGTAGGAAGTGCTAATCCACAAGCAGAAAACAAGTTCTAAATTTCAGGGAATTTATGACAGGTCAAGAGAATAGTATGATACACATCCAATAATGATTGCAATGTCTCCCACCCATCCCGAAAAAAGGAAGAGTAAAATTAAAAATCTATTTAAAATTATCATTTGCCCAACTTAATTTCAGTATAATTTCACATGAATTAAGTAGCTAACAAAAATTTTGTCATAAATCCAAATCAACCATTCCAATAATGCTGTAAATTGAAATCAGATTAATTTTGCAATTCCCAGAGTTCAGAGAAGGCTGCAGTTGCTTTTTAAAATCATCTCAAGTATGAAACTAGTTACATGTATAATTGGGTTTCACTGCACTGCCCCAATGCTGAGTGCTGTGTTCCAAATGACGGGCAATCATGTATCCTTTAAGATATTTATTGCGGGGGGGGGGGGGCACTTTTCGCATACAATTCATTTAACACAAGTCGTCTTAATGCCACTAAATTTTCTAACCAGAATCCAAAGGAATTTTCCCAGAGTCTTCCCCCCTTTTTTTTTCCAAAACCAGAAACCAACTAAAAAGGTCAATCTTTAGTTCTTACTTCCACACTAAGCAATTCTGAAACATAAGGTGAAAGTACATTAGAAGTTCTTCGGCTAGGACTGGCCAAACGTTTTCCCGTAAATTCTAGCGTAAAGTCTAACAGAAGGGAGAACTTCATTCTTTCGGGTTTGAGGACAGAAACTGATCATCTCCCTTAGATTACTGTTTCTGTTGATGTCTGGAAAAGCACTGTGAGGCAAACATGCCATTGAGTCCCACCCCAAGCACTAAGAGCCTCCGATTGTTTGACACATCAATGGATTAGTCAACGCGGGGGAACTCACTTTTCCCCTTTAATTTGCTTTAATTATTCCTCACACAAACCCTCAAGTTTACTCTAAGTTATGACCATATAGAATCTTCTCTTTGCCCTGAAGTATAAATTCAGGCCTTTACCAAATGACCTACGGCTTCAATCCCAACCACTAAAATAAATCCCTTACAAGTATCGTGCATCTAGTAACGCCACACAAATATGGAAAAAGCCAGTGCAGTCGCTTAAAGAAACAGCATTCTGGAACGTGGTTAATGCTGCATATTTTGCATCAGAGGCACCGAACAGAGTAGGAGACTTGAAAGCAGAAGACCCCGCCCCAGTAAGCTCGATGTCGATTCAAACAGTAACTTAGGTCTGTCGCTTGGAATCGGAATCACTGAAACAAAGGCGTTTATTACGGGAAGCAAGATGTCTGGAGTAACAGAAACGGTCTGCAGCTACTCAGACCGTACACCATCTTCCCACAGGTCTTACCTATGGTGGAAATAAAGGTGGTATTGAAGGCATCATCCGAAAAACGAAAAAGGACGCAGGTCTTCCCCACTCCCGAGTCTCCGATCAGGAGCAGCTTGAAAAGCAGGTCGTACGTCTTCTTCGCCATTGGGAGGAGCGGCTCAGGCTCTCGCCGCCGGCGGCCCCAAGGGATCGGTCCCTCTCACTACAGCCAACTCCTCGCTCGGGCGTTCTCAGGCCGGAGGACCGGGGAAGCGTGGGAAAAACGAGGGCTCGAGAGGGCGCGGGCGACCTGCGAACGGCCTCGTCGAGGAAGCCCCCCGACGGTGGCGGCGTCCGGTGCCTCCGAGGGCGGCGACCGCGGCTCCGCAGCCTCTCCCAGCCGCTCCGCCCGGTTCCGGGGAGTCGGTCGGGACAAAATGGCCTCCCCTCCCCCCTCAGGGCTGCTCGGCCGGGACGCTCCCACGGGCGAGCAAGCAAGCTCTGCCGTCGAGGGAGTGCGGCGGGCGTGAGGACAGTCTCCCTCCCAAGCAGAAACTCCGCGCCAGGACGCGGCGGTGGCAGTGGAGGACCCCGAGCCGACGAGCTCAGCTACATAGCCACAGGAAGCCGAGCCGCCCCGGCCAGAGCCACCTTTTCCCCGTGCCCTCTCACGCCGGCGTGCGCGCTGCCTGAGACGCACGCAAGGACGTACGCCCGCCCTTCCCTCGCGCCCTAGCCCTGCGGATCGCCTCTGCGCACGCGCGCCGGAGCGTGTAGGGGCACGCGGGGGCGGGGAGTGGTGCGCCGGCTCTCCGAGCCTCTGTCTGAGGCAGGACGGAGAAGAGAGAAGGGAGGGGCGAGAGAGGGCGAGGCCGCGGGCGCGCTCCCTGCGGCCGCCTGATAGGGTGCGCCGCGTTAAGAGTACGCCCCTCGGGGAGGTGCTGCCTGGTGACTGCGCAGGCGCGGCACGCTGGAGTAGCCCCTTGACACCCTCTTTCCTCCCGGGGCCGCCTCCCCGGCCGCGCTGAGGATGCCCCCGGTTGTGTTTGTCGCGTGTGTCGAGCTGAGGGGCTTGGCGCAGCAACAGCCCTTGATGGCCGTGAGTTCCTGTGTAGCTGTAGTTCGTAAACGCCAGAAAAAGTGGCGCCCTGGGTCATTAATAGGCTCTTTGCTAAGATGAGACGCATCCTGTAGTGCCCTCCCTGGTGGCTAATGGTAACAGGAGAAGCATTAGAGCTACATCCTGGTTTACTTCAGGAGCAAAAGTTGACGTTCCAGAGAACAGGAGTCTGAAATGGAAAAACTGGCCGGGCTGCTCAGTTTGGAATGATGTAATCCGCCTTCCAGGGCGAGGGGAGAAGGACTGAAGAACACCTGGGTGCAGGGAGAAGTCGAAGCTTCGGTGCTGTGCTCTACGCCCAGGACCCGCTCCAGGCCTTGCAGTCCTTTTGGAATGCCCGAGAGCCCAGCAGCGCCATACAGAGGCAGCAGGGCTGGTCCCTGCGGCCAAAAGCTAACCACCGGTGTCCAAAATCGAAGGACAGTGAAGCCAACCCCAACCCGACGCTGCCTCTTCCTTGCCCTTCCTTTTCCTGTGCCTTACACCCTTTCATCCCTATTAGTCTTTATCCTTTCCTGTTCCTCTTTTTCCTTTCTGTCGTTTAAAGAGTCACGCCCCTGCCCTGCCATTCTCAATGTGCTTCATCGCTACCAAGCACACCCAGGATGTGGTGGTAGGGTAGTTGAACCTGGTGGGCTAGTTCAAACTCCTACAAGAGAAAACCCTGAGACATCTGGAAACGGGATTTGAGAGAGAAGTAAAAACTACATTTTTACATCCGCCACCACCCCCAAAACGTTTGTGCGTTTATTTTTTTTTTTAATTTTTTTTTCAACATTTATTTATTTTTGGGACAGAGAGAGACAGAGCATGAATGGGGGAGGGGCAGAGAGAGAGGGAGACACAGAATCGGAAACAGGCTCCAGGCTCTGAGCCATCAGCCCAGAGCCTGACGCGGGGCTCACTCACGGACCGCGAGATCATGACCTGGCTGAAGTCGGACGCTTAACCGACTGCGCCACCCAGGCGCCCCATGTGCGTTTAATACGTAATTAAAATTGGTCTTCGAGGCCGTTAGGGTAATCATATTTCAACCTCCCATTTTTTAAAGACTTGGCTTGCATTTTTCCTTCCCAACCACCCCTGAAGCTTCACTACTGAAAATGCTTGTCTTCTCTGATACATCTCGCTCTTCAGTTTGTTTCTGTGATTGCTCTTGTCACTTAAACCTTATTCTCTATGGATCATTCTTTCTATAGTTGGGAATGTCTTATGATAATGCCAACAATTCTAATATAGGCTGGCTATGCAAATCACAAAATGAGCTATGATCAGTGCTTCACAGGTTTGTCGTCCGTTAAGAGGCATTACATTGAGCACCCCGGAGTGTTAGCGTGATTCTCCCTTTCAAATAAGTTTAACTCAAGCCCCAGTGTTGTAAAGCATTTCTTAAATGTTATTATTTCTAAATGTAGAAAGCCCAATGAATTCCATGACGTAAAATTTGGGAATAAGGGCAGTTACATATAAAAAATAAATTGGGGCGCCTGTGTGGCTCAGTTGGTTGAGCATCCAACTCTTGGTCTCTGCTCAGGTCTTGATCTCTGGGTCATGGGATCCACCCCCGCATCAGCCTTGTGCTGACAGCACAGAGCCTGCTTGGAATTCTCGCTCTTCTTCTCTCTGTATCTCTGCCCCCCTCCAAATAAACTTGAAAACATTTTTTTTAATTGAAAAATAAATTTAGAAACTTCATGTTTTATCCTAGCTCTTTCTTTTTTTTACTGTTTATTTGGTTGGAGAGAGAACTGGAGCGTGCAAGTGGGAGAGGGGCAGAGAGAGGGAAAGAGAGAATCCCAAGCAGTCTCCTCGAAGTCAGCGGAGAGTCTGACACAGGGCTTGAACCCACAAACCATGAAATCATAACCTGAGCCAAAATCAAAAGCTAGATGCTTAACTGACTGAGTCACCCAGGCACCCCTATCCCAGGTGTTTGGAACAGTTACAGCACTTGGAGCCTTTTCTCCATGGGCTCCATATTCTGAAACCTTAGGAGTGAACTGCACTTATTAACAAATTGTATTTATTATTGGGTCCGGATCATAGAATTTTAGAGCTTTCGTATCTTTTACATCATAATTCAACTCCTGTGTGTAATTTACAGATAAATCTAAGGCTTAGAGAGGTTAGAGACTTGCCAGAGGTCACACATTAGTGGCAGAGCCAGCACTATATGCAAGGGGACAGGGAAGAAGACCTCTACAGGACATCACGTTGTATGGAGGTGGGAATTGGGAGGCTCAGCCAGTTCTCGATGTTCGGCTTCCCCAAAGTTAATTAAAAGTTTTGCTGGAGTAAGACCTAAGCATCAAGCTACGTTGCCATGGAAGGTGGCTGGAATGATCAAGGCATGAAAGGCCTCTGACTTTAGGGCGAAAAAAAGAATAAAATGGGGTCTATGTAGGCCTAAAAGGAAAACCTAGTGTTATGAAGAAATATTTGATAAATCCTAAAACTTAGTGAAAGAAAATGCCAATTTAGTTAGTACTAGTTTAGGATTTATGCCCTTAAAAATTTTTCTCTGTAAATCTTGCCCAAATATTTGCAAAGCCAAGAAAGAAAATAGATATATTTATATGCTCGTATTATTAGTTAAGGTATTATTTCTATATCTTTCTAGAGAACACACAGCTGACCAAAGTCATGTTTCCAGTCCTCTGCTTCAACTTTTAGGACCTGCCTTTAAAGCTTATAGGAAATTCCTACCTTGGTGCCTGGGGGCCCCCCCCCGCTGGGGGGGGGGGGGGGGGGGGGGGCCAAAAAAAAAGTAATTAAAATAAAAAAAAAAAAAAAAAAAAGGAACATTCTACCTTGGGGCGCCTAGCTGGCTGGGTCCAAAGAGCATGTGATTCTTGATCTTTGAGTCTTGAGTTCGAGCCCCATGTTGGGGGTAGAGATCACAGACAGACAGACACAAACAAACAAACTTTAAAAAAATTCTTGCCTCAGAAGATCATTTTTAATGCCTCAGGATCATCATTATTCCTCTTCCTGCATGTATCTTCCATCCTCTGTACCTGATTTCTTCCTCTGATTTCTCCGCCCCTTGCTCTCTCTATCCTTAAAAATGGAGTTATTCCCGTGAATGGCAGTCCCACTGCTATGTCGTCACCTGGCCATAAAAGCTACCACTCCAATCTCAGAGATTTTGCCTATTTGCTAGCGCCTACCTCCTGCGTTCACTCTCCCAGCCTTCAGCAGAGATTTCCATGAGAAAGGTCTTTGTTAGACATCCCTGATTGCTGAGAGGCTGCAGCCATTCTTCTCTCCATCACCTGCCGATATTCTGCTCTGCCTACATATCTTGACTTAGTCCTACCTCATGTTAGAGAATGATTGCCCCATGAGCCTTCCCCATCCCATTGGATGTGTTTGTCCTAAGCTTCTCCGGGGATACCTCAGTTCTGAAATGCTGGACTACTCAGCTGGCACTTAATGGCAAGCCCTAGCCAACGAGCTTTATCTCCTATCCCAGCTTCCTCACATTAGTCTCCAGACAAACTGAACTGGTCTTTTTTTTCTGCAATTACTATGCATCTTCTTGACTTCATGCTTAGTTTCATGTGGTTCTCTCCATGTGAAATGCATCCCCCCCTCCCCCCATCTCTATCCCTTCAGCCTTCAGCTTAAATATCCTCGCCATAGCCTGTCTTCTGCAACACTCTTGCTGGAAGGAATTTGTTTCTCTTTTGTAATACATATTTATCTTTAGAAACTTAGAACCTGCATATAAACAAAACAAAAATTTTTAATTATTAAAAATTCTACTCCCAGGATTACCTGGTTGACTCAGAGAGCACATGACTCTTGATCTTGGGGCTGCGAATTTGAGCTCCATGTTGGACACAGAGCACACTTAAAAAAAAAATCTACCCACAGAGATAACCCCTATTAGTATTTTGATGAATAACCATGTAAATATTCTTCCCGTAGCTCTTTTTTAGACACTTCTTACACATTTTCCACATTTATAAAGATATTTGTGTACATATTTTATCCAATTGGAGTCTCCTTAAGAGCTTGTGACTATTATATTCATGACTTTACAAAGAGTCTTCAACATATCAGAAGGTCAAAACATGTTTATTGAAGAGAAAATAAAATGAAAGTCACCAGTTCGCTTTTTTCCCTAGAAAACAATACTAATTTGGAGAAATTCTCCGTGTCAGAAAAAAAAAAAACTGAAAACTCAAAAGAGAGGGAGCCTGGGTGGCTCAGTCAGTTAAAGATCTGACTCTTGATTTCGGCTCAGGTCATGACCTCAGAGTTCCTGAGTTTGAGCCCCACGTGGGGCTCTGTGCTGACAGCAAGGAGCCTGCTTGGAATTCTCGGTCTCCCTCTCTCTCTGACTCTCTCCAACTCACATGCATGTGCTCTCTCTCTCTCTTAAACATTTTACTTTACCTTTTTTAACGTTTATTTATTTTTGAGAGAGAGAGAGACAGAGTGCAAGCCGGGAAGGGGCAGAGAGAGAGGGAGACACAGAATCCAAAGCAGGTCCAGGCTTTGAGCTGTCAGCACAGAGCCCGACGTGGGGCTCAAACCCACAAACTGCGAGTTCATGACCTGAGCCAAAGTCGGACGCTTAACCAACTGTGCTACTCAGGCGCCCCAATAAATATTTCTTTTTGATAGAGCGTGCACAAGTGAGCAAGGGGCAGAGAAAGAGAGAGAGAATCCCAAGAGGGGAAGAGAGAGGGAGAAAGGGAGAGAAGCAGGGCTAGAAGCAGGGCTCCTGTTCACCTGAAGCGGGGCTGGTGCTCACCCAAAGCAGGGCTCTAGCTTACACGATGTGCGACTCAAACTCACGAACCATGAGATCATGACCTGAGCTGAAGTCAAGATGCTTCACAACTGAGCCACCCAGGCGCCCAAATAAATAAACATTTTTTTTAAATAGAAATATAAAAATAAATAAAAGTGATTATGGATCCAGTAGGAACCCTCACCAATCTACAGGTTGTATATTTACATATAAAAATGTAAATATGTAAATTAACCGTTTGTTCATGTCTTAAAAAAGAATCATCCAAGGCAAAGGATAATTATTTTCTTTTTTTTTTTTTTTGGAAAAGTCCATTTTTTTTTTATTTTTTTTTTCAACGTTTATTTATTTTTGGGACAGAGAGAGACAGAGCATGAACGGGGGAGGGGCAGAGAGAGAGGGAGACACAGAATCGGAAACAGGCTCCCGGCTCTGAGCCATCAGCCCAGAGCCTGACGCGGGGCTCGAACTCACGGACCGTGAGATCGTGCCCTGGCTGAAGTCGGATGCTTAACCGACTGCGGCACCCAGGCGCCCCAGGATAATTATTTTCTAATAATTGGCCATTCAACTAGGCATTAAAGTAATAACTGCTCAATTCGCACTACTTAAAAAATGAGAGCAGCAAGACACAAACATAGTAGTTCTCTTTTAACATGAAGATATGCAGAGTAAACTCCTGGGTGCATCAATGCAAAATGGGCTACAAGGCACACATGAGCCATCACAGGAACTGGAATTTTTACAGCAGCAAAAGTCAGAGCACTGAAGAGCAAAGAAGGCTTTAGGTAAATTGAGAGAGAGAGAAGAGGGGAGAGCATAAGGTATGGCAACTTGACCTGCATGAGACAGTTGGAAAAATCACAGAAGCACCAAAAGTAAGAAGAGAACAGAGAGAGAAAAAGTCACTTTCCAGAGGCAGAACCAGGGGAGGCGAATGCTTTAACCCTTTTCCAAGCCAAGAAATTTGAAGCTACACTTGTGACTTACAAATTTATAGACTCAAGGCATGACGTGATGGAGTCACAGTGATCTGATCTTGAAGCCCTGGTCCATCTCACTTAGCTGGGTCATTTTTTTTTTATTTTTTTTTAATGTTTATTTATTTTTGAAGGAGAGAGAGACAGAGTGTGAGTGGGGGAGGGGCAGAGAGAGAGGGAGACACAGAATCAGAAGCAGGCTCCGGGCTCTGAGCTGTCCGCACAGAGCCTGATGCGGGGCTCAAAACCACGAACTGTGAGATCATGACCTGAGCCAAAGTCGGACGCTCAACCGACTGAGCCACCCAGGTGCCTAGCTGGGTCATTTTAAGCAATTACTAATCAAACTGAACTTCAGTTTCTTCATCTGGAAAGTAAGGTTACCAGGAGCTACCAAATCAAGTGATTGTGAAGATTAAAATAATCCATGTAAAGACCCTGGCAGTGGGGCTAGCAGTCCCTTAAACGTCGATTCTCCTCCCCTGGTAAGATGTAAACCATCTAAGGAACTGCTGCTGTGTCTCCTGTAATACCTAACCCAGAGTCTTACATGTACCAGGGGCTCAATACATGTAAATTCAATTGAATCATATCTGCATTAGAGGAAATCTTGGAAGGCATCTCAACTAATTCCCTGCTCCATGCAGAAATGCCCTAGCCAACCAGTGGTCTGTCCAGTCGTTGAACACCACCAGTTAGCTTGCTGATGCCAATAGGACTGATTACAGCGCTTGGTATTTCATAATTTATTTTGAGAGAGTAGGAGCAGGGGAAGGACGGATAGAGAAGGGGACAGAGGCTCTGAAGCGGGCTCTGCACTGATAGCAGTGAGCCTGATGCGGGGCTCCAACTCACAAACCGTGAGATCATGACTTGAGCTGAAGTTGGATGCTCAACAGACTGAGCCACCCAGGTGCCCCCAGTGCTTGGTATTTCCGACAGAAAAGTGTTCCACACACTGAGTCTAAGTGTGCTTCCCTGTAACATCACCTATTTGTCCTAACTCTGTGCTCCGGAGCAACACAGAGTGAACTTTCCCTCACATTCAGATGACAGCTCTTCAACTATTTGAAGATAACATTGGTATTTTCCTCTAAGCTGCTCCAAGCTAACTCTCTTCATATAAGATGACTCTCAGGTAACTATCAGCACTACCATTTTGGTTTGTATATGTCCCTCCAATGGAATGTGGCACCCATAATTGAGCATTATTTGAGTTAAGGACATGACCCTGTGGAAACGCCCAGATCAGGCTACCACTAACAGGTTATAGAAATAAGGGCCAATTGGGATACTCCCTAAGACTGAGGTGATTTGGTACCTGATTGAGAAGAAACTACCTTCCAGATCAACTTTGCCTTGTAACTATTCTTTTGTTTTTAATTTTTGATTTTTAATTTTTTATTCTTTTTATTGAGAGACAGAAAGAGTGTGAGCGGGGAGGGGCAGAGAGCGAGAGAGAGAGAGAGAGAGAGGGAGACACAGTATCCAAAGCAGGTTCCAGGCTCTGAACTGTCAGCACAGAGCCCGACGTGGGGCTTGAACTCACGAACCGCAAGATCACGACCCAAGCCAAAGTTGGACACTTAACCGACTGAGCCACCCAGGCGCCTCATAACCGTTCTTTAAGTTACTAAACTTTTCAAAAAATTTAGATAAAAATTACCTCTTACATACACAAATTGAAAATAAACAAAAGAGGGAAATGACGATTCACAGGAGTATAAGAATGTATGAAGAGTTGTTTAAATTCACTCGTAATCATAGAAATTCAAATTAAAACAAGATAGTATTTTCTGCCCATCAGAATGACAAAAAATTAAAAAGATGGATAATACCAAGTGTTGGTGAGGATAGGGCGGGACAAGAACTCTTGCCGTTAGCTAGCGGGAATGCAATCTGGCCCAGCCATTCTGGAAAGCAATGAGGCAGTATTTAATAAACGTTGTACATGCCTATGACCCCACAATACCACTCCTGGGTGTGTCCGTGAGAAATCCTCACATAGGTTCATCACGGCTTTGTTTGTGACAGCTATTGTTGGAATCAATCTAAGCATCTGTTACCGGGGTGGAGTAAATAAACTGTGAAGGATGCACATTGAGGTAGTCCGGATCACACAGGGTTAGCTTGGTTTGAAAGCTGGCTAATATGACAACTCAGACCCAAGGCTACATTGTTATCACTTCAGTTCGCTGATAAACTAGAAAACAAGTAAAGCAAAGAACAATGCCTTCCTAGTTCCTCCCAGAAACATGCCCAAATTCTGGTGATCAGTGCAGGCCATTTAGAGGGAGAAAGATGGGTCTAATGAGTTCAGAGTCGGGACTAAGTTTTTATAGGATTAGGCTTGGTGAGGGACTGGGTGAGCATTCAAGGGCCTATAATCTACCATGTAAGAAAATTCTTTGTTGTACTATTGGGCCAGCCGCAGGCCTGTCCAGGGCCTACCCCGCATGCTATAAAATACTGTATAGCAATATTAAGCTAGTAACTAGCTGCACATTCAGCAATTAGAACAAAGGAAACAGAAAATGATTTATAGTACAATGCCATTTGTGTAAATTAAAAACATACAAAACTATATTACATGAAGTTTCACACATATTTAATAATGTACATCAAATACATTACAGAGGGAACCTGGAAAGGTAAGGCAATGACAGAGGAAGAAGGGAAAAATATGAAATGAAATAAAATGGGAGGAACCTTGCACAGATTAGAAATGTCAGGGGTGCCTGGCTCAGTCAGTTAAGCATCCAACTTTGGCTCAGGTCACGATCTCACAGTTCGTGAGTTCAAGCCCCACATCAGGTTCTCTACTGACAGTGGATCCTCTCTCTCTCT
>NW_024412419.1:21061693-21073117 GCF_014898765.1 Herpailurus yagouaroundi | reverse complement strand
AAGCCCCACATCAGGTTCTCTACTGACAGTGGATCCTCTCTCTCTCTCTCTCTCTCTCTCTCTCTCTCTCAATCTCACAAAAATAAACATTTAAAAATACATTAAAAATTTTCAGTGTGTAAATAAATGAGGAAAGTGACTCAGTGCTTTGCCTCCCAGATCTAAATTTTTAAACAAAAGTGAGGAAGGGATTCAATTGTACAGAGAGATACAGAGATAGAGGAAATTAATATTGATACTCCTCTCATGGATATTAGACTAATAGCAAAATGAGAAAAAAAAACCGTAAGTATTTGGTTTGGCTTGAAAAAAGAATAGATTCTGGCTGTTTGTTTCTATGTCTAATTACCACATAATGTAACAACAGTAACGCACATTTAAAATTTGTGACAGATTTATTTGATCACCTTGATTCATAATGGAAGCTCAGACATCATGGAATTGTCTGTTCACGAAGCTTGGAGCTCAGCTCTCCGCGGTCACCTGTCAGCCCTCACCCAGCCCCGCTTCCAGCTCCTCGGACTAAGTACTCAGTTATCTGCAGGTCCCATCTCTTTCCCGGAGCAAGAGAGAGGCTATAGAAGCACGGGGTGTCAAAACCCTCCATGCTATAGGGGCGCCTGGGCGGCTCAGTCGGTTAAGCATCTGACTCTTGATCTCAGCTCAGGTCTTGATCTTTAAATTTTTTTTTTTTAACGTTTATTTATTTTTGAGACAGAGAGAGACAGAGCATGAACGGGGGAGGGCCAGAGAGAGAGGGAGACACAGAATCCGAAACAGGCTCCAGGCTCTGAGCCGTCAGCACAGAGCCGGACGCGGGGCTTGAACCCACGGACCGCGAGATCATGACCTGAGCCGAAGCCGGACGCCCAACCGACTGAGCCACCCAGGCGCCCCTCAGGTCTTGATCTTAGGGTCTTGAGTTGAAGCCCTGCGTTGGACTCCATACAGAAAGAAAAAAAAAAAAAAAAAAAAAAAAAAAAAAAAAAAAAACAGAAGAGAAAAGAAAAAAGCCTCCATGCTACATACCAGTTGAGTCAGACACTGCCGAGATAATATCTGAGTACAGCCATCTCAAATGTCCAAAATACTCCAGGAGGAAACCAGGCCTTTGCCACGTAGATTGTACATCCAGTATTCCCCTCACTGCCTTTTGCCTTGCCCTGGGGGCAATGGTGTCCGTGACAGCCACATGGAAGTCCTGCTTTTTCGCCTTGTTCCTACCCGTGCCAGTCCCCCACCCCTCACCCATATTCGCACTCACGTCCTTGTGTAACAGACATTTGTCAGGTCTTTGGCTGCTCGGTACCGTACCCCCTTCCTTTGACAAGGAAACTCCCCACGGTGAGCTTCCAGTATACAGAGCCCTCCTCCCACTGTATTTCCCTTTCCCGGCACCCGTGCCCCTGAGCACGCGTCTAGGCTGTGGGGACATGAGCTGAGCTCTACCAGCCTGAAGCACCAGCCTAAAATCTCGGTACAGAGGCTGATGACACACAAAAGAAGGCGCAGGGGGGAATGTCCTGAGAAGGCAGTGGGGCCCAGCAGCAGCACTTGGTTTCCAGGGAGGCTGTGAGCCCCAGCAGGACAGTATCCCAGGTCCAGGGCTGCTCACGCTGGTGCTGCAAGCTCAAGCAACTCCTTGGTGTGCAGGGGGGATTGATGGCCCCTAACCCCGTGCCGTCTGCAGGTGCAGCCTTGTCTCTGTCCCCTCATCCCTTAGCCTGGTTCTCCAGCCTTCCCAGTAAACTCTGAGAGCTTCCCAATAACCCTTCAATGCACTTACTTTCAGGTTCTATCTGCGAAAGCCAGTTTGTGTTGCAACCCAGATCCCTGACTGTCACACTCTCTTCTGGTAGAACTTATACAGTGACTCCAATTTTGCCTGACGTGCCCATCATGTTCCACTTTTTCTCTTTGTCATCTTCTGCTGACCTTGCCCTGTGGACCTGCCATACCTCTGCTCAAACTCGGCCCGTGTCCACCAGTCTGTCTTGTAAGGCTGCTGTACCTTTGATCTCTCTTTCCCATGACTCCATGGCCTCCCTCTTGCCCCCTCCCTAGGACTCAGGCATCCTGAGTTGTCCGGGTGGTCATCTTAACCCTGTTGTGATGTCAGCACTGGCCTAGTGCTGAGAGGGGAGAGATTCCTTAGATGCTACAAGAAGTGTCACTAGGAGGTAAGAGGGGCACAGGCAGAGAGATGGGAGGGTAGCAAGACTGTTCTTATTCTTTTTACTGAGTTCCTGCACTGTGCTGGCCCTCTAGAGCATGACCTCACATTAATACTTGAAAGTAGGGACTATTATAATCCCCATTTTCAGAGGAAGAAACAAGAGTTTGAAGAAGTTCGGTTGCCTGACTAGCTCAGTCTGCAGAGCATGTGACTCTTGACCTTTTTTTTTTTTTTTTTTAACGTTTATTTATCTTTGAGAGACAGACACAGAGCACAAGTGGGGAAGGGACAGAGAGAGAGGCAGACACAGAATCTGAGGCAGGCTCCAGGCTCCGAGCTGTCAGCACAGAGCCTGATATGGGGCTCGAACTCACGAACCGTGAGATCATGACCTGAGCTGAAGTCCCAACACTCAACCGACTTAGCCACCCAGGCGCCCTGTGACTCTTGACCTTGAGGTTGTGATTTCAAGCCCCGCATTGAGGGTAGAGTTCACTTAAAAAAAAAAAAAAAAAAAAAAAACAACAACAACAACGGGGTGGGATGACTTTGTGGCTCCGACGGCGGAGCTTCAGACTCTTGATTTCAGCTCAGGACATGAGCCCAGAGCGTGGGATTCAGCCCCGCATGGGACTCCATGCTGAGCGTGGAGCCTGCTTGAGACTCTCTCTTCTTCTGCTCCTCTCCCTCCTCAAGCTCTCTCTCCCTTTTCCTAAAATAAAAAAATAAAAGAGTTTGGGGGAGCCTGGCCGGCTGAGTCAGAAGACCATGCGACTCTTGATCTTGGGATTGGGAATTTAAGCCCCAGGTTGGGTGTAGAGGTTAGTTACATGAATAAAGCGTTAAAAGTTTTTGTTTGAAGTTTGAAGAAGTTGAGAGGGGTGGAATGGATGATGCCTGGGATCTCCTGCAAACTAACTAGAGGGGTGGGAGATGAATCAAGATTGACCACAGGCTGGTAATTGCTCAAGCTGCATAATAGATATGCGGAAGTTCATCGTACTGTTATGTCTAATACGGATACATTTGAAATTTCCCACAATTAAAATTATGTTTTACTTTCTTTTAAGCTAAGAAACTTGAATAAAGCTGTACAAATAATAAATGATAAGGTTGGGTTTTGATTCCAGATCCGACAGACCTCAACACCTACTCTCTTAACCTCTATCCTGGATTCTTGACAAGGAACCTGAAAAGATCTAAGAGGAAAACCTTAATGATCTTCAGAGGATTCAAAAGGAATCCACAAGAGCCTGGGTGGCTCAGTTGGTTGAGCATCTGACTCTTGATTTTTGGCTTAGGTCATGAGCCCGGGGTCATGGGATTGAACCCCAAGTCGGTCTCTGTGCTGAGCGTGGCACCTGCTTAAGGTTCTCTCTCTCTCTCTCTCTCTCTCTCTCTCTCTCTCTCTCTCTCTCTCCCCCCCGCCCCCTTTGCCCCTTTCCTCCACTGGTTCTCTCTCTGTGTCTCTCAAACAAACAAAACAAAACAAAACAACAAAACAAACAAACAAAAAAGGGGGGGCATTAAGAGACCTCTTGGCTAATTTCGGCTCCTGTTTTCCAGGTATAATTTTGGCAAGGATCAACAGAGTATAGCCAGATATTAATTCTCCATGCCTAGAGCTTATTATAAAGAAGATGCCCTCATTTTCTCTGCCTCTTTCTGAGGAGGTACAGAAGCAGCCCAAGAGAGAGTCTCTGGCAGCCAAAGTTTTCTAAAAACACCCAGGCAACAGCTGTCCTTGGGCTGTCACCTGACTTGCCAGGCCCTGAGTCAGCGCCACTCCCCCGGCCCAGCCCCCACTGCTGAGCCAGATATGACTTGCCCTTTCCTGGCTGGTCTGAACCGGTTGGGCCAGCCCAGCCCAGCCCTGCCCCATCCCAGCTTCCTCCTCAGTGGATGGCTTCTTGTTCCCTCACTCTTACCTGGGGTTCCCACCTTGGCACCTCCCTTGTCATCCAAAGCAGCAACCTCCTGCCTGAAACTTGAACCCTGAAGGGAGTCAAAAGACCACCTCCCAGCTGTTGGAGACGTGGACAGGACCCTGGACTCTTCCTGGGACAGAGAAAAAATGAGCTGGACACCTACTATCTGCAAAGGAAGTCTTCCTTCTCTAGGAGATTCTAGGATTTACTTCCGGTGAAAAGCAGAAAAAATATAAAGACGCTGCTCCTCTCCTGGAGAGGAGGATTCCATCCCTAGGCTCAAGCCCAGAAAAGCCCGTGTCTGGGGAAATATGGAGACCAATTTGTCTCCAGTGGAAATATGGAGACTTAGGGATATGTGACCTTGGGCTAGTCACTAATGTCTCTGACCCTGAGTTTTGTCATCAGTAAAATAGAAATCGAAATCCCTACCTTGCAGGTTTGTTGTGAAGGTCCAACAAAGTAGTGCATGTAAAGCACTTAGTAAGTGCACAGCACACATCGGTTTCCTTCCCCTAGCCTTGACATTGCCTTCACCTTGCCTTTCCTGCTCACATTGGGCTGATAGCAAAGGTTTCAGGCCTGCGACCAAGCCCTGCTCTTGTGTCTTGATTCTGGACATTCGCACCTAGTTGCTTCTGATCATTGAAATCAAAACTCCACGTATTATTTTTTTTAATTAGGAGTTTTGATCCATCTGTCCATGTAGATTAATGTTGGTTCCAAGTACCCATGTTTCTTTTCCAAAACACCCAAAGGTCATTTATTTTAAGTAACCTAATTTTGAAATGTGTAGCATCAAACTATAACTCACTATAGTTTGTCCCCTACCATAAAGCTGGGCCAGTCACACTCCAAGGGCACCCATATACAGTCAAAATCTAATCCTGAGTTGTTGTTGAAAGGCAAAGCTTGCTAACTTGGAAGGTTGTAATCCTGTAGACATCGGTGGCCATCTTGCCACCACATGTAAGGAGTCTACCTGAGAAAGAAACCAACATAGAAGATAGATAGCAGAGCTGAGAGATGGAAAGAAAGGATTCTTGGATGACATCATTGGAGCCACTAAACCTAGCTTTGCCTAAAGCCAACAACCCCTGTAATTTCTGGCTACATGAGCCAATACATTGTATTCTTTTTATAAACCGGTTTAAGCCGGATTTCTGTCACTTGCAAAAGCACTGACTAATACAGTGTGTTTTGGGTTGAGCAATGGAATGTGTAATCTAAAATGTTGTGTTTCATGTAGAATTTTTGTATGATCATACTGTGTATGCTGCACTATTTTTATAACAACCTTATTATTTTCTAATGTTTATTTACTTTGAGTGGCACAGGGGCAGAGAGAGAGAGAGAGAGAGAGAGAGAGAGAGAGAGAGAGAGAATCTCAAGCAGGCTTCACACTCAGCATGGAGCCCAACTCGGGACTCGGTCCCACTACCATGAAATCATGATCTGAGCTGAAATCAAGAGTCAGACACAACCGACTGAGTCACCGAGGCACCCTATAAAACTTTATTGAGATCTAATCTACATACCATAATGTATATTAAAGTATACAATCCAATGATTTTGGGTATAGTCACAGAGTTGTGCAACTCTTACTACAATCATATTTTAGAACATTTCATCACCCCCAAAAGGAACTGTATCTATTAGCAGTGACTCCCCAACACCCACCTCCCAACCTTCCTTTAACCCCTACCGACCACTAATCTACTTTCTGTCTTCATGAACTTGCCTATTCTGGACATTTGGTATAAATGAAATCATACAGGGGCGCCTGGGTGGCTCAGTCAGTTGAGTGTCTGACTTCGGCTCAGGTCATGATCTCACAGTTGACAAGTTCGAGCACCACATCTGGCTCTGTGCTGACAGCTGAGAGCCTGGAGTCTGCTTCAGATTCTGTGTCTCCTCCTCTCTCTGCCCCTCCCACAGTCATGCTCTGTCTCAATAATAAATAAACATTAACAAAAATTTTTCAATGAAATCATACAATATATGGCTTTTTATGACTTACTTCTTTCACTTAGCATAATGTTTTCAAGGCTCACACATGTTGTAGGATGAATCCGTACTTCATTCTCTCTTTTTTTTTAAGTTTATGTATTTATTTTGAGAGAGAGAGCACAAGCAAGGAAGATACAGAGGGGGAGGGAGAGAGAATCCCAGGCAGGCTCCACACTGTCAGCGCACAGCCCAATGTGGGGCTCGAACTCACGAACCGTGATATCATGACCTGAGCTAAAATCAAGAGTCAGACACTTAACCGACTGGGCCACCCAGCTGCCCCAGTACTTTATTCTTTTATGGGTAACTGATATTTCATTTTATGGCTACATCACATTTTGTGTGTACATTTATCGTTGATGCATATTTGCATTGTTTCTACTTTTTGGTGATTATGGATTATGCTGCTATGAACATTTATGTGTTTATGTTTTTGTGTGAATATATGTTTCAGTTCTCTTGGGTACATACTTAGGAACGGAATTGCTGAGCCATGTGATAGCTTCATGTTTAATTTTTTGAGGAATCGCCAAACTATTTTTTCAAAGTAGTTGAATGAACAATATTAAATTCCTACTAGCAATGTCTAAGGCTTCTAGTTTCTCTACATCCTCAGCAGCACATGTTATTGTCTTCCTTTTAATTTTAGCTATCCCAGTAGGAGGTGAAATGGTATCTCATTGTAGTTTTGATTTGCATTTCCCTAATGATTAATGATGTTGAGCATTTTTCCATGTTCTTATTGCCCATTTGTATAGCTTCTCTGGCAAAATGTATATTCAAATTCTTTGCCCAGTTTTCAACTGGGTTGTCTTCTTTATTTTACTTTATTTTATTTTATTTTATTTTATTTTATTTTATTTTATTTTATTTTATTATATTTTATTTTATTCTATTTTATTTTATTTTACTTTATGTAAGCTCTACACCTAACATAGGGCTTGAACTCACAACCTTGAGATCAATCAAGAGTCACATGCTCTACTGCCTCAGCCTATCAGATGCCCCTGAGTTGTCTTTTTAATTTGTAGAAGTTACTTATATGTTCTGGATACAAATGTCTTATCAAATATATGATCTGTAAATATTTTCTCCCATTCTGTGGAGTTTCTGTTCATTTTCTTGATGGTATGGGCACTAAAGCCCAAAAGTTTTACATTTTGACAGTCTAATTTATCTTTCATTTTTTTCTCTCATTCCTGCTTTTGGTATCATGTCTTAAAAACCATTGCCTCAGACAAGGTCAAGAAGATTTACTTGTGTACTGCTTTTTAAGAATTTTATAGTTTTACCTCCTACATTTAGGTCTATGATCTATTTTGAGTTTTTTTTTTTTCTCTCTCTTTTCTTTTAATATGATGTGAGGCAGGGGAGCCTGGATGGCCCATATATATATGGTGTGAGGTAGGGGCCCAATTTCATTTTTTTGCATATGGATATCCTGCTGTCCCAGCACCATTTGTTGTATTCTTTTTCCCATTGATATATTATTTTTATAAGCATGTTTCACTCAGAATAATATTAATGTGAATTTACATTCTCTGAACACACCCCATTTGCTTCTGTCAGCAATACTGCATGCTAAGGACTGGGAGAAGAGTGATCATGTGTGGGCAATTAAACATTGACCACAGAATGTGATAAGTATTTGTACAATGATGCCCAAAGTTTGGTGTGCATCATAATCATTTAGGGAAATTTTTTTAATGGGAATCTCCAAGCCTCACCCTAACCCACTGCATCATAACTTCCTGGAGGCAGGGTGGGGAGATAGGTGAAATAGGTGAAGGGGATTAAGAGGTACACACTTCCTGAGGTACCTGGCTGGCTCAATCAGAGAGCATGCAACTCTTGAACTCGGGGTCCTCTATTCAAGCCCCACATTGGGCATAGAGCTTACATTAAAAAGAAGGGGGGGGGATTCACTTCCAGTTATAAAATAAATAAGTCATGGGGATAGAAGGTACAGGATAGGGAATCTAGTCAATAATATTGTAATAACTTTGTGTGGTGACAGGTGGTAACTACACTTAGCATGGTAAGCACGTCCTAAAGTATGTAATTGTCAAATCACTACATTTACACCTGAAACTATACGTTTATATGTCAACTATACTATAATTACATTTTTTTAATCTATAAAAAGAAGTTAACAAAAAAGATAGGTAATAAAGCCTAAAAAGATTCTACAGTTCAGAAACAAACAAAAAAAGGAATTTCCTGGTAACATCCTGTTTATACCATATATAGAATCACACAATATTAGAGCTGTAAGACCCCATAAGACTACACAATTTACCTCTTCATTTTTTAATTATATAACCAGAAGATGATTGGCTTTTACCTGTACTGCCTGTACACACCGTATATGCATCAAGGCCAGACTGGGCACTTGTTTGTCTCCTCCTAATACATTCAAATTCAAGAGTATTTATGACTGGGGGCGCCTGGGTGGCTCAGTCGGTTAAGTGGCCAACTCTCGATTTTGGCTCAGGTCATGATCTCACAGTTTGTAAGTTTGAATTCTGAGTCGGGCCGTGCACTGACAGCATGGAGCCTGCTGGGGATTCTCTCTCTCTCTCTCTCTCTCTCTCTCTCAAAAATAAATAAACTTTAAAAAAACTATTTATGACTAATGACATTATACTGAAGGTTTCATGGGAAGATGGAGAAGAGGATTGCATCGCATAGCCAAGCTTAACTAGATCCCTTCTTTTGTCTTGTTGTCTTGCTAGACCTGTTCTTTTTCAAAATTTCTCCATTGCGGAGTCTCTTCTCTCCATCCCTCCTACTACCCAACTTCTGAAATTCCCTTCTGTTTTCAAACCATTCAGCTGTGTTATCAAGTTTTTTCTTTTTTTAATTTTATTTATTTATTTTTTTTTTTAGTAATCTCTACACCCAATGTGGGGCTCAAACTCACAACCCTGAGATCACGAGTTGCATGCTCTAACAACTGAGCCAGCCAGGTGCCCCTGGTCTCAAGTTTATATAACACAGTCAACAGAGTAAAAGCCCACTAGTTACGTAAAAAAGCAACCGACTATTTTTCCTCAGGCTGCTTGGGAAAGTAGGGAGGTGTCTCAGGTCACTCTATGGCGATAGAACCATATGAGGATTTCCCGCTTATTAAGAACAAGACAATGGGCTAAGTATCAGATAAAATGACTTATTTAATGTCCGGTAGCTCATCAGTGGCAAATCAGGTATGGAACTCTAATTAAAAGGATCGAAGCACAACTTCTGAGCCACCCTTATTTATCGTCTTCAATTTCTTTTGCGTAATAGCCTGTGGGACACATGGAAAAGGTATTATTATTTCATTTTCTAAAGATAAATTGAGATAGAGGGACAACGAGTAACTTTTGCAACTAGAATAGTAGAAGGTTTCAGTCTGGGATCCAGAATGGTTCATCTTTAGCAGGATATGTGAATTATAGCCAAAAATCTCATTGGGAAGCCACAGTGGAAAATGTAACCAGCAAGGGACACTCTGTAATCCTGGGCACAGTAATGTGAGGGAAAGCCTTAAAAAAAAAAAAAAAGAAAGAAAGAAAGAAACATTAGGACTGATAAGTCTTGCTGAGAAAGGGGAATGGGGCAGACTGTGTTTCTCCCACAGTGACAGGAAAAGATGGCAGCATTGGGCAAGGCAGGATCCTGTTTGGCAAGGAACGTCTGTCCTCATGTAGGAAAGCATGACTCATCAGGGTGCCCCAGCTCAATGACACAGTCTCTTAAGATCTTCCAAGTCCCCTTAGTCCAACTCTGTATTTACCAAGCAACTCTCAGATCTACTTTTGGCTTCCGCAGCACGCCTTCCCACAGAGTAAAGAATGTGCTGACTGGGGTTTCTTCAGATCTATTGTCAATTATATTTTACAGGATGAATGAATAAAGCTGCATCTGAGCTCTTTCTCGTGGGCTTGGTGGAGAGTGAGTTCGTTCATTCAACATTAATTCAACAAATATTTATTGAGTGTCATCTATGTGCCAGGCATTGGTCCGAGCCCTGGTGATACAAGTCAGATAAGGTCCTATCCTCATAGAGTGCTCTCATTAACAAGAGGTGACATGTAACAAAGCAAACAAATCAATAGATAATTTCAAATTGTGATACTCCCCACCTAGGGTTACTGAACTCCTTCCAACAGGCTCAGCTGTACTCCGGGTTCTGCAACCCTCCCCCTCTCATCTTGCCCAGGTCAACTTAAGAAGCTTTAGCCCAAGGCCAGAGGCCTCAGCATGAAATTTCCTCTCTGATCTGTCCTGGACCCTGAGAATTGAGTTTCAATAACTAAAGACCCACAGCCTCCTTTACCACCACAGCGCTCTAGACCATGGACCTCCATCTTGTTTCCTACCCACGACTTGATAACCTCACCCATTTGTTCATCCAACAGACACTTTCTGAGTTCTTACTGAACACGAAGCATTTTGTTTGGAGCTGGGGATTCAGAAATGACTAAGACATGGTCCCCGCCCTCCAGTTCGCAGTCCAAGGAAGAAGATCCACATTTATGGTTCCCCTGCTGCTTCTATGGACTAGGAGTGACAAAAATGCAGGGTGACTGTGTGGATACAAGAGGATCCCTAAGTCATACTGAGAGGTGTGATCAGGGAAAACTTCCCTCAGGAGAGGATCTTTAAATTGAGGTTTTAGAGAGTTTTTTTCCTATGTAACTTCGATTGTATTTTCTTTCCAAAAATAACAAATGTTGCAACTTTAGAAAATACAGAAAAGGAAGGGCATTGAAAGCCACCATTGATAACAATTTGGTGGTATGTACCTTCCAATCTCTTCACTATTTGAGCTTGGTTTTGAAGTGAAAAACTTTGAAGGCAGGGAGGAGAAAGTATTTGGTAGAGGCAATTGTCCTTAGGTTGCCTTTAAAATCCATATGTAGGGCACCTGGGTGGCTCAGTCGGTTAAGTGTCCAACTTGGGCTCAGGTCATGATCTCACGGTTGTGAGTTCGGGCCCCACGTCGGGGTTTGTGCTGACAGCTGGGAGCCTACAGCCTGCTTTGGATTCTGCGTCTCCCTCTCTCTCTCTGCCCCTCCCCCACTCACACTCTGTCTCTCTCTGTCTCAAAAATAAATAAGCATTGGGGCGCCTGGGTGGCTCAGTAGGTTGAGCGTCCGACTGCGGCTCAGGTCATGATCTCGTGGTCCCTGAGTTTGAGCCCCACGTCGGGCTCTGTGCTGACCGCTCAGAGCCTGGAGCCTGTTTCAGATTCTGTGTCTCCTTCTCTCTCTGACCCTCCCCCATTCATGCTCTGTCCCTCTCTGTCTCAAAAATAAATAAACG
>NW_024412419.1:20907667-21061683 GCF_014898765.1 Herpailurus yagouaroundi | reverse complement strand
AAATAAATAAATAAATAAATAAGCATTAAAAAAATAATAATAAAATAATAAAATCCAGATGTCATTTTAAAAATAAAATAAAATAAATAAATAAAAATAAAAACAAGACTTAATAGGTAAAAACACAAATATATATCTAGGTTTTGTTCACTGAAATCCTGTTGGCACCTGGCCACAACATGAAAGATAGTAGTTACTCAACATATACTGGTGAGTTAAAAAAAAAAAACAAAAAAAGGAATAAGATGTAAATGGAAAGATGAACCTTTGAAAATTAAAGCATAAGAATGTGATTCCTTCTCTGAGGCCCAACATCTGCAAAATTGAAAAGAGAGTATCCTAGAAAAGGGCCATGCCGGGCTGAGGTCTCTTGTCATTTGTTATCAAATTTTTATTTTATAATTTGTGATTTTGTTATCACGCTCTTTGCCTAAGCAAATGTCACAAAATGTTCCCGTTATATGTTCTAGAAGATTAACAGTTTTAGGTCTGTGATCCATTTTGAGTTTAGCATGAGGTATGTGTCAAGGTTCATTTCTTTCCGTACAGATATCCTTTCGCTAGAGTACTGTATGTTTCAAATACTATCCTTTCAGGGGCACCTGGGTGGCTCAGTTAAGCGTCCAACTTCGGCTCGGGTCATGATCTCATGGTCCGTGAGTTCGAGCCCCGCGTCGGGCTCTGTGCTGGCAGCTCAGAGCCTGGAGCCTGCTTCAGGTTCTGTGTCTCCCTCTCTCTCTGCCCCTCCTGCACTTGTGCTCTGTCTCTCTCTGTCTCTCAAAAATAAATAAATGTTAAAAAAAAAAATACTATCCTTTCAATGCAATTGGATTACCCTGGAACTTTTGTAAAGAAATCGGCTGATCTGATGAGTGAGAGTTTATTTCTGGACTCTGTTATGTTCCTCTGATCTATATCAGGGGTCAACAAATCCTGCCTACTCTGGCTTTTTACATAAAGTGTTATTATAATACAGGCACACTCATCCATTTCTGTATTCTGCCTGGCTGCTTTCAAGCTACAGTATAGCTGAGTAGTTGTTACGGAGACCATGTGAACTGCAAACCTAAAATATTTACTATCTGGCCCTTTAAAGAAAAAGTTTGCTGACCCCTGGTCTATATTTACCCTTATGGGGAAACCACACTCTCTTGACCACTGAAGCTTTACAGTAATTTTTTTTTTTTTTTGTGAGCTCTACACCTAATATGGGGCTTGAACTCATGACCCCAAGATCAAGAGTTGCATGCTCTACCAACTGAGCCAGCCAAGCACCCTCTTCTAGTAAGTCTTTTTTATTTTTATTTTTATTTTTTAACGTTTATTTATTTTTGAGACAGAGAGAGACAGAGCATGAACAGGGGAGGGGCAGAGAGAGAGGGAGACACAGAATCTGAAACAGGCTGCAGGTTCTGAGCGGTCAGCACAGAGCCCGACGTGGGGCTCGAACTCACGGACCGTGAGATCATGACCTGAGCCGAAGTCGGACGCCCAACCGACCAAGCCACCCAGGCGCCCCTCTTCTAGTAAGTCTTGATCAGACAGTGTAAGTCCTCCGGCTTTGGTTTTCTTTTTCAAAATATTTTAGCTATTCTAAGTCCTTCAGCTTTCCATATAAATTTTACAATAGCCTGTCAGGGCACCTGTGTGGCTCAGTCAGCTAAGCGTCCGACTCTTGATTTCAGACCAGTTTACGATCTCATGATTCATGGGATTGAGCCTCACATCGGGCTCTGTGCTGACAGTGCAGAGTCTGCTTGGGATTCTTGGTCTCTCTCTCTCTCTCCTGCTCTCTCTCTCAAAATAAATAAATAAACTTGAAAAATAAACACACAAATAAAAATGGCTTGTCAATTCCTCAAAAGAGACTGTTCAGATTTTGACTGGGACCACATAAATCTAAAGAACAAACCGGGAGGATTGCCGTCTTAACAATATCGAGCCTTCCAAACTAGAACACTATCTTCTCTATTTAGTTCTTCAACTTCCCTTTGCAATATTTTATTGTTTCCAGTCTGTAAGTCTTTCTCCAAATGTATTCCTATGTGAGCTTTTTTAATGTTATTATGAATGGAGTTGACTTTTACATTTTTATTTTCTAGTTACTTGTTGCTGGTATATAGAAATACCATCGATTTTCATATATTGACTATGTACTATGTCCAACTGGCAAGTTTTATTTATTGTAGTAAGTTCTTTTTGGTAGATTCTTAAGGGTTTTTTGTTTTTTTTTTCATTCACAAACAGTGCCATCTACAAATAAAGACAGTTTCACCAAATACAGAATTACTCAAGCTTTCAATTTCTTTAATTTAGTTATTTTATTAGTTGCCAGAAAGGGAGAGTTTAAACTTCCAACTCTGGTTATGGAATTGTATGTTTCTCCTTTTAATTCTGTCAATTTTGCTTCAATTTTGATTTTTCTCTTGAGAATATGTTTTATTTTCTTGGTCTTTTATTTGCAGGCAATTTTGGATTGCTATTTATATGAATGTCATGAATGTGAATTTGTGGAGATACTCAGACTGTTATTGTGATGGTCACTTTTGTGTGCATGCTTGACTGGGTCACTGGGCTTAGATATTTGCCTAAACATAATTCTGGATGTTTCTGTGAAGGTGTTTTTTGGATGAGATTAACATTTAAATGGATGGACTTTAAGCAGATTATCCTCCATAATGTGGGTGGGCCTTATGTAATCAGTTGAAGGTCTTAATAGAACAAAGACTGACTTCCCCTGATGTAAAAGGAATCGATTTCTCTCTCTCACTCCCTCCTCCTCTCTCCCTCTCTTTCACCCCCTGTCCACACACAGACACACATACACATACATACTTTGTTCTGTTTCCCTGGAGAACCCTGACTAATTAATACAGCTGTTTTTCACCAGAGTATTATTTCCTTTGTTTTAGCAGGTGATTTTCTTGGCTAGGCTGGCATGGCAAATCCCACGTCTTGTGCAGTATCTTCATTCTTGTTTCATGCCAAGTGTGGTGCAAGCATCACTCAGAGATATGACAGGTTGGAGAGTTCTCTGGTTCTGTTTTTTCTGTTCTTTTTTCTTTCTTTTTCAGTTTATTCATTTGTTTGTTTGTTTAGTAACCTCTATACCCAATGTGGGGCTCGAACTCACCACCCCGAGATCAAGAGTCATATGCTTTTCCGAATGAGCCAGCCAGGAGCCCTTGGGTCTTTTTCTTCCCCGGGGTTCAACTCCGGTCAGTTTTCGCTATTGTCCTGGCTTCTTCTTTTCTGGTTTCTCACATCATAAAACCTGTTTTTTCTTGTGAACCTGGCTGCCTTCTGTGTACAACATGGGATGCGTTTCACCCTGGGCTAAACGTCTCGAAGGTGAGAGCTTCTTTGTACACCTCCACCTGTCTCCTTCTTCTCTCCCGCCACCACCTGCAAGATGCCAGCTTCAGCCTCCGTCCAGTGTGCCTTTGGCTGGGCTGCGTGCATGAGTCAGTGAGGTGGGTCAGAGAGGCGGGGGGTGGGGGGGGTCCATCTGATTCTGTTCTCGCTCCGCTATTTTCACGTAGTTCCTTTTTGTACTAAGCTCAGGGTTGATCACTGTTTTCTGCAGTGAAGGGTCACATGGTAAAATCTTTATCACACTCGGAAGTAGAGTCTCAGCCTTGGTATTTCTGAAAAAGTTTATCTCACCTTCATTACTGAAAGATATTTTTGGGGGCGCCTGGGTGGCTCCACCGGTTAAGGGTCTGACTCGATTTCGGCTCAGGTCAGGATCTCACCGGTGGTTCGTGAGATGTAGCCCTGCTTTAGGCGATGGGCTGACAGCACAGAGCCTGCTTGGGATTCTCTCTCTCTCTCTCTCTCTCTCTCTCTCTCTCTCTCTCTCTCTTCCCCTACCCCATGAGCACGTGCTGTCTCTCAAAAAAATTCTTTTTAATATTTAATGTTTATTTATTTTTGAGAGAGAGAGAGAGAGAGCGAGCTAGCATGTGCGCGGGCATGTGGAGGAGGGGCACAGAGAGACAGGGGACAGAGGGGCCAAAGCGGACTCTGCACTGACAACAGCAAGTCCAATGCAAGGCTTGAACTCGCGAAGCACGAGCTCATGACCTGAGCTGAAGTTGGGCGCTCAACCGACCGAGCCCCTCAGGCACCCTAACATGGTTTAAAAAATAATTTTAAAAGGGGAAAAAAAAGAAAGATATTTTTGTTCTTGGTTGGCAGTTTTTCTTTCAGTGGCTTGGAGATGTCTCCCTATTATCCTCTGGTTTGCATGTGGCCAAGAAGATGTCTGCTACTGTCCTTCTCTTTGTTCCTCAGCACAGCGTGTATTTTCCCCTCTGGCTGCTTCTAGCGTTTTCTCTTTATCATCGTGTTTTAGCGATTTGACTACAATGCGCCTTGATGTGGTTTTTCTTCATTTTTTTTCTCTGAGTGGGGTTTGTTGAGTTTCTCTGATTTGTGGTGGGTTTATAGTTCTCGCCAAATTTAAGTAATTTTCAGCCATTATGTCTTCAAACACGTTTTCTGCCGTCTTCTCACCTCATCCCCTCTTTCCGGGACTCCAGGTACACGCACGTGAGGCCCTGAATGCTGCCGCCGCTCACTGATGTTCTGCTTATTTTTTAATTTTTTTATTTTAGAGAGAAAGAGGGAGTGAGAGCAGGGGAGAAGGGCAGAGAGAGAGAGGGAGAAAGAATCTTAAGCAGGTTCCACGCTCAGCACAGAGCCTGACACGGGGCTCAATCCCACAACCCTGGGATCATGACCTGAGCCAAAATCAAGGGTCAGACACTCAACTGACTGAGCCACCAAGGCACCCCAATATTCTTATTTTATTTTTTAAAACATTTTTTAATGTTTATTTATTTTTGAGAGAGAGAGAGAGAGAGAGAGAGCGCAGCAGAGCACGAGTGAGGAAGGGGCAGAGAGAGAGGGAGACACAGATGCAAAGCAGGCTCCAGGCTCCGAAGTGTCAGCACAGAGCCTGACATGGGGCTCGAACCCACACACTGGGAGATCATGACCTGAACTGAAGTCAGGAGCTCGACTGACTGAGCCACCCAGGTGCCCCAATATTCTTATTTTAGAGATGAATCTTTTTTTCCTATCTGTGTTGTATTTTGGATTTTTCTGTTGCTATGTTTTCATAGCCAAGAATTCTTTCTTATTTAATGTCTGATCTGCTATGCTATTAATTCCATTCACTATATTTTTCATCTCTAGAATTTTGATTTGGGCGTCTTGTAGATTTTCTATTTCACTCTTCCTGATGCTCATGCTGTCCTGTACCTTCTGGAATATATGGGATATATTTATAGTAGCTGTTTCAATGCCCTTGTCTCCTATTAGCTGTATCATTTCTGTTTCTGTTTCTACGGATTGATTTTTTTTTCCTGCTTATTTGAGTGACAGGTAATTTTTTATTAGACACCAAATATTTTGTGGGGTTTTTTCCAGTTTTATTGCTATAATTGACGTGCAATATTGTGTACGTTTAAGGTGTGAGACATAATGGTTTAATACACATGTATATTGTGAAATGATCACCACAAGAAGTTTAGGTAACATCCAAGAAACACTGCTTTTTTTTTTTTTTAATTTTCTTTTTTTTTTGAACGTTTATTTATTTTGGGGACAGAGAGAGACAGAGCATGAACGGGGGAGGGGCAGAGAGAGAGGGAGACACAGAATCGGAAACAGGCTCCAGGCTCTGAGCCATCAGCCCAGAGCTTGACGCGGGGCTCGAACTCCCGGACCGCGAGATCGTGACCTGGCTGAAGTCGGACGCTTAACCGACTGCGCCACCCAGGTGCCCCAAAACACTGCTTTTTTAACAGCCTAGTGATTGGACAAGTGTAGGTTATGCTGTGGTCCCCGCAAGTAGCTGCCGTCTGTCACCACACAGCCCTATTACAATCCCACCGACTATGTTCCCCATGCTGTACCTTTTATCCCTGTGACCTATTCCTTCCATACCTGAAAGCCTGTATCTCCCACGCCCCTTTTCCAGTTTGCCCACTCCCCCACCCCTTCCCCTATGGCAACCACCAATGTGTTCTCTGTATTTATGGGGCTGTTTCTGGGTTTGGGTTTGTTTGTTTTGTTATTTTATATTCCATATAAGTGAAACCATATGAGATACCAGATATTTTGAAGTTTATATTGTTGGGTACCAGAATTCTTTTATTTTAGAGAGAGAGAGAGAGAGAGAGAGAGAGAGAGAGAGAGCACGTGAGCAGGGGACAGGGGCAGAGAGGGAGAGAGAGAATCCTAAGCAGGCTCCACGCTGTTAGTGCATGTTAGCTCCACATGGGGCTTGATCCCATGAACTGTGAAAACATGACCTGAGCCAAGATCGAGTCAGACACTTGGAGGGGCATCGGGGTGGTTTCGTTGGTTAAGTGTGCGACTTCGGCTCAGGTCATGGTCTCTCAGTTCGTGAGTTTGAGCCTCGGGTTGGGCTCTGAGCTGACCACTCAGTGTGGAGCCTGTTTCAGATTCTGTGTCTCCCTCTTTCTCTGTCCCTCCCCTGCTCATGCTCTGTCTCTTTCTCTCTCAAAAATAAAAAAAAAAAAACATAAAAAAATAAAAACCAGGGGCGCCCGGGTGGCTCAGTCGGTTAAGCGTCTGACTTTGGCTCACGTCATGATCTCGCAGTTCATGAGTTTGAGCCCCAAGTCAGGCTCTGTGCGGACAGCTCGGAGCCTGAAGCCTGCTTCACATTCTATGTCTTTCTCTCTCCCTCCCCCTCCCCCACTCACACTCTGTCCCTCTCTCTCTCTCTCAAAAATAAACATTAAAAAAAATTTTTTTTAATAAAAAAAACAAAAAGAGTCAGACACTTGAGGCACCTGGGTGGCTCTGTTGCTTAAGCATCCGACTTTGGCTCAGGTCATGATCTCACAGTTGGTGGGTTTGAGCCCCATGTCGGGCTCTGTGCTGACAGCTCAGAGCCTGGAGCCTGCTTCAGAATTTGTGCCTCCCTCTCTCTCTCTGCCCCTCCCTTGCTCGTGCTCTGTCTCTCTCTGTCTCTCAAAAATAAATAAACGTTAAAATAATTTTTAACAAAAGATCCAGACACTTAACTGAGCCTCCCAGGCGTCCTGGTACCAGAATTTTTTTTTTTTTTAATTCTTTGAAATATCTGGTGGCTTCAGTATAGGCTGCGGTTAAATTACTTGGAAATCGTCTGACCTTCACAAGGCTTGCTTTCCAGCTTTGTTAGGGGAGTCCAGAACAACTCCTGGGACTCACTTGGCCTGACCCCTGAGGCCACCCTCCTCTGAGGGCTCCAAGCCCCGTGTGTGGGGAGCACTTTCTGCTCTGGCTGGTGGGCACACCCACTCTTCCCAGCCTCGCACACGCTCTGGGGGCTCGTCCATCTCCTCGCCCCTACGGGGCTTCTTTTCCCAGTGCTGGGCATGTCCACAATCACACGTACCGATCGGTGCCCAGGCAAAACTTTCGAGGACATTCCTCTGCACATCTCCAAGAGTTCTGCCTCTCTCTCTGTGCGGTAGCCTGGAAGCTCTCTCTCCAGGCAGTGAGCCAGGACCCCCCAGAAGACTCATCTCATCTGCTTCCCATCTCTCGGGGATCCCTGTCCGGAGACACCTGCCATCCAATGTCTTCAAACCATTGTTTCCTATATTTTGTTCCGTTTTATAACTGATGAAGGCAGAGGATAAATCTAGATTCTGCTACTACATCATTGCCCAAAGTCGGCGTTGCTTTTATTCTTTTTTTTTTTTTTTCAACGTTTATTTATTTTTGGGACAGAGAGAGACAGAGCATGAACGGGGGAGGGGCAGAGAGAGAGGGAGACACAGAATCGGAAACAGGCTCCGGGCTCTGAGCCATCAGCCCAGAGCCTGACGCGGGGCTCAAACTCACGGACCGCGAGATCGTGACCTGGCTGAAGTCGGACGCTTAACCGACTGCGCCACCCAGGCGCCCCAAATGTGCTTTTATTCTCTTAAGCGATCTTTTTTTTTAATCGAGGCATAGCATACACACATAAACGTGTACGAATCTAAGTGCGCAGCTCGATAAACTTTCACAAAATAAGCACACATCTGTGTGACTATCTCCCATGTTAATAAATAGAACATTGCCAGCACCACAGAAGCTTCGCGTTCTTTTCCGGTCACTACCTGCCCTCCCAGCGTAACCATCATTCTCCTTTGTGGCACCACAGTGCTCGTTTTACATAAATGGAGTCACGCAGTGTATGTATTCTTTTAGGTCTGGGTTTCTTCCACGCAACGTTATATTTGTCAGGTTCATTCACGTTGTTATGCAAAAGCAATGATTAATTCACTTTCATGGCCGTGTAATATTCTAGTTGGTGAATATATCACATCTTTCCTCTAGTGTCTTGTTGGTGGACATTGAAGTTATTTCTAGTTTGGGCCTATTATGAATCGTGACTTTATGATCATGTTTGCACATGTTTTGTGCGTGTGCATATGCGTTTTTGCCAGAACCGCTAAATCGTAGGCTAGGAATCTCTTCCACTTTAGAAGATACCACCAATAGGGGCGCCTGGGTGGCGCAGTCGGTTAGGCGTCCGACTTCAGCCAGGTCACCACCTCGCGGTCCGGGAGTTCGAGCCCCGCGTCGGGCTCTGGGCTGACGGCTCGGAGCCCGGAGCCTGTTTCCGATTCCGTGTCTCCCTCTCTCTCTGCCCCTCCCCCGTTCATGCTCTGTCTCTCTCTGTCCCAAAAATAAATAAATAAACGTTAAAAAAAAAAAAAAAAAGATACCACCAAGTGGTTTTCCAAAGCAGTCATCCCAATTCACACTCTTACTAGCATTGTATGAGCGTTCTAGTTGCCCCATATCCTCACCAACACTCGTTATTATATCTTTTGAATTTGATTCATTCTGATGGATTTTAGTTACATTGCCTTTCAGAACACCCCATGGGCATAATCAAACTGCCAGGCAGAATGAGCTAACAGTGTGCCAGCTTGAGATTCCTATATAAATTTTTTTTATGTTTTTCTTTATTTTTGAAACAGAGAGAGTGCTCGCTTCGGCAGCACATATACTGAAACAGAGAGAGACAGAGCATGAGCAGGGGAGGGGCAGAGAGAGAGGGAGACACAGAATCTGAAACAGGCTCCAGGCTCTGAGCTGTCAGCACAGAACCCAACGCAGGGCCCGAACCCGAGAACCGTGAGATCATGACCTGAGCCCAAGTTGGACACTTAACCGACTGAGCCACCCAGGTGCCCAGAGACTCCTATATATACGGTGTTTCTTCCCAATGTCTGTGTGAGCATTTCCCAATGCATTCAGCTGTTACATTTGTGTTCATCAACATCATTTGAGCCGAGTTTGAAAGCTAAGTGTTAGATGATTTACCAGGTGAATATATGGTGAGAGGAAAAGCAAACAAGGGCATTCTTGGTGGAGGAAGAAATATATGGGAAAGAAGTCATAAGAGGACTGTCTCAGGGCTGCCCGGTAAGATTGTGCATGATTTTTTCCTCTGTCTATGGAAATGGCACCTCTAAGAATTGTTCAGGGCACAACCCACGAAGCTGTACACAGCAGCCATGCCTGTCATGGTGAGGAATGATAAGAAATTTGTTATGAGCAGAGGGCAGAGTGGGTAGGTTAGAGAAGCGAGAGAAGTCAGATCCAGAGTTGGGGCAGCATAACCCACTGGGATCTTGCCAGAGGTTTACTTTAAAGGTTCACCCTTGGCGCCTGGGTGGCGCAGTCGGTTAAGCGTCCGACTTCAGCCAGGTCACGATCTCGCGGTCCGTGAGTTCGAGCCCCGCGTCGGGCTCTGGGCTGATGGCTCAGAGCCTGGAGCCTGTTTCCGATCCTGTGTCTCCCTCTCTCTCTGCCCCTCCCCCGTTCATGCTCTGTCTCTCTCTGTCCCAAAAATAAATAAATGTTAAAGGTTCACCCCACCCCCACCCCACTACATGAAGGATTGTACAAGCTTCTTGCTCTTGGAATCTTCAGCCCTCTGAGCCAACAGGGCTGCCACTGAACTGGGGCTAAGGTGAAACCCAAGTCAGGAAGGAGAAATGCTGAGCACACTCAAGTTTGTCTTGCTACACAACTCTGGTCTCAACAAGTTGAGGAACCAACACCCTGTCCTTCCTCTCTTTGGGGCTTCCTCTCTTGCTTACAGCCTCAGCGCGCTCCTCTGTCTGGTAAAACTGGGTAAACCTGGATGGGAAGCTGTGCCCCACCTACCTGGCCCTTACCTTCATGTTTCTGAGTCACCAGGGGGTGGTTTCTGAGAGCACAAGAAAGCGAAAGGAAAATCCCAGGGTCCCCACGTATCTTCCCGACAGCCTGCCAGCATGAAGAATATCCCTGCAAAAGAAAAAGATTTCTTTGGGTTGACATTCTTTGTCCCTAAGCCCTCATGACGCTTTATATGTCTGTCTTGTATGCTTGTTCAGGGCATTAAATGATTGAAGTAGGCCTTCCTGTTGGGCTGGAAGGAAGGGATTATCCACTGTGTACCAGAGAAGGCAGGGTCCCTTCTGGAAAGTGAAGTTCATGCTCAGGCTCTGCCTTCCTTCCAGTTACTTGGACAAAGTATGTTCCTTAAAGTAGAAACTGGGACTGATGGAGGCATTCCAAGAAGTGTGGGAAGGAGCATCTCTGTTGGCTCTGGCTACAAAGGGAGTAGTTCTGGAGAAGTAAGTGGTAAGAAGGTAACTCCCTAAGGAGGAGGGAGGTTCCAGAACATGGAACCCAGGAAAGGTGCCCAAAGTTACACCAGGATTCTGACACTAGAGTAAATATCACGGGGCCATATGTCAGTGGGAGATTTGCAGGCCCCGGGGACTACGTGAACCAGGCTGTGAGTAGAAACCCTTCCAACCGAGCTTTTTTGGCTTGTTTTTCTGCTTCTTTAACAAGATTGACCTTGAAATCACCCAACAGGGATATCAACCAGCACATTTAAAATATGTTCAACAGCGCTTGGTCTTATGAGAGGTAGAGAACAGGAGACCCCGTTCCTGGCCTGGAGGAGGCTACTAAGGAACTAGAGAGAGAACAAGGCCCATGAAGCCCCTAAGGAACAGCTCAACCGATAGGATTCTTTGTTTCCATTTTCGGCCAAAATTAAAATTATCATGAACTCCCCGAGCAGACACCAGCTGGGCAACAGTAGGAGTGTTAAACATCCCAGGAGAGGGGGAGGTATCCTGGGACCCAAAATTGTTCCCAGTTCATCCGTAAGTGTTGATGAGCTACGTGTGAACTGTGAAATTAATGGTAATATTCCTCAAAAACAAACAAGACAGTAAAAGACCATAGCTGATTCAATACTAAACTATGCAGGTTGAGGGGGTCCACAGGCACCCAAGAGACTCTAGGTGCTGAAAAAGTTCCACTGTCACTGGACTGGGGGCTGAAGGGAGGACAGGCCTTGGACAAACAGGGGACCAGTGTGGAGGAAGAGCCAAAGAAATCATCACCTTCAAAAATCACTCCCAGGGGCACCTGCGTGGCTCAGTTGGTTAGACATCTGACTTCGGCTCAGGTCATGATCTCACGGTCTGTGAGTTCAAGCCCAGCATCGGGCTCTGTGCTGACAGCTCGGAGCCTGGAGCCTGCTTCTGATTCTGTGTCTCCCTCTCTCTGACCCTCCCGCGTTCATTCTCTGTCTCTCTCTGTCTCAAAAATAAATAAACATTAAAAACAACAACAAAAATCGCTCCCATTTCTCTTGAATTTTAAAGTTTTCATAGAGGAGCGCCTGGGCAGCTCAGTTGGTCGAGCGTCCGACTCTTGATTTCGGCTCAGGTCCCTGCCTGGGCCTCTGCACTGAGCATGGAGTCTGCCTAAGATTCTCTCTCTCTCTCTCTCTCTCTCTCTCTCTCTCTCAAATTAAACACACACACACACACGAGAAAAGAGAGACTGCTGCTATGGATGCGGGTGCAAGAGGGCCTGTGGCCGGTGACATTCTCAAACAGGACTCTTGCTTTCTGTTCAAACAGTCTTTCCCATCCCCACACCACCCCCACCCCTCCTGTGCCCTGTGGCCTCCTCCAGACCCCTTACAGGCTTCCCACACTGTCTTGCTGACTCCTTTATCATCACCACCAGCCTGCCCTGCTGGGAGTCCTTAGAAACGTGCTAGCGAGGTCTCCAAGGCCTCTCTGGTTGCTATATCCAGGCCACGATCCTCACCGGTTCATTCATTGTTCATTCATTCATTTATTCAGAGAATATTTGTTAGGTGCCAACCACTTGCGTGGTGCTGGCGATATGATACTGAGCAAGATGAATGAGGCAGAGGTTCTCTGTAGAGACAGCGTGAACCCCTTCCTCCCGAGATGTCACACACTCGTCACGCATGCACACGCATGCACGCACACGTGCATGGGCAGATGTGCTTGCCTTTTCTGTTCAGATCCTCCCCAAACTCTCTGACTGGGGACCCAGCTGCTGGGCATGTGATCTATGTAGGAGACACCAACTGGAGAGGAAGTTAGGCCTGTAATCTAAGGGAACTGGGGAGGAAGACGTCCTGGGGCGGGGGCACCCCAGATTACACATCGGCCACTTGGCCATTTGCTAGTGGCCTGGGGAGTGTGAACTCTTGAGTGGCAGACACCCAGTGGAGAAGAGCACACGGCCAGGATCTCAGGTTCTGGGCTATTTCAGGCAGTCCTTGAGGCAAGGCTCTTTCCAGAAGGCCAGGGAGGGACCAGGGGCCTGGTTCCAGCCGTACATGCCTGCTACATCCTACTCCTTCGCTGAATCCTGGCATTGCTCCTGGAGCATGAAGCTTCTAGAACGCCCCCCCCCCTTTCCTCCACCCCAGAGAGCAGAGTCTCTGGGCGGGACCCTGGTGTCCTATAAATACAAGGAGCCAGCCAGTTAGGACTTCAGCTTGATGAACACGCAAGGGTTTTGGGGATGGAAAGTCCCAGAATTTTCCTTTCTTTCTCTTTGTGGGGAATTATACAAAGTAAATGAAGAAAAAAGAGGAGAAGGAGGAAGAAGAGGGAAGAAGGAAAAAAAAGGAGCAGATAAGGAAGAGGTGGAGAAGGAAAGCATTTTTTAACAAAACACAGATCTGATCACAGTATTTTCCTGCTTTTAGTAACTTCCCATTGCTAATGAGATAACCACAGCCTTCTTTACTCTCTCCCCACCCTCCCCACCCCTTCCAGTCACAGGGGGGCTCTGGGGCCTGCTAGGATGTGCTCACACGTTTTGTGGGAAATTGCCCCATGGAGTTGCAGTAACTGAAACAGAGAACACCATAATGGGCCCATCATAAGGAGCATAGAGAGCTATCACAAGGGGGTTTTAGTCCTGGCTCTGTGACTGTAGGACCATGGGAAAATGGCCCTCCTTTTCTTTACCTGCTCAGTGGTCAGGGAGAATAATCCCTGCCCTGCCTTGCTAGGTTGTTGTGAGGCTCAGGTGAGATAAAGAACCCAGAAACCCTTTGTGAATTATCAAGCACTGAACAAATAAAGGATTGTTCCTACTACTGAGTAAAGTACCTTGAGAAATCAGCGGCCTACCCCTTTCATCTGTCCGCGCTTTTCTGTCTAATGACCCTCATGTCAGTACAAAGCTCTAAGCTTTGCAAAGTAATTTTATACACATTGTGTCACTTGTTCTGACTCCATCCCTGTGCAGTGGCTGTGCAGGACTGCCCCTTGCTGGGCATATCAGGGCACAGGCTCAGAGGGGTGAAGTCACCAGGAGGCCGGGGCACACTGTGGCCGAGCCAGGCCCGAGCTCAGGTTTCCTGACTCGGGCTCAGAGCGTGCTCCGAGCCCTGGGGCCACTCTGCTCCCAGCTCAGAACAGCTGTCGTTCCCTTTAGCTTCTAAACCCGCAGAGGGTACAGGCAGGATCTTCCGAGGGGATTGACGTCCCCACGGCAGTTAGCACCGCCTGTGGGTGGAGCTATTGCCGAGAACGCTTGAGCCTTTGCCGGGAGCGTTGGACTTGGGTTTTGAAAGTCTACTTGCTGTGGCCTGTGCGAGTTTGTCCCAGCTCCTTTTTTGTCACTCCTCTGTGACAGCGCTCAGCCAGCAGGGAGGCCAGAGGTGCGCATTTTGGACCACTTTGGAATCCTTCCTCCAAACACCGTCTGGTGGCTCACTCTCACAGCTGGTGAGTATCGTTCCTGGTCCAGCCACGGGGTTGGGGAGGGGCCGAGAAGTGTACGCATGCTTGCTCCCCTGACCTGCGGGTGCTCACAGCTGGAGAGACAGCATCACGTGAGAAACAGCTAGAAGGATGGTGTGAGTGCCCTCTCAAGGCGGGGGAGGGCGGGGCCCATGACCCTCCACTATGAGAGACACAACCAGCTCAGAGAGAGGCAGAGATCCCTGGGGACGGGGAGGCTCTGAGGAAGCTTCCTGGCTGAGGACACCCGCATCCCCCTCCCCTTAGTTTGTCTCCGTGTCCGGCTGAAACATTGTTGCAGTTTGTGAATCACACCAGGAAAACCGCCCCTGCCACATTCCGGGATGTGAAAGCCAGGACCTTGGCCTCACTGCTGATTGGTGGTGGTGGACCAGGGGAAAGGGCACCAGGCAGGCAGTCTGGTGATGCAGGATTCTGTGCCCTGACCTACACACACCGGTCGGATGAGGCAGAGTCGGGTGCTTTTCCAGTCAAGGTCAATGCCAAAGCGGCCAGAGTCAGGTCTCCTGACTTCCAGGCAGGTACCTCCCGAGTTTGGTGACAATGGTGAGCTTGGCTGACGGGCGTTGGGAGAAATATCTAGAATTCAGGAGAGAGAGCAAGGCTAGAATGTTAGTGGGCAATACCTCCCACCACTTCCTTTCCCCAAGTGCCAGAGGGCTTGGAGGAGGCTGTTCTCACAACGTTTAAAATAGTGTTTGGGGGCGCCTGGGTAGCTCAGTTGGTTAAATGTCTGACTCTTGATTTTGGCTCAGGACATGATCCCAGGGTTCTGGTACTGAGCCCCACATCGGCCTCTGCACTGAATGTGGAGCCTGCTTGGGATTCTCTCTCTCTCTTTGCCTTTGCTCCTCTTCCCCATTCGCACTCTCTCTCTCTCTAAAATAAAAATAAATAAATAAAATAAAAATGTAAAAGAAGTATTTGCAAAAAGAAAAACAAAAAGGTCACCCTAAATGTGCAACAATAGAGAGAATGATCTGAAATGAATTATGATCTGAAAACAGTTACAAAGTTAAGTCATCGTTTAAAACAAGGCTCTTAGGGGCTCCTGGCTGGCTCAGTCAGTAGAATACGCTTGATCTCAGGATTGTGAGCTCAAGTCCCACGTTGGGCATGGAGACTACTTTAGAAAGAAAGAAATAGGGGCACCTGGGTGGCTCAGTCGGTTGAGCGTCCAACTTCAGCTCAGGTCGTGATCTCGCAGTCCTTGAGTTTGAGTCCTGTGTCAAGCTTTGTGCTGACAGCTCAGAGCCTGGAACCTACATCAAATTCTGTGTCTCCCTCTTCTGCTCGCGCTCTGTCTCTCTCTCTCTCTCTCAAAAATAAATAAACATTAAAAACTTTTTTATTTTATTTTATTTTATTTTACATTTATTTATTTTTGAGAGACAGAGAGAGACAGAGCATGAGCGGGGGAGGGGCAGAGAGAGAGGGAGGCACAAATTCTGAAGCAGGCTCCAGGCTCTGGGCTGTCAGCACAGAGCCCAATGCAGGGCTCAAACCCATGAACTGTGAGATCATGACCTGAGCCCAAGTCGGATGCCTAACCGACTGAACCACTCAGGGACCCCTAAAAAAATTTTTTTTTAATAAATAAATAAATAAAACAGTAACGCTTTGAGAGTGTAGGTGACGGTTGAGATTTCACTGTCAAGCTGGGAA
Organism: Herpailurus yagouaroundi; assembly: GCF_014898765.1. Taxonomy (NCBI): domain Eukaryota; kingdom Metazoa; phylum Chordata; class Mammalia; order Carnivora; family Felidae; genus Herpailurus; species Herpailurus yagouaroundi. The sequence continues at coordinate 21,045,877 of NW_024412419.1, read as the reverse complement.
CCGGAGAGATGCCCCAGTCTGACCCCAAGACGGTGCAGGATCTCACCCAGGTGGTACCGACCCTCCTGCAGCAAAGTGACGACATGGGTAGTCCCAGTGACGATCTGGAGAAAACATTGCAGACCTCGAGGCACAGGCTGGGGTGGAAAAACCGGAAGGTGAAAAACACATCTCTGCCACACCAAAGAGTCAAAGGTTGCTAATTTACACTGAAACCTGGAACACCATGTTTACAAGCCAAGAGAAGACCAAATGGCTTTTTGAAAAAATTGTTTTAATGTTTATTTATTTTTGAGAGAGAGACACACAGCATGAGCTGGGAAGGGGCAGAGAGAGAGGGAGACACAGAATCTGAAGCAGGCTCCCGGCTCCGAGCTGTCAGCACAGAGCCCAACGCAGGGCTCGAACTCACAAACTGTGAGATCATGACCTGAGCCGAAGCCGGATGCCTAACTGACTGAGCCACCCAGGTGCCCCCCAAATTGTTTTTTGAAGCAACTACTACGTGTAGACAGGTTTTCTATGATAAAGTGAGTATTCTTCTTATCACATACTGTATAGTGAGTTGATAGAGTGATTCTCCCCAGTTTCTTGAACATGATAACTTTATATCTTGGATTTCAGTCTGTTGTGCTGTTAAATATTAAACTTTAGTGGTTCTTGCATAAAATTGTCAAACATTTTAGTGTAAAAAAATTTCTTTAAGTAACACTTTTAGAAAATAATATAGGAGAATATCTTTGTGACCTTGGGTAGGGGAAGAGTTTTAAAGCAGAGCACAAAAAGTGCTAACCTGAGAAAGAAAGCTGGAGACGTGTGTGTGCATTAAATTTCAGGAATACTGGCTATAAAAAGGTGCCGTGAAAAGAATGAAATGTCAAGCTACAGAGAAAATGCTTGCAACACATATAAGCCACAGAAGGTTCGAAGCCAAAATATAAAAGAAATCTTATAAAGCAACAAGAACGGGACAGGCAACTCAGTAGAAAAATGAACAAGAGATAGAAGGGGCAATTCACAAAAGAAGATATGAAATGTCAGCCAGCCTATGAAAAGATGTTTAGCTTTACTTGTCATCGGGGAAATCCAAATTAAAACCATAACGAGTTGCCAAGTATCTAAAACTAAGAACGCCAATATTAAGTGTTGCTTCTGACGTGAGGCAGCCGGAACTCTCACAGGCTGCTGTAAGTGCAACCTGTTACACCCAGTTTGGCAAACAGTTTGACATCATCAACTGAAGTTGAAGGCTGCATTCTCTATCATTCAGCACAGGATCATAGAAAATATATGCAACGCTCCTAGGAATATATGCAACAGAAATGGGTCCGGGGTACATGGGTGGCTCAGTCGCTTAGGTATCTGGCTCTCGATTTCGGCTGTCACGATCTCATGATTCAGGAGATTGAACCCTGTGTCGGGCTCCCCGCTGGCAGCATGGAACCTGGTTGGGATTCTCTCTCTCCTTCTCTCTCTCTCTCTCTCTCCCCCTCTCTGCCCCTCCCCTGCTCATGCATGCACTCTCACCCTCTCTCATTCTCCCTCAAAATAAATAAATAAAGTTTAAAAAAAAGAAATGGGTTCAAGGTGCACGAGAAACATAAACGAGAATGCTCATAGCAGCATAATGTGTAATAACCTCAAACTGGAAACAACCCAGATGTCCATCAAGAGCAGATGCGAGGTGGTATAGCCATACAGTGAAACGGTATAGGGTAATAACCCTCCACACAACAGACCAACAGCATGGATGAGTCTATCAAATAAACGAAAAAAGAAAAAAGCCAGATACAAAAGAATACACACTGCACGAGTTCCATAAAACCCCAAAATGGGCAAAACTGGGGCGCCTGGCTGGCTCAGTCAGTAGAGGACATGACTCTTGGTCTTGGGGTCATGTGTCCAAGCCCCACATTGGGCATAGAGTTTACTTTAAAAAAATGGGCAAAACAAACCTGTTCTCTTTGTTTTGTTTTGTTTTGTTTTAATTCACTTATTTATTTTGACAGAGAGAGCGTGCATGATGGGGAGGAGCAGAGAGAGAGAGAAGGTTCATGCGGCTCTGTCAGTACAGAGTCCGACTTGCGGCTCAGACTCAGGAACTGTGAGATCATGACCTGAGCCGAAATCGAGAGTTGGATGCCCAACCAACCGAGCCACCCAGGCGCCCCAAAACCATACTCTTTAGATGGTAAAAGGACAAAGAGAAGCAAGTAAGTGACTATCATAAAAATCAGGAGTGGTTACCTTAGAGAGGAAGGAGAGAAATGCGGTTGCAAATGGTCCCGCAGGGGACTTCTGGGATGCCGGCAATGTCCTGGGTTTAGCCTGGGTGTTTGGTACAGGGATGTTGGTTTATAATAATTCTTCAAGTGGTGTATTCATGTAATGCAACTTTCTGAGTGTGTTTTATTCGACTAAACTATGTGAAGTTGCCAATATCAACCATTTTTAATCTACAAAACGGCAGTTTCATAGGGTTCAACCTAATATTTCACGGTAAAGACCAGTTTACATTAAGCTAAGCAGCCGTTCAAAATGATGATTTTAAGGCTATTAAGAACTGCGTTCACTCATTTATTTATTAAACAAATGTTTCCCAGGGGCTTTGATGAACCAGGCATACTTGTAGGCATGGGGATGGGGAATCAAAATCTGTCGGGGTCGGGGGGTGGGGGGGCTGGGTGGCTCAGTCGGTCGAGCTTCCAACTTCAGCTCAGGTCATGAGCTCATGGCTCCTGAGTTCAAGCCTCGCGTCGGGCTCTGTGCTGATGGCTCAGAGCCTGGAGCCTGCTTTGGATTCTGTGTCTCCCTCTCTCTGCCCCTCCCCTGCTCATGCTCTGTCTCTGCCTCTCCATCTCTCTCTCAACTAAATAAACATTAAAAAAAAAATGTAAAACAGACAAATTCTGTCACGGTGCTCACATTCCCATGAAGTGGAGGAGAGAGGCTGTGCCCAGCCATGGAAGGACCGGTCCGCAGGCCGTGAAAAGAACAAGTGCACAGGCCCTAAGTCTGGAATGTGCTTGGCGGGACTGCAGAACAAGGAGGCCAGCGTTATCCAGTCAGGGTGCAAAAAGGGGAGAGGACGAGCACACGAGACGAGAGGTAACCAAGGACCGATCACGGAAGTCCCACACGCCCGGGAGAGGGACTTTGGATTTTATTCCGAGAGTGACAAGAGGCCGCTGGAAGCCTGAGAGCAGGAAGTGCTATGATTCGATTTATAGTTTGGAAGGAAGAGACCGACTGTTCTATGGAGAAGGGAAGTAGGGAAGCTGAAGCAGGGATTCCTGTTACTGTGATGTCTGGGCACGGGATAAAGGTGGCATGGACCAGGGCGGGGGTGATGGGGGCACGCAGGGTGTCGGAGTCAGAGCTGGTAAATTTTATAGGGAGAACCCAGACCGGATTTGTGGATGGATTTGTGGATGGACTGCATGGAGAGTAAGCAGAAAAGGTCAATAATGTGTATGATATATATTTTTTTAATTAGGATACACAATTCTATAGACAGTATGGTCAAAACTCTTCAAAATGTGTTCTTGGGGCACCTGGCTGGCTCCGTTGGTGGGGCATGCGACACTTGATCTCTGGGTTGTAAATTCTGGCCCCATGTTGGGTGTAGAGAGTACTTAAAAATAAAATCTTTAGGGGCGCCTGAGAGGTTCAGCCGGCCAAGTGTCCGACTCTAGGTTTTAGCTCAGGTGATGATCTCACGGTTTGTGGGTTTGAGCCCTGCCTCGGGCTGATGGCACGGAGTGTGCTTGGGATTCTGTCCCTCCATCTCTGCCTCTCCCCTGCTCATGCGCACTCTCATTCTCAAAATAAATAAATAAACATTAAAAAATTTAAAATAAAATAAGATCTTAAAAAAAAACCATACGTGTTCTTAAAAGTATTTCTGTAATGAGAAATTCAAGTATGGGGAAGTAGAAGAAATCCAGTTGGGGAGACAGAATATTTCTGTTGATGGATGGGGGACACCATTTAAAAAGTTGATGCTAATTGCACATAGTGCAAATGACCACAGGAGATAAGAAAAGAAAGAGACACCGAGGCCTGGAGAAGGCAGGAAAGTGTTTCCTGGGGAGGCAGGAGTTGACATGGGAGTTGAAAGAGGGGGCATGTTAAGAGCTGAGACTCCAGGGGCGCCTGGGTGGCTCAGTTGGTTAAGCGGCCGACTTCGTCTCAGGTCATGATCTCACTGTCAGTGAGTTCAAGCCCCGCGTCGGGCTCTGTGCTGACAGCTCAGAGCCTGGAGCCTGTTTCAGATTCTGTGTCTCCCTCTCTCTGACCCTCCCCCGTTCATGCTCTGTCTCTCTCTGTCTCAAAAATAAATAAAGGTTAAAAAAAAAAAAAAAAGAGCTGAGACTCCGGGCCCAGGACGGGTTGATAGAGTTGGGGACATTTGACATAAGTCCCAGGACTGCCAGGTACCACCTGGATTAATGTGAAAGTTAGATAAAACGTCTGTAATCCGCCTATCAGGTGCTCAATAAAGAGTAGCTACTAAGGACAGTGCTTTTTCAATATTCAGATTTTTTTTTAATGTTCGTTTATTTTTGAGAGACAGAGTTTGAGTGGGGGAGGGGCAGAGAGAGAGGGAGACACAGAATCTGACACAGGATCCAGGCTCTGAGCTGTCAGCACAGAGCCCCATGCGGGGCTGCAACTCGGGAACCACGAGATCATGACCCGAGCCAAAGTCCGACACTTAACCGACTAAGCCACCCAGGCGCCCCGCGATGTTCGGAATTTTAATATTTCAGATTTTTCTGTATTTTGAGGGGAAAGGGTGGAGAGTGGACTCAACTCCCATCTACCAGAAAATACAGCAGAGAAAGGAGAAAATAAACTATTAGGAAAAGAAGAGCTGCGAGTAAGCTGGACGTGGACACAGCATCGGCCCCGGGGGGGGGGGGGGGAGGGAGGGGATTGGGGGGGGGGACTCTTGAGTTAGATAATCTAGGGGCGCCTGGGTGGCGCAGTCGGTTAAGCATCCGACTTCAGCCAGGTCACGATCTCGCGGTCCGTGAGTTCGAGCCCCGCGTCGGGCTCTGGGCTGATGGCTCAGAGCCTGGAGCCTGTTTCCGATTCTGTGTCTCCCTCTCTCTCTGCCCCTCCCCCGTTCATGCTCTGTCTCTCTCTGTCCCAAAAATAAATAAATGTTGAGTTAGATAATCTAACAGCGATGGAGAGCCCAGAGATTTGGAGCTCAGCCAGTGATTCTGTCACATGGTCATGTCTCCCTCTGCTGGCAGAATTTGGTTTTGCAGGGTAATCCCAAGTCTTGAAGAACAAGGGAAAATTTGTAGGCCTCAGGATTGCTAAAGACCTAACTCTATCTTCTTGATATAACCTCATCTTGACTGTTACTGGGACCACATTAGAAGAAGATGCCTGTATGGGCATCCTCTGGGAAAGAAGAACTGTCATTGTCACAGAAAATGCAGTGAGGGGAATTTCTTCCTCCCGCCAAGCCAACGATGAATCTGGACGTCTATGGAACTGTCGTTCAAACCAGGACTGAGAAACAACCATTCTGCCATATCCACAACGAGCTCTTCTTGTGGCGTAGGAGAAAGACCACCAGAGTTGAAGGTTTGGAGTCTGAAAACTGACGGTGCCACTTGATGGTAGGATGTCCTTCCCTGGTCAATTAGCCTGAAACTTGGAGTCCTTTTTTTTTTTTTTTTTTTTTTTTTTTTTTGTGTTTTTTTTTTATTTTTTTAGACACAGAGAGAGAGAGAGAGGCAGAGAGAGAGAGAGGAAGAGACAGTGCAGAGCCTGATGCAGGGCTTCATCTCACAAACTGTGAGATCATGACCTGAGCCGAAATCAAGAGTTGGACACCTAGCAGACTAAACCACCAGGCGCCCTGGAGTCCTCCTTTTTATGGGGATATTAATATCTGGCCCTTTTCTGGGGTTGATGTGACGATTAAGTGAGAAATACATGTGATAATGCCTTATTAACCGTAAATCATTCTACAAATATAAAATTTTTTTTTACTACCGCTTCTTGGTCTTGCCTCCCCATTTCCTTGCCCTGAAGATCTCGGAACATTCATTCATTCATTTGCTTAACAACCGATTTTGATTACCTAACGTGTATACAATATCATGCTAGGTATGGGGAAAGGAGACACAGAAGCAAAGAGCATAGCTCCTGTCCTCAGGGGGCACACATTATGGGGAGGGAGACAGACTCAGTTAACCATAACCCATACAAGGGAACCAGTGATGAGTTCTCTAAGGCTAGTTAAACAATGAGCTATGGAATTATGAGGAACAGAGCGATTAATTAGAATAGATAGAACTAGGAGAGTCAAAGAAGTCTTCCCAGAAAAGGTGATGTTCATACAGGACTTTCACTTTTTCTGTTTATTTATAAAAATATTTATTGAAGCACCTGGGTGGCTCAGGCAGTTAAGCATCCGACTCTTGATTTCAGCTCAGGTCATGATTTCATGGTTCGTGGGTTCCACCTGCACACGGGGCTCTGTGCTGACAGTGCAGAGCCTGCTTGGGATTCTCTCTCTCCCTCTCCGCTCCTCCCCACTTGTTCTCTCTCTGTCTATCTCAAAATTAATAAATTAACCTTAAAAATTTTTTTTAATATTTATTGAGCACATGCTATGTGCCAGGAATTGGACTAGTCATTGTGGATACAAGAGTGAACAAAACAGGCACCTGGCTGACTCAGTCAGTAGAACAAGCAACTCTCAATCTTGGGGGCGTGAGTTCAAACCCCACATTGGGTGTAGCGTTTACTTTTTAAAAAATGAGCCAAACAGAGATGTTATATCTTCACAGAACAACAAAGGAGGGCAAATATTTATTTAATTACAATTATGCTAAGTTTTATGAAAAAAAATACAGGAACAGTGAGAACATATTACAAAGGGGTATAAACTAGGTGGGAAAGTCAAGAAATACACCTATTGGAATCAACATTCAAGCTGAGAGCTGAAGAATGAAGAGCGGGTGGGGTGCCTGGGTGGCGCAGTCGGTTAAGCCTCCGGCTTCAGCCAGGTCACGATCTCACTGTCCGTGAGTTCGAGCCCCGCGTCAGGCTCTGGGCTGATGGCTCGGAGCCTGGAGCCTGTTTCCGATTCTGTGTCTCCCTCTCTCTGCCCCTCCCCTGTTCATGCTCTGTCTCTCTCTGTCCCAAAAATAAATAAACGTTGAAAAAAAAAATTTTTTTTAATAAAAAAAAAAAAAAAAAAAAAGAATGAAGAGCGGGTATCTAGGTAAAGATGATTAGGATAAATGTTTTAGGTTGCAGAAACAGGCCCTATGCAAAGGCCCTGTGGTCTTTACAGGAAGCAAGGTGAAGAGTGGCATGAGATGTGACAGGAGATATGGCAGGTAGCAGACTGCATAGGTCTTTGGAGGCTACATTCATGATTTGGACTTCAATTCAAGAGCAATGAAGAACATCGAAACATTTTAAGCATGGGGAGACGTGATCGGACATGTCTTTTTAATTACTTGTAGGATTACTTGTACAGAATGGATGGGTAGAGGCAAGAGAAGACCTAAGGAGACCAGACTGGAGGCTACTGTGGGGCACCGGGCCAGAGAAGATGGTGGCTTGGGTCATGAGATTGACTGTACAAGGGGAGAAGAAGTCCGTAGATCTGACAAATGTTAAGGAAGTTGAGTTGACAGGATTTAGTGTTTGGAAGGATACATTGTGGGTGGGGGAAGAGCCATTTACAGAGCTAGAGACCATTCTTGGAGGACAAAGTTCGGAAGGGAGAATGATGAGTTCAGTGTGAACAAGTAGAATTTCAGGCACATGGGAGCCATCCAAGTGGCTATGTCCATTAGAGAATTGGATACATGGATTTGGAGCTCAGAGAAGGCAGAACTGGAATACCAATTTAGGAATCACTTAGACATGAACTGAAGCAAGGAACTACGGTGATCATTATAGGGTGACACTGAAAGTAAAAGGGGGCTTAGGATCAAACCTTAGTGAACACCATTTGATGTTGGAGTTGAATGAGGTCAACCGGTCAGGGAGACTGAACTGAGCCACCCAAAACTCATGAGAGCTGTAGGAGGAAAACCAGAAAAGTGTAGGGTCATGAAAACCACAGGAAGTGAGTGAGAGTTTGCTAAAGAAGGATGAGGTGGGTTATGCCAAATGCTCCTATTGAAAGGGGTCCACTAGAATTGGCACCTCGGGGCTTCTGATATCCTTGGTAAGAGAAATCTCTATGGAACAGTGGTAGTAGAAGCCATATTGAGTTGCGGAACGAATAGAAAGTGAGGTGGTGTAGACAGGGACAGTTAGGAGAACATTTCAGGCAGAGATGCAGAGTGAGCAAAGGCATGGAGGCCTGAAAATTTATGGTGTGTTTGGAAAACTTCAAGAAAACCCAAATGACTAGAGACTTGAGTGTGGAACAGGGAGAGGGAAGGAAGAACGGCTGGAGAAGATGATGAAAAGGGAAACACAGGATGTGAACACCGTTGACTACAAAGGACAAAAGGAAGGAAAACTACTATTTTTTTTTAATGTCTTCTACATCCAGGGAGTTTTTTTTTTTTTTAATTTTTTTCAACGTTTTTTATTTATTTTTGGGACAGAGAGAGACAGAGCATGAACGGGGGAGGGGCAGAGTGAGAGGGAGACACAGAATCAGAGACAGGCTCCAGGCTCCGAGCCATCAGCCCAGAGCCCGATGCGGGGCTCGAACTCACGGACCGCGAGATCGTGACCTGGCTGAAGTCGGACGCTTAACCGACTGCGCCACCCAGGCGCCCCAGCATCCAGGGAGTTTTCACATCATCTCTCTCAAAACTCATGTAAACCCTGTGAGTAATGGAAACATTCTTATCTTCACTTTTCCCGCTGGGAAAATAGCTGTTCGGAGAAGCTGAATGATTTACTCAGAATCACACATCTTATAGGCGTTGGGATTCCAGGCCCCCTCCCATAGCCGAGGATCTGAGCAAGTGCCTGGCCAGGAGGCAGTGTCACGTGGGAAGAACAGGGCCAGAATCCCTCTTATCCAGCAGAGATGTAGTGTCAGGTGAGTTAGCCAAAGCAGAGAAAGAGTAGTCCAAAAACCAAAGCCAAGCGCAACAAGAAAATAGTTCAAGAGCCAAATGGTCGCTCCATCCAGAAGTCAGGTTGCCAGAGCCAAGAGAGGTTAGTCTACAAAGCCAAAACCCCACCCAGTAATTGGTCCAAAAGCCAAGTTAATCATAAGCAGTAGAGCTTGATCAAAGAGAGGGCCGAGGAAAGCCAGGAGACTTCACAAGTAGGTGAGCCAACAGCTAAGCCTCAAGCTTCCCGTCGAGCTGACATCAAGGTCCCGGGGATTTGAAGATGGGGAGGAGGTGAAGAACTAAACAATTAGGTCCTCCCGAGAATAGCGTCATTGGAAATGTTTTGTGCAAAGATTCTGCTGGTGCCTCTGTGAAGAAGGGCCATGAAGGTCCAGATAACACTGCCTCCTCAATCTGGATCTCAGAGAGAAAGGACAACTTGGGCTCAGTCCACAGATTCAACTGCTCTCTGCAGAGTGGAATATGGGTAGGGCACTAGCTTGGTCCTTGGGCTTGAGAAATTATACTGATTTGTATCCTAGAGGAAAAATACGAAGACCCCTAAAGAGGAACACTAAACACAGACCTAGTCTATCCAGGGTACTCAAGACAGCAAGAGCTGTAGGGCAACCAAGCTAGGCCACAAGCATCTATTAAGGGCTTGCCTAAAAATAAGTCTTCTCAGGGACATGTGGCTGGCTCAGTGGGCGGAGCATGACTCTTGATCTCAGGATTGTGAGTTCAAGCCCCATGCTGGATGTAGGGATTACTTAAAAATAAACTCTTAAAAAAAAAAAAAAAGTCTTCTCACTGGCACAATAGTTTTTCACTGTTTCATTTGAGCCTTGCAACTACTCCATAGAGTATTATTCACCCCTGCCCCTGGCTCGCCACTCCAATTGTTTAAACAGATGAGGAAGCTGAAGCTAGAGCAAGGTAAGTGACTGCCCAAAGTCACGCAGTTGGATGGAGACCAGAAGTGCAAGTTGAGGGGTTCCTGGGGGGCTCAGTCAGTTGAGGTCCAGTTCTTGATTTTGGCTCAGGTCATGATCTCCTGGTTTGTGGGACTGAGCCCTGCATCAGGCTCTGTGCTGACAGCATGGAGCCTGCTTGGGATTCTCTCTCTCCCTCTCTCTCTGCCCCTCCCCTGCTTGCTCTCTCTCTCTTTCAAAGCAAAGAAATAAACTTTAAAAAAAGGTGCAATTTGAGTTCAAGCTTTGTTTTATGCAAATTCTGTCTCTTTCTGCTCCGGAAAAGAAACTGATCAAGGAAGGCTTCCCAGAGGAGGAGGTGCCTGAACTGCTCAAATGGCAGTCCCAAATGTGAAAGGGTGACAGCACCCTCTGGGCAAAGGCACAAAGATGCAACACAGCACATCCAGTTAAGAACACAAAACATGGTTCTTAGAATGTGAGCTCCTTGAGGACAAGAAGGTGCAGCTCCTAGAATGGGGCCTGGGGCTCCGCAGGCACTGTTTGAAGGAATGAATGTCTGGAACACAGTGTACCTGGAGGTGAGGCTCGGAAGGTAGACCTGTATCAGAAGATGGTGGGGCTTGTAGACAATATGGAAGGCTAGTGGAAGAGGCGAGAAGGGGACCTGGGCGCATGTGCAGAGAACACGTGAGGAGAGAATCGGCTGCAAGGTGGTTCCAGGAGACAAGAGGAAGGCCAGAGGTAAATCAGGCTGGGGTAAAGGAACGACAGAGTCAGGAAACGTTTAGGAGTCAAGGTGCCTGGCACCACTCTGAAGGGGAGGGGTGATCTATACGCGTCTGCAGGCAGAAAGGCAGGAGCAGTGGAATGATGGAGGATGGTACCTGTGGAGGGAACAAGTGTGGGTGGTGGATACCCCCCGCCCCGTCCCCGCCAGGTAGGCTGCAACCTCAGCAGTCACTCCGTAGGTTGCAAGCCAGAGAGGGAGGGGCCTCCCGGACGCGAGAAGGCATCAGCAACCTGCCAGAACCCGGTTAACAAAGGCAGGACTACAATTCCCAGCATGCTCGGGCCCAGTGGGGTGACGGCGGGCGGTGCCTGCGCCGCACCCGCCTGGTGGGCGCGGGACCTGGGTCGGCACCCGAGCCTGTCATTCCGGAGGGGTCCGCGGGGGTGCGGGCGGGCGATGCACCCCTGTCCCCCGCGCTCCGGCCGCGCCGGGCTCGCGCCTCCCGCCCCGCGGCCCCGCCCCTTGCCCCACCCCAGCCGGGCGCCTTAGCTGGGGCCGCAGCGCGGTGGCAACATCACTCTCGCCGCGGCTGCTCCGCCCCATCCCCTTCTGTTTTTCTCTCCCATTCTCCGGTGGCAGCGGCGGGGAAGGTGGAAGCAGGGGCAGCGGCAGCCGCGCTGGCTGCAATGAATGATCCCCCAGCGCGGGGGGAGGACCCCAGGTGAGCCTCTGCCCTCGGGAGGGCCGGGACCCCCGGCCGCCCAGGACCAGCAGCCCCCGCCATGGATCCCTAGAAGAGGAGGAGGAGGAGGAGAAGACAGCTTCGCCGCCCACCCCCATCCCATTTTCCTCTTCCTTTATCTCATTGTTGCCGTAGCTGTTTACGGCAGCGCTCCCTCTGCCCCAGCATGGGGCGGGTTCCGGGCACTGCCGTTCGGCCGGTGCGGCTCCCGCGGCTGCCCGGGGATTCTGCCTAATTCTCCCTGCCCGGCCGGTGCAGCGAGGACCGGAGAGCGGTGGAGGCCCGGACTGCAGCAGCGGCGGGGCCACCTCCCAGCATCCCCACCCTAGGAGGCTGCATGCGGATTGAAGAGCGGCGCCTGGGGGCTGGGCCGGCCAGGCTGATCCGGACCTAGAGAGGACAGCAGGACCGCCCAGGCTGCGGAGGGGCCCTGGGGGCAGGAAGGACAGAGCAGCAAGATGGCCAGTAAAACCAAGGCCAGCGAGGCCCTAAAGGTGGTGGCCCGGTGCCGCCCCCTCAGCCGGAAGGAGGAGGCTGCTGGTCACGAGCAGATCCTGACCATGGACGTGAAACTGGGCCAGGTGACCCTGCGGAACCCCCGCGCTGCCCCAGGGGAGCTGCCCAAGTCCTTCACCTTCGATGCCGTGTACGATGCCAGCTCCAAGCAGGCGGACTTGTATGATGAAACCGTGAGGCCCCTGGTAGACTCGGTGCTTCAGGGTTTCAACGGCACGGTGTTTGCCTACGGCCAGACGGGCACTGGCAAGACCTACACCATGCAGGGGACCTGGGTGGAGCCCGAGCTGCGCGGGGTCATCCCCAATGCCTTTGAGCATATCTTCACCCACATCTCTCGCTCCCAGAACCAGCAGTACCTGGTCCGGGCCTCCTACCTGGAGATCTACCAGGAGGAGATTCGAGACCTGCTCTCCAAGGAGCCTGGCAAGAGGCTAGAACTGAAGGAGAACCCGGAGACCGGCGTCTACATCAAGGACCTCTCCTCCTTCGTCACCAAGAATGTCAAGGAGATTGAGCACGTGATGAACCTGGGGAACCAGACCCGGGCAGTGGGCAGCACTCACATGAATGAGGTCAGCTCCCGCTCCCATGCCATCTTTGTCATCACGGTGGAGTGCAGTGAGCGCGGCTCAGATGGTCAGGACCACATCCGTGTGGGCAAGCTCAACCTGGTGGACCTGGCTGGCAGTGAGAGGCAGAACAAGGCAGGCCCCAACACAGCCGGAGGGACGGTCACGCAGTCCACGGGGAGTGGCGGTGGCGGTGGCGGTGGCGGCGGCGGTGGTGGTGGTGGCGGTGGTGGAGAGAGGCCTAAGGAAGCCTCCAAAATCAACCTCTCACTGTCTGCCCTGGGCAACGTGATCGCTGCTCTGGCGGGGAACAGGAGCACTCACATCCCTTACCGGGACTCCAAGCTGACCCGGCTGCTCCAGGACTCTCTGGGGGGGAACGCCAAGACCATCATGGTGGCCACCCTGGGGCCAGCTTCTCACAGCTACGACGAGAGCCTCTCCACCCTGCGCTTTGCCAACAGGGCCAAGAACATCAAGAACAAGCCCCGGGTGAACGAGGACCCCAAGGACACTCTGCTGCGGGAATTTCAGGAGGAGATCGCCCGCCTGAAGGCCCAGCTGGAGAAGAAGGGGATGCTGGGAAAGCGGCTCCGGAGGAAGAGCAGCCGCAGGAAGAAGGCTGTGTCAGCCCCAGCCGGGTACCCTGAGGGGCCAGTGATAGAGGCCTGGGTGGCTGAAGAGGAGGATGGCAACAACAACAACCACCGCCCGCCCCAGCCTACCCTGGAGTCAGCCTTGGATAAGAACATGGAGAATTACCTGCAGGAACAGAAGGAGCGTCTGGAGGAAGAGAAGGCGGCCATCCAGGATGACCGCAGCCTCGTGAGCGAGGAGAAGCAGAAGCTGCTGGAGGAAAAGGAGAAGATGCTGGAAGACCTAAGGCGGGAGCAGCAGGCCACAGAGCTGCTCGCAGCCAAGTACAAGGTAAGGGCCCCAGAGAGCAGGGGTACTCCAGAGGTCCCCAGAGGGATCTGGGTGACAGGCTTTTCTTTGAGGGTCTGTGCCCTGACCTGAGTGAAGCAAGGTGTCCTCCCTCAGCGCCACACACTGCCCTCTTGCCAGATGCTCCCCTGGAGCAGCCAGGCAAATTCCTGCGATTCCGGGCTGCCAGGCAGAACCTTCCAGGAGCGCCTAGGAGGACAGACAAACTCACACGCATACACACACGAAGCAAAGCAGGCAGGTGATCTTTCAAGCCAGTGAACCCGAGCTGGTCTCACCTACTGCTTGTCCATCTCTGCTGGTGCCGTCTGTGTCAGTCGGGTCCATGGGACGACCAGGTCAGCCTCGTTTGGGTGTGGATTGTCTTGCACAGCCTCCTCCCCTGGGACCTCCTCCCTCTGCAGCACCTTCACACCTCACACCATTTTAACCATATCTGACATTCGGACAGCACTTCCCGGTTGACCAAATGCCCCACAAACGCGATCTCATTTGAGCCTTACAGGAGCCATCCGGGGTCCTGGTTCTTAAATCCCCACCGTAAGGCAAGGAACTAAGTAAGTCTCAGAGAGGTGACATGACCAAGGTTCCATCCTACAAATGACAGAGCTGAGCCGGAATGCCTGGACCTCGGACTCTTTCGGTACTTGGATGGCAAGGTAGGACTAGGGATGGATCCAGCTTCCCATGAAAGCAGTCCACGGGAGCCATGCAGTGCAGAGCCTGGTCCTTGGTAGCATCAGGAGGGAGATTCAGGGATCACAGAGAGGGGACGAGAGAGCACTGGGCTCTACCCTGGAGCCCTGGAGTCTAGGCCTAGCTATTCTATAGCTCATTAAGTGACCTTGTATAAGTTGCTTCCTCCTTTTCTCAAACCTCAGTTTCCCTTTTTGTAAAACCGAGGTGGTCTCGGCGATCTCTGAACCTCTTCCAACCTGAGAAGCAAACTGGCCCCCACACTCAGGCCTCGTCCTGGTCCCAGTAAGAGCTAGTTCCCCATTGCCCTGAGAGCTATCTGGGCCTTCCTGAGCCGTTCCCTTCCCGATGGGGGCCTCCAGGCCCTAGGTGGGGCTAAGCTACAGAGGTCCCTGCCAGGCCAGCCACAGACCTGTTAAATTTCACTGCTGCTGATGCCACAACTCAATGGTCCAGGTATTTCCGGGTCCCTGGATTCCTCAGCACTAGGGGTTGGAGGAAGGACACAGGGAACCATGCGCTTGCTGGTTCACTTGCTGGAGAGAAAAAAACATTGCTATTTTTTATGCCCTCTCAAGAGTGTGGGCTGGGGATCAGGGAACCCAGCCCGCGGAAGGAGAGCGGCAGCTGCTGCTAGACGGGCAGATGAGCTGTATGCCATTGTCTGTGTTTATGGGAATGTGTTGCTGCACCCGCGGCTCTGGCCTTGCATGTTTAATATTTAATTCACCTCCGTGAGCTCAGCAAGGGTTCTGCTGAGGTGCTTCCTCAAAGAACGGATCAGGGGCCCGGCACCTTTGGGGCCATCCTGGGAGAAGCAAGATGTTAACGGCAGAATAGTTACACTCAGCTCTCCCTAGGAGGAAGGGAATCCAGGCAGTCTGGTGCTTTCCACTGGGAAAGCTTACATGGGCAGGAGTCTGTCATTGGTTTCATTACCAAGAGTGCCCCCTTACCCCTTACTTTCCCTTCTCCGTCCTCATGTCCCTTAAGGCTGGGAGGCCGTGGAGGCTGAGACGGTGCAGGAGCACACTTCAGCCCTGACGAAATGGGTAGAGGGGTTGGAGTGAAGGATCCAGTGGATTCTTCCCGCTGGGAACAATGGGATCTCCCATTGTTGGCAACTGACTGGCTCCCTCAGTAAGATTCTTGGATCTCAGGCAGTGTGGGCACAGATCAGAGGACGGTCAGGAGATCAGGGCAGCCAGCGCCAGAATTCTTGCTCTAAAGGCATGGTCCACAGAACCCTCCTTCTTAATGCTGGCAGGGCCTTTGGGAAACTGAGGCCTGGACTTGCCCAGGGCCACACAGGTAAGTTAAGGAAATCCTAGACTCTTTATGCTTGATCTGGCCTCTCCATGACAGCAGCATCCTGATGTTACCTGTGCTGCTTGATAATCAGAAAAATTCACTTTTCTGTAACTCTTTGACGTCTTCACCTCAGGCAACCCCAAGAGATGGGAACTACTTGTTCCCATTTGACAGTTAGGAAAACCAAGGCTGGGGAAGTCGAGTGACTCTCTCTGTGCCCTCAGCTGATAAGCAGTGGAGCCAGGGCTGGGACCCAGGTCTCCTAATGCCCCCAGACCTGTGCTCTTCTCAAGTCATCACGGTCCCTCCATGTTTGCTCACTGTGTGATTCAGGGCAAAGGCCTTCGCCTCTCTAGGCCTTAGGTTTCCGTTCGCCTAATGAGAAGTCCCGCATATCTGACACATCTCCCTGGGGACTGGGAGAAACGGTCATTATGTGCCAGGCTTTCAGACATTAGTGGAGGGGGAGGGGTGGCTGGGAAATTCCAGGAGGGGAATGAGTCCATGTCCTGTGACTTCTTATCACACCCAGCCCGGGACAAACAGCAACAAGCAACTCAAAGTGGAGCCTGGACGGAGGACCCCAAGCTCCTCGTACCTCTAAGGCGCTGGCTGGTTCAATGTTGGATGTTTCCGGGATGGAGGAAACAATTTGAGGACTCTTGAGGGATCACCAGGGCAAAGAGGGGAGGAGCGAGGTAGAGATAATCCCGGGCCTGCCTATTCCACGGGCTTGTGCCAAAGATTAAATGAGATCATTAGTGGGTGGGCATTTGAAATACGTTGAAAGAGCCAAATAAATGGAGGGGCATTAGCAGCCACCGGGTGGCTTCTGTCTACCAAGCAGGGGTCCAGTGATCTCCGGGATTGACATCTTTGTTGTTAGCTTGACTCTTTCCTTGCCGGGCCGTCCCCCACGGCCTTGCCATAACCCTGCAGCTCCGGAAGCAGAGCCGGGCAAGAAAGACGTGGGAGAACTCAGAAGGCTGGGAGCTCGGGTCCCTCCTGGAAATTAACTGAGCTTCTGCTCCCCATCAGCCACACTCTCCTCTGGTTCCCACTTCTGACTTACGGCATCAACTCCCCTTCTCGCCTCCCCCCATTCCCTTCTTCCTGCTCACACCACCCTCTGGGGGCAACTAAGCGGTAGCTGATGCGACCTAGTGCCCTCGTTCACTCTCTGACTCATCTTCCACCTCCAGGCTCCCTGCTTCCTTTGTTCTGTCCTCACTGTGTACAAACACAGTGCCTGTCTCCTTGGAGTCTCCTTTCATCTCTCCTTCTGTGTTCACCGTGGGCCTCAGGGGGTGTTAGGTGTGCAAATGTGTGCTTGCTTGTGATTGCGATTGTGACCAGCGCCTGCGCCTGCTTTCTCACGAATCGAATCGTTAGCAACCCTTATGTAGTACCTCCAGGGGGCTTGATGGCTTCCAGGGCCTATGGGGAAGGGGGCGCAGGGCAAGTCACAGACCCACAACTGAGGCTGTGGCTCTGCCGACATGTGTCTGGGCACAGTGCACGGACTGCGGTGAGCACTGGTGAAAGCATATGGATTGGTTGGGAGAAGGCCCACTTTATTCACGTTTAATTGTGCAAGGCGTTTTTGTTTTTTTTTTTTTTATTTATTTTTTTTAATGTTTATTTCTGAGACAGAGAGAGACAGAGCATGAGTAGGGGAGGGGAGAGAGAGAGAGAGGGAGACACAGGGTCAGAAGCAGGCTCCAGGCTCTGAGCTGTCAGCACAGAGCCCGGCGCGGGGCTTGAACTCACAAACCGTGAGATCATGACCTGCGCCAAAGTTGGTCACTCAACCAACTGAGCCACCCAGGCGTGCCCCGCAGACGTTTTTTAAATGACTACTTTAATTTCGCACTGAGTTGTTTGAGGGATTGGACCAGGTAATGTCTAAAACTTTGATCCTAGGTACTTAAGAGAGAAAACAGAAGTGTGTCTCGGGGAGGTCAGGGCTGCAGATGACACAAAATGAGGGTTCCAGTTAAAGAGAGGAGGGGAAGAGGCATGCCTGTTGGTCCCCACGTAACTAGGTCTGGAGGGAGAAGAGCAGGCAGGTCTTGGCCGGAGCCCAGCTCTGTCTGTGGTGGGTGTAGAAAAGAGACCCTGCAGCAGCCGCTCCCAAAGCCAAAGGGATGAGGTCATTGCAGAGAATACAAACTGCACTGAATTTTTATTGTCCACTTTGTAGGTCCCTCTTCTCCCCCTCCCCACCCCCCCCACTCATGAGCACTGGGATTAACCACGAGAAGCTATGCAAAAAGGGAGTTTCAAGCTCCAGAAATAGCAGTGATCACAGTAATAATGCCGTTTACTTAACACTTGCTATGTGCCAAGCACTATACTACATAGTGTATTATAAATTATGCAACTTAATCCACACAAGCACCTTCCAAGAAAGGTGGTGTCACTCTTCCCATTTTATAGCTGTTAAACCGAGGCCCACGGAGGTTAAGTAACTTGCCCAAGGCCTCATATTTTGCATGTGGCAAATCCAGTCGAGCCCGGGTCGGTTTAACACAAAATTTGATCCTCTTTTATGCTTAAAGAGTTAGGAAGATCAGCAACCTGGTTGCTAGGAAGGTGGTGGAAAATGGCAGGAGGTTGTGTGGCTGCATTGAACTTGAGGTGACAAAATCCAATGGGCAGCTAGAGATGGATCGGTGTAGTTTAAGAGGAGGCACAAGACCAGAGATGGAGATTGGGGGCCCGTCTTTAGAAGAGATCTTAAATGGGACCCTCACCCTCTGTTCTTGACACTCTCTCCCTCTGTGTAAATGACTCCCAGACTGGGGTCTCCCGTCCTGGTCTCTCTGCTGACCTTGTTCTGTAGCGTGCTGTATTCAGAACAGGTGCATCAGACACAGACCTGAGTTTAGTGACTTACTAGCTCTGAGACCTCAGTTACCTCATCTATAAAGTGAAACAATAACAGTACCACTACGTCAGTGCTATTGGGAGGATTAAATGAGATAATCAGCGTTAAAGCACTTTGCACAGTTCCTGGCATGGAAGTGTTCGGTAAATAACAACTGTTTATTACTGCCTCGTGGACAGTGTCTCCTGGCTTCACCTTCCTGATAAGTCAGACACACCATGTTTTAGTCTGGCATTCAGGGCCTGCCAGTGGCTGGCTGCCATATATCTCCTCAATCTTGCCCACCCAAGCCAGCTACTCCAGTGGGAGAACCTCACAGCCAGCTGGCCTACCCCCATCTTTTGAACCTAATAGGCACCTCACTTTCTGATGATTGCACCATTTTTTGTTTTTTTTTTAATGTTTATTTATTTTTAAGTCAGAGAGAGCCAGTATGCGCAGGGGAGGGGCAGAGAGAGAGGAGACCCAGAATCCACAGCAGGTTCCAGGCTCTGACCTGTCAGCACAGAGCCCGATGTGGGGCTCGAACTCACAAACCGTGTGATCGTGACCTGAGCCGAAGTCGGACGCTTAACTGACTGAGCCACCAGGCGCCCTGATTGTCCTGTTTTTATATCCTAGATTGTCCTGGTGGCCAGAGGATGGGAATTACAGGAGCAGATTAAAGTCAATATAAAAAACTTCCTAACACTTAGAAATGGGCTGCTTCTAGAGGTAGTGGGCTCCAATCCCTGGGAGGGCTCAAGGAGAAACTGAATGTCAGAGGCGCTCAAAAGGGATTTATGTATCAGCAAAGCCATTGAACTCGATGGTCTTTAAAGTCCCCTCCTCCTCCTAAAAGTCCTTAATTGTTGGAAATACTATTTTTTAGAGCAAAATATAAAATACTCAGTTCATCTTTTTGAAAATTCAGATTAGGGGTGGCTGACTCAGTCAGAAGAGCATACAATTCTTGACCATGAGTTTGGTCCATGAGTTTGGTCCATTGGTCCCCTACCATGTTGGGGGTAGAGGTGACTTAAATAAATAAAACTTTATATTATTATTACTATTTTTTCTAAGTAGGCTCCATGCCCAGCGTGGAGCCCAATATGGAGCCCAACGTGGAGCTTGAACTCATAACCCTGAGATCAAGACCTGAGCTGAGATCAAGAGTCAGATGCTTAACTGACTGAGCCATCCAGGTGCCCCAATAAATAAAACCTAAAAAAGAAAAAAGAAAAAATTAAGACCAGAGGGTTTAAGTTTTAATGTATGCATTCAATCAATAATAAACAATAATTTTCAGTTCTCTATCGTGGCCAGTTAGAAAAAGACGATGAAATGAAGAAAAGAGAGAAGAGAACGGGGAGAAAGACAGGAAAGAAATAGAAGGGGACGGTGAAGACGGGAAAGAGAAGTGGGGTCATCGGGGCGCCTGGGTGGCGCAGTCGGTTAAGCGTCCGACTTCAGCCAGGTCACGATCTCGCGGTCCGTGGGTTCGAGCCCCGCGTCGGGCTCTGGGCTGATGGCTCAGAGCCTGGAGCCTGTTTCAGATTCTGTGTCTCCCTCTCTCTGCCCCTCCCCCGTTCATGCTCTGTCTCTCTCTGTCCCAAAAATAAATAAACGTTGAAAAAAAAAATTTAAAAAAAAAAAAAGAGAAGTGGGGTCATAAAGGCAGGGAGAAAGAAGGAGAAAGTGGATAAAGGGGCGAACAGCAGGACTTCTGGGGAGAAGGAGCCCCAGGAGGAGAAAAAGTGCTGTGGAGGGGGGGAGTTAAATACCCAGTATCGTTCCGCTCTCTGGTCTTCATGTTGGTCTCTGAATAGGGCTGTTACCAGTCTCTGGAGAGACTCCCCAGTAATCTAGGAAGTGTCTACTTCCCCAAAGCTGATCTGGTGCCTTCCACGTCCCCCAGGACACCAGTCCCATGCCAGACACTCGGATTTACGGGGCTGGGTCATCAGGGACTATACAACACACCCCCATCTCAGCTAAGTCCTCCACCATCCTTGAGAGAAGCCTCCTGATAAAAAGTGATGGGTGCCCCGAGCTGCGTCTGACATCTAGGTCAGAGTCCGTGGCCTCTTGGCATTGATGGGATCCGTGTCTTCTCCTCCTTCCCATCCCTGGCAGCAGTGTGATCATTTAACAGAACTACCATGAGCTGGGGCATTTTATAATATAAAGATTTGCCTGGCAAGAAGCATTTAAGACTCATACATTTCCATCAGATGTTTTGGGCTTCGAGTTATGTCGAGGCTCAGCAGGCCTTTTGGTCCAGTGTTGGGTTTCTCCCTACGTGTGTTGACTGGAGGACTGTATTATTGCCCTTAGTCATTTCCAGCCCCCAGATAGCACAAGATTGCATCAAGTGGCTATGATAATGTTCTCATTGTGCTCTGAGGACTAGAGGCAAGTCCTGGAATGCAGCTAGAGAAGGGCACCCTTCTCCTACCATGCCCTGCCAGCCTGTTGCACCTGGCCAGTCTAGGCCGCTTCTGGAGCCTTCTTGGCCTGAGAGCTGTTGAACCAGGTAGCCTGAGGAGATAAGAAAATGGTCCCTCTTCCCACAAAGCTAGCCATTCTGCCATGCAGCTTTGCAAGGCAGATCCCTTTTCCCAGAGTTCAGAGGGCACCTGTTCTTGTGGTTTGGTATATCTAGAATTTGTGATATGCTGAGAAATTCCTGGGCATTAACTCCTGGTCATATTAGAGTTATTTCTCAGTCGTCTCCCTTTCCTGCCAGATGTACTTAACAGAGGAGTACCAGGTCCTGGGCTGATCTGTTTCTATAGCACTAGGTGACGGACCTGCAGGCTTTCTCCTTTCTTGAGGTGAGCCAGCAGAATAATAATGACAACAATAGTAATGATGATGATAGCTACCGTTTCTTTAGTGCAGGTTTCGTACAGCCAAACACACTGCCTGTGTTCTTTATGTGCATTGTTTTTCTTTAATCCGCACATCAGCCCCGTGAAGTAGTACTATTTTAATCGCCACGTGACCAGTGAGGCTACCGAGACTCCTTAAGGAAGGAACAACCCAGGGTCACTTGCCTAGGAAGCGTTAGGGCCAGAACAGGAGCCTCCGTCTGCCTGTCTCCAGAGCCCACGATCTTTACCTCCACACTGTAACACCAACTCAGATACGGAAGATTCATGCCAGATCCCGGGCTAATAGGCCCCAGCGGGAGCTCTTATCTGGCGAGATGCTTAACTCAACCCATCTCTGGCCTTCCGTATGATGCAAACCCCCAACCCCTAACTCACCTGGCTCCATTCATTCGTATCATCAACAAATCTTTTTGAGTACCCATGACCAGGAGCATGTATCAGTAGGTATAGTTGAGTAAGTCTTTAAATTATTTAAATTTCTGGAAGGAATGATAAGAATTCACTAATAGTGGTTATTTCTAAGAATTTTAATGGGGAGGGAGGCTTTCATTTTTCAATTTATACTTTTTTTACCTTTATCTTTTTATTTTTACTGCAAGCATATAGTACTTTGTTAAATAAAAACTAATCTAAAAATTTTAAGGGAGGAAAAATATATAAAAGAAATGTGTTAACACCTGGTTGGAAGATTGGCTTAAAAACAATGAATAATTGGGGCGCCTGGGTGGCTCAGTCGGTTAAGCGTCCGACTTCGGCTCAGGTCATGAGCTCACTGTTCGTGAGTTCAAGCCCCGCGTCGGGCTTTGTGCTGACAGCTCGGAGCCTGGAGCCTGTTTCAGATTCTGTGTCTCCCTCTCTCTCTCTGGCCCTCCCCCGTTCATGCTCTGTCTCTCTCTGTCTCAAAAATAAATAAACGTTAAAAAAAATTATTAAAAAAAAATGAATAATTGAGGGAGATCCGGGTTGATAATCATTCTCAGTGATATTCAGTTATTGGTAATCCTGTGACCGTGGACAAGTCACTTCCCCTCCCAGGGACTGTAAGACATGATCAGTAGATGATTCCTTGCTTTCTATACTATTTGCTGATTCACCTCAGAAGCAGCAGGTCAGGAGCCCAGGGTTAGAGGTCAGCCTGAATCATGGGCAGTGGGGACTGGAGAGGAATGACCAAGCATTGCCTGGGGGCTGGAGGCTGTATGACCCCAGTGACCCACCTAAGCCCTTGGCCCTGTGCCCAGGCTGTCAAATGCTGAGTCTGCCCTTTATGCCTCCTTAGGTCTCATCCAGTTCTGACATTATAGCGTTCTGTAGTTCACTTGCATCCCTGGTGCTGGAGAGACACCCTCTAGAACACTACATGCAAACAAGGGAAGTAGGGGAGAAGGAGGAAGGTAGGGATCAGATGTGAGGTGTTTGTGGTTTTCTGACTGAAGTGAACGGGCTGTTTTTTTTCTTCCCGCTTTTCTCTGAGGGGCATCCATCCCCTGTCCAACACAAAGCTGGGAGCGGAGTCCTTCTCAGTTCACTCCCCAGCCAATATGCTTCCCGATCGCTAATTTTTTTCTTCTTGATGGGAGAATTCCTAGCATTTGAGAGACCAATCCTTTCTGTTGTGTTTTGGGCCATCCAAGGAGACTCAAGGCAGGAAACAGCCTGAGTCTCCTGATTTCTGTCCCCCGGGGCAGAAAATCACTGCAAATAGCACGGTGCTTCCCTTTACTGTTGTCTTTTGGTTTCTTTTTTTTTTCTTTCTTTCTTTTTTTTTTTTTTTTTTTTTTCCTCTTACTGCTATCTTCTCAAGATCTGTAACGAGGGAGCCACAGAAGGAGAAATAGGCCTGTGACAGTAGGAGTGGTGGTAACAAGAGATTTGAGCAAGGACTGTTCCACTGATTGTTTTGTGTTGCTCTTTGTGATGAGTAGACACTGATTGACAAGTAACTGCTGACATTTGATTGTACTTTATCACTTACCAAGTACTTTCACGTCTGTTACCCAACTCACCGTTCTTACCCAAAGCCTGCAAGGTTGGTGGTATTCTCTTCTGTTTTACAGATAAGGAAACTGAAGTCCAGGGTCTGATGCCCTAGATTTCATAGCAAATAGATTGTAATAGATTACATAGCAAATGTACCAGCATTCAGGCTCCCTGACATACCCAGTGCTGTTTATATCATTCCTCTGTGGAACTTGGGAGGTGGCCTTTCCCATGAACATTCCAGGGGTTAGCCTCTCTCCGGGATGCTAGTGACACTGACAGCCTCCCCCCAGGCATGTGGTTAAGACTCTAACCCACTCATCTCAGAGGCCCCCAGAAGATGCCTCAGGCAAAAGCATCTTCAGCAGAGATCTGCCTGTTTCGGCTCAGAGAGAAAGAAATGGCGCCCTGAGCTTTCCTGATGGTTCCCGAATTGGCAAAGGTTCAAATACCAAATGCTGCTTCTCTCCTAGGCTCCTTCCTTCCTGAACCCAAGAGAAAGCTGTGGAACGGGGAAAAGGACGCCAGTGGAGTTAGGAAGCTGCTGTTCAAATATCACCTCTGCCATTTACTGGCTCCATGACCTTGAGCGAGTCTGTTTACCAGTCTGAATCTCAGTTTCCTTTTATGTCAAGTGGCAATCATTCTTGTTATCTCAAATGGGATGATTAATCTTAAAAGGACCTAGCCTGGCCACAGGCACATGGCAAGTTGCATCTGTGATTCCTGTCGCCCTCAGAATGTCATAGATTAGCTGGCGCTGGCAGGGCAGAGCCTGTCTGGCTTCTGTGAAATCATACCTGATCGTATCTTCTCAGAAGAGTGGCTCTCTGGGCCTGGCTGTCTCCTGTCTTTCCAGATCGGCGCTTAATGAGTACTGAGGCCTCCTTCCTCTTCCTTCTGGTCTTGCACTGGACCCTGCACAGGAAGGGGTGAACCTCTGAATATCCCAAGCTGGGCCTGAAGGCTGACATGGTCCCTGTGATGAAATGGGCTATCAGTTGTCACAGCAGCCGCCTCTAATGCCTGGAATCAAGACCCTGGTCAAATTGGGAAATTATCTGGAAAGAACATAGTCAATGTAGGAGCAGATTACACTTCTTTATTTTATTTATTTTTTAATGTTCATTTCTGAGACAGAGAGAGACAGAGCATGAGTGGGGGAGGGGCAGAGAGAGAGGTTAGACACAGAATCTGAAGCGGGCTCCAGGCTCTGAGCTGTCAGCACAGAGCCCGACAACGGGGCTTAAACTCACCGTGAGATCATGACCTGAGCCGAAGTCGGTCGCTCAACCAACTGAGCCACCCAGGCACCCCCAGATTACACTTAAAATTTCCTGGATTATGAGACTCCAGGCTTAGACTACTCCATCTCTGTTGACACATCTTAATGTCCCATCTGTAAAGCAAAGGGGGTGGGGTCCATGATTTGCTGAGGTTGCCTTACTTCTGCCGTGATTTGTATCAGTCTCTCAAGAGTCAGACCATGGCCCTGGAGCGCCCAGCCCTGCCTCTTCCACCCCCACAGCCTCTGCTGGCCTTTTAGTTACACTGGACTTATTTAGAACCAGTAGGACCAAACCCAGTCCTGTCCACAGGCCCCACCCACCTGTCTTTTGCCTTGAGAGATCACAAAGGCAGCATTAACTAGGGCAGCTAAGAGCTCCAGGGAACTGTTCCTGGGGACTAGGAACCCTGTATTCCCAGCCCCTCTGTTTAGTAAATCCCAGTCTGAAGTGGGCCTACGGATTTGAGGCATCCCTGTCCCTCCCTGTCCTCCATAGGTGATAGTAGGACAGAGATCTGAAGAAAAGGAGGAGATGGCAACCCGGTACCCCCCGAAAAAGGGGGGGGGGGGGGACATAAAAGTAAAAGCAACAAAAAAATCCCACCCATGTTTCCAAGCAAAGAATTGAAGTCATGCATGACATATTTCAGAGCGTGGGGGCGAAGCAGACAGCATGGGTTGAGAATGGGGAGAAGGTGGGGGCTGAGACCTTGCACCTGCCCACAGATGTTGTGCCAGGACCAGCGCGCCCCCCCCCCCCACCCCCCCTTCTAGCATAAGACAGGCTCTGTCAGCCAGGCTTGGCTGACAGCGTGGGCTGGACAAGTGGGCAAGACTTGGTGAGTCACCAGAAAGGCAAATTCAGTTGTCATTCAGACCACGTCTGTGCTGGGTTTCGGCGGGGCTGGCAGAGAAGCACAGGGGCTGTGGACAAATGGGAGTGGGGTGATAACAGACAGTCAGACATCATCCAGAATTCTCTTCATAGAGCCCAGGGCCCAGCCAGAAGGAGAGATCCTGAAGCAGAGTTCTAGATCCAAGGAGGAGATGTAACATGAAGGCCAATTAGCAAGAACTGACAGAGAAATCAGTCCTGAGAGTCCTATTGTACGGGTAGGGGAGGCTCAGAACCTGGGGGCCCTGGTGGTCTTGGCTGGAACAGCAGATTCCAGGCCTGATTGGCAGCTCAAAGTCTGCCTGACTGTCTAAATGGGTATCTTGAATCCATTTGGACATTGTCAGGCAGAATTTTTTTTTAATGTGTATTCATTTTTGAGAGAGAGAGGGAGAGAGAGGGAGGTGCAGAGAGACAGGGGGACAGAGGATCTGAAGCGGGCTCTGCTCTGACAGAGAGTCCAATGTGGGGCTTGAGGTCACAAACTGCGAGATCATGACCTGAGCCAAAGTCGGACACTTAACCAGCCGAGCCACCCAGGCACCCCTGTCAGGCCGAATTTTGAATGAAGAGAGCAAAGGACTAGGTGTGGGTAGCTGGAGAAAGTGGAGGCTGAACAAAGAATTGTTTTGAATCAGAGGTCTGTCTCCTTACTTAAAGATCACCAAGAAAAAAAAAATAACTTGAAAAAAGCGTAAAAGGATATGTTGTGAAAGGAGAGCTCAGCCCTCCACAAGTCCACCTGAAAGGTATAGAGAATATAAAATAAATGGGAAGGCTCAATTTTATATCTACTATTAGAGCAGTTTTTAAAAATAATGATAATACTTCGTGCCTATGACATTGTAATAAAAGCAGCTCCATTATTTATTGCTGGCAGTAGTTTAAGTGGTTAGAACTTGGCAGTATGTTCTAAGATAGACAAAATGTTTTTTTTTTTTATTTAAAAAAAAATTTTTTTTTAATGTTTATTTATTTTTGAGACAGAGAGATACAGAGCATGAATGGGGGAGGGTCAGAGAGAGATGGAGACACAGAATCTGAAACAGGCTCCAGGCTCTGGGCCATCAGCCCAGAGCCCGACGCGGGGCTCGAACTCACGGACCGCGAGATCATGACCTGGCTGAAGTCGGAGGCTTAACCGACTGAGCCACCCAGGCGCCCCTAGACAAAATGTTTATAATCCTTTGTCCACTCCTGAAATTTCCTTCTAAGAAAGTCATCTAAAAAAACCAAAAAATTTTATGTACAAGGATGTTTGTCATAAACATTGTACACAACCAAAATATCTTTTTTAAAAATTTTTTTAAATGTTTATTTTTATTTTTGAGACAGAGAGAGACAGAGCATGAATGGGGGAGGGTCAGAGAGAGGGAGACACAGAATCTGAAACAGGCTCCAGGCTCTGAGCTGTCAGCACGGAGCCCGATGCAGGGCTCGAACTCACGGACCGTGAGATCATGACCCGAGCGGAAATCGGACGCTTAACCGACTGAGCCACCCAGGTGCCCTAACACAACCAAAATATCTTCTAATGCAAGTTAATGAAATATATTTAAATTAGCTGCTGTATTATGCAATCATCAAATTTATAGTCATAAACCTTAGTGAAGTAACAGGAAATTCTGGAGAGATTTGGTTAAATGGAAATAGCAGGACATGAGTGTATATTTATACCTTGCCCGTTGATGTGAAAAAATGATGTGTGCATATGGAAAAATCTGGAAAAACAGGGAAAATAAAAGAAGCTGAGTATGTGAGGAATATGTTTTTTCCTAATTTTCTTTTATTTCTGTGGTTATTCTGATATTATTGCTTTTTTTTTCCTGAAGGGAGAGAAAGACAATAAAAGGTTAAATATGTGTGCTCAGGAGGGCACCTGGGGGAGTAGAGCAACTCTTGATCTCGGGGTCCTGCGTTCAAGCCCCACACTGGGTATAGAGCTTACTTTAAAAAAAATGTGTCTTTAGAATCCCTTAATAAACTGTTAGATATTTAAAACAGTCCTCCTGAGATAACCAATTTCATAAATGTATCACCTTTTATGAACAGTAGAACTTCCCTTTCTGTGTCAAAAAAACCCAAAGTATAAGTTCTTCCTCTGTGTACCAGGACTGATTGGAAAAGCCTGGATCTTTCCTTTTCACACCTATTTTAATTTAATTTTATCTTTTAAAGGGAACATTTTTTTTTAATGTTTATTCATTTGAGAGAGAGAGAGAGAGTATGAGCAGGGGAGGGGCAGAGAGAGAGGGAGACAGAATCCAAAGCGGTCTCTGTCACACTGTCAGCACAGGGCTCCCTCCACCTGATGAACCACAAGATCACGACCTGAGCCAAGGTCAGATGCTTAACTGACTGAGCCACCCAGGTGCCCCTATTTTATTATTCTTTTTTAATGTTTATCATTTTAAGAGAACGTGTGCCTGAGCGGGAGAGGGGCAGAAAGAAAGAGAGAATCCCAAGCAGGCTGTGCACGTAGCACAGAGCCTGATGCAGGGCTCGATCTCACGACCAAGAGATCATAACCTGAGCCAAAATCATGAGTCAGACACTTAACCGACTGAGCCACTAAGGTGCCCCATATTTTATTTAATTTTTTTAAGCAAGCTCTATGCCCCAGCCTGGGGCTCGAACTCACGACCCTGAGATCAGGAGTCGCATGCTCTACCGACTGAGCCAGAGAGGCACCCCCACACCTATTTTGATCGTATAGTTTCCAGGTCTATCCTCGTAACCTTTCTTTGTCTTTGCAGACTAAAGAGTCCTAATTTTTAATAGCCCTTGGATGGTTTTAGCTCCCTTCTCTAGATCACTCTCTCCGTGTCCCCAGAGACGCAGTGAGGGAACTACACACAGTGCTCCAGATTGAGCTGCGTCACCATTTTATATTAGGGTAGAATGATTTTTGTTTTGTTTCCAAAAAAGCCTTCATGATGGTGCCTGGCCAGATGCTAGTGGCTTTTTTAGCTGTGGAAGCATATTAAGCCAATGTCTTCTGGGAACAATAGAGAATTACTCCCCCCTCCCCCACTTTTTTTTTTTTTAACTCATAACTGATTGCTCACAGCTATCATTTAATGAGTAGAGCTAGGATTACTTTTTCCCAGAATGTAAAACTGTAATTGAAGCTCATCTGACATTTTTTTTGTCAGCTCACACGGCCTAGAAATTCTCTTGGACGTTACCACTTACGAAGCTCTGGGGGCATCTGTGGAGCTGGGTATCTGGCCAGTGCTCTCTTTCTTGTGTGATTTCTAGTGGAGATCAGTCCTGTCTTTTAACATCTGAACAGTTTTCCATCCAGAGAGATGCCTGTTTCTGTTTCCTTTTCCTAATCCACCCCCCTATTACGAGAATATACTTCCCTTCTCTGTCTCCTTACCCCCCCCCCCCCCCACCGACCCCAGACCCCCTATCTAACTTAACCAAGGCAGGGGTATTTTAACCTCTAACGTTCTGGCCACTGGCTTCCCCATGTACCGGAATAACCATGGGGATGAGTCAGACACGATTTTCTCCTGATAGAAACGTGTTGCTCTTCTCTTAGCAGGTTCTGCTTCCTAAAACACTGAACAGAATGTCTGGAGTAGAAAGAGCATGGGCTTTGGAGCCAGGCCGACCTGGGCCTGGATTTTCCATCTAAATTTAATGGCCGTGATGTGACTGACGGTGGATGGAGAACTTAACCTGTCGGAGCTTTCGTAAGGAAAATGATGGTGCTAACAGCCCCTTAAAGCATGTCACACGGGCCACCTGGGGATCTCCTTACAAAGCAGATTCTGATTCACTAGGTCTGTGTAGGGCCTGAGATCCTGCATTTGTAACAAGTCCCCCGGTAATACTGATTCTGGGGGGAACCTCAAAAAGCAGTGATTCTGGGGCGCCTGGGTGACTCAGTCAGCTAAGCGTCTGACTCTTGATTCTGGCTCGGGTCATGATTTCACGGTTCCTGAGTTCAAGCCCTGCATCTGGCTCTGCACTGACGGTGTGGCGCCCACTTGGGATTCTCTCTCTCTCCATCTCTCTCTGTCCCTCCCCTGCTTGTGCTCTCTCTCTCTCAAAATAAATTTAGGGGCCCCTGGGTGGCTCAGTCTGTTAAGCATCCAACTTCGGCTCAGGTAATGATCTCACATTTCATGGGTTCTAGTCCCGCATCGGGCTCTGTGCTGACAGCTCAGAGCCTGGAGCCTGCTTCGGATTCTGTGTCTCCCTCTCTCTCTCTGCCCCTCCCCCACTTGTGCTCTGTCTCTTTCTCTCAAGGATAAACATTAAAAAAAAATAATTAATTAATTTAAAAAAAAAGGCAGTGATTTTTAAATATGAACCTTGAAAAAACACCAATGCCCAGACCTCATGGCTGGCTCTCCTGCCCCTTTCCAATTTGATTGACCGTGGGGTGTAGCCTGGCCCTAGTAAAAGCTCCCCAGGTGACTCTAATAGACATCAAAGTTTAAGACCCAATTCTTAAAGGTTTAGTAGGAGAAGTAAATATGGAACAACAGCTGACCAGCAAAGAAAATAATGGTTTTCTTCCTCCTGGTTCCCCGTCCTGTTCTCTCTCAACCCGGGTCCCCGTCCTTAACTCCATCAGGAAAGCCGGGGCATCAGC
Source organism: Herpailurus yagouaroundi (assembly GCF_014898765.1). Taxonomy (NCBI): domain Eukaryota; kingdom Metazoa; phylum Chordata; class Mammalia; order Carnivora; family Felidae; genus Herpailurus; species Herpailurus yagouaroundi. Next base: position 21,015,821 of record NW_024412419.1, on the reverse strand, counting down.
AGTTGCCCCGCGCCTTCCTTACCAGACTCTTCCACGGAGCACCTGGCTTGGGAGTTCTCACGGCCGGTCATGAGCCGAAGGGCCCAAGATTATAATGCGATGTGGCCCCACAGTGGGAATTTGAAAGGCTCCCCAGTGACTCTAATATAGCAACCAAGTTTGAGAAGTCGTGTCTTTATGAGGTGGCAAAGAGTGAAGGACACTAGAGTCACGTAGAGTACCACGGGAAGTGCGAGGACTCAGGGCTGGAGTGTTCCAGAACGGGAAGCCAGGCCAGACACCAAGTCCCCCAACATCTCATTACCCAGTATTTGGAGGGATCAGTTATCCATGGCCCCAGCAGGAGGGGGTTTCCTCCGCATATGACAGAACTGCTGCCTTGTCTCCTTCCTGCCTCTTCACACCCGTCCCATCCCTCCTGCCAGGCTTCCCAGATTCTCAGACCCCACTGCTCTGCCCTTTCACCCTGCACCAGTGAGTGTGGGCCAGTCAGTTGAAGTAGGAGAAGTTGCCAGAAAGGGCCGGTTCTATTCTGGATGAGCGGGCCCAGGAAAAGGACCTAGAACCCCCCTCTGGGACCACCTCAGGGATTCCTTTCAGTGCAGCACACATTTATTGAGCACTTACTATGTGCCGAGCACCAAGACACGATTCCTACCCTGAAGGAGCTCACAGGGGAGACAGGATATCAGCAGTAATGGTCCATTCTGGGAAAATGGTAGGGACGTGTCCCAGTTAGGCCCAAAGGAAGAAATGTGCAGATTTGAGGGAATCAGAGAAAACATCCCAAGGTTCTCAAGGTGGGTCTTGCAGGATAAGGAGCGATTTTCCAGGTGGACGTGGAGTGGGAAGAGGAGCCCGGTGTCGTGGAAAGGCACAGCACATTCCAGGAGCTGGAATTCTTCCTTTTTTTTTTTTTTTAATCAAAAATAAATTTATTCTTTGTTTTTCAGAAACAAATTTAGTGATTCATCGCTTACATATAACACCCAGTGCTCATCCTAACCGGTGTCCTCCTCGATGCCCCTCACCCCTTCGGCCCTTCCCCCCACCCAACATGCCGCCGGCAGCCCTCAGTTCTCTGTATTTAAGAGCCTCTTGTGGTTTGTCTCCCTCTCTGTTTTTATATTATTTTTGCTTCCCTTCCCTTATGGTCATCGGTTTTGTATCTTAAATGCCACATCTGAGTGAAATCATATGATATTTGTCTTTCTTTGACTTAGTTCCCTGCAGGAGCTGAGATTCTTTGGGTGGAACTGGAGCACAGGGCACACCTGGGGAGTAGGCAGCCAGGGAGGCTGGGGGGCTGGGCCAGCCCGCAGGGCAGGGAGCTGCTGCCGACCTTGGGTTTTATCCTGCGAGAAATGGAGGCCTGTTAAATACTTCGCAGCAGAGGAGGGGCAGGCTCAGACTTGTGTTTTTGGTGACTGCCCCTGGGTGTCATGCGGGGGGTGGATGGAAGGGGAAACTGAGGCAGCAAGGAGTCCATGGCAAAAACCCAGGTGAGTCATGGAGACCGCAGTGAAGTCAGCAGGTGTCGGTCGTGAGGATGAAAAGGTGGGAATGGCGCGAGCCCTAACAAGGCAGACTTGAAGGGGTCTGATGACTGGCTTGGTGTAGGGGAGGTGGGGGGTTGCACTCAGGGCAGGGCCTGGGGGGAGGAAGCTAAGGTGCCTGGGGCACAAGATTTAAGGAGTCACTCACGGAAAGGATAGCCGCCTTGGGTGAGAAGGAAGAATCTAGGCTGAGTTTGTGCCTGTGGTGGGGGGTGGGGCGGGGGTGGGGGAGGCTGGGTGGTGAGATAGTAACTCACAGCAAGGCCTGGAGGGGAGGGGCAGTAGCCCAGCAGGTGGCAGTGGTGTGGCCTTGAGGACAGGCAGCTATCCGGGGCCCCTTGCTCTGCGGCAGCCCTGCCCTTGGCTTCGGAGGCTGTGTGGGGCCGCTCTGACTGGCCTGGTTTTGCTCAGCGCCCAATGGCATCCTCACACAGCTCAACCTCTGACCCCCAAAAGCAACCCTTAACCCCTGTCCCACTTTGTCCGCGGTGATGGGGCTCTCACAGGTGGCAAAGGGTCTTCCTTTCTCCCACATTGTGACAGCACCGTCTGCTTTGAGAGCCCTCAAGCAGGTCAACCGGTTCCACTGGGAAAATTTCCAGTGGGGAGGCAGCCAATATCTTCTGGTGGCTCAAGGTGATTTCAACCTTCCGGGAAGCCTGGGATGAAATCAGAGGACAGCTGGAGTGCCCTGGGGCAGCACCCTCTGACTAGCAAGAATGAAAGTGCATTTTATGTAGTCACAGGTTACCCAGTTTATACAAATGCATGACCAGTTAAGCTTCAGAGTCAACCAGCACCCCTGGCAGGCGTGTGCCTAGCACCGGGCTGGGGGCTTTCACCCAGCACAGGGGCTCACGGACTGAGGGTGGCGGGTTCAAATCTTCCCTCTTTGTTAACTAGCTGCAGGACCTCAGGCTGATTACTCTCCGTTTCTTCATTTGTTCAGTGGGGAAAGCAATAGCACCTTTCTCTTAGGGTGAGGATGGAGATCAGAGATGGTGTTTGTTAGGGGCTTAGTTCAGCCCCTCGCACGCAGTACCCAGCAAATGTTTGTCGGCCTCCCTGGAACAGAGCAGTTCCCGTGTTACGGATGTGAGAGCCGAAGGGGGTAACTTGGCCAGGGCCTTGCATTTAGTGGGCAGAACCCGAGTCTTTCTGGAGCTCTCCAGGACTCATGCCGCTTCTGGAACCTCATATTGCCCCTTAGTGCTGCAGAGTCTTCCTTTTCTTTTGCTTTCCGTGTCAGCTGAAGATTACACCTGTGTTGAGAGCCCTCTTCCTGAGTCAGGAGCCAGTTAGCTAAAGAGCTGGGCTGCCTGTTGACTGGAGCCTCTGCTCGCCACTCTTGAACACTGGCTCCAGCCAAAAGCCAGGATTAGGATGCCTTCTGCACGTCCCTCCTAGGCATGGTTAACGAACCTTCCATCTGTATCCAAAGCAAACAGATCAGGTGTCTATATTCCCCGAGAGATGCCCTCTCTTTGCCTCCCCTGACAGTCTTCTTGACAATGGGAGCCTTGGGCTGGAGCCCAGGAGGCTGGAGGGGAAACTTTGTTCTCAGTGAGGACCACAGGCCCTGTCTGGGATACATCTTTTGTCCACCCCCGGAAGGACCGTGGAGCAGGGAAGCCAAACCTCTCAAGCTGGTGATGCCGTGGCCATTTGAAAAGCCCCTCACCTAATCCCTCTGTGTCCCCAGGCCATGGAGAGCAAGCTCCTCATCGGGGGCAGGAACATCATGGATCACACCAATGAGCAGCAGAAGATGTTGGAGCTGAAGAGGCAGGAGATTGCGGAGCAGGTAGGGCTGGGGGCTTCAGGTCTCATGAGGGTGCATGGCCTTGAGGTCTTGTCTGGAGGGCATGGGGCAGTGAGCCATCATGGACTCAAGATCCCTGGAATACAGTGCTAAGAACCTAAGACCCGATGCCCTGGATCCCATGGGTCCACCAGCCCAGGAGCCTGCCTGTGTCCGGGGCACTGCCCGCCGACGGCTGAGAGGAAGTGGCAGTTCTCCATGACATCAGCCTCTACGGGGCATCTGGTGTTAATTCCTGCCACAAGGGCGAACGTTCTTTTCCATCTGTATGACCACATCTGAAGTCTTCAAGAACCACAATTTGTTGGTCCTTCCGGTCATCGGTGACACCGCAAGGGGAGAGGGTGAGGAAGCTGGGAAGCCAGTATGATGGGAATCTATAGCTGCTGGACACCCCTAGAATGTGCCAGCTATATGAGCCAAGAAGAAGGTTCAAAGAGGCTCCACTGAGGTTGGGGTAGAAGCAGGGGCCATGGGACACTGTCTTCTCCCCCCTGGCATCTGTGGTCACCATGCAGCCAGACCCCATGCGAGGCAGGATGCACCTGTCCCCTGAACTCCCTTGGCCCTCCCCGGTACACGCTGCCCCACTGAGCCCCTGTTCCCTGCCTTGGCCTAGAAACGCCGTGAACGGGAAATGCAGCAGGAGATGATGCTCCGAGATGAAGAGACCATGGAGCTCCGGGGCACCTACACGTCCCTGCAGCAGGAGGTGGAGGTCAAAACCAAGAAACTCAAGAAGGTGAGATGCCACAGGCGAAGGGGTCAAAGTGTGTGAGGGCCCGGCAGCCTCTCCCCAAGATGGTCACCCTCCCGAGGGGTATGTGTCGTAGGGCCCCTTCCCCACTTGGCTTGAACTGCTGAAGCCCCGAGTTACTTTGCCGGGGCTGCCGGGGTGAGGGGTGGGGAAGGCAGGGGTCTGGGGCTGGAGTGGAACAGAGCCTTTGCTCCTGGGCCAGGCAGGGCTTGAGAGGCTCGGAAGGCCTTCACTTCCAGTCTCCAGTTGCCATCCTCACGGCGGTGGGTAACTTTCCCCTGTGCAGTGTCATCAGTGAGTCACAATTTGGGTAGCCAGGCCTGGGACAGGGCCCGGAGTGTCGAGGAGACCTGAGGAGACACAGCCTGGGGGAGCTCAGGAAGGGAGCCAGAGGCGCCTGTGGACACGGGAAGGGCTGAGACTGCTCTCCGGGACTCTGCCAAGTCCTTGGCCAGGGAAGGGCATGTATAGGGACAGCAAACTCCGGCCCGGATTCTGGGAAGAGCCTGGAGAACCCTGAGGGTTGTCAACGTGGCTGCCCCAGTGCCGGCCAAGCTGCCCAGCCACAGTGGCAGTTTCCAGGGACATACCTGGCTCTTGGTGGGTTAGGAGTGGGACAGCAGGCTCTGTGCTGCCCTCCACACCCCCATTCGTGAGAGCCCCTGGAGAGGCAGGAGTGGGATGGGTCACCTTGCAAACTGGCTTAGGCCCCCTTCCCCTCCCTGGACCCTGCACCAGCTGTTGTGTACTTGGGTCCCGATTCTGACTCTTCTCTTAACTAGTTGTGTCACCTTGAGCGTCTCTGTGCCTGAGTTACCTCTTCTATAAAAAAGAGGGTGTTGGATTAAAAGGTCTCGCGGGTCCCTTTCAGTTTGAACATTCCACAATGCTGCCAGCAGCTGAGAGGGAGCAGGTAATGGGCCCTAATGTTGGGAGGGACAGGACAGCCCTTTGAATAACTTGCCCTGATTTGTGACGGGGCAAGAGGGAGATTCAGACTTGGACCTCACCCCGAACTCAGCTGGTAGACCCTGAGCCTGCGTCGGTGGGGCCCAGGCTGGGTCACAGGGCCCTCGCTGCCACACTGCACAGCCTCTGAGCTGCGCCTGTCTCCACGCAGCTCTACGCCAAGCTGCAGGCGGTGAAGGCAGAGATCCAGGACCAGCATGATGAATACATCCGCGTGCGGCAGGACCTGGAGGAGGCACAGAATGAGCAGACCCGGGAGCTCAAGCTCAAGTAGGGCCCCCTCCCCTTCCCGGTCCTGGTCCTCATGGCCGTGCCTCACTCCCTGGCCTCTCCCTGATGGGCTTAATTCCTTCCTGAAGGCCTCATTCCAGCCGTCTGCTCACCCAGGAGTCCACGTCCCTTAGGAAGAGAATGTGTCGAGGGATGGGGACGAGGTCTAAGTTCTAGAGTTGCTTATCAACCTCCTCTCCTTGTTTCCTTCTCTTTCCTCTGCTCTGCCTGTATACGATCAGTCCCCCAAAGTGCATGCTGGGTGCTGGCCACGGGTCACCCCTCAGGCCCTGAGCTTACAGTCCTTGCATTGGAAGCAGTGATTTCAAGCTCTGTGACTTCTGTAGGGACCCTCTTCCTCCAATTCTCTGCTTTCTCCTCTGTTCCCTCTGCCTCTTTGCTTCTTGCTTCTAATCCTTCAACCTTCACATGCGCTGTGTGGTCTCTTACCACCCCCCCAGTTCCCCATCTCTACCTCATTCCTGCTCCCAGGTACCTAATCATCGAGAACTTCATCCCCCCTGAGGAGAAGAACAAGATCATGAATCGGCTTTTCCTGGACTGCGAGGAGGAGCAGTGGAAGTTCCAGCCGCTCGTGCCAGCTGGAGTGTGAGTCTCTCTCCCCCTGGTCTGGGCCTAGGCACTTGCCAGCCCACCCCAGGTTGGGGGTGGCCAGGAGCCTGCGGGAGACAGAGGCTTCTGTGCATTTGGAGAAGGGTGGGGAAAGTTCCGATGGAGCATGGATTTCTCGAGACCTAACACAGAGGTCTTCATGAAGGAAGGGTGTTTTGCCAAAAACAAAGTGTTTTCCTTGGGTGCCCCATGAGGGACCTACGGAGAGGAAGAGCGTCTCAGCCTTTTGGCACTCCCAGTGAATGATAACATTCTGTCAGTTTGGTGAATATTCGTTTTTCGGGTGCCAAAAACAGCGACGATAGTTAATATTTGCCTTACTGTATTTTAGACTCTCCAGACAGAAGGTAAATCCGACACAGAGCTCACAGTCCAGTCTGTATTTTCTGAATACAGAGAAGTAATCAGATCAGGAAATGATACAGGCGTGATCCAATCTTTATAGTTTCACTCAGCTCAGCGTGGTGATTCAGCATTTCCACCTGTTTCCTTGTAGCCCAGCTCTTAGGTACAGTTTACGTCTCCTGGCTGTGTGTGTGTGTGTGTGTGTGTGTGTGTGTGTGTGTGTGTGCGTGCGTGCGCGCGCGTCCCCTGGCTCTGTGTGTGTGTGTGTGTGTGTGTGTGTGTGTGTGTGTGTGTGTGTGGCTCCCTCTGCTGGTGGCCGTGAAGATGATCTTCAAACCTGGCAGAGGGACTGCCTCACTCACCTGGACCACTGTCCCTTGATTGAAAATCTTTAGACAGCGGTGTTTAGGAGGCTGGATACCAAAGCACTTCCCTGGAGGTTCTTTGCTGTCTTTATCTCAGGAATATTAATGCCAAGATAGGGCAGCATTCTCCCCAAAGCTCAGTGGGAAGCTAGCCATAGAGGTCTGTGGCTTCTCACTGGGGCATCTGATGCCCACTTAATCTGTCTACTTTCTAAAAGGCCGATCCTACCCAGGCTGACACTGTGCAACTTTGTAAGAGGCAAGTTCATGAGTAGAGGTCTTTTTTTTTTTTTTTTACTACTTTTTTTTTTTTAAGGTTTATTTACTTATTTTGAGAGAGAGAGAGAGAGAGAGAGAGAGAGAGAGAGAGAGAGAGAGAAGGAGGAGGAGCAGAGAGAGAGGGAGAGAGAATCCCCAGAAGGCCCCACACTGTCAGCTTAGAGCCTGACACGGAGCCTGAACTCTTGAACCATGAGATCGTGACCTAAGCCGAAGCTGTTGCTTAACTGACTGAGCCACCCAGGCGCCCCTTATGGGTAGAAGACTTTTCAGTGGTGTCACTTTGGACTCAAAATGCACCTTTCCACTCTAGGTAGGGACCCATAGTAGTACATCATCTAGCACAGAGGTTCTCACCTGTGATTTGGGTTCCAGAGAGTCTGATTTAAAAGGTCTTGGATGACAGATAGATAGATAGATAGATAGATAGTCAGTCAGTCTGTCTTGGGTGGATCCCAAGGACTTAAAATTTTTTCCGAAGCTTCCAGGTGATTCTGCAAGGAAGCCCCACTTGAAAGCCACAACTCCAGTGCCCTCTGCTGGAGGCAGATGCTGATGAGGCTTCTGGTCTGTAGGGTGACTGATTTTTGTGCTTGGACAGGTTCCTGAATTGAAAGTTTGCAGGTGGGGGAATTTCTTTACATTAAATAGAGATGGGATGAGAGGCTCTGAGAAGTCATGTGTTTATTACCTTTTTATTTTGAAAAATAAGCATTGCAAGAACGGTGCAAAGAATTCCCTTAATATCTTTCATCAAAATTACCAAATGTTAATATTTTGCCACCTCTTGCTTTATTCCCCATCCCCTAACCATTTGAGATTAAGTTGCAGACATCTTGACCCCTTAGCTGTATTCTCTAAGAATGAGCACATTCTTACATAACCACAATATAGTGATCAAATCCAGGAAATCTTATACTGGCACAATACTATTATGTAGGCAATATTCAGTCTTAGCCACTTATCCCAATAGTGTCCTTGAGGGCAATTTTCTGCCTCCCTACCTGAGCTGGGACATGGCATTTAAAGGCAGTGCCTCGTTGGTCTCCTTTAATCTCGACCAGAAAGGATCTTGATTGGACTTTTGTAATTTCATGCTTCAGAGGAGTTTATTCATTTTTCAGAATAGTTTGTATACACTGAAAAATCATTCATAGATTTTTTTTTTAATTAAAAAAGCTATCTTAAGGGGCACCTGGGTGGCTTAGTTGGTTAAGCCTTCAGCTCTTGACTTCAGCTCAGGTCATGATCTCACAGTTCACGAGTTCAAGCCCCACATTGGGTTCTGCACTGAGAGCATAGAGCCTGCTTGGGATTCTCTCTCTCCCTCTCTCTCTGCTCCTCCCCACTTGCACTCTCTCTCTCTCAAAATAAATTAAAAAAAATTTTTTTTAAGTGCTTTAAATACTTTTTTTTTCTTTAAATACTTTTTAAAAATAGATGCTAGTAATAACTATTAAAAAGAAAGGTGGCTCGGTCGGTAAGCGTCTGACTTCAACTCAGGTCATGATCTCACAGTTTGTGGGTTCGAGCCCCGTGTTGGGCTTTGTGCTGACAGCTCATAGCCTGGAACCTGCTTCGGATTCTGTGTCTCCCTCTCTCTCTGCCCCTCCCCCACTTGTGCTTTGTCTCTCTCTGTCTCAAAAATAAACAAACATTAAAAAAAAAGAAATACATTCACAAGCTTTTTCAAAATAATGGTTAAGTATGTTCACACCTTAACCATGTTATTTTATACAGAATGTGTATAACCTGCTCAGAATACATACAAAGTATGTATTTTATATAAAAATACTAAAATATATCTGGGTAAGGATAAAAGGTATTAAGGCAATAATGACATCTTCATAATCTCTACTGTACTTAAAATACAAAGGATATAAACAATTATAGATTTGGCACCTGGGTGGCTCAGTTGGTTAAGCATCTGACTCTTGATTTTGGTTCAGGTCATGATCTCATGGTTTGTGAATTCAAGCCCGGCATCAAGCTCCATACTGTCAGTGCAGTCTGCTTAGGATTCTGTCTCTCTCTCTCTCCCGCTCTCTCTGCCCCTCCCCCTGCTTGTTCTCTCTCTCTTGCAAAATAAATAAACTTAAAAGAATAAATAAACAATTATAGATTTCTCTAAGAAAAAACTCCAATAAATAAATTACTTCAAAAAATTTTATTAGGGGAACTGGGGTGGTTCAGTCAGTTAAGCATCCGGCTCCTGATCTTAGGGTCCTGAGTTCAAGCCCTGCATTGAGTTCCACGCTGGGCATTGAGCCTACTTCAAAAAAAAAAAAAAAAAGAAATTGTTAATAAATACCAGGGGGGAGCCTGGGTGGCTCAGTCGGTTAAGTGTCTGACTTGGGCTCAGGTCGTGATCTTGCATTTCATGAGTTCGTGTTTCATGAGTTAAAACCCTGTATCAGGCTCTGTGCTGACAGCTCTCTCTCTCTCTCTCTCTCTCTCTCTCTCTCAAAATTAATAAAAATTAAAAGTAAATAAGTAAATGCCAAGTGATCAACTATATGCCATTCTGAATTACTAAAAAATTTTTTCCTTTTTAAAATGTTATTTGCTAACCATTTTGCTGTGCGTTTACCTCAAAACTTTTTAAAAAATCACAGAAATTACAGGGGCGCCTGGGTGGCGCAGTCGGTTAAGCGTCCGACTTCAGCCAGGTCACGATCTCGTGGTCCGTGAGTTCGAGCCCCGCGTCGGGCTCTGGGCTGATGGCTCAGAGCCTGGACCCTGTTTCTGATTCTGTGTCTCCCTCTCTCTCTGCCCCTCCCCCGTTCATGCTCTGTCTCTCTCTGTCCCAAAAAAATAAATAAACGTTAAAAAAAAAAAAATTAAAAAAAAATCACAGAAATTACAAAAGTAAAAAACAGATCAAGGATGTGTTTATATGAAACAATTTTTTTATTTACTCTTTTTTTTTTTTTTTTTTTTTTTTTTAGCAGCAGTTGGTGCTTTAAAATAAAGCAAAAACAATTCCCTCATAACTGGAATCCTAGTTGCGATTCTGACTCAGCACAGAGAGCCACAGGGTAGCATCATGGTGCAAGCGTTGCTCATCAGGACCTCACCCTGTCTGCCCCAAACCCCTCATTTCGCAGTGCAAAACTGAGGGTGGGGCGCGGAAGAAGCTGCCTCCCTGGGAGGAAGGGGGGCACCGGGTCTCACTATTTGCAGCGTCATTTCAGCAGGGCTGAAAAACTCTTTTCCCAAAGCCTATTTAATCAGGGCGTTGTTCCTTTTGCTCAATTCACATGTGGAATATTTTGCTTTATGTTGGTACTCTAGGGATGAAAAACACTGAAGGCCACTCACAGGAAGAGCAAAAAAAAAAAAAAAAAAAAAGCGTTGTTGGAAAGAAATTACCTGAAGTCATGTTGTCCCTTTAGAAAACTTTTGTTGGGGAGGGGTGCCTGGTTGGCTCAGTCAGAAGAGCATGCGACTCTTGAGTTCTAGCCCCACGTTGAGTATAGAGATTACTTAAATAAAACTTTTTTAGGGGCGCCTGGGTGGTGCAGTCGGTTAAGCGTCCGACTTCAGCCAGGTCACGATCTCGCGGTCCGTGAGTTCGAGCCCCGCGTCGGGCTCTGGGCTGATGGCTCAGAGCCTGGACCCTGTTTCCGATTCTGTGTCTCCCTCTCTCTCTGCCCGTCCCCCGTTCATGCTCTGTCTCTCTCTGTCCCAAAAATAAATAAATGTTGAAAAAAATTAAAAAAAAAAAACTTTTTTAAAAAAAGGGGTGCCTGGGTGGCTCAGTCGGTTGAGCGTCGAGCGTCCAGCTTCGGCTCAGGTCATGATCTCACGGTTTGTGAGTTTGAACCCCGCGTCAGGCTCTGTGCTGACAGCTCAGAGCCTGGAGCCTGTTTCGGATTCTGGGTCTCCCTGTCTCTCTGCTCCTCCCCTGCTCATGCTCTGTCTCTCTCTCTCTCTCTCAAAAATAAATAAACATTTAAAAAAAAAATTTTTTTTTTAAGAGAAAAGAAGGCTTTGGTTGGAAAAATGGTTTTCCTCCTCGTCCTCCAGCTACAAGCATTTGCCCCTACATGCCCTTCCCAGTGCCTTTAAAAGGTGTTACTCCAGGCAACTCTTGAAACGCGCCCATATCAAGTTCTTTTGGGAAAACCCCCCCTTTTTCTTTTTTCTTCACGATCTCTGTGCCACCACTAGCTGCTACACAGGTGAGGTGCCTTCCACTATCACAATGTTTATGAAAGTTACTTTGAAAACCCATTTTTGCAACCAGCTCCAGCAGGAACTGTTCTACATGTGTGACCTTTTATTTTTAGTTTCTCATAATGGACTTTATTTTTAATTGTATGGATACAAAATTGTCCTCTAAGGGTCTGTATTTGACAACGTCCAGAACCATTGGTTTATAGTCACACAATTCTATTTGTAACTTTAGTTCTTGGGCCTTTGCGACCCCAGCCACCAGAGAGTCTTTTCATTTGTTTTTTTTAGCATTTATTCATTTTTGAGAAACAGAGTGAGACAAAGTGTGAGCCAGGGAGGGGCAGGGAGAGAAGGAGACACAGAATCTGAAGCAGGCTCTAGGCTCTGAGCAAGTGGTCAGCACAGAGCCTGATGCGGGGCTCGAACCCACAAACTGTGAGATCATGACCTGAGCCGAAGTCGGACGGTCAACCGACTGAGCCACCCAGGTGCCCCACCAGAGAGTCTTTTCAAAGGCACCATGGTGCAGCAGAAAGAGACTAGATTTTGGGTTTAGAACATACTGAATTCTAGTCCCTGCTCTGCCACTTGTGGCCTGGAAAAGGTTTTTTTAACCTCTCTGAACTCAAATTTCTTCACCTGTAAAGTCAAGATAGTAAATCGCCCTGCAGGATTATTGAGGTTGAAATGAGGTAATATGGGGGGAGGGGCTCCAAGCCCCAGAGGAGATGATCAATAAATATGTAATCAATAATCATATCAATAAGCCGATATTATAATTACAGGGACTCCAGAAAAGCCAGTTTGCCTTCATCCCTTAGAAGGGCCGCAGGAGGGCAGTTTGGTTTGCTGTTTTTGTTTAAAAAATTTTTTTTTAACATTTATTTATCTTTGAGAGACAGAGCGTGAGTGGGGGAGGGGCAGAGAGCGAGGGAGATACAGAATCTGAAGCAGGCTCCGGGCTGGGAGCTGTCAGCACAGAGCCGGACTCAGGGCTTGAACTCACGGACAGCAAGATCATGACCTGAGCCAAAGTCAGACGCTCAACTGACTGAGCTACCCACGTGCCCCTTGCTGTTTTTGTTTTAGAATTTGATTTTATATTCGGGCGCTCTCCAAGTTTAGAGAGAGAGCATTCCTTGCTCTAAATAGAATCCGGATAGTTAAACAGGTTTCATTACAGAGGCAAAGTTTACCTCAGTAAGAACATTCTCGGCTCTGGGTTGAGTCCCTAGATTTATTCACAGGTCTGTGACATCGGAGTTGAATCTGAAACAGGGAGAAGTTCCGGCCTCCCCAGGCAGGCTAGGCAGAGTGGAGAGCTGGCCTGTGAGGACAGAGGGACCAGATTGCGGAGACAAGTCGGGTTTGCTGTGGCAGGTGATTGGGAAAGACCCAGAAGGAAAACTCACCCTATGATGTTGGATGCCAGTTTTCAGAACAGAACAGGAAAAGGTGTGTGTGTGTGTGTGTGTGTGTGTGTGTGTGTGTGTGTGTATGCGTGTGTATGCTGAGACAGCTGATAAGGAGATTGGGGTCAGTCCCTAAGACAGAGCTGAGCGATGAGATTTTAATATTAAGGGGAAAATACTGTGATGGCAGCCATTGAGAGGGAGGGTCATATGAGAACTCTTAGGATCTGTCCGGCATAGAGTGATTGTGGGTCTCTGTCAGGAGGGGCGGATACATACAGAGCCAGGCCTCCCGCTCTGGGCTGTCAACCACAACCTGCTTACTAGAGAGGGATCAATCATGGAAAGTAGGCCTGGGGCAGAAGAGGGCGTAGATGGGAAGTTTGGTGTCCCAATTACAGACTCCCCTCCCCCAGCCCCCTCTTCCCGCATGTCACCCAGAATAGCGCTGGCATCTTTATTGGGTCAGGCTGCCAGCTCACACGATGCACTGCTCCGCTCGCCCAGCCCTGTCCCCCTGTCCCATTCCCAGAGCCTGCAGCCTTCAGGGCGCACTCCGCCCCAGCCTGCTCCGGGTGTTCTCCTAGAAACAGTACAGCATCCTAAAAAGAGAGTTTGGCAAGGTCCAGTTCGGAGTCTCTTACTAATTGTTTGACCTTAGGCACAAAAGGCATTTTGCTTGTCTGAGCCTCAGGCTCCTTGTCTGCCCTGTCTACACCTCGGGAGATGACTGCAGAGTTCAGATGGGATGTGCAGATGCACCTTATAAATGCTAAGTGGTTATGTTACTAATTTCCCCCCCTCCCCTTGAGTTGTGGGCTCGGCTGCCCACGGGCACAGCCTCCCTGCTCCCCGGGGTTATGCAGCTGCTGAGCGAGCTGGGGCTTCTGTGCTTTCAGGCTTACCTGTTTTCCTCCTTAAAGTGGGGTCCCGCACTCCCTTATAGGCTTGCTAAAATGAACCACAAGAATGCCATATCCCCTCACCCTCTGCCGCAGAAGGGCGGGCCCGGTGCTGTCAGCTCCAAGGACAGGATGTCCTATCTGTGAATTACTCGGCCTGTTTCTTCTCCTCCTCTGTCTTCTGTCTGCCTTTTGGCTTTTTTTTTCATGGCTCGTTTGTATCCCTGCTTGAAATTAGCAAGTAGAATTGAGAATAAATCATCATCACAGCTGCCATGAGTTGAGCCCTTGCTGTGAGCTATGCTAAATCCTTATCGCGCTTAATCTCAGCAGTTCTGGGGGACAGGCAAGAGCTAGCTGAGCCGGGGCGCCTGGTGGCTCAGTCGGTTAAGCGTCCGACTTTGGCTCAGGTCCGATATCACAGTTCGAGAGTTTGAGCCCCGCATGGGGCTCTGTGCTACCAGCTCAGAGCCTGGAGCCTGCTTCAGACTCTGTGTCTCCCTCTCTTTCTGCCCCTCCCCCACTCCCTCTCTCTCTCTCTCTCTCTCTCTCTCTCTCTTTCTCTCAAAAATAAATAAACATTAAAAAAATTTAAAGAAAAAACGAGATAGCTGAGCCTCAGGGGTATTAAGCTACTTCCCAAGGTAATGCAGCTTTAAGGGCAGAGCCAACATTCAAACTCAGATATGTCTTACTCCAAAATCTGTGTTATTTTATTTTAATGGAAATACTTTTCTTGATTTCTTTCCTATCTTCGTTTCTTTGTTTTGAATAATAAAAGTAATACACCACACTCATCAAACTGCTGAAAGTAAGAAGCCTGACATGCTGTGATTTGGCTAGGATATAGAGCAATGGAAGCTTTCACGTATAACCACTTTGGAAAGCAATACGGCAATATCTAGTAAAGTTGAAAATGCACATACCCTACAACGGAACCATTCCATTCCTTGGTATACCCCAGGGAAGTTTCTGAATATGTACTCGAAGATACCTGTACAGAAATGTTCACAACGGCACTGTGTATAGTAGATAAAAAAAAAAAATCAACCTAGATGTCCATCAAAAGAATATGTATTTTATACACAAACACACACACACATATGATGACCTATTGCAACCTTAAAATAGTCGAATAAGTAAACTTTAATAATCTAATCTAGAGGTGCATGGATAAATCTTAAAAAGTTGAGCACACAAAAACGTGGTATGTTCACCACACAGTTCAAATTTTAGAAATAGGCATACAAATACCCATTTAATTGTTTATGAATAGCCACATATAAAAATAACAATAAAAACAGGAATGGCATTAGTGAGCACCGAATTCAAGAGAGTAACTCAAGGGAGAGAGAAATAGGAGTCTTAAAACTGTCTACATTTTCTTGCCTTTTTTAAGCTTATTTATTTATTTTGAGAGAGAGAGAATCCCAAGCAGACTCTGCACTGACATGGGGCTTGATCTCACAAATCTGGAGATCATGACCTGAGCTGAAATCAAGAGTTGGATGCTTAACTGACTGAACCACCCGGGTGCCCCTACATTTTATTTCTTTAAAAAAAGATTTAGTTTAAGTATAACAAAGTGTTAAATGATTTGACAAAGCTGGATGGTAAGCATACGTATATGTTATTTTCTACACTTTTCTGAATGTCTGAGATATTTAGATATAAAGTTATACATTTTCATTGTAAAGTTCAGATTTTTCAGAAAGGCATAAAGATAATAAAAGTCATCTATGATGACACCATCCCAAGATAGTAACTAGTAGCATTTTGTTGAATACCCAGACGTTTTTCTAAGCATGCAAACACGTTTCTTTAAAAACAAAACAGGGGCGCCTGGGTGGTTAAGCATCAGTCGGTTAAGCATCAGACTTCAGCTCAGGTCATGATCCTGCGGCTCAGTGCTGACAGCTCAGAGCCTGGAGCCTGCTTCGGATTCTGTGTCTCCCTCTCTCTCTGCCCCACCCCCCCTTGAGCTCTAGCTCTTTCCCTCTCGCTCTCTCAAAGATAAGTAAACATTAAAAAACAAAAACTTGGGGGTGCGTGCGTGGTTCAGTTGGTACCCTGACAGAAAATCAATTGATTGCAAATATAAGGATTTGTCTCTAGATTCTCAATTCTTTTCCATTGGTCTATATGTCTGTCCTTATGCTAGTACCACACAGCCTTGATTACTGTAGCTTTGTAATAAGTTCTTTTTTTTTTTTTTTGACAGAGAGAGAGAGAGAGAGAGAGAGAGAAGGTGCAAATGAGCGAGGGACAGAGAAAGAGAATCCCAGGAGGGGCAGAGGGAAGGAGGGAGAGAGTGTGAAGTGAGACTCACCCAAAGCGGGGTTCATGTTTTACCCGAAGCAGGGCTTGAACTCATCCAAAGTGGGACTTGAACTCACGAACTGGGAGATCATGCCCTGAGCCAAAGTCAGATGCTTAACAGAGCCATCCTGTAATAGGCACCCTGTAATAAGTTCTAAAACTGGGACGTGTAAGTCTTCCAACTTTGTTCTTTTCCAGGATTGTTTAGGCTATTTTGGGACCCTTGCATTTCAAGCCTGATTTTTTTTAATCATTTTTTTGTACAAACTCCTAAGAAGAAAAATGAAAACCAGAACAACTAATCATCAACGGTTTTGCATAATGTGTGAAATCAGCATATGAAGCTGAGAGCTGAAAGAAGACTGGATTTGCTTTCTTCATTCTAGCCCTTAATCAAACCTTCTTTACTGTGGGGGGAAAAAAAGAACTGAAAAACACAAGAGTAAAGAAATCTATGCTTTCCTGTGTTTTGATAGCGTTTAGTTGTCCAGCTGTATTAGAACAATGAGAAGAAAATTCCTGTGAACCACGGTCTGCGGAGTTTCCTGCCTACTTGAATGATACTTAATTCTTCATGATGTCATTTTCCCCATGTTCAAAAGAAACCCATTCTAATATAGCCTCTTCCCCACAGCAATAACAGCCAAATGAAGAAACGGCCAACGTCAGCCGTGGGCTACAAGAGGCCTATCAGCCAGTATGCTCGGGTTGCTATGGCAATGGGGTCCCACCCCAGGTACAGGGTAAGAAGCTGGGAAATAGAAGGGGCGGGAGGAGAGAGGGTCCAAGGGAGGGATGCTCATAACCCTGGCGTGCTCTACGTACCTCATCACCTTCGCTACACCCAGTATTTACTGAGTGCCTGAGGGATCCGATCATCAGGGCCGCTGCTCACGTCTGGTCTGATGTTCCCACCACAGGCTGAAAACATAATGTTTCTGGAGCTGGATGTGTCCCCTCCAGCTGTCTTTGAGATGGACTTCTCTCATGACCAAGAACAAGACCCCCGTGCACTACACATGGAGCGGCTTATGCGGTTGGACAGCTTTCTGGAAAGACCCTCCACATCTAAAGTTCGGAAGTCCAGGTCCTGGTCAGTACCGCTATGGTCAGGGTGGGCAGTGGACTTAGGAGGCATGGAAACCACGTGGGCTGGTTGAGGCTGAAGAGGGTTTGGGTTGTACCTGAAGGGCATTAAGGGAGGGTGATAACTGGAGCCCTGGGGCGGGGGGGCGGGGGTGGGGGGAGCTCCTACAGCAACAGGATGAGGAAAAGGCAAGTCCTCACTTTTCTGTTTCCTGCCCTTCCCCAACCTCCCCATTCACCTACCTCACCCCTACCTTCTGCAGGTGCCAGAGTCCTCAGCGGCCTCCACCCTCTACCACACACGCCTCACTGGCCTCCGCTGCTCTGCACCCCACAACAGTGCTAGACCATGAGTGACAACCTTCAGTCAGGCTGCCCATCCAAGAGCCTCCTGGGCTGGGGAGCCAAGCCTGGATCATCTCACCTGACGCTCAGTGTGCGTGCGTGTGTGTGCATGTGTGTGCGCGTGTGTGTGAGGGGGTGAGCATCTGGCAGACCGCGTCTCTGCCTGCTCATCTTAGCCTCCTTTATTTAATTAATGTTATTTATTTGTGGAGCTCAGCTGTGGGGGGAGATGCCTTCACCTGAGCCTGCCGTGGCCACTGCATAGCCTCCTTTCCTTCTGACTTTAGACCCCCGCCATGTCAGACCTCAAGCTCCTCCCTGTCAGCTGCTCCCAGAAGGGAAGGTAGCCAGTGCCTGAGAAGAGAGTACTTTTTCTACCTGTCTCTCTCCATAATCTCCATCTCCTCCTATGCCGACGGTGAGCAGTTCTTAAACACTTTCTGGGACTAGAAAAATGCTAGATGTCCACAAAGGACAAGACATGTCCTGACAGTGTCAGGCCGATGCTCCCAGGGAAAAGAGCCCTGCACTCAAGCGTCTGGACCTCAGACAACCTCTGTTGGCCTCTTGGGCTCCTTTTCAAGGACTTATGTGACCTCACCGACACAGCCATGCTCTTTGGCTTTGGCAAGAACTCATGGCTTACCAAACTCTGCTTCCTGGCCACCTTCCCAACCCTTGGATGGGAATTGTGAACCAACCAGTTGCTGCCTGCTCAGGACCTGCAGGAAATGAAACGGTAATGGGACAACATGGACAGTCATCAAAGGAAGTCCCTTCTCTGAGTCCCTTTGTTTCTGTTCCCTCTGAGAAGTAACTGGGGTCAACGAGTGATCAAGCCAACACCCCGTTTTTGAGACGCTGCTCCTTCCTGCTTTGGTCACTTTCCTCCGCAGCTGCCTGGATCCCAGTTCATAGTGGGAGCGATCAATGTCATTCTCCCCCTGGCTAAACAAAGGTATTGGAATCTGTTGCTTCCCCCTTCATTTATCACAGGAGACAGGGACCCAGGCACAATTTATCAACCTTGCCTATTACTCCTGTTTCTGCATCACATTTGTTGAGCACTATTTTGTTGAAAACTGATCCTTTTTCTTTGGCATTGTATAAATTGGTCCCTGGGGAAGTACTCCTCGCCTCCCTTTGTGACATACCAAGATGTCTCCAGGTTATCTCAAATAATAAGTAAATTTCTACCAAAAAAAAAAAAAAAAAAAAAAAACCAAAACAACGAGAGAGAGAGAGAGAGATTAATTTTCATTCATTTACTTTTTAAGTGTGTATTTTGGTGGAGGAGTGAAGAGGCAATCATGAAAGAAACAAGTGGTTTAAGATTTCAAAATGCCCTAACAGGGGGAGTCTCTAGTTCCCAGAATTTGAGGATTTTAGTCATCGGGAGAACAGCATGAAACCGACCGAGCTGCTTGAAATTGGGTGAGGGGAAGGTGGTGGGGTGTGGAGGCTGATTACCTGGTTCTTCTCTTTCCATCAGGAAGTGAACCCTTCTTATACAGTTCAAGTTCTGCTGTAAGGACCAAGCTATGGTTTGGTTTAATCCAATGATGCTGTCATTTCTGCTGTAATTACCGGACTAGCTGGTTTGGCAACTCAATTGCCATTTGCTCCTGTCCTTCAAGGAAATGCCATTTTTCATCAGAGCCCAAGAGATTATTTGAGACTCAGGATTCAGATCAGAGGTTTGGCTGTGTCTGGGATGGGAATTGTGTGTAGAAATGCCCCAGGTGGCCTGGGCACAGGGGGACCTCCATGCCTACGTTGAGTAGCCTCTCCCACTGACCTCTTTCTTGTTTGTAGATGAAACAGCACGTGTCACCCCATTCATCACTTGGACACATCGACTTCGCATTGTCTGGTCACTTGACCCTCACAGTCTTATAGCACAAAATACCCAGTCTCACCAACCCCAGTCTGAGGGCTGGGCCCTAGGTGTGTCGGACGAGGAGCTCCTGCCCGCAGTTTTGTGTACGTGTGTGTGTTTGTGTGTGTGTGTGTGTGTGTGTGTGTGTGTGTTTACCTCCACAGGGGACACTCAACACTCAGTGTAAGACATGCTGGGAACAGGGCCACCGGGGTGGTTGGATCTCAGTCTCTCTGTCTCTCTCCTTCCCTTTTGATGTATCAGACATTTGATTGACAAAGTAAGGGCCTTGACTGGGACCAAATTTCCATGTCTGTTGCTATGGTCTTTATTTAGGACAACAGTTAACGCAGTGGCTCATTCTTGTCACTATACATATGGCTATACAGGACATATGTAATATATAAATATATATAAAAAACATTACCGTCTGTCTCCTTGGCTTCAGATGAGGCCTCTCTGTTGAGCTGAAATGCACCTGCAGCCCAGCCCTGTTCAAATTAACACAGTCGATAATAAAGGAATGAGTATCGTCACCGAGCTGGTTGCCTGCCTTCTCTTTTCTTTGTTCCTGCTTTTACTCTCGTTTTCTGCCTTCTCTCTCTTCCTTGTTTTTCCAAGAGCGGTTCAAGGGTATTTGGAGCCCAGCTGCAGTTCCCAGCACCTTGGGGAAGAACCAGCTGCTTAGAAGGGACTCGTCTGCCCAGTGGGGTTGAGGGGCAGGTCCCAGGCTCTAGTCTGAAGTCCGTGCCGGAACCATGACAGCAACTGTTTGTGTCCTGGGCAAACGGTCCCCACCCAGTTAATTCTGAGCTATTGGCAGATGTCAGCGCGGCCTAGATTCCAGATTAGCTGTCAATATCATTTGACAGCTCTGCTCCTCCATTGATCAGCCAGGAGAAATGAAAGCGGGCAGTAACATGTGTAAAGCGCACAGAGATGCCTGGCCGGCGGCAGGCGCTGAATTAAAAGAGTTTCAAAGAAGAACATCCCGATAGGCTCTCTTCTCAGGGCTTCTTTCCCTCCCTCTGAGATCGGACTATTGCTTCCCCGTAGCATGGGGGTCTTACGGGAAAGGAAAAGTAGTTACCTCTAACAAACACAAGGCCCCTGCCTCCCAGGGGAGCGCCGTGGTTGGCCTGGTGCACGAAACGCAGCAGTGAGCCAGCTGGTTTGGCACAGGTGCTTCTCCCGGAGGGGCTCCCTGCCTGTGCACCGTGCTCCAGCCCTGAGCGCCGGGGCTGGAGTGGCTCTGCTCTTTGGGACTTGCCTGGTGTTGGGTTGGGTACTTTACACGTGCACACTCATTTAGTCCTCCCACGTGGGAGTTATTGTCACTGGGTTACAGACGAGATTGAAGAAAATTAACTGACTTGGGGCACCTGGGTGGCTCAGTTGGTTGAGCGTCTGGCTTGGGTTCGGGTCATGATCTTGGGGTTCGTGAGTTTGAGCCCTGCATCGGGCTCCCTGCTGTCAGCCTGTCAGCACAGAGTCCGCTTCGCTTCAAATCCTCTGTCCCCCTCTCTCTGCCCCTCCCCAAAATAAATAAATATTAAAAAAGAAAAAGAAAAAATTAACTAACTTAGCCAAAGACATGTGGTCAGTGATGAAGCTGGATTTCCAGACTCTAAAGCCCCTGTTTTTTTTTTTTCCTTTCTCTGCCTCCTCTCTAGCCCCTCCACACCTCAGGAAAACTGGTAGGCACCCTGTATGTTTTACAAGTAGTGCAAGCCAGGGACAGAAGAGCAGACCCTTCAGACCCTGAACTTAGAGGTCCTATTTTATTTATTTATTTATTTATTTATTTTTTAATTTTTTTTTTCAACGTTTCTTTATTTTGGGGACAGAGAGAGACAGAGCATGAACGGGGGAGGGGTAGAGAGAGAGAGAGACACAGAATCGGAAACAGGCTCCAGGCTCTGAGCCATCAGCCCAGAGCCTGACGCGGGGCTCGAACTCACGGACCGCGAGATCGTGACCTGGCTGAAGTCGGACGCTTAACCGACTGCGCCACCCAGGCGCCCCTTAAAGATCCTATTTTAAAATCACTCGTTTCTGGGGCGCCTGGGTGGCGCAGTCGGTTGAGCGTCCGACTTCGGCTCAGGTCATGATCTCACAGGTGGTGAGTTCGAGCCCCATGTCGGGCTCTGTGCTGACAGCTTGGAGCCTGGAGCCTGCTTCCGATTCTGCCTCCCTCTCTCTCTGCTCCTTCCCTGCTCGCACGCTGTCTCTCTCTCAAAAATAAATAAAGATTAAAGAAAAATTTTTAAATCACTCATTTCTCCGGTTAGTAGTGGGGTCACTTGTGTGGTTGATGTAAGTGGTTTTCGAGAGCTTTACAAAACAGCCGAGGGTAGGAATTCTCCCTTGACCCTGACCCGGGTCTTCTGTCAACCGTTTGTTGATAAAGAGGCTGCTGTGTTTCACTTCCTCCTCCAAAGCTGGGCACCTGATCTCCAGAGGGTGGGGTGTGTGTTAGAACTCTTGGCTGCTACTAAAGATTCATTTAAGCTGGTCTGAGTGAAATAAGGACACAGAGAAGCGTGCTGATTTCCACAGACATGGAAATAAAGACCCCAAGGGCAAGGACAGAACGAGTCCTCAGGTACAGCTTAGGACTGGAGGCTCAAAACACCACAAAGACCCTCTCCATTTCACCAAACTTCTTTCTGTGTGGGGTTCATGCTCTTTCCTCAGCTGGTCCAGTTTGTGATGTAGAAAATACGTCTGCTAGCCGCTCTCTAGTTACACAATCCAGTCATCCGGAGAGACTCAGAATCTCAGTCCTGGTGCCAAATTCGTGGGAATGTGATGCCAACTCAGTGGTTTGGGTCACGTGGGTGGAAACGTGGTAGATGGACAAGGCCTCCACAATTTCTGCTACTGTAACCATGTATATGGGGGAGGGATGGAAGTAAAGATTTTCTCGAGAAGGGGGGAGGGGTGGAGTGTGCTCTGTACAGCCAACATAACAGAGGTCCATGACCAGTGCATTCATCACCCATGAGGCCTTAAGAAAGTTTACTCTGGGGGCACCTGGGTGGCTCAGTCAGTTAAGCGTCCGACTTCAGCTCAGGTCACATCTCACAGTTCCTGGGTTCGAGCCCCACATTGGGCTCTGGGCTGACAGCTAGGAGCCTGGAGCCCGCTTCGGATTCTGTGTCCCCCACCTCCCCCTCTCTGCCCCTCCGCTGCTTGCACTGTCTCTTGAAAATGAATAAACATTAAAAAAAAATTTTTTTGGGGCGCCTGGGTGGCGCAGTCGGTTAAGCGTCCGACTTCAGCCAGGTCATGATCTCGCGGTCCGTGAGTTCGAGCCCCGCGTCAGGCTCTGGGCTGATGGCTCAGAGCCTGGAGCCTGTTTCCAATTCTGTGTCTCCCTCTCTCTCTGCCCCTCCCCCGTTCATGCTCTGTCTCTCTCTGTCCCAAAAATAAATAAACTTTGAAAAAAAAAAATTAAAAAAAAAAATTTTTAACTTTGCTCTGGGGGTGCCTGGGTGGCTCAGTTGGTTGAGGTCTCGGTTGGTGAGTTCGAGCCCCGCACCAGACTCTGCTGTCAGCACAGAGCCTGCTCCATTTCTTCTGTCCCCCTCTCTCTGCACCCGCTAGAGCTCGTGCTCTCTCTCTCAAAAATAAATAAATAAACATTAAAAAAAAAAAAAACAACTTTCCTCTGGTATCCCAACTCTTAACTTCGGCTCAGGTCATGATCCCAGGGTTGTAGGATCAAGCCCCAAGTCAGGCTCCACGCTGAGTGTGGAGCCTGCTTGGGATTTTCTTTCTCCTTCTGCCCTTCTCGGCAATTCATGCTTGCTCGCTCTCAAAAAAAAAAAAAAAAAAAAAATTTGTTTTGGGTTCATCCTATTATTCTCTTTATTTTTCTTACAACATGGTCCAAGGCTCACGTGCATCAAAATCAACACCCTCAGAGATTCTATTAGGTCAAGGACACATTAATGTGGTAGACACTATAGGTTGCCTTTCCAATATCCACTCTTCTAATTTAAAAAAAGAAATTTAATGTTTATTTATTTTTGATAGAGAGAGAATGCGAGTGGGAAAGGGGCAGAGAGAGAGAGAGAGAGAGAGAGAGAGAGAGAGGAAGCCACAGAATCTGAAGCAGGCTCTAGGCTCCGAGCTGTCAGCACAGAGCCCAATGCTGGGCTCGAACTCACAGTCCATGAGATCGTGACCGGAGCCTAAGTGAGACACTCAACAGACTGAGCCACCCAGGTGCCCCTCTTCCCTTCTATTTTACTTACAAAATAAATTTGTTGAAGGAGGGCAGTGTGCCCAACTAAAAATACTCATATTCCCAGACTCTCTTGCAGCAACAGGTGGCCATGGTTTTGGCTAAGGAGATGTAAACTGAAGTGGCTTAGGAATTTCTGGAAATGTTTTTTGCTTTCCGGTTATAGAAATCACCTGTTTTACCTCTTCCCCTTTCTTCGTCCTTCCTAGAACTCAGGTGTACCTCCTGGAAGTGCATTCCTTCATTGAACAACTCTTTATTGAGCACCTGTTGCCCATATATTCATTCCAGGCATGGTTCTAAGTGTTGGGAATACAACAGTGAATAGAATAAACAGAAGTGGTGCTTACGTTCGGTTAAGCCTCTGACTTCAGCTCAGGTCATGATCGCATGGTTTATGGATTCAAGCCCCGTGTTGGGCTCTGTGCCGACCGCTCAGAGCCTGGAGCCTGCTTTGGATTCTGCATTTCCCTCTCTCTCTCTCTGCCCTCCCCTGCTCGTGCTCCCTCTCTCTCTCTCTCTCAAAAATAAATAAACATTTTTTTAATTATATAAAAAAAGAAAAACACGTTGCATGTCACGTAGTGATAAGTGGGGTTGAGAAAAATAAAGCAGAGAAGGGAGATGGGGCGTTCCAGGTACTGGTTGGGGTGGGGTAGGAGGAGTTGCAGTTGGAAAGCCTTTACTAATTCTGAGCAAATTCCTGGTGGTAAGGAAGTGGACTCCAGGAGAGGAAAAGCAAATGCAGACTTCCTAGGTGAGAATGTGTCAGGCTTGTTCAAGGAGCAGGGGCCATATTGTAACCCTGAGGCAACAGGCACAGCATGTAAAGGCCAATGGAGTGGGGAGACGTGGAGAACCAAGGTCCTGATGGAGTTTGGGCTGCTGCACCACTTCTGGGCTTATAATGGTAGGAGACAGGGGAGTCTGGCTGGCTTAGTCGGTGGAACATGTGATTCTTGATCCTGGGGTTGTAAGTTTGAGCCCCATGTTGAATGTAGAGATTCCTTAAAAATAAAATCTTTATAATTTTTTTATTGTTTATTTATTTTTGAGAAAGAGAAAGAGAGCACGAGCAGGGGAGGGACAGAGAGAGAGGGAGACACAGAATCCGAAGCAGGCTCCAGGCTCCGAGCTGTCAGCACAGAGCCTGACATGGAGTTTGAACTCACAAACTGTGAGATCGTGACCTGAGCTGAAGTCCAAGGCCTGACTGAGCCACCTAGGCACCCCTAAAAATAAAATCTTAAAAAAAAAAGTATAATAATGGTGGCAGACAAATCCCTACAGGTTTAAACCAGTATTAGGGGGATTTGCCAGAAATCTCCATTTGAAATGAGCACCTCCAGGTGGTTACAGGGAACACTTACTAAAGTGTGAAAATCTCCATTTCAGCTATTTGCAATTCCAAGTCCTGGTCACCATGGGGCCTGCCCTTCAACATGTACCAGCACTGGGGCCACCACCTGTGTAGACGCCAGGACCACCCTCAAGGATGATAGAGGCAGAGGGAGGGCACAAAGCCACTAAGCCACTCCAGGGCCCCTTGGAGCCCCTGGAGACCCTGTACTCAGTCACAAATGCTACATTCTTTGGACTAGAAAACCAAAGTGATTATTTGTTCACATTCAAAGCTCCCACTTGACAATAAGGAAAAGTAGACCCAGAAAAGGAGAGTGATTTCCCAAAGTCACACAAATGGTTAGCAGGTGACATGGGCCTAAAAGGCATAAGGATTTCGTAGTCTGACACACTGTTTCTGTTTCTGTTGTGTGTTGATTTTGTTTTTTTTTATGTTTATTTATTTTTAAATATTTATTTATTTTTGAGAGAGAGAGACAGAGACAGAGTGCAAGCAGGACAGGGGCAGAGAGAGAGGGAAACACAGGATCCGAAGCAGGCTCCAGGCTCCAAGTTGTCAGCACAGAGCCCGTCATGGGGCTCGAACTCACAGACCTCGAGAACATGACCCAGGCGCTTAACTGACTGAGCCATCCAGACACCCAGGCACGATTTTATTTTTATTTTTTAAATTATTTTATACTCACGGAACCGTTGTAAGAATTGTACCAAGAAACCCATATACTCTTTTTTTTTTCCTTTTTAAGATTTTATTTTTAAGTAATCTCTATACCCAATGTGGGACTTGAACTCACAACCCTGAGATCATGAGTCTTACTGGCTGAGCCAGCCGGATGCCCCAAGAACACCCATATACTCCTCACCTAGACACTGTGTTCAAGTTTTGCCAACTGTCCCAAGAATTACTTTTATAGCAACAGGATTCTAACCCAGGACCACGTGTTTCACTTAGTTATCATGTCTCTTTGGTCTACTATCTAGAAGAATTTCTTAGTCCAGTTTTTTAATTAAGCTTTTTTTCTTTTTCTTTTTCTTTTTTTCTTTTCCTTTTTTTCTTTTTCTTTTTCTTTTTCTTTTAAGTAACTCTACACCTAACATGGGGCTTGAACTCACGACCCCGAGATCAAGGGGTGCATGCCCCACTGAATGAACCAGCTCGGTGCCACCCTTAGCCTATTCTTGACCTTTGCACCTTTCACATTCTTCGGTATTACAGGCCCGTTAATTTGTGGACTGTCCCTCTATTGAGGTTTAGTTTTGTCATGATTAGATTCAGGTGATGCACAGAAGTGAGGCGGTGGCCTTCTTACCGTATCCCATCAGGTGGCACTTGATGACAGTGTTTGGTTCGATTACTGGTGACATTAACTTTGATCATTCATTAAGGCAGTGTCTGTCAGGCTTGTAGCTTCTCCTTATCCCTTTGTAATTAATAAGCATTTGGGGAGGAGATACTGTGAACTATGTAAATATCCCACTTTTCTACGTTTCCCCGCTAGTTTTAACGTCCGTTGATGTTTCCTGCTTGAATTAATTACTGCTATCTGGTTGCCAAATGGTGGCATTATTTGTTCTGCAGTTGTTAGTCGACATTAACGTGAGAAACCTTTTTCTCTTCTTATTTGTTTGCTTGTTTATATCAATGTGGACTCTTGGATTCCTGTTTTATTTAATGGGTTATATATTCCATTATTGTCATTTTTTTTAATTTAAATTCAAGTTAGTTAACATATAGTGTAGTATAGGTTTCAGAAGAATTCAGTGACTCATCCCTTACATGTAACACCCAGTGCTCATCCCAACAAGGGTCCTTCACCCATTTAGCCCACCCCCCCCACCTCCCCTCCTGCAACCCTCAGTTTGCTCTGTATTTAAGAGTCTCTTATGATTTGCCTCCCTCTGTTTTTATCTTATTTTATTTTTCCTTCCCTTCCCCTATGTTCATCCATTTTGTTTCTTAAATTCCACATGAGTGAAATCGTGATATTTGTCTTTCTCTGACTTATTTGGCTTAGCATAAGTTCTAGTTCCATCCATGTTGTTGCAAATGGCAAGATATCGTTCTTTTTGATCACAGGGTAACATTCCACTGTATATTTATATTACATCTTTTTTTTAATGTTTATTTAGTTTTGAGAGAGAGAGAGAGAGAGAGAGCGCGCAAGCAGGGGCAGCATGGAGAGAGAGAGAGAGACAGAGGATCCAAAGCGGGACTCTACGATGAGAGCAGCAAGCCCGACGTGGGGCCCGAACTCATGAACCACGAGATCATGACCTGAGCCAAAGTTGGTCGCTCAACCGACTGAGCCACGCAGGCGCCCTCTGCATCTTCTTTATACATTCATCAGTCGATGGACACTTGGGCTCTTTCCATAATTTGCCTCTTGTTGATAGCGCTGCTTATCAACATTGGGGTGCATGCACCCTTTTGGATCAGCATTTTTGTATCCTTCTGATAAATACCCAGTGGTGCAGTTGCTGGGTCTTAGTGTAGTTCTACTTTTAATTTTTTGAGGAACTGAATACGGTTTTCCAGAGTGGCTGCACCAGTTTGCGTTGTCACCATAGTTCAAATATCCCCCTTTCTCGAATTCTTGCCAACATCTGTTGTTTCCAGAGTTGTTAGTGTTAGCCATTCTGACAGGTGTGAGGTGGTATCTCATTGTGGTTCTGATTTGTATTTCCCCGATGATGACTGATGTTGAACATCTTTTCATGTGTCGGTTGGCCATGTGGATGTCTTCTTTGGGGAAGTGTCTATTCATGTCTTCTGCCCATTTCTTCGCTGCATTATTTGGCTTTTGGGTGTTGAGTTTGATAAATTTTTTATAGATTTTGGATACTAACCCTTTGGATACGTCATTTGCAAATATCTTCTCCCATTCCATCGGTTGCCTTTTAGTTTTGCTGATTGTTGCCCTCACTGATGTAGAAGTTTTTATCTTGATGAGGTCCCAATAGTTCATTTTTGCTTTTGTTTCCCTTGCCTCTGGAGACATGTCTAGTAAGAAGTTGCTGCAGGCAGGGGCACCTGGGTGGTTCCGTTGGTTAAATGCCCGACTTTGGGCATTGGTGGTTCATGGTTGAGGCCACACTTTGGGCTTGGGTCTCTCATTGCAGAACCCCCTTCGGATCCTCTGAATCTCACAGGTTCATGGGTTCAAGGCCTGCATCAGGCTCCACAGTGACAGTGTGGAGCCTGCTTAGGATTCTCTCTCTTTCCCTATCTATGCCCCTCCCTCACTTGCACTTTCTCTCTTCCTCAAAAAGAAATAAACTTAAAAAAAGAAAAGGAAGTTGCTGCAGTCTGCAGTCGAAGTCAAAGAGGTTGCTGCCTGTGTTCTCTAGGATTTTGATGGTTTCCTTTGTTGTTGTTGTTGTTGTTTTATAGCCAGCTCTATGCCCCCCCTGGGACCCGAACTCACACCCCCAGGATCAAGAGTTGCATGCTCTACCAACTGAGCCAGTCGGGCGCCCCTGTCATTATTTGTTTTGATGCTCAAATTATCCCAGATTTGGTCAGTGGTAGTGCCTTCAAGCTGGCTTCTGTGTTCTTTTGAAATCTTTCCTTTCTTCTATAAGCACTTCCTTACTTTATGGCACAAAAAAATGTTCCAGACTCATCCAAGAAGGCCCAATTCGTTTTAGTGACAAATAGTGCCCTCATTGCTAATGGTAGTCTGTTACTCCCAGGCTCTCTCAGTGGACAGAGCTTGGAAATATACATGTTGCATTCACACACTCGTTCATTCACATACGTTTTACAACTGTATTTACATCTACCTATCTAACCACGAGTGCTCTGAGTGCTCTACTGATTCTTCCATTTTTGACCCAACATCTCAGGGTTTGTTTTGGGGTTCCCATTTTTCATATTTATAACTCCTTTCCCTGACAGTTGAGACCCCTGGCTCCCATTAAACTCAATGTATTTATTTGTTGCCCAATTTCCTTGTATGTGGCCAATTTCTTGACCCCCCACAGGACTGCCACCATTTGTTAGTTGTCAGTTCCCCTCCTCATGTGGGTGCCAGCCTTTGCCAGTCCCTGCTCTGCACAGCCATGCCTGAAGGCTTTTTGACTGAATTTCTTTTTATTTTTATTTATTTATTTATTTATTTATTTTTTAAATTTTTTTTTTCAACATTTATTTATTTTTGGGACAGAGAGAGACAGAGCATGAACGGGGGAGGGGCAGAGAGAGAGGGAGACACAGAATCAGAAACAGGCTCCAGGCTCTGAGCCATCAGCCCAGAGCCCGATGCGGGGCTCGAACTCACGGACCGCGAGATCGTGACCTGGTTGAAGTCGGACGCTTAACCGACTGTGCCACCCAGGCGCCCCCTGAATTTCTTTTTAAAAACTTTCTTTAATGTTTATTTTATTTTTTGAAAGAGAGAGAGCACAAGCAGGGAGGGACAGAGAGAGAGGGAGACTGAGGCCGACTCCAGCCTCTGAGCTGTCAGCACAGAGTCCTACGCAGGGCTCAAACTCTCGAACTGAAAGATCATGACCTGAGCTGCAGTCAGACTCTTAACTGAGTGAGCCCCCCAGGTGCCCCAGCTTTTTGACTGAATTTCTAAAGGAAAGGAGGGGGAAAAGATTGAAGATGGCAGA
The DNA here is from genome assembly GCF_014898765.1 of Herpailurus yagouaroundi. Lineage (NCBI taxonomy): Eukaryota > Metazoa > Chordata > Mammalia > Carnivora > Felidae > Herpailurus > Herpailurus yagouaroundi. The sequence goes on along the minus strand of NW_024412419.1, from coordinate 20,986,472 downwards.
GACACATTGTATTTGAAGCAGGAATCCTCTATCTTACATCGCTTTCCATGTGCTGCAGCAAATTTAGGAAAGTAGGAGACGAGAAGAGAAGGGATGTGAACTATCCCTACTCCAGGGGTTTATAGATAGAATAGTCCAGAAGAAATTCTTTGTGAATGTTAAGGGCAAAAAGCCAGCATGCTCATCACCCATGCTACTCACACATCTGGCTTCCAGCTGCTATCTGTCCCTGTTGGTGAGGTAGCTATATCAGGGACCCTTCCCTGTGTGCTCCCAGGCAAGTCAGTCCACATCCTGGGCCTCAGGCTCCTCGTAGAAAAGGTCAAAGTGATGACCTTTCCTCTCTCACCAGCAGCTACTGATCATAAGAGACACTAGAGAAGTTTATGAAGAATAGAGAACCCTATAAATGTAAAGTGTTAATTATGGTTGTATTAGTTACAATATAAGATCAGCTACCTAATGGCAATCCAAAATAATTGGGGCTTAAACAAAGAGAAACTCTCGCACATAGTAATATGGGTATGAATGGACCAGCGCTGGCTCGGGACTGTTCCATGGGATTAGAGACCTATGTCCTTGCACATTGTTGTTTCAACCAAGACACTCACGACCACATCTGTATTCCAGTCATCGGAAAGGGAGAAAAGAAGTAGAGGACACTTCCTGTTCCTTTATGGGAACCTGGAAGTTGCATACCCCTGTTGGCCAGAACTTTATCATACCTCCCTTCAAGGTGGAAACCCATGTCTTTATTCTGAGTGGGTAATTATCAGGGATTTTATTATGGTACTATTTTATGTATCGGTCCTGTTCCTGTTCACAGGATATGTCAGGATTCTTTTTTTTTTTTTTTTAAGATTTTATTTTTAAGAAATCTCTACACCCAACGCGGAACTTGAACTCAATCCCAAGATCATGGGTCGCACGTTCCACCAACTGAGCCAGCCAGGCATTCCTGCCCTATATTCTTTGGGCTTTTCATGATGGCCTCTGCAAAGTCTAGGTGGGTCCTTGCTGGGAAGGGCAGAGTCAAGGTCTGCAGGTGTTAGACCTTATACAATCTGGGGGAGAGGGAGAAGAGTCCTTATTAAGAAAAAGAATGAATATTATGAAACAAAATTAGATATCCAAGTCAATATTTGAAGGGCACCTGGTGGCTCACTTGGTTGAGCTTCAGACTCTTGATTTCAGCTCAAGTCATGATCCCAGGGTCATGGGATCTGGTTCATGCTGAGCTCAGAGCTCTCTCTCTCTCCCTCTGTCCCTCTCTGCTGGCTTGCGCTCTGTCTCTCCTAAAAAAAAAAAAAAAAAAAAAAAAAAAAGTTAATATTTGTTTGGAATGAGAAAATAAATCACAACATAGGACACAATTTAAAAGCTGACAAATACCATATCGTAAAATTCAGAAAAATTATACAATATTTTTATTATTTAAACACCTAACAGACCTCTCTAAAACTTTTTACCCTGTATTTTTTTTTCTGCTTCGCATTTTTTGAATGCCTCTGCCTTTGACAGCAATTTTGTAATTGTTTTCTAGCCAAAAAACACAAAAATAATTCTGCCTTTCTCTTATTGAGAGTTTAGAACAGTTTCTTTCTGCTTGAACTCATTATCGGTAATGTCATCTGAATTCTTAGAATTATAGTTAAATTTGGGAAAACCTCTATCAAGTTTTTTCATACAAGAGCTATAAGATTTCAGGGCATTCCAAGTTGTATGTGTGTGCACAGTAACTAACCTCAAATATGATTTGAAATAATAATGCTTATTAACCAGTTTGTTGACAGTGTTCTAATTGTGATGGCTGAGTATGAATTTTTTGTATACCTTTATATGTCAGTATCTGTAGAGATGTAGAACACGTGCAAAGTATACACAGATGTACTAGCTCTTTTCTTGTGGCTACAAGATTGTAAACACAAGAATCCTGATAATTCTCTTGTGTGCAATTTCCATCAAAAAGGGGAAAGATAAGAGGAGTGCCTGGAGGGCTTGGTTCCTTAAGCCTCTGACTCTCTTGAATTTGGCTCAGGTCTTGGGATCCAGCCCCCTGCTGGGTTCCGTGCTGAGCATAGAGCCTCCTTAAGATTCTCTCTCTCTCTCTCTCTCTCTCTCTCTCGCTCTCGCTCTCGCTCTCTCACTCTCTCGCTCTCTCGCTCTCTCATTCTCTGCCCCTGCAGCCCCAACCCGCTCGCGCACTGTCTGTTTCTCTCTAAACAAACATGGGGGGGAATTAATGAATTTTATGTGCCTGATTCTATAGGATGTATCATGTACATTCCTGACAGGGGGGAAATTCCAATTTGACCAGGCACTGATGAGAACCCAATAGTCCACCTACACTGTTTTACACATCTGATGGAAGAAGTTTCGGCCGACTAGCTTCTGTAAATTTCAGACCTTGTCTCTCCTTCATTCCCACCCACATCTGGTGCCAGGCACTGCAGAACTCTTCATTACCAACTTGTAATGTCTGGCCTGGCACCCTCACATTTTGCTACCAGGCGTATTGGGAGAGTGGATGATAGGCATGTTCCTGGCAGCCATTCTCGCACTCGGTGAGCTAGCAACGATTTATCCATGCACGCAAGTGACTGTGAACCACGTAACTATATCCTATTAAAGCAAACTCAAGGTCTCCAACTCAGTGTCTCCTTAGTTGGATCTCAATGCCTGTAGCCATGCCATGAGACACAGTGTTGCGTTTGTTTTTTTTTAAACGTGTCAAAATTTTCTTCATTTTCTTTTTCCTTTTCAAATTTGTATTTACATTGCGGTTAGTGAACGTAGAGTGCAATATTAGTTTCAGGAGTAGAATTCAGTGATTCATCCCTTAACATGTAACACCCAGGGCTCATCATCAAGTGCCCTCCTTAATGCCCATCACACATCTAGCCCCGCCCCCCCCATCAGTCCTTAGTTTGTTCTCTATCTTTAAAAGAGACGGGGTGCCTTGGAGGTGGCTCCGTAAGTTAAGCGTCTGACTCTTGATTTGGGCTCAGGTCATGATCTCATAATTCTTGAGATGGGGCTCCACGCTGACAGCTCAGAGCCTGCTTCAGATTCTCTCTCTCCCTCGCTCTCTGCTCCCCCATCGCTCTCTCTCAAAAATAAATAGACTTAAAAAAAGAGAGAGAAGAGACCGTGGTCTTAAGTGACTGCAGTTAAAATATTACATTGTTAGGGCTCCTCACTGGGCCATGCAAGCAGGAGGGTTCTAGGGTTTAAGCTTCAGTAGCCCCAGAGTAAATTTACATCAGTCCCTGCAGCCATAGCACAGAGCTTTAATGGCAAAGTGATTCACGTTAGGAAGCAACCTTGCATTCCCCTTTGGTACCTTAGCCCTGGTGTTTCTGCCTCCATAGCACTTCACTCCCCAACCTCCATCCCAAAGACTGCTCTCTTCCTGATAAAGAAAATGTAAATAGGCAAGTAAGTATAACCATGGAATTTTTTCTTAATGTGAAATATTTTTTTTAAGTTTTTTTTTTTTTTTTAGTTCTATGCATTGTGGGGTTCGAACTCACCACCCCAAGGACGAGAGTCATGTGAACTTCCAATTGAGCCAACCAAGTGCCCCAGAAACTATTTTTTTTTAATTATAAGATCAATACACGCCAAGTCAGAAATTTTGAAATAAATAAACATACACATACACATGCACACAGGAAATTAAACAATACCTAGATAAATAATTTTAACATTTTAATCTATGTATTTGGGGGACTTTTTTTAAAGTTTTATTTATTGAGAGAGAGAGAGAGAGAGAGGAGGGACAGAGAGAGAGAGGGAGAGAGAATCCCAAGCAGTCTCTGCGCTGTCAGTACAGAGCCCTATGTGAGACAGGAACTCACAAACTGTGAGATCATGACCTGAGCTGAAATCAAGACCCCGAAGCTTAACTGACTGAACCACCCAGTCGCTCCTGTATTGGAAGGACTATTGAGGATGGGTGCTAAGAGCTTCCTCTCCCACTTTGGGACTGTGCCCAGTTCATAGGCAGCTTTCACCGAAGGCTAAGCTCCAGAGCGTTGCTCCTGAGCATGTGGCCGGGGTGGGAGGGTGAGCGTGCACCTGCACTCATGTGCACACACACTCGTGTGCACACACACAGGTACAGGCACACAGCCGTGTGTTTGGTCTCTCTCTCCAAAGGAGAGGAGGAACAATTTCTAGAGCCACATATTCACACAAATGTTCACTTTTGATGCCCAGTCTGGGTGACCTCCCTTTCCTCAACTAGCGCCAACCCTGGAAAGTAGCTGATTAAAGAACATCTTTGTTTAAAAATAGGCATAAAGTCTGATGACACAATTAAATGGCTCCCACAGAAGGAATCTAAATGTATAGAGCTTCCTCCCTCCCTCCCTCCCTCCCTCCTTTCCTTCCGGCCTCCTGCCCTTCCTTCCTTCCCTCCTTCCTCCCTCCTTCCCCACCTATCTGTCTCTCTCCTTCTCTCTCTCTTTTGGGAGCCAGGGGTCCCCAAGGGATAAAATTGTGATTTAAAAACAAAACAGGGTGGGGCACCTGGGTGGCTCAGTCAGTTGAGCTTCAGCTTGGTCTTGGTTTCTTCATTCTTGGTTTCAGCTCAGGTCATGATCCCAGAGTCATGGGATCAAGACGTTGTCGGGCTCTGTGCTGAGCACTGAGTGTGGAGCCTGCTTAAGGATTCTCTCTCTCTCCCTCTGCCCCTCTCCCCCATTTGTGCTCATTCTCTCTCTCGCTCTCAAATACAATTTTTTAAAAATTAAAAAAACTAAAACCAAAACAAAACACGTTTAAAAATAAAAATAAAACAGATTTTTTTATTATCTTTGAGAAAGACTGCTAATATATTTTACTTATCTACATTTTTCATGAGCAACAAAGAACACAGAATGAATAGTTAAATATGTTTTTAAAAAGCCAAAGTTCTGCAATTTGGCTGCTTTTGTATGTGGCTGGTTAAGAGACATTATTAGCCAGACAGAAATGGGTTTGCAGGAAAGGGAAAAAGAAAGGTGTGAGAGAGCCATCTAGAAAGCCCAGTATCCCGAAGGACCGTGCCCGTCAGCAAGGCCACCCTGGGAGACGAGAGCGCGCTCACCGGGAAGCACTCTGCTCAGCTCCACACTGGCCCTCCAGCGTCCTGCCAGCTTAGAGCTGACCTTTGAATCCTTTTGGTGCAACAGTTTCAATGTCACCTCTGCAAAGAAAAATAGTCTTTCTGCTGTTATTATTTAACTTTTGAAATGTATCGCTAAAACAATAGCTTGATGCTAAAACAATGGAATCGTTTAAGCAGGGAATTCTAAAAGTTGGGCCAGCATTTGAAGGAGTGACTTGTGTTTCAGATACTCCCTCCCCCCCCCCCCCACCTAAGCTTCCTCTTTGGAGCCCTATGACAGCTCGCTTCAATCTGCAAAAGCCGCTTGACTCATCTTTGTTCTTGCAGAGATCAGGGCTGTCGTATGCCACAGTACTGACAATTTACAGTTGTTCGTGGCCCTTTCCCCTTGTCAAATTAAATCCATATTTTGATTGCATTTTGTTCTAGCAGGATGAGATGCCGTGGAAACGGTAATAAAAACAGCCGAGTGAAAGTGACTGAGAGGAGTAAATTGATTTTGCCCTGGGTGCAGCAGGGAAGAGTCGTTCGTCACTCCCAGCCTCTCCCAGCAACGGGAGTCCCTGGAGACCGAGCAATGCCTCACACCTCCCAGGGGAATTGCAGAGCTCCCAGGCCGCCCCCACTCAATTTGCTTTACAAAAGGAAAAAGATTCCTAGCGAGCTGTTGGGTTGCCTCCTACCGGGAAGAAGGGGGGTGGGGGGAGGGTAACAGTGACATATTTGAAAAGAGAGCTAGAGAGCGAAGGGGCATATGATAACCAAAAAGATTCAACTAGCACTCACACCCACACCCGCATGCACCTCTACAAAACCCCTGTTACCAACTAGGAAATGGAATCTGGTTTGGGGACTGATGATTTACAGAAGTCTTCCTTTCATCAGTGAAGGATTACAGCCGTGTCATTTCAGAAGGGAAGGGAGCTTCCTTCCTTCACCCATTCCTTCAACGACTACCGGCCGATGCCTACCAGGAACAGAGCACTATGAGGTGTTCCTCCTCACCACTCTGTAGCTCACCATTTCCCTTGCTACCCCCACCCCCACCCAGCAAGAGCCTCCTCCGCGGTCCCTCCGGTCTACCATTGCTTTGACCTTCCCTCCCGCCCCTCCCCCACGGTGCCTTCTTCACACAAAAGCTAAAGAGGCATTTCATAGCAAACGAGTTCTATTTAAAATGCAAAGTGAGGGGGCGCCTGGGTGGCTCGGTCGGTTAAGGGTCTGACTTGTGCTCGAGTGATGGTCGCACGGTTCGTAGGTTCGAGCCCTGCGTCGGGTTCTGTGCTGACCGCTCAGAGCCCGGAGCCTGCTTCAGATTCTGTGTCTCCCTCTCTCTCTCTCTGCCCCTTCCCTGCTCATGCTCTGTCCTCTCGCTCTCAAAAATGGGTAAACATTAAAAAAAAAAATTGAAATGCAAAATGAGGTCATACTAGTCCTCTGCTTAAAAGTCTCCAATGGCTTTATGTCGCACTTCAAAAACTGGACTATTTTCAATGGCCTACAAAGTCCTACCTGATCCAATTCCTGTCTGCTTTTATGACAATCTTGTATCCCTCTACCTCCTTGAAAGTACTCTGCAGCTACATTGGCATTTTCAAGGTCCTATTTTGTACTTTAAATATGCTATGTTTGTTCCCGGCTCAGGGCCTTTGCGCTTGCTTTGTCTTTTTCTTAGAATTGCCGTCCTTCCAGATTTTTAGGTGGCTAGCTCCTTTTCATCATCCAGGTCTCAATCAAGTATCCCCTCAGAGAGGCGTTCCCAGCCACCCCATCTAAAGTGACCACCCATCCATATCATGTTCTACTCCACTCTCTTTTGCTACTTTCTTCTTTTTTTTTTCTTTCTTTCTTTTGGTTATGTTTTATTTTTGAGGACTAAATAAATCCGAGCTGTCAGCACAGAGCCCGTCGCGGGGCTCAATCCCACAGACTGTGATGAGATCACGACCTGAGCTGAGGTCGGACGCTTAACCGACTAAGCCGCCCAGGGTCCCCTCTCCTTTGTTATTTTCTTTCTTCTTTTTTTTTTTTTTAAATTTTTTTAAACGTTTATTTATTTTTGAGACAGAGAGACAATGCATGAATGGGGGAGGGGCAGAGAGAGAGGGAGACACAGAATCGGAAGCAGCTTCCAGGCTCCGAGCCTTCAGCCCAGAGCCTGAGGGGGGCTCGAACTCACCGACTGCGAGATCGTGACCTGAGCTGAAGTAAGACGCTTAACCGACTGAGCCACCCAGGCGCTCCATCCTTTGTTATTTTCTAAAAGCTGAAGATATTTTAGCATTTGATTATTGACATCGGTTCTCAAAGTGTGCCCTGCCCCCAACCAGCAGTTTTAGCATCAGCTGGAAACTTGTCAGAACTGCATATTCTTAGGCCCTACTCCGGACCTATGGCATCAGACCTTCTGGGGATTGGGCCCAGAGATCTGTATTTTAACAAACCCTCAAAAAAACAAAAACAAAAACAAAAAACCCTCCAGGGGACTCTGATGAAAAACAAAGTTTGAGAACCACTAGCTTACAGTGATTATTGTTGCTCTCCCTCGTCCCCCCACAGAATGTAGACTCCGAGAAAAGGGGTGTCCAGCACCAAACACGTAGCAGGCACTCAATAAAATAAATTGTTGAATGGTGAGAGACTGGATGAATGATTGATCTGGTGCCTCGAGTTCTGTCTCAGGGGCCCTGTGGGAGAGGCTCAGCAGAAAGTCCAATAGAACCGAGCCTCGGGGATCTGCTGGCCACCTTTCCACGAGAGCTTTTAACTGAATGGCATATTGATCTCACAGGCTAGAAAAACCTGAAGAAGCAGTTCTGAGATTAAAGAAACACTTGAAAACTATGATTCAAAATGTTATGAATTACAGTTTGGAAACTCCAAGTGTGTGCCAAGGTCCTTCTCAGAGAATCAGAAGGTCTGTAGATTTGTAGATGGTATTCAATTAGAGGGCAAGGATAATATCTTTTTTCTTTTCAATTCCGTAGAGCTCTTAGTGCATTATTCCCAGAGCAGGCTGCTGATTGACAAAGTGGCTTTCTCTTAGCTCCGTCTTTCTGCTTTATATCAATCTTGAAATCTTAAAAAAAAAAAAAAAAAAAAAAAAGAGGGAGAGGGAGAGGGGAGCTCTAAACCAATTAATCCTGTCTCCAGTGCTTTCTAAAAGCTTTCAGACTGAAAACACCAGGTCAATCCTCCAGTCCAGATCATGGAGGAAAAACACTATCTTTGCAAAAGACATTGAACTTTAGAAAAGGTTAGATCAACACCAAGAACAATGGAAAGGCCTTGGGAGCCTCTCCTTAGAAATAATACACTGGCTTGAAGCAAATACTTTGGGCCAGGCACCATGCTAGATACCGGGGTTACAAAGACCCAGAGAATAAAGTTCATGCCTTCAAGGAGCTCATAGTCTGGAAGAGAGACAGGCATGTAACCAGACGGAGCAGAGCGTCATTGCTGTAGGAGTGACCAACTGCTTAGTTTGGCCAGGGAAAGATTGCTAGAGGAGATGATATTTGAACAGATTTGGAAGGCTGGGTCTCACTCTGGAGGTGCGAAAGAAGTGCAGTCTAAGCAGAGGAGACAACAAATGTAAAAGCAGAGATGAGAAGGAGCAGGCAGGGTCCAAACACGGTTAACAGAAATGACTGACTTGGTTAAAATATATATCCACATGTTTGCGGAAATTTGAATAGTGATTGGTCAGTTAATGAGATTATGGCATTATCGTTAATTTTTAGGGTATGTAAATGCTGTATCAAAACCTTATCTCTGGCTGAAATGTGATATCTGGAATTTGCTTCAAAATAATATTGGAAAGGGTGGGAGAAGGTAGGAATAAAGATGAAATAAGGTTGCTCTTGAATCTCAGGGTCAAGCCCAAGAGTTCAAGCCCCACGTTGGGCACAGAGCTTACTTTACAAAATAATAATAAAATAGGGACGACTGGGTGGCTCAGTTGGTTAGGCATCCAGCTCTTGATTTCAGCTCAGGTCATGGCCTCACTGTTCATGGGTCTGGGCCCCTTCTCAGGCTCTGTGCTGGTAGTGGCAGAGCTTTCTTGGGTTCTCTCTCTCTCCCTCTCTCCACCTCTCCCCTGCTCATGTGCTCTGTCTCTCCAATCAGCCAGTTGTCCAAAAACAACTTCCTTAAAACACCACAGAAATGAGAAATATCACTATTGGAAAGTATTTCTTTGATACTAAAATTCACAGGAGAGGACATACACGGTGCACTTCTCAGACTCTTATTTTTTTTTAATGTTTATTTATTTTCGAGAGGGGGGAGGGGCAGAGAGAGAAGGGGACAGAGGATCTGAAGCAGGCTGTGTGCTGACATCAGAGAGGCCAGATGCGGAGCTGAAACTCATGAACCACGAGATCATGACTTGAGTTGAAATCAGACGCTTAACCGACTGAGCCACCCAGACACCCCTCAGAATATTATTATTAATAATTTTATTGTAGGGTCACTTGGCAGCCTCAGTCAGTAGAGCGTGCAACTCTTGATCTTGGGATCATGAGTTCGAGCCCCACACTGAGTGCAGAGATTACTTAAATAAATAATAATAAACATTTATTTTATGCTAGAAGTGTCTTAAATTCACGTAGTATTGTGAAGTCTACAAGACATTTATATATATATATATTTTTAAGTAATCGCTATACCCAACATGGGGCTAGAATTTATAATCCCAGTATCAAGAGTCAAATGGTCTTCCAACCGATCCAGCCAAGTACCACAAGATATTTTGATTTACTTTATCTCATCCAGTCTTCACGAGGGGCCTCTACATTAACAGGTAGTATTCTTTTCACTTTCCTCCAGATCTCGTAACTACTGGGGCTTGAATTCAAACTTCTTAACTCCCAGAATAAAGCTCCTCCCTACATGTTTCAGTTAACTCTCCCTGCGTAACAAACTGCCCCAACACTTGATCAATTCTCATACTTCTGTGGGTTGCCGGAGGACATCTAGTCTTGCGTGGAGTCACTCACGACAGCACCCAGCCAGTGGCTAGGCTGGGGTTGCCTGCTGGGGTACCTTGCTTCCCCCTGGCCTCTCCCTGTGGCCAGTGCAGACTTCCTCACAGTTGCTTTAGGGTTAGCTGGACTTCTTACATAGCAGCAAGATGCCAACAATGAAAGCAGAAGCAATAAGGTCTCTTAAGACCAGATTCGAAGACCAGATTTAAAGAATCTTTCTTTACATTTAATTTTATTCATGTTTATTTATTTATTTTATTGAAGTACAGTGGACACATAATAAAATAAACCCTCTTTAAAAAAATTATTTATTTATTTATTTATTTAATTTATTTTTAATTTATACCCAAGTTAGCATACAGTGCAATAATGTTTTCAGGAGTAGATTCCAGTGACTCATCCCCTATGTATAATACCCAGTGCTCATCCCAACAAGTGTCTTCCTTAATGCTCCTTACCCATGTAGTCAACCCCCCCCCCCACCACAGCCCCTCCAGCAACCCCCGGTTTGTTCTCTGTGTTTAAGAGTCTCTTACGTTTTGTCCCCCTCCCTGTTTTTATATTCTTTTTGCTTCCTCTCCCTTATGCTCATCTGTTTTGTATCTTACATTCCTCATATGAGTGAAGGCATATGAATTTGTCTTTCTCTGACTGACTTATTTAGATCCATCCACGTTGTTCCAAAAAAATAAACTCTCTTTTGATGGGAGGAGAGGAAGGCATATTATAGAGGGGTATTGACGGGGGAGGCATGGTTCCTTAGGAAGCATTTTTCTTTCTTGTTTAGAATAACCTTTAGTTTTAGAACAGTTTTAGATTTGTAAAACAATTGTGACGACAGCTCAGAGTTCCCATATAGTCTATACTCAGTTACCTTACTATTGGCACCTTACATTAGCATGACACATTTGTTGTAATTAATGAATGAATATTGTTACGTTATTATTGGCTAAAGTCCATATTTTATTCAAATTTCCTTAGAGTTTACCTAATGTCCTTCTCTTTCAGGATCCCATCCAGAATACCACATCACATTTAGTTGGCATATCTTCCTAGGCTCCTTTAGGCTGTGACAGTTTCTCTGACTTTCCTTATGCTTTTTTGTTTTGTTTTTTTGTTTGTTTGTTTTTGTTTTTAAGTAAGTTCTATGTGTATCAAGGAGCTTGAACTCATGACCACAAGATCAAGAGTCATATGCTCTACCAACTGAGCCAAACAGATACCTTATAGACTTTTTTTTAAGATCTATCTATTTATTTAAGTAATCTCTGCCTCCACCGTGGGGCTTGAACTCACGGCTCCGAGATCAAGAGTTGCACACTCCACCAACTGCGACAGCCAGACACCCCAACTTTCTTTGTTTTTGATGAACTTGACAGTTGTGAGGAGTACTGGACAGGTATTTCTTAGAATGGTTCTTCTGCTGGGCTTTTCTGATGTTTCCCTCATGATTAGATTATGGGTTTGGGAGGCTGGGGTGACAGGTTTTGGGGAAGAAAACCACAGAGGTAAGGTATCCTTATCATTACGTCATTATCAAGGGTACATTCCATTAACATGACTTACCACTGTTGACCTGACCTTGATTACTTGGCTGATGTAGTGTTTGTCAGGTTTCTCCACGTAAAATCATTCTTTTTTACCCTCTTTCCATACTGTGCTCCTTGGAGGGAGGTCACTATGAGCATCCCATACTTACTTGGTTGAGGGTTATGCTATCCCTTCCCTGAGGATGGAGTATCATCTTTGGAAATTATTTGGAATTCTTTTTTTAATTTTTCTTTTATTTTTTTTACATTTTTAATGTTTAAAAAAGTTTTTTTTAACGTTTTTATTTATTTTTGAGACAGGGAGAGACAGAGCATGAACAGGGGAGTGAGACACAGAATCTGAAACAGGCTCCAGGCTGTCAGCACAGAGCCCGACGCAGGGCTCAAACTCACAGACCGTGAGATCGTGACCTGAGCCGAAGTCAGCCGATTAACCGACTGAGCCACCCAGGCGCCCCTACATTTTTAATGTTTATTTACTTTTGAGAGAGAGAGAAAGAGAGACAGAGTGTGAGTGGGGGAGGGGAAGAGAGAGAGGGAGACACAGAATCCGAGGCAGGCTCCAGGCTCTGAGTTGTCAGCTCAGAGCTCAACGTGGGGCTCAAATTTATGAGCCATGAGATCATGACCTGAGTTAAAGTCGGATGCTCAACTGACTGAGCCACCCAGGTGCCCCCCAATTTTTCTATTTTTTAAATTAAAAAAAAACAACAACAACTTTATTTATTAAGTAATCTCTACCTCCAACATGGGGCTGGAATTTATTTATTTATTTATTTATTTTTTTTTTTTAATTTTTTTTCAACGTTTTTTATTTATTTTCGGGACAGAGAGAGACAAAGCATGAACGGGGGAGGGGCAGAGAGAGAGGGAGACACAGAATCGGAAACAGGCTCCAGGCTCCGAGCCATCAGCCCAGAGCCTGACGCGGGGCTCGAACTCACGGACCGCGAGATCGTGACCTGGCTGAAGTCGGACGCCTAACCGACTGCGCCACCCAGGCGCCCCGGGGCTGGAATTTAAAACAACCCCAAGGTCAAGAGTCATATTCTCTACCAACTGAGCCAGCCAGATGCACCTGGAATTCTGCATAGGAAATTTATCTCCTCCCCTATTTGTTTATTTTTCAACCATTTATTTATATCACTTTGGACTCATGAAATTTATTTCGTACTTTGGGTTATTTATTGCTCAAATTATGGGAAGCCATTTTTAATCATCTGTCATTACACTGAAGCTGCCAAGCAGAGGGTTGCAGGATTTTTTTAAACTTAAAAAAATATATGTTTGGGGCACCTGGGTGGCTCCGTAGGTTAAGCGACCGACTTTGACTCAGGTCATGATCTCGTGGTCTGTGAGTCCGAGCCCTGTATTGGACTCTGTGCTGACAGATCGGAGCCTGGAGTCTGCTTTGGATTCTATGTCTCCCTCTCGCTCCGCCCCCTCCCCTGCTGGCGCTCGGTCTCTCTGTCTCTCTCAAAACTAAATAAACGTTAGAAAAAAAAATTTTTAAGTATATATTTAAGGGGCACCTGGGGTGGCTCAGTCAGTTGAGCGTCCGACTTCGGCTCAGGTCATGATTTCATGGTTTATGAGTTCGAGCCCCACATTGGGCTTGCTGCTGTTAGCCCGGAGCCTGCTTTGGATCCTCCATCCAACCCCGCCGGCCCTCCCCACTTACACTCTCTCAAAAAGTAAACATTAAAAATTAAAAAATATATATACATATATTTAATATATAAACAACATTGTACAACCTTAAGCCTACTGCCTAATGAATTTTCAGAGACACCCATGTAATCAGCATCTAAAGAAACAAATGATTCTAGCTGCCCCCAAACCCCCTCATCCAGCCTTCTAGTATTACCCTCCAAAAGTAACTGCTATCTTGACTTCCAATAGCATATGTTCATCCTGCCTGTTGTCGCACTTTATATAAATGGAATAATACAGCATGTACTCTTCTGTGTCTGGCTTCTTTCACTAAATGTTATGTTTGTGTTATGCTTTGTTGTAGATGATGCATTCTCGCTATGTAAATTGCCCACCTTGGCTTCCTCACCCCAAGGTTCTGAAATGTGCCATGTTTCTCAAATTTATTTGATTGCCTGCCATCTTAGGTTGGGGTCCTCAAAAACAGACTCTGAGACAAGAACATAGTGCAAGTCGTCTACTGGGAGTTGATCTCAGGAAGCACCGGTAAGGGAGTGAGGAAGGAAACAGAAGAGAGGAAGCCAGGCAGAGGAGTTAATGAGAAATCAGAGCTCAGTCTTGGGGGAGATCCAGGCGACTGTGCAGAATGTGTCTCAGAGCTGTCCCCCAGAAAAGCAAAGAAGCTGGGGTATTTATACACCAGCACCTTTCAGTTATCGGTTGAGAGATGCCTCTCAGTACATTAACACTCTGGCCACTGCAGTCTGTTCCAAGTCTGGGCCAAATATGCACCTATAGCCAGAGAAAACTGCCAAGCAGAGGGTTGCAAATACTGGCAGGAAAAAGCCATCAGAGTGAGGAGAGGTGTATGCCAAGGGAATATATGTAGGGCGCCAAGACCCCTTCTTCTACTCTGATCTGCTCATATCCCACATTAAGTTCATTCTGTCACTGACTCTTCAAGGTGGCAGCCAACAATATATAAAATAAAAATTAATTGAGATGAGTTAATAGAATAACCTCAGTCCATGTTATTGCACTGATCCTGCAGCTGTCCTTGTATTTACTATCTCCCTCCCCTACCAATCATCCTTGGTCTCCATTCTTGAGGAATCTGAATCTTTGGTTATGGAGCTCTTGCTTGAGAACCAAGTGCTCTAATCCAGTACTTTCCCCAATTGGGAACCACACTGATGTTTTGAGTTACCTGGTGTCATTGTCAACTCAGAGCTCTTGAATCGTCTGGATATTCTCTTTCTCCATTGTTCAGTTATTCTAGTAAGTGGCCATAAATCCCCTTGTGGGGAAGGATTAATGGCATCACTACCATCTATACTTGTTGTTGCAGCATTGTAGGGTCCTTCTTCAAAGGGACTTGGCATTCCCTTCAGTTCATGGGCTCTAGATCGAGAAACTGGGTGAGGGATTATGCTTTTCCACCATAGTGGCTGACCTCAACTTTCTACCCACTTGTATTAGTTTTATATTGCTGCATAACAAATTACCACAAACTTAGAAGCTTAGACCACACTCTATTTTATTCGCAGTTTCTATGGGTCAGCAATCTGGGCGTGGTTTAGCTAGGTCCACCACCTGAGGTCTCACAAGGCTGTAATCAAAATGTCAGATGGACTACGTTCCTTTCTGGACAGAGCTCCCTTCTGGAGTTTCTAGCATTCTTCCAAAATGAAATCGTTGTTGGAATTCAGGTTTTTGCAATTGGGGTACTCTTAATACATGGCCCTCTCTCTTCCAGGCAAGTTCACCTTTTACAATTTCCTTCTTCAAGGCCAGCAGGAAGATTTCTCAGTGCAGTTGGCCAAGATGGTGCCTTTCATAACATAACCTAATTAAGGAAGTGACTATCCCAATCACCTTTACCATACTCTCTTGGCTAGAAGTGAGGTATAGGTTCTTGAGAAGAAGGAATTATATGAGAATGTGACTAAGGGGGATAAGGGACTCACCCTAGGCAAAATGTGTCTCTTTCACATTCGTGCATGATCTTTTTTCTGTTATACAAGTTAAGCAATACCCTTATTGTCTGCCCATCTTTCTTATTTCTAGGTGCACCATAGTCTATTAGCCATTGTCCCTTAAATCCAGGATGATTTGTGACTTGCTTTGACCAATAAAAATGGCAAAAGTGATAGAGTACCCGTGACAGAGCCTAGACCTTGAGGTGCCTGGCAGCTTTTGCCTCTGCCCTCTTGAATGCTGAGACCTCCATGTAAGGAAGCTGGGCCAGTAAAGAAGAAGGGCCATGTGGAGGAATACCAAAGTGTTCCAAGCAAACGGCCAATGCCAATTGTGAGACATGTACCTGATGCCAGCTTGGATCTTTCAATTACAGTTGAACACAGCTATGTGAGTGAGCCCAGGCAGAAGCAGAAGAGGAATCGCTTGGCCCACCCACAGAATCATGAGAAATAACAAATTGTTGTGTTAAGCCACTGGTTTTGGAGTGCGTTGTTAAACAGCAATAGGTAAGTGAAATATGTATTTCTTTAAAAAAAATTTTTGTTAATGTTCATTTATTTTTGAGACAGAGACAGAGCGTGAGCAGGGGAGGGGCAGAGAGAGAGGGAGACACAGAATCCAAAGCAGCCTCCAGGCTCCGAGCTGTCAGCACAGAGCATGACGTGGGGCTGGAACCCACGAACTGTGAGATCATGACCTGAGCCGGAGTCGGACACTTAGCTGACTGAGCCACCCAGGTGCCCCTGAAATATGTATTTCTATATCAGCTCCATCAATCATTATTTGATGGTTGCTCTGGGGACATTAAAACCCTGGCTTTTCTGGTCAAGCATGCTCCAGTGATTAGGGAAAACTCTCAGGCAGGAAGTCCTAGATGTTTGCCAGAAGGATCTGTCAGCATACACAGGAACTGACTGTTGGGCGGTTATGACAGAGACCAGTGCATTTGCTATGACATCAGAACCTTTTTGTCTCCAACTTGTAAATATTATGTGGAGTAGGGGTGGGAGGTGGAGGGGAGGAGGTTTCTTTGAGGAACCTTGGACATTGGAGTGGATGATGCCCCCTAGGGGAAAAGTTTTCAGAACATAGAGGTAGGGGCTGTGAAAAACTAAGATCGAGGACCTGACTTGTTCTTTTCAACCTCTCTGACTATGAGCCAGAGTTCTCACAGCCCACTCTTAGACTGAATGCCTAGAATCCCAGATTTTGCTAGCTCTCAGATTCCTCTCCTTCGCACTTTTCCTCCTATTGGGAAGCCCACTTTCTATCCCTGGCTGGACTCATCACTAGCCTCCTACCAACCTGTGGTCATTCTCACCTCTCAGCCACCCCCCAGTCTCCCAGCCTCTGTCCTTGAAGTCCCCACCAATTCCATGTCCTGTCCTGTTCAAATCAAGTTCATTCAGGGGTGCCTGGCTGACTCCATTGGTAGAGCATACGACTTTCTGTCTTGGGGATATGAGTTCAAGCCCCACGTTGGGCATGGAGCCTCCGTTTTTTTTAAAAGGGATTTGTCAGAAAAGATCTCATTGGTGAGATGAAATTATAGAAAATCTCAGGTGTGATGTTCTCCATTTCTGCCATTGCAGAGGAGATTATATTTAAAGTTGCAATAGATATGGCATGCTACACTACAGAGTTATTCCCAGGCATCAAATGTTGTGAATTAATATTTCAAAACATCTTGGAAAGTCACCAGAAGAAATCTTTCTTTTGTCTGAACATGCAGAAAGAGAAAGAGAAGCATGTGTATATACTAAAATTTTGTGCATATACTGTGTTCCTGTATTTGGAATATGAGGAAGTGATCCCACAAGAGACTGACAGGAGAAATTTACTTCCAGTTTATTAAGACCACAAGAGCAAAAAATCGCGGCATTTTGCACTGGGTGTGCAAAAACGTTCAGGTTTAAAACATCCAGATGCTAAAAAACTCCCTTTTGGTGGAAAACAGTCTTAAACCAAAGCTCAGAATACATAGCGTATCGTTTACCTCTCTGATAAATTACAGATGGTGGCAAAAATAGATGAGTTGGTTTAGTTTTCTTCATCTTAAGATTTTTCTCCCTTACAATAGCTAGTGAACATTTCTGAGCATCTACCATGTGTCAAAAACTTCCATTCACTTCATCTAATTCTCAGCGCAACATCCACTATGCCAACTAGTTCTAGTTGAAATTCATGACCACGCATCTCAAAAGGAGTCTCAATGCTGCCAAGCAACCCTACTACACTTCTCCAGTATGTTCTCTCCCCCATTCTCCCAAACAAGTATTCACACATTCCCCGGCTCTTCTCAAAGCTCTTACATCCTCCTCCACTTCCTCAGTCCTGCCTACCTCTCCCACCTCTCCCCAGCCCCTCTCCACCTCACTCCATTGTATATCTTCTTTATATTCCAAGGACACACCAAGCGCTTTCTTCCGCCTCAGGGCCTTTGAAATTCTCTTTCCCTCTCATTGGAATGCTCCACACCCGAATCTTCACGAGGCGAGTTTCTTCTTGTCTTTTTGTCCTCAGTCTCGGCTACAATGTCAAATTTTTCCTCCTCCAAAGATGCTGCAACTCCATCACTTCTTGCACATCAACTTGGTGGATTGTCTTCCGAGCATTTATCAACATCCAATACTGTCTTGTCTATTTATTTCTCTCCCGTCTTCACTTGAATGAAGCTACCCTGTGTGGTTTTCTTCTGTGTTCTCAACATCCAAATCTGAGCGTGTCACATAATAGGGACTCAAACGTGAATATTTATTGAGTAAATTATCTCGATTTTGGGGCAGATGAGGAAGCTGAAGACTAGAGAATCCTAGTCAATTGCTTAAGTTCACTTAGGCAGTAAATTACAATGATGAGACTTGAACCTAAATCTATTTAGGTCCAGGCTGTATCCCCATCTATGTAAAAAAAAATCTCTTGCTAGGATGAACATTTAAAAATGAATTTGGCCTCTGAGGAGTATTTGTGAATGTGGACAGCATTTAAGATAACTTCAGAATGAATAGTCAGATTCCTCAGGCAGAAAACCAAGGAGATGCTAGGACATCTGGCTGGACAAAGCCCATGGTAACTAAGGAGCAGTGCAGTCTGGCCATTCCCAGCTTGTTCCTGGCTGGCCTCCAGTTCCTCTGCCTTCCTTCCTGCTTCCTGCGTCTCTTTGCCTTTGACCACCTGCAGTACAGCACAGTTTAAGTCAGGCTCTGGTTTTCCCTTCATATGCTTGAAGTGAGCTAGTTCATGCCTCTCAATAGCATTGAGATCGGTGCTTTAGAGAACCTGGAATAAGATATCTTCCTCGGGGACCTGTCAACTCTAAATCTATGTTTGTATATCAGCCTTAATTCTTAGGAAGTTGCCTTTTTAGTTCTTTGCAGAAAACAGGAACCTTGTGTTGACACTGCATTGATCCTCAAAATGACTAATAAAAAGTGAAGGAGAGAAAATGAGGACTCTTTTGGTTGTTATTTTAACTAGCGTTCAGGGAAATCTTCATAAGCAGTTTACAGTCTCAAGGAATGTTGGATTTAAGGGATCATTCATTGGATTTTCTTCAGAAATCAAGATGATTTGATATTATGATATTTATTGAATATTTATCATACACCTGGCATTATTTTAAATTTTCTAGTGTACTTCTTTTATTTCTACAACACCTTATATTTAAAAAAATTGTTTTTAATGTTTATTTTTGAGAGAGAGAGAGAGAGAGAGAGAGAGAGAGCAAGCAGGGGAGGGGCAGAGGGAGGGAGACACAGAATCCGAAGCAGGCTCCAGGCTCTGAGCCTGGCTCTGAGGTATCAGCACAGAGCCAAGTGTGGGCCTCGAACTCACGAGCTGTGAGATCATGACCTGAGTGGAAGTCAGATGCTTAGCCGACCGAGCCACCTAGACACTCCCCACTTTATAAAATAGAAAACTATCAGTATTATACACATTTTTCACATGAGGAAACTGAGGCCCAAAAAGATTTTGAAAATTTGCCCAAAGTCACACACTGTTATGGAGCACCTGCATGGCTCAGTCTGTTAAGCCTCCGACTCTTGCTTTTTGGTTCAGGTTATGATCTCATGGTTTGTGAGTTTGAGCCCTGCATCAGGCTCTGCCCTGACAGTGCAGAGACTGCATGGGATTCTCTCTTTCTCTGCCCCTTCCCTGCTTGTGCTCTCTCTCTCTCTGTCTCAAAATAAATAAATAAACTTTAAAAAAATGTAAAAAACTAAAACTAAAAAATAAAGTCACACAGTATTGTGTGACAGAATCCCAATTCCTATTTTTGTGTTCATTTGTTTTTACTATGGATTTCTTTGGCAGTTTGTGGAAGCCTATAGACCCCTTCTCAGAATCTCTTTGATTTATTTATATTAAAATTTTTCCCATGCTTCTTTATTCATTTTTGAGACACAGAGACACACACAGAGCATGAGTAGGGGAAGGGCAGAGAGAGAGGGAGACACAGAATCTGAAGCAGGCTGCAGGCACCGAGCTGTCAGCACAGACCTGGCCATGGGACTCAAACTCATGGACAGTAAGATCATGACCTGAGCCAAAGTCAGATGCTTAACCCACTGAACCACCCAGGCACCCCTCAGAATCTCTTTGAATGTGTGAATAAAATCCATGGGATCACAGAGAAAAACATTTCTATTGAAATATAGTGATTAGCTTATTAGAAAAACAAACTTGTGTTATAGCGATACATGTGCTTCATTATTAATGCACCAAATAACAAGATCCGGTGCCAGGTCTAATAATATTGAAGTTGTGAAATTGTGATAAATGTAAAAATATTTCTAGATGTCTTAAGTGTAATGTAACCTGAAAATATCTGTGATTTCCGTTGGCGACCAAAGTCATAACTTTAAGGTTAGTGAAAATAAACGTAATTTTGTCTAAGCTAATGGACTCCTCCCCTGGACTGTGGGTTAGGAAATAATGTCCTGGAAGTGCTGCAAAACCCTCCCAACTGGTCTCCTTGCTTCTCATCTCATTTATTCACTCTGCCCTGTCCACTCTTCACTGGTTGCCATTCCTTCTTGGAGCCTTGCTGGATACCCTCCCTTGTGCTAATATCCATAGGGTTCCTATTCCTCTATGCCATTTTAGGATCTTGTATATATGTTTATGATTGCATGTATAACAATGTATGGTATTTGTTCATAGGTCTTTCTTATTTTCAGATGAGCTATTTTGGAGTAAGGACTATGTCTTCTTTATTTATTCATTCATCTACTTATTTAAAAAAAAATTTTTTTTTAGTGTTTTGTTTATTTTTGAGATAGAGAGAGACAGAGCATGAGCAGGGGAGGGGCAGAGAGAGAGCAAGACATAGAATCTGAAGCAGGCTCCAGGCTCCAAGCTGTCAGCACGGAGCCCAACGCGGAGCTCGAACTCACAAACTGTGAGATCATGACCTGAGCCGAAGTCTGACGCCTAACCGACTGAGCCACCCAGGCGCCCCCATTCATCTACTTATTGATTCAACAAAAATGTATGGAGAACTTCCTATCACAAGGTGCTATTCTGGGCACTGCAAATATAATAAACATGACAGGCTCAGTTCCTGTTCTCACTGTTTTGCAGTCTTACACTCGTTTCTGGCCCTCAGTATTTGGCTCATGGCTGAAATATACTAAATTGACCTGTTTAATGGAATTGGATTGAGTATTTGAAGATCATATTACCAATTGGCAGAAATTGTCCCTGCAAGAAAAAAGGAAGGGGTGCCTGGGCTCAGTTGGTTAAGCTTCTGGCTCTTGATTTCAGCAAAGGTAATGATCTCATGGTTAGTGAGTTTGAGCCCTGCGTCAGGCTCCATGCTGACAGTGTGGGGCCTGCTTGGGATTCTCTCTCCCTCCTTCTGTCTCTTTTCCCCCTCCCCTGGTCTCTCTTTCTCTTTCTCTCAGAATAAATAAACTTGAAGAAGAAGAAGAAGAAGAAGAAGAAGAAGAAGAAGAAGAAGAAGAAAGAAAGAAAGAAAGAAAGAAAAGAAAAAGAAATTGTTCCTAAAAAAGTGTTTCTTGACAAGAAACATTTGTATCCTCATATAAATTGCCAGGCATTTAGCAGACATTCAGTAGATTCCTTTCTTCTAGGCTCTTGCTGGCCCTGTCACCAAGTAAGCTAAATCTTGCTGCATAATAGAGAAATGGGAACAGCTAGTTATTTTTTAAGTTTTGCAGGGGGGAAGAAGAGTTGAAAAGGTCACTTTTGCCCTTGTGAGAAGTAGGCTCACTGACCCAATCAAAGGAGGGATGCAGAGACTCGGAGCACAGGGAAGAGAGGCTTTAATCAACGTTCTTGCAAGAGTGGGTGATGGACAGGCACACTCGGGGCAGTTAACAGCAGACAATTTATCTTCTAGCATGCAAGTCCCTCCCCTGGTTCCTCATTGGCTGAGTGCTACAGAGGTTACAGCCTTACCCAGACACTACGTATGCCCATGTAAGGCAAAAATAGTCTGATTGGAACAAATGCAAATTCCCTGAGGTATGGCAGAGATTTTTTCAGTCCCTCCTCCCTTTGTTCTTTGGTGCATGCTCATTGCAAAGCCCTTGAAAATAAGCCCATGAAAATAAGTCCTTGAATTGGACAGGGGAAGAAGAACCAGGAAGTGAAGTGTCTAAAGGTTTGGGACTCCATTTTGTGGGGCGGGGATGGGGGGGTGGGGGGGGTGGGGGTCGTTCATATATATTTCCAATAAGTTGTAAACCTGCTGTTAACTAGACAACACAGACTTTATTTGGTAGTTTTGAGAATGAATCATCTCCCTTACTTCTCACAGCCCTCTTTTCTGTCCATATAATATAGTATATATACTATATGCTACTATATATGTATATGTATATACTATATACTACTCTATACATATACTATATACATATAGTATATACACAGAAGTATGTAAAGTATATATACAGAGTATATACTATAGTATATATACTCTACTATACATATATATAGTATATATCTATATAT
The DNA here is from genome assembly GCF_014898765.1 of Herpailurus yagouaroundi. Taxonomy (NCBI): domain Eukaryota; kingdom Metazoa; phylum Chordata; class Mammalia; order Carnivora; family Felidae; genus Herpailurus; species Herpailurus yagouaroundi. The sequence continues at coordinate 20,964,210 of NW_024412419.1, read as the reverse complement.
CTATATCTATACTATACATATACTATACTATATATCTATATCTATATCTATATCTATATCTATATCTATATCTATATAGAAGTATATATACTTGTGGTATAATATAGAAGATACGATAGTTAGCATTTATGGATAGCGTCTAATGTACCAGGTACTATTCTAGGTTCTTTACACAGTATCTCCTCATTCAAACCTCACAATAATCCCTGTAGAGGGAACTGAGACTTAAAGAGTTCAAGAGGCTTGCCCAGCTCCTGATAGGTAGAATGTCCTCATGTGGGAAATTCCAGACCAGGGAGTGTGAGCCCAGCACCTCTTCCCCTGTGCAGCCACTGACTGATGTAGGGTCAGACGTGAGGACTTCCAATGGGCTCCACCTACAGCCTCCCTGCTGCTCATGACCTAACTTAAGGCAAGCATGCTTGAGAAGGCAAACTGGTTAAGGCTGAAGTCTGTAGCAAAGGCAGAGCTAACGAGAGCCAGCCAAGCTAACAGCACGTGCATTCTTTGGCACATTCATACTATGCTGTTTATTTAATACTGCATTTTTATTATAATTGCTCAATCTTTTCCCCCCTGAAACTAATGTTGGTTCTACTATCTGCGAAGTTACAGGAAGAAGTCTCTTAAAAAGGAAATCCTCTTTGGACTGCCATTAGACAGAATTGGTTAAATTCTACCAAACTGGGGTACTTAAGTTCATTGTAATGCATTGTGATATAATGATATAAATAATGTATGTGCGTTATTTACCTAATTTACCAAACTGAAACACAAAGCAGAAATACAATGAGTACCTGAGTATCTTTTTAACATATGGATAGAAGTAACTTTAAAAAGATTTTTTCCTTCTCCAGTCAAAAGATAGTAGAGTGGCGAAATGGGTAAAAAAGCAAAACCCATTATATGCTGCCTAGGAAAGACTCATTTTGGCTTTAGGGCACAAACAGATGGAAAGTGGAGGGATGGAAAGAGACATTGTGTGCAAATGGAAATCAAAAGAAAGCAGAGGTAAGCTATACTTATATTATCCAAAATAGACTTTAAACCAAAGTCGGTAACAAGAGACAAAGAGGGTCATTATATAATGGTAAAGTGATCAATTCATCAAGAGGCTGTAACGTTTGTAAATATTTGCGTACTCAACATAGAAGGACCTAAATATATAAAGCAAATATTAACGGATCTGAATGGAGAAATAGACAGCAATACAATAGTAGGAATTTCAATATCCCACTTTCAACAATGGATAGATCATCCAGGCAGAAAATCAATTAAGAAACATTGGACTTACGATTCTGTGTCTCCCTCTCTCTCTGCCCCTCCCCCGTTCATGCTCTGTCTCTCTCTGTCCCAAAAATAAATAAACGTTGAAAAAAAAAATTTAAAAAAGAAACATTGGACTTAAATGACCTAGTAGACCAGATGGACTTAACAGACATTTACAGAACATTTCATCCAACAGCAGCAGAACACACATTCTTCTCAAGAGCACATGGAACATTCTCCAGGATAGATCATATGTTAGGTCACAAAATGAGTCTTAATAAATTTAAGAAGCTTGAAATCTTATCATCTTTTCTGACCACAATGGTATGAAACTAGACATCAATTACAAGAAAATTATAAACTTCACAAGTATGCAGAAATTAAACAGCATGCTCCTGAACAATCAATGGATTAAAGAAATTAAAAGAGAAACAAACAAAAAAATCTGTGAAACAAATGAAAATGGAAATATGATATATCAAGATTTATAGAATGCAGTAAGAACAGTTCTAGGAGGGAAGTTTATTTTTTTATTAAAAAATTTTAATGTTAGGGGCGCCTGGGTGGCGCAGTCGGTTACGCGTCCAACTTCAGCCAGGTCACGATCTCACGGTCCGTGAGTTCGAGCCCCGCATCAGGCTCTGGGCTGATGGCTCGGAGTCTGGAGCCTGTTTCCGATTCTGTGTCTCCCTCTCTCTCTGCCCCTCCCCCGTTCATGCTCTGTCTCTCTCTGTCCCAAAAATAAATAAATGTTGAAAAAAAAAATTAAAAAAAAATTTTTAATGTTTATTTTTGGGGGGGGAGGTACAAAGAGAGGGGGACAGAAGATATAAGCAGGCTCTGCACTGACCGCGGAGACCCCGATGGGGAGCTCAAACTCAGGAACTGTGAGATCATGACTTGAGCCAACGGTCAGGATTAACCAACTGAGCCACCTGGGCACCCCAAGAGGGAAGTTTATAGCAATAAACTCCTGTATTAAGAACAAAGGAAAGCTCTCAAACAGAGAACCTAACTTTATACCCCAATTAACTAGGAAAAAAAAGAACAAATGAAGCCCAAAGCTAGTAGAAAGAAGGAAATAACAAAGATCAGAGAAGGAATAAATGAAACTAAGACCAAAAAGACAATAGAAAAGATTAATGAAACCAAGAGATGGTTTTTAAGATAAAATAGGGGGTGGGACAGAAAAAAAAAAGGATAAACAAATTAGACAAAACTTTAGTAGACTAACCAAGAAAAAGAGACAGGACTCAAATAAATTAAATTACAAATGAAAGAGGAGGCATTACCAAAGAAATTCAATACCAGAGAAATTCAAAGGTTCACAGGAGATTATTATGGACAAGTGTATGCCAACAAGTTGGAAAAACTAGAAGAAATGGATAAATTTATAAAAACATACAAACTTCCAAGATTGAATCATGAGGAAATAAAAATCTGAACAGACTGTTTACTATCAAGGAGATTGAACCATTAAAAAAAACACCCAACAAAGAAAAGTCCAGGACTAGGTGGTTTCACTGGTGAAGTCTACCAAACATTTAAGAAAGAATTATTATTAATCTTCTCAAGCTTTCAAATAGAAAGGGAGGAAACACTTCCAAACTCATTTTATGAGGCCAATATGACCCTGATACTAAAGCAGACAAAGACACTACAAGAAAAGAAAATTATAGCCAATGTCCCTGGATGCAAAAATCCTCAACAAAAAATGAGCTAACCATAGAACAGATCAATGAAACCAGGAACTGCTTCTTTGAAAAGATCAACAAAATTGATAACCCTCTAGCCAGACTGATTAAGAGAGAGAGAGGCAGAGAGACAGGGACAGAGAGAGACAGAGAGAGAAAAACAGAGGGAGAGAGAGAGAGAGAGAGAGGACTCAAAAAATGATCGAACAGGGGTGCCTATGTGGCTCAGTTGGTTGAGTGTCTGACTTCAGCTCAGGTCATGATCTCATGGTTCCTAAACATTAAATTTTTTTTTCTAAAAATTAACAAACCAAATTCCACAGTACATTAAAAGGGTCATACACCATGGTTAATTGAGATTTATTCCAGGGGTGTTCAATATCTGCAAATTAATGCGATATGCCATATTAAAATGAAAAATAAAAATCATAAGATCATCTCCATAGATGCAGAAAAAGCATTTGACAAAATTCAACATTTTTTCATGATAAAAATTGTCAACAAACTGTGTACAGAGAACATACCTCAACATAATAAAGACTGTATTTGACAAGCCCACAGCTAACATCATAGTCAATGGTGACAAGCCGAAATATTTTCCTCTAAGATCAGGAACAAGTCAAGGCTGCCCAGTATTTAAAAAAAAAAACAACAACAACTTAGGGTGCCTGGGTCTCTCAATTGGTTAAGCATCCAACTTCAGCTCAGGTCATGATCTTGTGGATGAACCATTCGAGCCCCATGTCCTGACAGCTCAGAGCCTGGAGCCTGCCTCAGATTCTCTGTCTCCCTCTCTCTCTGCTGCTTCCCACCTTGTGCTCTCTCTCTCTCCCTTAAAAATGAGTAACATTATAAAAATTTTAATTTAATTAAATTAATTAATTTTTTTTTAGAGAGAGAAAGGGCTCAAGTGAGGGGCAGAGAAAGAGAGGGAGAGAGAGAAAGAAACCCAGAAGGGGCAGAGAGGGCAAGAGAGGGAGGGAGAGAGAGAGAGAGAGAAAGAGAGAGAATCGGCACTCATCTGGGGCTGGTGTTTTTACCTGAAGCAGGGCTGGAGCTTACCCAAAGTGGGGCTTGTGCTCACCAACTGTGAGGTCATCACCCAAACCAAAGTCAGATGCTTAACAACTGAGCCACCCGGGTACCCCAATTTAATTTACTTTTTAAAAGTAATCTTTTTTTTTTTTTAATTTTTTTTTTCAACGTTTATTTATTTTTGGGACAGAGAGAGAGACAGAGCATGAACGGGGGAGGGGCAGAGAGAGAGGGAGACACAGAATCGGAAACAGGCTCCAGGCTCTGAGCCCTCAGCCCAGAGCCCGATGCGGGGCTCGAACTCACGGACCGCGAGATCGTGACCTGGCTGAAGTCGGACGCTTAACCGACTGCGCCACCCAGGCGCCCCTAAAAGTAATCTTTACACCCAACATGGGGCTCAAACTCAAGACCCTGAGATTAAGAATTACATGCTCTACCATCTGAGCCAGCCAGGTACCCCAAGGATGCCCATGCTTCCCGCTTTTATTCAACATAGTACTGGAAGCTCTAGTCAGAGCAATTAGGAAGAAAAAGAAATAACAGGTAACCAAACTGGAAAGGAAGAGGTAAAATTGTCTCTATTTGCAGATGGTATGATATTATATGTGGAAAACCCTAAAGATCCCACCCCAAAACTGTTAGAACTAATAAACAAGTCAGTAAAGTTGTAGGATAGGATAGAGAATCAATATGCAAAAATCAGTTGTATTTCTATACAGTAATAATGATCTATCAGAAAGAGAAATTAAGAAAACAATACCATTTATAATAGCATCAAAAAGAATCAAATACTTAGGAATAAATCTAACCAAGGAGGTGAAAGATCTGAACACTGAAAATTACAAGACATTGATGAATGAAATTGAAGAAGACACAAATAAATGAAGATATTCTGTGCTCATGGATTGGAAAGATTAATATTGTTAAAACCTGCAGACTACCCAAAGCTATCTACAGACTGAATACAATCTCTATAAAAATTCCAATGGCGTTTTTCACAGAAATATGAAAAACAATTCTAAAATTTGTATGAAACCACAAAAGGCCCTAAATGGCCAAAGCAACCTTGACAAAGAAGAATAAAACTGGAGGCATCACACTTCCTGATTTCAAGCTATATTACAAAGCCATAGTAATCAAAACAGTATGGCATTGGCATGAGAAACATAGATCAATGGAACCTCATAGAGAGCCCAGAAAAATACCCACATGTATATGGTCAACTAATTTATGACACAGGAGCTCAGAATATATGCTGGGGAAAGGATAATTTCTTCAATAAATGGTGCTGGAATAACTGGATAGAAAGTGATCGTGGCATCAGACAGACTTAGCTCTACAATGAACCTGCTACCTGATGAGGAAGTTAAAGATTATGTAAACTATACTGCGTTCAGTGTCTAGGACTCTGCCCAATATATAATAGCATCATTGTCTACCTTGAAGTGACAATCAGATATCCAAGTCGTGTGAGTAGAGAGGTTGGGATAGTAGGATCCATAGGTACAATTGTGAAAACCTGAGGAACTGGTCATGGGAATTGCCAGTCTTGACTTTTTGCTTTAATGGACAATCCTGTGAGCAAGGAGGTGAAAACAGAAAGACTCCTCCCTCATCCCATCCTGCTGAATGCTAAAAACTCTAATTTCTTGGCCAATAATGATTTCCTACAGATGTACAGAAACTAGTGGCATCAGGATGCCTGGGTGGCTCAGTTGGTTAAGATTCTGACTTTGGCTCAGGTCATGATCTTGTGGCTCATAGGTATGAGTCCTGTGTTGGGCTCTGTGCTGACAGCTCAGAGCCTGGAGCCTGCTCTGGATTCTGTCTCCCTCTCTCTCTCTGCCCCTCCCCCGCTCACACTCTGTCTCTCTCAAAAATAAATAAACATTAAAAAATATTAACAACAACAACAACAACAACAACAACAAACAACTAGTGCCATCTTTCTTAATAATAAGATGTCCAGGGCACCTGGGTGGCTCACTTGGTTAAGCGTCTGACTCTTGGTTTCGCCTCGGGTCATGATCACGGGTTCATTAGTTCAAGCCTCAAGTCAGACTCCATGCTGTCAGCCCTCTCTCTCTGCCTTGCCCATATGCATCCTCTCTCTCTCTCAAAATAAATAAACTTAGAAAAAAAGATTTCCAATAACAACTTCATGAAAAATAATTCTTTACAAAACTGCTTTAGTGATATTTTTGCCAATGCCTGCCTCATAAAAGATGTTGAAGATATCATCGCTACCCGAAAAGCCTGGCATGTGGCCCATGGCCATCATGATAGAAGCTGTGTTCCAACATGGGTGTCTTGGCAGATACTGCACATTTAGACTCTAGCATGATCAACAAGGATATGTACCTACCTATTTTATCTATGTGTCTATCTATTATCTATATCTACTATTTCTTTTTTCTTTTTTAGAGAGAGAGAAAGAGCATGAGCAAGGGAGAGAGGTAGAAGGAGAGAGAGAGAGAATATTTTTTTTGAGAGAGAGTGAGCGCAATTAGGGGATGGGCAAAGAGAGAGAGAGAGAGAGAGAGAGAGAGAGAGAGAGAGAATCCCAAGCAGACTCTGTGCCATCAGTGGGGCTTGAGCCCACAAACCATGAGATCATGACCTGAGGTGAAATCAAGAGCCAGACACTCAGCCAACTGAGCCACCCAGGTGCCCTTAGAGATAGAGAATCTTAAGCAGGTCCCATGCTCAGCACAGAGCCTGATGTGGGGCTCGATCCCAGTCACTTCCTCACTGATGATGTCACTTTTATCATATACTAAGTTCTGTTTATTCTAAGGGCTGTTTCTAAATTAACTGATATGTCAGTTTTGGAATCAGTTTCCAAAGTTTTGGTTATTCTTTTTATTCATTCTAAAAGTTTTAATACCTGGTGGGGTAAATCTCCTTCATATTATTCTTTAAAAAAAAAAAAAAAACTATATTGGGGCATCTGGGTGGCTCAGTCAGTTGAGCGTGGACTCTTGATTTCCTCTTAGGTCATGATCCCAGGGTCATGGAGTCGAGCCCCATGTCCAACTCCATGCTCAATGTGGAGCCGGCTTCTCTCTCTCTCTCCTTCTGCTCTTCCCCCCTTCCCCCCCCACCAAAAAAACCCGTTTGTTTGTTTTTTTATAAAGAAGATATCCAATTTATTTTTTTAATGTTTATTTTTGAGAGAGAGAGAGAGAGAGAGAGTGCACGTGAATGAGGAAGGGCCAGAGAGAGAGGGAGACCTGGGATTAAAAGCACTTAGAAACCAATTTGACAATAAATTTCATACATTGAAAAAATAAAAAAATAAAAAATAAAAACACGAATAGTAAGACTTTTTAAGAACGTGGTTTGCATATTTATTTGTTTAGAGTCTTAGTTTCCTCAGAAATTAGCTGTTTACATTATATAGATTATGAACAGTGCAGACATTTCCCCTGGACTTTAGTTCTAATTTTAGGCTTGAGCATATCAATATATGTGTCTATGTACACACACATATATGTATACACTTTTGTGTAGCTAATGAGAATAGAACTTTTAAAACTTTCTTATCAGTTTTTTACTGGTATATAAAACACTGGTTAATTTTTTTTAAAGGATTTTATTTTTAAGTAATCTCCATATCCAACGTAGGGCTTGAATTTACAATTCTAAAATTAAGAGTTGAATTCTCTACTAACTGAGCCAGCTAGGTGCCCCAACACTGGTTAATTTTTTAAAATAATTGTTTAATTGTGGTAAAATATACATGAAATTTATAATTAAACATTTTTTTAAGTTTATTTATTTTTGACAGAGAGAGAGACACACACACATAGAGCATGAGTGGGGGAGGGGCAGAGAGAGAGGGAGACACAGAATCCAAAGCAGGCTCCAGGCTCCAAGCTGTCAGCATAGAGCCCGATGCAGGGCTCAAACCCATGAACTGCGATATCATGACCTGAGCCAAAGTCGGACACTTAACTGACTGAGCCACCCAGGAGCCCCTGAAATTTATCATTTTAATCGTTTTTTTCATTTTAATCATTTTAAGAGTACAATTCAGTGACATTAAGTACGTTAATATTGTTATACAACCATCACCACCAACCATCTCCAGAATTTATTCATTATCCCAAACTGAAACTCTGTAACCCATTAAGCCTGTTAATTTTTATATAAGTATGTTTAATCAGGATTCCTGGGGCGCCTGGGTGGTTCAGTCGGTTTGGCGTCTGACTTCAGCTCAGCTCATGATCTCACAGCTTGTGAGTTTGAGCCCCACATCAGGAGGCTCTGTGCTGACAGCTCAGAGCCTGGAGCCTGCTTCAGATTTTGTGTCTGCCCCCCACCCCCATTCTCTCTCTCTCTCTCAAGAATAAATAAACATTTAAAAAATCAGGATTCTTTTAAAGTTTTTTTTTTTTTTTAACATTTATTTATTTTTGAGACAGAGAGAGACAGAGCATGAACGGGGGAGGGTCAGAGAGAAAGGGAGACACAGAATCCGAAACAGGCTCCAGGCTCTGAGCTGTCAGCACAGAGCCCGACGCGGGGCTCGAACCCACGGACCGTGAGATCGTGACCTGAGCCGAAGTCGGACGCTCAACCGACTGAGCCACTCAGGCGCCCCCAAAAATCAGGATTCTTAAATGAACTTTTTTATTGTAATCATAATTTGGATTTCACTGATACTCATGAAGTACATATTGTTTTTTTTTTAATTTTTAACTTTTTTTAAAATTCATTTTTGAGAGACAGAGAGAGACACAGCATGAGTGGAGTAGGGGCAGAGAGAGGGAGACACAGAATCTGAAGTAGGCTCCAGGCTCTGAACTGTCAGCACAGAGCCAGATGTGGGGCCTGAACTCACGAACTGAGTGATCATGACCTGAGCCGAAGTCAGACACTCAACCGACTGAGCCACCCAGGTACCCCTGCATATTGTTTTTATACATATATTGCGTAACTGAATTTCCTCTTTTGTGAATTGTCTGCTTATATGTATCTGCTTAACTGTACTTGTCTCCTGCTTCTATCTGAACAGAGATTCTTCTCATCCTCAGTTGGTGCCTCTGCTGGTCCAGGTGGTTTACCTGGTGATATGACCCAGAGCCTTATGCCCGAAGGGTCATTAGCCCCCGATACCAATGCCCTTTATAGGCCATGGCTGATGTACTTTTCCATTTACAAAACTGGGTAAGAAAGCACCAAGGAATACTCAAGTGAATTACCTGGGTGCCGAACATCGTCCTTCCATCTTCCATTGTGTAACAGAATTTCAACTTCCTCTCGATGATTGGGATAAATCACCCCTGCCAACATGGTGACTTGTCTGGAGTGCCTGGCTGGCTCAGTTGGTGGAGCACGGGTCTCTTGATCTTGGCGTTATATGTTCTAGCAGCACGTTGGGTGCAGAGATTACTTAAAAATAAAATAAAATTAAAAAAAAGATGGTGCCTTCTTGCCATGTCTGCTGGTCCCTTGTTACAAGGCATCTGAAATGCTCAGGCAGCAATTATCGCTTGAAATTCAATGGGACTCCTGCTGTATCTATTGGTGGAAGCAGTCCCCTTTGGAAACCATGATTTCTGATTGAGTTGATAGGATGCACCAAGCAGGGTCATTCCTACCTTCACCCCTTCATTTCCAGACCCATATATTCTACCTACTGGGGACAAAGCACCATATATTGCTAACTGATTTAGAGTGTATGAATGTGGTCTTCAGGATGGTGCCTAATCCTCACAAGATATTGTTTCAGAGCTGGTGTTTCGGTGTTCCTTCAATGAGCCATTGCATTGCTTAACATCTAGGGATGGAGACTTCTTGAATGGACTACAAACTTAGGCCTTTTTTCTTTTTTTTTAAGACTAAGTAATCTCTACATTCAACATGGGGCTGGAACACACAACCCGGAGATCAAGAGTCGCACACTCTATTGACTGAGCCAGCCAGGTGCCCCTAGACCTAGACTTTAGAGGAAGATGGTACACACCTTGAGTGCTATGGAGAGTGCTGTGAGTTACTAAAAGGATTTGTGAAAATATGCCCAAATCAATTATGCTGTTATGGAGCTGTTTGATCAATGTCTGAAGTTGAAATATAAGGAAGTATCTAGATGGCCTCTCAAACTCCCTATTAAGACTTTTTTTGGGGTGGCATTTGGGTTTCTCAGTCGGTTAAGCATTTGACTTTGGTTCAGGTCATGATCTTACCGGTTCGTTGGTTTGGGCCCTGCATCAGGCTCTGTGCTGACAGCTCAGAGCCTGGACGCTTTTTCAGATTCTGTGTCTTCCTCTCTCTCTCTGCCCCCTCCCCACTCACACTGTCTTTCAAAAATAAAATAAACACTGGAAAAAAAAAACCCAAACCTTTTTTTTTTTTTTTTTGGTAGAACAGCCCCTTTTGAAAAATTGAGAAAGTCATGAGTTCTTTTCTCAAACATGCACAATTACATTAAAATGCTGTTCACAATTTTAGGGGGTCCATGGGGTTTTGAAACCTAACCATGGACTCCAAGTAAAGTATTGCTCTCACCTGTCTTTCCTCCCAAGAGGCAGCCCAACTCTCAGTCCTATTTTAGAATATAGTATAGGGCTAAGTTTACTAAACTAGATACAACTTCTGAAAGCAGATGGATTTGGGAGAACAGTAGGCGTTACTGCATATTCTTTTTACCTTGCAAAGTATAAAAACATGCGATGGAAGATGCCACATTCTGGATTTTCCAGGAGGCTGTTTGGACCCTACAGATAATAATTTTTGACTACAGACAGCTGACTCATTCAGCAAATATTTACTGGGTGCCTGATATTTATAGGCACTGTGCAAGTGACTAAGGTCCCCAAGAAAGAAAAGACACCATTTGGGTCTTTGATGAGACCATTCACTTGAAAAAGTGTGAACGCAGTTACTGGTGGCCTTTAAGAAAGGGCTGAGGGGATCATCTTAAGTTTTAAAGGAATTCCTGGAGATGGAAAACCGGCTCTTGAGCTGGCGCCTTGATTCTTGGTTTCCCCACAGCCTAGAATGGTGAGCTTGGCAGGTCGAACTCAACTTGCCTCATCCATCCAAACGGGTTAAATGAGCAGACAAAAACTGTTGCAAATCGTCACAAAGATAACCTTTGTAAACCTGTACATGCACTAATGAAAAAACACAAGCACGAGGCTTATTGAAAGCGATAGCTAGGAAAGTCGCCGCTTGGGGGAAAAGCACGGCTCTCCCAAGCCTCTACAGCCACCAAGGCGCCCGGCACGCGGTCAGAATCCGTTCAATAAGCCTTCCGGGACGGATCAAGTTCCGCTTCCGCAGGCAGATTTTCGCTGTAGGCGTGAGCACTGGACGCTCGACGCACTTTAGCGTCGGACCTCCCACCCGCGCATGCTCCAAAGGATAGGCAGAGAGCGGAAGGGCGGGGGAGTGACGAGACGCAGCGGACCGTCGGCTCGTTCGTCCTGCAGCCCCGCGCGGGAGGCGGGGGCGCGCGCGCACGTTCGCGCGTCCGGCTGCGTACAGTAGTGACGGCCGCGCGGGAGCGGTCACGTGACCGCAGCGGCTGCCTGTACAGTAAGGACCCAATATGGCAGCGGCGGTAGCAGTGGCAACGGCAGCAGGAGGACCGGCCGCCCCATAGACCCCCGCCCCCCCCCTCCGCGCACCACCCCCGCCGCTTCCTCTGCTTGGGTGCTCCTCGGACCTGACTTCCCCTTTCTCCCACTTTTCCCGGCACCGCGGGAAAAGCATCGCAGGGCAGAGCAGGCAGGGAGGGCGGCCGGAGCCCGGACACGGGAGCCTCCCAGTCAGTTCAAGACCCGACATGAGGGAAAAGGGCCGTAGGAAGAAGGGCAGGACCTGGGCGGAGGCCGCCAAGACGGTAAGGGGGAGGGAGCGAAGCGGAAGCCCGGGAGAATTTTGTTCCCTCGCCGCCTGCCGGTCGCAGGGGAAGGGAGGTCATTGGCCCAGCGACCCGGCTGAAGGGGGCACAAAACCGCGCGGAGAGGGCGGCGGTTAGTGTCGGGTTGTGATCCCTGTGGGAATGGAGGCGCCCAGCGGAAGAGGGTCGCCGCGGGGCTGTGGCTTCTCCCTGCGTCTGCGACGAGTCCCCTTGGTGTTTTGAAGCTGCCTCTCGGGGTCACGTCGCTCTCACCCCCACACTGAGGTAGCCCCCGCCCCGGCATGGGGAAGTCTGTTGTGCTTGCACAGTAACCGGTTCTTCTCCCTTGTGCGGCTGAAGAGCCCCCATTGGATGCAGATAGGAGAAGGCTTGTGCGTGCACCCAGCCCCGGAAAAGAAGAGAGGAGCGCTGGATCTTGGTAGAATTTACCCGCTATAGCAGACATGCCGCCTGACCCCGGGTCCCCTGCTCGTCTGGGCTCCCGGGTCCAACGTGAGGTCACGAGGCTCTTGTTTTTGTTTGCTGTTGAAGCTGAAAGTGCAGGAGGTGTTTAGAAACGAAGTAACAGGTGGGACTTGTAGAATTTTTTTTTTTTCCTGTTTCCGTAGAGACCTACTCTGAACAAGGCAGCAATGCATGGTGGGACGTGTAGTTTACCCGGCCTTGACTTTTCCGTAGCTAAAGTGATGGTGGCCTCACGAAGTTGTGATTAGTGGGTAAAATTGTCATTTCCCCCCCCTTGTCCCCCCCCCCCCCATTTTGTTATAACGAAATTTAGAGGTAGGTTTTAAAAAATGGACAGTTTAGGAATGGTGAGACTTTTATTAAGTTGTATGAAAAAAACGAAAAGCGTGCATGTATGTAGAAATAAAACGTTGGGAGATGCAGCAGAAAAGTTAGAGACGTAAAACAGCATTTTAGTGTTGGAAAGTGAGAAAGTGGAGGCATTATCTTTAATGGTGAATCATGTCAATAATACTTGTATAATATGAAGACCCCTTCTAAATGAACCTTTATGTGATGTATGGTTTATTTTTTAAATGAATTTTTTTTTCTGATTACGAAAGTAATAAATGTTCACTGTGGGAAAATTTGGAAAATTAGAGAAACGTATAAAGAAGAAAATAAATCACATATCTCACCCCTCAGTTATATGTTAATGTTTTGTTACATTACCACCCATTCTTTTTTATTTCCCCAAATTTGGATTCTGTTGTTTATTCAATCTTGTGCATTGTTGTAAACCGTGTGTATTTGTTTTGTAAATTTTATGTGATAGGGGATTGATGAGTCTTAAGCTTGTATTTCTGTTTTAGTTGGAAATGTGAAAAAGTTAGTGAATAAATAAAGGCACATTTTATTTATTGAGTGTTTTCACTTAACAGTCTATCTTCATAATTGTGACTGTGCTGATAGTTTCCTTTAAAAGATAAATCTCTAGAAATAATTTTTTTGGTGGTGGGGAAATTGCTTCTTCACAGAAGACTGTTAGGCTTTCTTCTACTTGATGAATACCTCAAGACTTTTTCGTTTTATTAAAAGAAGGATGGCAAATTGTAATTATAGGTAAGCAGACCACAACCCTAATATATTAATTTATTTCAAGTCGCTAGAATCTTAAGAGTATTTTTTGCATTATGATCTCTTTGGATAAAATAGTCTAATCGTTGGGAGATTGTGACAAGTAGGAAAAGTTTGCATCTGCTGTTTAGATTTTCCTATAATAGGTTAATATATTTGCTCATTTATTTTTATTTGTTTTTATTTTTTCAATTTTTAATATAAATTCTAGTTATATTTGCTCATTTATAATAAACATTTCATGCCGTAGTTAGCTATGTTTAAAAGATGGAAAGGCTAGTTTAGTAAGTAGAGTACTGAGTGAGTTCTTGAAGGGATCAGAATATTAGTGGTTTGGTATTTTTATTTGATTCTGACAAATGTAAAGCCTCAATCTAAGTTAATATTAGAATGAGAGTGGTGACACTAAAACTTTTTTACTAGCAGGCAAAATCTAAAAAGCACCCTGCTCTTTGGTTCATTTTACCATCTGTAAAGTGAGGAATTAAACTAAACCTCTGCATTCAGAAGATTTCCATTTGTAAGAAGGACTAGGTAGAAGTAAATGTAGGGGGAATAGACAAAAGTCAGTCTTTAATATTTCAGAATAATGAGATCAGAAAATTAGTGTTTTGAGAAACGGAAGTAACTTTGACCTAAATTAAGAAATGTTGCATATATTTGTAAGATCAAAACGACTAGGAGAAGTAAGTCTTAAGAAACTTATTTCAAAAAAAAGAAACATTTCATAGGCGTTAGGGTCAAATGTTCTAGGAACAGTTTCAGCAAGGAAAGAATAAAATTACTTACGAAAACGAGCACTATCTGCTTCTTTTTTCATTGTGTTCTTGGTACCTGCATTGTAGGGCTGTCCTGTTTTAGGGAGCATTATTAAAATGAGGTTGTATTTCTGACCAATAGTATAGCAACAAATAAAATTAATTATATGTATATGTACATGTTTGATGTGAGGGTATGCATGGAGGTGAGAGCTACATGGATTGATGTAAGGTTGTTACGAACAACCTGAAAAAGCAAGATAATATTCATAATTATTGTATAATAGTAAAATTATATCAAAAGGCTGATTAAATGTACAACATACAGACTAGTTCCAATAACTAGGGACAGCGGAAAGAGGGATGATGGAGTTGAGATTCTGTAGCACTTGAATGCTCATTCACTGTACTGGACTGTCTCCCTACTGATTTTCTATTTGCCCTATATAAATACACTAGTTATTAAAAAGCTTTACTTGAGTATTTAAAAACATTTTTTTTAAGTTTATTTATTTTGAGAGAGAGAGTGCATGTGCAGAAGGGGAGAGAGAGAGAGAAAGAACTCCAAGCAGGCTCTGTACTGTCAGTGAAAGGAGCTGGATGTGGGGCTTGAGCCCATGAATCCATGAGATCATGACCTGAACCGAAATCAAGACTTGGACACTTAACCCACTGAGCCACGTAGGCCCCCCCATTGTTACTCAAGTATTTTGTTAACAGTCTTGGATGTTTTCAATTTTAAGGGTAGCAGTGATGGTGATGAAATGATTGGGAATTAGATCTATAGTGTTTGGTTCTACTTGAATACAAAGATTTGTAGTAAGCCAGAGATCTTGAGAACCATTGCACTGACTTTAGAACTGTGCTCAAAGTTAAGCTCATGCTTTAAAAACACACACACACACACACACACACACACACACACACACACACACACCAAAATGAACATTGTATCATCTAAATATTTAATGACATCCTTGAAGAATTTAGCTGTTTTTGCAACAGCAGAGCTTTGGAAATACTACAATCTTGTTGATCCTGTTTTCTCTTTTGACTTTTCCCTTGTTACTCACCACAACCAGGGAAGCGTTAAAAGGGGAAAATGTCCTAAAAGGACAAGTTAGTTGTGATTGTAGGTGGAAAGGACAGGGAGGTAACCTTAAGAGATTCTATACTAGAGGTACCTTTGGATATCTTGGGAGCAAAGTGGTCAGGGTACGATAAGTGAAGTATGGGTGTTAGAGGTGAGCACAGACTGTCTCGTATAGGTCTTTAGCATGTGATTTGTGGGCAGAAGATTTCCCTTAGTGATTAATGTTATTTTGAATGTACATAGGTTTTTATTTTTGACATTTGCCTGAAGTCATTTAACTTTAGGGAATAAGATGGAAGGTGGAAAAAAAAATCTTTTCTTAAGTTAATTAATTTATTTTTTTGAGAGAGAGGGAGAGAGTGAGAATCCCAGGCAGGCTCTGTACTATCAGCGTGGAGCCTGATTTGGGGCTCAAATTCATGAATCGCAAGATCATGACCTGAGCAGAAACCTAGAGTTGGACACTTAACTGACTGAGCCACCCAGGCGTCCCTAGGACATTTGTAAAAAAGAAGTAATACTCAGAGGCTAAGAACTTTTGTGGAGGAAGTATAGAAAATGGAAAATAATTTAAAATATGATAAAAGTATATAATGAATAGAAAGATGTTTTCTAGAAAGATGTTTAGGAAAACTTCTTAACAAAATGTACTTTAGTAAAAATAGAAGTCTTAGAAATTTTCTGTACCCTTAATCTTTACCATGAGTATTTTTTTTCTTAAAAATTATGAATACAGGGGTGCCTGGGTGGCTCAGTCGGTTGGGCGTCCGACTTCGGCTCAGGTCATGATCTCGCGGTCCGTGAGTTCGAGCCCCGCGTCGGGCTCTGTGCTGACAGCTCAGAGCCTGGAGCCTGTTTCAGATTCTGTGTCTCCCTCTCTCTCTGACCTTCCCCCATTCATGCTCTGTCTCTCTCTGTCTCAAAAATGAATAAACGTTAAAAAAAAAATTATGAATATAAGTACAGACTTAAAAGCCAAGCCTGGTTATATCCTCTTGGATATATATTGACCAGACCAGAGTCCTTTTTAGTCTGTATTTGTATTGTATTTGTAGTAGTATTAAAATCTCCAGAAAGAGTGTGCATCTTGGAAAAAGATATTACATGTATTGTTTATAGACTGTTGGAGGTAGAACTAGGCAAAATCTTGGAATATATAGAAAATAGAATGAGAGAGCATTGTAAGGGGCATGGATTAAAAATTGACAAACTGCTGTGATCCATAATTTTCAAAATACCAAGTGCACATTTATATTTATTATTTCAGCTTTATTGAGTTACAATTGACATAAAATTGTAAGATATTTGATACGTGTATGAAATTGCTATCTGCAAGTCTGTTTGTGCTGGGTGATTTGATGTAACTCTTGACTGATGTTCCTTCTTGCCATAATATTAAAGTTCCCCTGTGTTTTGCTTCTTGAATTCTGTGTTATTTTCAGTTTGTCTTACTTTCTGTCTTGTTTTTATGTGCCTGTCTTAAAAGCCCACAAACCTCCTAACAACTGAAAAAAAAAAAAAAAAAAAACCTTTTGAGCACATAAATTAAACATTTCTATGAAAGGTGCTGCTGCTACTGCATCTCCTAGAATTCTGACAGGAGCTGAGAAAATAGCATCACATTTGTAGAATGCCTTGCTATTTCCTCATCTGCAGACTCTTTTTTTCTTAAAAGGCTGTGCAGTTTCGCTGTCGGTGAAAGGGCATTTATGTTTTTACTATAAAAGCTGTTTGGAAGGAGGCCAGTGTGGAAGATACAACTGCAGGGAACTCATCAGTAGGGTTCAATACCTGCTATCTTTGTCCTTTTTACCAAAGACCTCTGAATGCCTCTCTAGTACTGTTGTCTGTCTTTCTTTTATTTATTTCTTTATTTCTTTATTTATTTATAATTTTTTTTTCAACGTTTATTTATTTTTGGGACAGAGAGAGAGCATGAACGGGCAAGGGGCAGAGAGAGAGGGAGACACAGAATCGGAAACAGGCTCCAGGCTCCAAGCCATCAGCCCAGAGCCTGACGCGGGGCTCGAACTCACGGACCGCAAGATCGTGACCTGGCTGAAGTTGGACGCTTAACCGACTGCGCCACCCAGGCGCCCCAGTAGTCTTTCTTTCTATATTGCATAGAGACCAGCCTCATAGTTTATAGTAATGTGCAATTTAGTAATTTTATTTTCACTTATTTTATTTTTCTTTTTAAAGATTTTGTTTTTCAGTAACTTCTACACCACCGTGGGGCTTGAACTCACAACCCTGACATCAAGAATTCCATGTTCCATCCACTGAGCCAGCCAGGCGCCCCTTTAGTATTTTTAATACAGTTTGATTTATCCATCATGTTTTTAATGTTGTTTTAAAAGGTTATTGAATATACTAAATTTTATTATTTTTATTTAAAAAAATTTTTTTTAAAGCTTATTTATTTTGAGAGAGAAAAAACATGAGTTGGGGAGGGGCAGAGAGAGGGAGAGACAGAATCCCAAGCAGGCTCCAAGCCATCAGTTGAGGGCTTGATGTGGGACTGGAACTCATGAACAATGAGATTCTGACCTGAGCCTGAGCTGAGATCAAGAGTCAGACGCTTAACTGACTGATGACTGAGCCACCCAGGCACCCCTTTAGTATTTTTAGTACAGTTTGATTTGTCATGTTTTTAATGTTTTATTTTATTTTTTTTAATGTTTTATTTTTATTTTTGAAACAGAGAGAGACAGAGCATGAATGGGGGAGGGGCAGAGAGAGAGGGAGACACAGAATCCAAAGCAGGCTCCAGGCTCTGAGCCGTCAGCCCAGAGCCCGACACGGGGCTCGAACTCACGGACTGCGAGATCGTGACCTGAGCTGAAGTCGGCCGCTCAACCGACTGAGCCACCCAGGCGCCCCTTTAATGTTGTTTTAAAAGGTTATTGAATACACTAAATTTTAGAATTTATATATGACTTAAAAACACTGGTTTGAGTTACTTTGAGTTTCTATTAAAGTTATATAGGCTCATTTATTTTTTTTAAATGTTTAGTTTTGAGAGAGAGTAGAAGGGAGGAGCAGAGAGAGAGGGGGACAGAGGATCTGAAGCAGGCTCTGCTGACAGCAGACAGCCTGTTGTGGGGCTCGGGGCTCATGAACCATGAGATCATGACCTAAGCCGAAGTCTGATGCTTACTGACTGAGCTACTGCCTAGGTTCCCTTAGGCTCATTCTTTAAAAAAAAAAAAAAAAAAAAAAAAAAAAAAAAAAAAAAGAGGAACAGAAAAGTGTAAAGAGTTAATCTTGGATGAGTCATTCTAATAAAAACAAGATTAAACGAAAGTCTGCATCCTGAAATATTGACGATATTTAGTTACCATACTGAAATTAACTACAGTTGATAGTTCAAATATAGCTTTCTGGACTTCTAACTCTGTATGTAGAGATAATACATAAATATGTATACCTATTTATATTTTATATACAGTTTTGCAACTTGTTTAGTTGTGAATATCATGGATACCTTTTAATGTCTTATGTATCTGCCTCATTCCCTTAAATGTTTTTAATATTCCACTGTTTTTATTTATTTATTAAACATTTTTTATTTTTATTTTTTAGTATTTATTTATTTTTGAGAGAGAGCGAGCAGGGGAGGGCAGAGAGGAGGGAACGGAGTATCTGAAGTGGGCTCCATACTGACAGCACAGAGCCTGATGTGAGGCTCGAATTATGAACCGTGAGATCATGACCTGAGCTGAAGTCAGCCCCTTAACTGAGCCACCCAGGCACCTTGATATTCCATTGTTTTTAAATGTACCATCATTTAAAAAAAAAAAAAAATCAGTTATTTATTTTTTGACTTATAGGCCATTTTTTTATTTTATTTTGTTTTTTAAGTAGGTTCCATACCCAATGTAGGACTTAAATTCATGATCCTGAGATCAAGAGTCGCATGCCCCACCGACTGAGCCAGCCAGGCACCCCGATGTATAGGCCATTTATAGGGTTTTTTTGTTTTGTTGGTTTTTTTTTTTTTTTTTTTTTTTGCTGTAGCAACTAGTTCAATATATACATGTGGGCATATGCATGTACCTTGTATGTCTGGATGCATGTACTTTTGTGTGAGTAGAATAGTTAAGAGTTTGTAAACTTGGGTTTGTGCCAATTTATATTCCTCTCGAAAATGTTGAAGGTTACTGCCTTTTTCCTACTTTTCTCTAATCCAAGGAATATATCAATCTTTATTCTTTGCCACTTTGATATATTAAAAAAGCATTTCTTTTGTTCAGTGGAACTTGATGGAAATGTTCTATATCTGTACTGTCCCAACACAGTAGCCACTTGTCATATGTGGCCATTTAGCACTTGAAATGTGGCTAGTGTGACTAAGGAACTGAATTTTGAATTTTATTTAATTTTAAGTTTAAATAGCCTTATTTGTGGGGGTGTCTGGTTGGCCCAGTCAGTAGAGCCTGTGACTCTTGATCTCAGGGTCCTGAGTTGGAGTCTCACGTTAGGTGTGGAGCCTATGTAGAAAACAAAACAAAACAAACCTCAGCAAATAGTCTCATTTGTTTAATGGCTACCATTATTGGACAGTGCAGGTATAAAGTAACTTCCTATACTTATTGACTATCTGTATGTTTTTCAGTAAACTTGGCTGTTTAGATCTTTTGCCTTTTTTTTTTCCTGGTCCCTTTTATACTAATTGTTTTTTTAAGTTTTATTTATTTAAGTAATCTGTACACCCAACATGGGGCTCGACCTCATGACCCCGAGAGGAAGAGCCAGCCAGGTGCCCCTGTACTAATTTCTAAGGTTGTTTTGTAGATTAAGGAAATAGTTTTTTGTCATTCATGTTGCAGATCTCTTTCTCATTTTTGTCTTTTGATTTGACTGATTTATCCTTTTTTTTTTTGCTGCCTGGACATTTTTTATTTTAATGTAAACAGTTTTATTAATCTCTACCTTTTATGCCTTTCTAGGCTTTGAGTCCTGTTAAAGAAGATTATTAAAGATTGTAAATAGAGTATAAATTTTAAAAAATGTTCAGCTTTGGGGCACCTGGGTGGCTCAGTTGATTAAGTGCCTAATGTCGGCTCAGGTCATGATCTCATGACTCATGAGATTGACCCCTGCATCGGGCTCTGTGCTGACTGTTCAGTCTGGAGCCTGCTTCGGATTCTGTGTCTCCCTCTCTGTCTCTGCCCCTTCCCTGCTCACACTCTGTCTCTATCTCCTTCAAAAGGATATAAAAACTTAAAAAAAAAAGTTCAGCTTCAAAGACATATTTTTCCTAAATATATGTTTCATTGTGGACAAATAAGGGGAAATTCAGTTTTATATATCAGTAAGATTGTGTCCCTTGAAGGCAGAAACTTTTGTTTTTAAAGTTTTTCTTTTTTAAGTTTTTTTATTTTGAGAGAGAGAGAAAGAGAGGCAGAGGGAGAGAGAGAATCCCAAGCAGGCTCTGCGCTGTCAGTACAGAGCTTGATGTGGGGCTTGAATCCACAAACCATGAGATCATGACCTGAGTCGAAATCAAGAGTAAGCCACTACTGAGCCACCCAGGTGCCTTGAAGGGCAGAGACTTTTAAATGTTTCTGTCTGCAGAGCTTAACTCACTTTTTTGCACATGAGTGCTGAATCTTTTTTTTCTTTACCTTTTTTTAAATTGGAGATAAAAATGAAGACACTGTTCTCTTGAGTGAGTGCAATTTATTTTTTAAATTTTTTATTAATGTTTATTTTGAGAGAGATACAGAGAGCAGGGGAAGGGCAGAGAGAGAGAGAGGAAGAGAGAGAATCCCAAGCAGGCTCTGTGAACTCAGCTTGGATCCCAATACGAGGCTTGAACTCACAAGCTCTGAGATCATGATCTGAGCAGAGATCAAGACTGACGTTGAACCAACTGAGCCACCCCATTTTGCTTTATGTTTTTGAATGAGAAAACTATTGTGAACATGTTCTTTCTTAGCAAATAAGCACAGAGATTTGAGACTATTCTAATGAAAAGCCCTTTAACCTCAGGGACCCCATTTGCCAGTTGTTTCCCAAGGTGAATGTGGAATCACACAGAGACTTCAACTAGCTGTGAACAACTTTAAGAACTCACTGAAAATCCTTTTCCTGCTCCAGGAGATTCTGCACAAAATTCCACTCTTGACTTAGACATTAGGAACTGCCTATAGAGAGGGCCATGAGGCAAAGAGTGGCAGAGAGAGAGCCTCTAGGAGCTGAGTGACTCCTGGCCAAAAGTCAGCAAGGGAACTGAAAGGGACTTGAAACCTGCCAACAAATAAGCTTGGTAGTAGGCTTGGAAAAGAATCCCAAGCCTCAAATGAGTTCAGTGTCAGTCCCAGCTGACACTTTGATTTCAGCCTAATGAGACCCTGAGCAGAAGGCTCCGTTAATCCATGCTCAGATTCCTGACAACGTAGAAGCTGAGATAAAATTATGTTGTTTTAACCTGTTTCATGATTAAACGTAATCACAAAATAAATTTGTATTGTAGAGGCTGTTTAATAGCAAACAAGACTAATACTAAAATTTGGTGGAGAGGGAACATGGCAGGGTTGGTCTCAGAATATTTGGCCTGGGTATTGAGGGATGATTGATAAAACGTTAGGTGAATTCACAGAGGTGAATATGGGTAAGGGCATTTTAAGCAGACGGAAGAGCTGAAAAGATGGATCACTGAAAAATGCGGGGATGTTTGATGCATGGCTAATTCACCTTTGAGTACTGAATGGTGAAAGATCAGGCCAGAAGAGGTAGGTTGGGGCCAAAATGTGGATAGTTTAGAAGTTGGGCTGACAACTATTTTGATTTTAGGAACCGTATGGAGTTTTTATGCAGGAGATAGCATCACACCTGTGTTTGAGCAGTTTTAGCCATTTGAGGGATTTATTGTAAAGAGGTTATGAGGGTTACAGTACGGCTGTCTTGAATTAAAAGGGTGGGAGGGGGTATACAGTTTTTTCCATATCATTCAAATTTTTCTCATTTTATGTCTATTCTACCTACACCGATCCCACTTACAGCTCTCCAGCAGAAGCCTTTAGACCTGCTGGTCTTCTGAAGTTTTCACACATACAGGAGGTTATTGAATGCTGTTTAACACAACAAAACCTTACCATTCTTGAAATGGAAAAAGAAAGCAAAACTCTTTCCCCAGTTATACTAGCTCATGTTGATTTTTCTTCTCTCTCTGAGTTCCTGTATGACTGTTCTTTCCATACCATTGTCCTCTGCAACACTGGTCTTCAGGTTTGTGCCAGTGGTAGGATCAATCAGGGCCATGTGTTGCACAACTCCAGAAGGAGCCAGTCATCCTGTATTAAATGTGACTACTGCTCCTGGGAGTCGAACATCACAGTAGCTCTGGGTTGCATGTTGCTTCTTGTGAAAACACATTTAATGTTATTTCTCATTAAAAATTAGCCACATTTTTGGGACATCTGGGTGGCTCAGTCAGTTAGGCGTCCGACTTCAGCTCAGATCATGATCTCACGGTTCATTGCTTTGAGTCCCCCATCAGGTTCTGTGCTGTCAGCTTAGAGCCTGGAGCCTGCTTTGGATTCTGTGTCTCCCTCTCTCTCTGTTCCTCCGCCACTCATGCTCTGTCTCCCTCTGACTCTCAAATAAATGTTAAAAAAGTCAAAAAAAATTTAGAGACATTTTTGCCAGGGGAAAACCTATTACAAGTTTGTGATACAAAAGTCACACTTTGAGGGCAGATGTTGGAGGGGATAGAAGGACAACTTGCCTATTTTTTTTCATTTAGTTCTGGATTTGCTTCATATTTATTTCCCAAGTTTGTTTTCTAGCTGACAAGAGGTAGCAAATGGTAGAGATTTAATGGAAATGATTGTTAAACTAACTTTCTGTAGACCTCCCACCAGGAATTTGTATATTAATTCAAGGGGTTGTAAAAGTTGTCTGTGAAGATATTTATGTTTTATGCTTTTAATCTTAAAAGTTGTGTGAGCATGTTTGTGATTTAAATTGTGCCTTAAAACGCTATAATTTTTAAATGGCTTTAGTCTACTTTGTATCATTTTTAGATATTTTCTCAATCTGTATTTGGTCAACATTTTTGTCTTTTTTCTCATTAATGGTGATGAGGGTTGACATTTTATAAATTTACTTCGATTTATTGTTTGTGAATCTTGGTTCTGAGTTAGGATTACTGTCTTACTTTTCACTTTTTTGGGCTTAATTTATTATTGAAGAGTAATTGACATATAATATTGTATTACTTTCAGTTATACAACACAGCGATTCAGTGTTTACATACATTATGAAATATATATAATTTGTCACCATACAAAGTTTTTATGATGTCATTGACTATATCCCCTATAATGTACATTATGTACCTGTGTCTTCTTTACCACTGGAAGATTGTACCTCTTAATCGCCTTCACCTATTTGGTCCATCACCCAGTTCCCTCTCCTCTGGCAACCATCAGTTTGTTGTCTGTATCTATGGGTTTGTTTCTGTTTTGTTGGTTCATTTGTTTTGTTTTTTAGGTTCTACATATCAGGGAAATCATATGGTAATTGTCTTTGTCTATCTGACTTATCTCACTTAGCATAATATTGTCTAGGTCCATCCATGTTGAAATTTAAAATAGATATATTTTAGTTATATGTAATATAGGTTTCATATTTAGTAATATGTAACATAGGTTTCTTTCATTTTGCAAAAGTTTCATGAATTATTAGAAAAAAAGAAAGATCACTTATTCTGTCTGACACAATATAAACATTTTGGGATGTTTCCTTCTAGTCTTTGATACATTTTTTTCTTTTTGGTTGTAATTAGTCTCTCAGTTTCTAATCTGCTTTTTCTTTTTTCTTCACATTTATTTATTTTGAGAGAGCATGAACGGAGGGGGGGGGGTGCAGCGAGAGGTGGGGGGGACAGAGAATCCGAAGCAGGCTCCAGGTTCTGAGCTCTCAGCACAGAGCCTGTCACGGGGCTTGAACTCATGGACCTGAGCTGAAGTCGGATGCTTAACTGACTGAGCCACCCAGGCGCCCCTCTAATCTGCTTTTTCATGTTCAAAAATACTTTCATTTGTCATTTTCTGGGTTTGCTAATAATAACCCTTTTTTTTTTTTTATGGCTGAAGGGTATTTCATGAAGTGGTTATGTCTTAAATGCTCAATAGTATTATGAAAATTAGAAACCTAAAATGACCACTTTAATGCTGTAGTGACTGTCTTTTTATTTTCTACGTACACATACACTTGTTAGCTCATCTCAGTATTTTGATTTAGAAGTTATTATTTAAAAAATTACCATGCAGTAAAAATTGACCTTTTTGTTACACAATTGTGTGAATTTAACACATATAACTACCACCACTGTAGTCAGGTACAAGCCTGAATATCTTATATAGTTACCCTCTACTTGTCCCTCACCCTTGGCAACCACTGACATGTTCTTCATCACTAGTTTTGTCTTTCTGAGAATGTCATATAAATGGTGTCATATGGTGTATAACCTTTTGAGACTGGCTTCTTAAATTCACTTTAATGCCTTTGAGATTCATCTGTGTTGTTTTGTGTATTAATAGTTAATTCCTTTTTATTGCTGAGTGGTATTTCATTGTACTAATGTATAATGGTTTATCCATTCACTGTTGAGGGATGTGTAGGTTGTTTTTATTTTTTTGGCAAATAAGAATGGAGCTGCAGTAAAAATTTGTGGGCAGAATGTTAAGTTTTCATTTCCCCAGGGCAAATACCCAGAAGTGAGATTGCTGTGTAATGAATAAGTGTGTGTTTACCTTTACAAGAAACTGGGAAACTTTTTCAGAGTGGCTGTATCCTTTTGTATTCCCACCAGCAATGTATTTGAAACAGAGTTGCTCTTCATCCTTGCTTGATTTTAGTACTGTCAGCACTTTTTATTTTAGCCATTCTAATATGTGTGCAGTGGTAGATCATTGTGATTTTGATTTTCCTAATGGCTTATGTTGTTAAGCATCTTTTTTTTTTTTTTTTTTTAATGCTCATTCATTTTTGAGAGCAAGAGAGTATGTTCGTGCACAAGCAGGGGAGGGGCAGAGAGGGGGGACAGAGGATCTGAAGGGGACTTTGCGCTGACAGCAGAGAGCTGGATGTGGGGCTCGAACTCACCAGTCGTGTAAACAACTGAGCCATTCAAGTGCCCCTGAATTAAGTGTCTTTATTGGGGAAAGCCAGTATTAACAGTGGACTTCAGAGTTGGCACTGGAGCCTTTTTCTTGCCAAAGGTGGGCACAACATTGACAAAGCACTGGTTATATTACATCTGCTGCTTGGCTTGGCCTGTCGTGGTCTTCTTTTTCTCCTGTTTGGCCACCTTGGGAGTCTGCTCTCTTATTTTTCCAGCACAGGCCGGGGAACCGTGGACTTTACCTTTAAGCATGGGGCGGGCTACTTCCAGGGTGGTCAGAGCCTTTACTGCACTGACCTAGGGTAGCTTCATTCTCTAAGGGTGTGCCTGCCAGGAGCACTACTTGATCTTCTGGAGCGATGCCCTCCAGCGAGGCTACATGAGTCTTGATCCGCGTCTGCTGTCTCCTGACTGGTCACCTGGAGGGTGTGTAGCTCCTGGGCACCGACAGACCTGCATGTCACTGACTGAACTGTGGCCACTACAGCTGCTACTGAGATGATGGAGTCAAAAAAGAGGAAGGAGTAAGGTCATGTGTGTCCTCACCGCCTGTTGTGTGCCATGTCACCGTGTTGAGCATCTTTTTACGTTCTTCCTTTCCAAGCGTATATCCTCTTTGGTGAAGTGTCTGTTCAGGTCTTTTGCCCACTGTGTAACTGGGTTGTTTGTTGTTCTGCTGTTGAGAGTTGAGAATTCTCTATCCATCCTGGGTGTAAGCCCTTTGCTGGATATGTGATTTGCAGATACTTTTTTTCTGATTACAGGAGAAAGTATTTAGTCTTTCATCGTTAAGTGTGTTACCTGTAGGTTTTTTATAAGTACTTGTCAGGTTGACCAAGCTCCCTTTTATTTATAGTTTACTGAGAGTTTTTGTCACGAATGTATGTTGAATTTAGTTCGATGCTTTTTCTGAGTGAATTCCTAGGGTCATTTGCTTTTAAGTTTTAGACTGTTAATATGGTGGATGACATTGATTTTCAAATATTGAATTGACTTTGCATTCCTATGGGAAAAAAATCTCACTTGGTTGTGGTGTATTATGCTTTTTAAACTTTTTTAGGGGGAGCCGCCTGGGGGTGGCTCTGTTGGTTGAGCATCCGACTTGGGCTTGGGTCGTGGTCACGGTTTGTGGGTTTGAGCCCCACATCAGGCTTGCTGCAGGTGGCACGGAGCCCGCTTTGGATCCTCTGTCCTCTTTCTCTGTGCCCCTCCCTGCTTGTGCTCTGTCTCTCTCAACAATAAATAAAACGTTAAAAAAAAAAAAATTTTAAGCAGGCTCCACCCTAAATGTGAGGCTTGAGCTCATGACCTTGAAATCAAGAATCAGATGTCTCACTGAGCCACCCAGGTGCCCCTGTGGGGTGTGTGTGTGTGTGTGTGTGTGTGTGTGTGTGTGTGTGTATTTTTTTTTTTTTTTTTTTTAAGTTTATTTACCGAGGCGCCTGGGTGGCTCAGTCACTTAAGCATCCGACTCTTGATTTAAGCTCGGGTCATGATCTCATGGTTTGTGAGATCCTGCCCCACTGTGGGGCTCTGTGCTGATGGCATGGAGCCTGCTTAGGATTCTCTTTCTCTCTCTTTTTCCCTTCCCAGCTTGCTCTCTCTCTAAATAAATAAATAAACATTAAAAATATTTTAAAGTTTATTAATTTATTTTGAGAGAGAGGGTGAGCATGCACACATGCATGTGGAGGAGGGGCAGAGAGAGAGAGAGAGAGAGAGAGAGAGAGAGAAAATCCCAAGCAGGCTCAATTGCTAAAGTGTGGAGTCCAATGTGGGGCTCAATCTCACAAACTGAGATCATGATCTGAGCTGAAATCAAGAGTTGCTTGCTTAACCAACTGAGCCACCCAGGCACCCTATGCTTTTTATATATAGCTGGATTTGCTATTATTTTGTTGAGGAAATTTACAGTTATGTTCATGAGAGACATTAATCTTTAGTTGTCTTGTATCATCTGTCTCTGGGTTTTGGTATCAGGATAATGCTGGCCTTATAAAAATCAGTTGGAAAGTCTTCCTTATAGGTTCTGTTGTTGTTGTGGTTCTTCTTCTCCTTCCTCCTCTTCCTTCCTCCCTCTTCCTCCTCCTTCTTCTTCCTTGTGTATTTGAGAGAGAGAGAGAGAGAGAGAGAGAGAGAGAGAGAGAGAGAGAGAGAGAATCCCTAGCAGGCTCAGCACTGTCAGCACAGAGCCTGACGTGGGGCTTGATCTCTTGAACCATGAGATCACAGCCTGAGCTGAAATCAAGATTTGGATGCTTAATTGACTCAGCCACCCAGGCACATCCTCCCCGCCCCATTCTGTTTCTTAAAGTTTAAAAAAAAAACTTATTTATTATTTTGAGAGAGAATGCATGTATGTGCAAGCTGGGGAGGGGCAGAGAGAGAGAGAGAGAGAGGGAGAGAGAGAATCCTGAGCATGCTCTGTGCTCAGTCCCACAAGCAAAACTGTGTTATCATGACCTGAGCTGAACAAGAGTCCAGTGCTTAACTGAGCCCCTACAGGTGCCCCTAAAGATTTTATTTTTAAGTGATCTCTACACCAAATGTGGGGCTCAAACTCACAACTGGGAGTTCAAGAGTTGCATGGTCCACCAACTGAGCCAGCCAGATGCCCCTCCCTGTTCTTTCATTTTCTTGATTTGTCCTTTGGCATACAAAAATTTAGAGTAAAGGGTTTTTATTCAATCACTAGATTATTTGTTTTTCTGTTTTCATGTTTACTTCCTCTTATTGATTTATTTGATGAGGTGGATAAGGTGGGATTTTTTGTTTGTTTGGTTTATTTTTCAGTTCTAAAATTTCCATTTAGTTCTTTTTGTATTAAATTTTTTTTTAATGTTTAGTTTTGAGAGAGACAGAGACAGAGACAGAGTGTGATTGGGAGAGGGGCAGAGAGAGAGAGCGAGAGAGGGAGACACAGAATCCAAAGCAGCTCCAGGCTCTGAGTCAGCACAGAGCCCAACGTGGGGCTCTAACTCACAGGCTACGAGATCGTGACCTGAGCCGAAATCTGAGCAGATGTTGGGATGTTGGACGCTTAACCAACTGAGCCACCCAGGCGCCCTTCCATTTGGTTCTTTATATTCTACTTTATATCTTTCTCTTCCTTCAAGACTGTTTACCTTTACAGGCGCCTGGGTGTCTGACTTCAGCTCAGGTCATGATCTTGCAGTCCATGAGTTTGAGCCCCTCATTGGGCCCTGTGCTGCCAGCTCAGAGCCTGGAGCCTGGAGCCTGGAGCCTCAGATTCTGTATCTCCCTGTCTCTCTGCCCCTCCCCCACTGGCGCTCTGTCTCTCTCTCTCTCTCTCTCTCTCTCTCTCAAAAATGAATAAATGTTAAAAAAAAAAGTGTTTACCTTTACTTGGAGCATTTTTATAATAGTTGTTTTTAAGTCTTTACGAAATATTTCCCATACCAGTGTTATCTTGTTGTTTCTGTGTTTTGATTTTCTTTCCCAAGCAAACTGAGGTTTTCCTGAGTTTTGGTATACCATGTAAATTTAAATTGTAATTGGCACTCTGTGTCTTGTTTAAATTACATGGAGAATGTTAATAGTCTTATTTTAGCAAACAGTTAGCTGAATTGTGTTTAGGCTTCAGGTTTTGACCAGCCTTCTGTGGGTTGTTGTTTCAATGTCAGTTAGGACTTCAAAGCCTTTTTAGTGCTATTTGGACTTTTCCTTTGTGTGAACCATCATACTATGTGGGATTTGGGTGGTGGTCTTCCCTTTGGGTTATGAAACTCTGGCCTGTGGGCCAGATCTAGTTCACTGCCTATTTTTATAAGTAAGATTTTATTGGAACACAGCCATGCCCATTTGTGTATATTTTTTGTGGCTGCTTTCATACTTTGGTGGTCACAGATGAGCAGTTGCAACAGAGACTGGCCCACAAAACGTAAAATATTTACTGTTTGGTTCTTTATAGATAAGTTTGGCTGACCCCGATTTATCCCACAGTTC
Source organism: Herpailurus yagouaroundi (assembly GCF_014898765.1). Taxonomy (NCBI): domain Eukaryota; kingdom Metazoa; phylum Chordata; class Mammalia; order Carnivora; family Felidae; genus Herpailurus; species Herpailurus yagouaroundi. The sequence continues at coordinate 20,934,800 of NW_024412419.1, read as the reverse complement.
AATTCTCAAAGTCTGTCTATACTGTTTTAGTGTCCAGTCCATGTATGCATAGCTCAGGTGTTAGCTGAGGAGTTCGTACACAATTTTAAGGGTCGCTTTCCTGAGTTCTTTTGTTGGCAGTCTTCCCAGTACTTTCTGATTTGGGGGGATTCCCATTTTTCATCTTTGGCCAGAAATGTCTTTATTTTACTCTGCATTTCCTACGACTGTATCTCCCTTGGGCTGAGCAGCCGGAGACGAGAGGGGAAAGAGCAATGGGGTTTTGCTTCATTCTTTTGGGACCCTAAACTCCTCTGATATGGAGGGGAAGGTTTTCCTCCTTTCAAAGTTTTAAGAAATAAAATGGAGAAATTCCTTCTTTGTTGCTGAGTATTAGGAGACTCCTACTCTAATGGAACTCTATGTACACTAATGCCCATATCCAGGTTTTGGGCTCTGTTGAATTCAGATTGAGAGGTACTGGAGGGGGAAATTTGCTAAACTCTGCCATTTGGTGGTATTTTGAATTCTGGTCTTCCCCAATCTGTGTGCTACCATTCACTTTGTTGGATTTGATTTGCTAATGTTTCGTTGAGGATTTTTGCACTTATGTTAATGAAAGATATTGATCTGTACTTTTTTTTTTTTTTTTTTTTCTTCTGGTGTCTTTGTCTGGTTTTGATATTAGGGTATTGCAAGCCTCAGAATGAGGAAGTATTTCTTCTGCTCTTATCTTCTGGAAAAGATTGTACAGAATTGGTATAGTTTCTGCATTCAGTGTTTAGTAGAATTTGCCAGTGAACCTACGTTGGTCTGGTGCTTCCTGCTTTGGAAGGTTATTAGTTATTTATTCTATTTCTTTAAAAGATGTAGGCCTAGGGGCACCTGGTGGCTCAGTCAGTTGAGCGTCAGACTCTTGGTGTGGGCTCAGGTCATAATCTCACTATTCATGGAATTGAGCACAGCATGGGGCTCTGCGCTGACAGCATGGAGCCTGCTTGGAATTTCTGTCTCTCTCTCTCTCTCTCTCTGCCTGCCTCCTGCTTGTGTGCTCACTCTCTCAAAAATAAATAAGTAAACATTAAAAAAAATATATACAGGCCTATTCAGATTGTCTGTTTCTTCTTGTTGAGTTTTGACAGATTGTATCTTTCAAGGAATTGATATGTTTCATCTAGGTTGTCAAATTTATGGACATAGAGTTATTCATAATGTTTGTTTATTTTTAAGATTTTATTTTATTTATTTTTTAAATTTGAGGTTTTTTTTTTAAGTTTATTTTGAGAGAGACAGAGAGTGAGTGGGGGAGGGGCAGAGACAGAGACAGAATCTCAAGCAGGCTCTGTGCCTTCAGCACAGAGCCGGATGTGGGACTCTAACTCACAAGCTGAGATCAAGACCTGAGCAGAGAACAAGAGTCAGACTCTTAACCATCTGAGCCACCCAGGTACCCCAAGGATTTATTTTATTTTATTTTTAATTTTTTAATGTTTATTTTTGAGAGAGAGAGAGGGAGAACAATGGGGGAGGGGCAGAGAGAGAGGGAGACAACAGAATCTGAAGCGGGCCCCAGGCTCTGAGCTGCCAGTACAGAGCCTGACGCAGGGCTTGAACCCACGAACCATGAGATCGTGACCTGAGCTGAAGTCAGATGCTCAACTGACTGAGCCACCCAGGTGCCCCTCCCAAGATTTTATTTTTAAGTAATCTCTACACCCATCATGGAGCTCGAACAACCCCAAGAGCAAGAGTTGCAGGCCCTTACCAACTGAGCCAGCCAGGTGCCCCCATAATACTCTTTTATTCTTTTATTGTCCATGGGATATGTAGTGATGCTCTCTCTTTCACTTATGATACTAGTAATTTGTGTCTTTTTTCTTAGTCTTAGGTTTATTCATTTGTTGATTTTTCAGAGAACCACCTTTTAGTTGTATTGATTTTTCTCTATGATTTCCAGTTTTCAGTTTCACAGATTATTGCTCTCATTTTTATTATCTCTTCTGTTTAGTTTGAATTTAATTTGCTCTTTTTCTAGTTTCCTAAGGTAGAATCTTGGATTATTAATTTTATATTTTTTTCCTAATGTATGCATGTATGTGTTCAGTGCTATGAATTTCTAAGCACTGCTTTTCCTGCATCTTGAAATTTTGTTAACTTGTATTTTCATTTTCATTTAGTTCATAATATATTAAAATTTCTTTTGAGATTTTTTTCTTTAGCCAATGTATTAGTTATTTCATTTTAAAATGTTTATTTATTTGGTAGGGGTGAAGGGCAGGGAGAGTGGGAGAATACCAAACAGGCTCTGTGCTGTCAGCACAGAGCCTGATGTTGGGCTGGAACTCATGAACCATGAGATCATGAACTGAGGTCACTAGCTGGATGCTTAACTGACTGAGCCACCCCGGTGCCCCATAGTCTGTGTATTATTTAAAAGTGTGTTGTTTAATGTCCATGTATTTTGAGACTTTCTAGCTGTTTGTCTGTCTTTCTTTCTTTCTTTCTTTCTTTCCATAGTAAACAAAATACAATGAAAATTATGAAGTATTTAGAAATAAGTTGGATAAGAAATGTGCAGGATCTAGGTGAAGAAAACTATAAAATCCCTGAAAAGGATGAGGGAAATGCTTGAAAAATGGAAGAGAGCCAACTTGTTTTATGTGGATGGGAAGAATCAATATGATAAAATTTCAGTTCTTGTCAAGTACAGTTCTACTTTGGAAAACAAATCAAAAGTTCAACTGGGTTAGACTAACAATATTTTAAAAAATGTTTTATTTATTTTGAGAGAGAGACAGAGAGAGAGAATCCCAAGCAGGCTCCATGCTGTTAGTTCAGAGCCAGATGGAAGGCTTGATCTCATGAAGCATGAGATCATGACCTGAGCTAAATCAGGGGTTGGACACTTAACCAACTGAGCCACCCAGGCATCCCTAAGAATATTTTTAAAAAGAGAAGTGTAACCTTAAAAAAGAGGCATAACAACTTTTTTTAATTTTTAAAAATTTATTTGTTATTTAAAAAAAAATTTTTTTTGGTTTAGTTTTGAGAGAGAGAGACAGAGACAGAGTGCCATCAGGGAAAGGGCAGAGAGAGAGGGAGACACAGAATCCGAAGCAGGCTCCAGGCTCTGAGCTGTCATCATAGAGCCTCACACAGGGCTTGAACTCCTGAACTGTGAGATCATGACCTGAGACAAAATCAGATGCTTAACCCACTCAGCCATCCAGGTGCCCATAGGCATAGCATATTTCTAGATGTTAAAATGTATTGCAAAGATACAATGATTAATGCAGCATGGCACTGATTTGGGACTAGACAAGATTGGTAAATAGTATAGATGTGAAAATCCAGAGACAGTGACATATATTTAAGAATTCAGTATACAGGTAGTGTTGAGAAACCTAATAATCTTGGGAAAAAAATATATGTATCTCTGCTTCATATCACATACCGAAACAAATTATAGAAGGGTTGACATTTTTAATGTAAAAAGCGAAGCCATGAAACTAGATGTTAGAGAATTAATATTTGCTTTATAATGGAGAGGATGATGGGTATAGGCCTGGATAAATGTGTATGTTTACAATACAAATAATAGATGCTCATGACAAAAATCCCAAATCTTTAAGGGTATAATAGACTTTTACATCTCCAACTCTTTTTCCAGAGGTAAACAGTGGCAATGTCTTCTAAGATGTAAGGCCAGAAAAATTTCTTTCCATATATGTAATCCTGCCCCATTCCCACCCCTTTAAAGGGTAAGAAGTTAAACTATACTATATACAGTTCTGCAAGTGTCTGTACATCTGCTCATAGAGTGCTGCATTGTTCTTTTTCCCCCATAATATTTTATTATGAATAATTATAAATACAGCAAAGTTGAAAGTTTTACAGAAAATAACCACATATCTACCACCTAGAATCTGTCATTAACATTTCCTATCTTTCCATCTATCCACATGCTCTTTTTAAAAAGTGGTGGTAAAATAATGTATGACATAAGGTTTACTTAGAATATGCAGTTCAATAGTGTTAAATATATGCACATTGTTATGTGACGTATTTCTAAAACTTTCTCATCTTAGAAAACTGATATTCTGTACTCAGTAAACAATTCCCCATTTTTCCTCCCCACACAGTACCTGGCAGCTACCATTCTGTTTTACATTTCTATGAGTTTGACTATTCTAGATACCTTGTATAAGTGAAATCATACAATGTTTGTCATTTCATGATTTGCTTTTTTTAACTTGGTATATTGTACTCAAGCTTCCATCATCTTGTAGCATGTGCCAGAGTTTCCTTTTTAAGGCCAAATAGTATTCCATTGTATGTGTACATCATATTTTGTTTACTCATCTGTCAGTGGGCACTTCTGCCTTTTGGCTATTTGATAATACTGCTATGAACATGGTGTACACGTATCTCTTTGAGAGACCTTGGTTTTGATTCTTTTGGATATGTAACCAGGAATGATACTGCTGCATTCGTATTATGATTCTATTTGTAATTTTTTGAGGAACTGCTATGCTATTTTTTGTCAACAGTGTACAGGTTCCATTTTTTCTACGTCCTTATCAACACTTGTCATTTTCTGTTTTTCTTGTTTGTTTTGTTTTGAAAGCAGCCATCCTAGTGGATATGATTGATATTGCATTGTAGTTTTGGTTTGCATTTTCCTAATGATTAGTGCTATTGAACATCTTTTCATATGCTTTTTTGGCCATTTGTATATCTCCTTTGGAGAAATTTCTGTTCAGTCCTCTGCCCGTTTTTGAGGTTTTTTTTTTTTTTTGTTTTTTGCTTTTTGTTTTCTTGAGTTGTAGTTCTGTATATATTCTGAATATTAAATGCGCGCGCGTGTGTGTGTGTACATACTTTCAAGTTTTTATTTAAATTACAGCTAGTTAACATAAGCTGTGTTGATTTCAGGAGTAGAATTTAGTGACTTATAACTTACATGTAATACCCAGTGCTCCTCACAAGTGCCCTCCTTAATGCCCATCACCCATTCAACCCATCCCTCTGTCCACCTCCTCTCCAGCAACCCTCAGTTTGTTCTCTATAGTAAAGAGTGTATTTTATGCTTTACCTCTCTTTTTTCCCCCCTTTCCCATATGCTCATCTGTTTTTCTTAAATTCCACCTGAGTGAAATCATACAGTGTTTGTCTTTCTCTGACTGACTTATTTCCCTTAGCATGGCTTAGCATGATACACTGTAGCTCCATTCATCTTGTTGCAAATGGCAAGATTTCATTCTTTTTTATGGCTGAGTAATATTCCATCGTATGTATATACCAAAGCTTCTTTATGCATTCATCAGTCGATGGACACTTAAGACTATTTCCATAATTTGTCTATTGTTGATAATTGTTGATAATGCTGCTATAAACATGTATCCCTTCAAATTAGTATTTTCATATCCTTTGTGTAAATACCTAGATAGTGCAGTTGCTGGATCCTAGAGTAGTTCTATATTTAGCTTTTTGAGGAACCTCCATACTGTTTTCCAGAGTGCGTGTACCAGTTTACATTCCCATCAACAGTGTAAGAGGGTTCCCCTTTCTCCATCCTTGCCAACATCTATTTTTTCTTGTGTTGTTAATTTTAGCCATTCTGACAGATGTGAGGTGGTATCTCATTGTGATTTTGATTTGTATTTACCTGATGATGAGTGATGTTGAATATATTTTCATGTGTCTGTTAGCCATCTGGATGTCTTTGATTTAAAAAAAAAATGCTTCACAAATATGTATGTCGTAGGGGACATGCTAATTTTCACTGTATTGTTCCAATTTTATTTTTTTAATTTTACTTTATTTTTTTACATTAAAAAAATGTTCTTTTTTTTTTTTTTTTTTGAGAGAGAGAGCATGAGTGGGGGAAGGAGAGAGAAAAAGGGAGAAGGAGAATCCCAAGCAGGCTCTGTGTCATCAGTGCAGAGCCCGATGTGGAGGTAGAACTCCTGAACCATGAGATCGTGATCTGAGCCGAACTCAAGATGCTTAACTGACTGAGCCACCCAGATGCCCCTTGCTTGTATCATTCCAATTTTAGAACAGGTGCTGCTGAAGCAAACACTATTCTGAATATCAACTCTTTAACATATATGATTTGCAAATATTTTCTCCAGTTCTGTAGGTCAGCTTTGCACTGTTGTGACTGTGTCCCTTGATGCATAGATTTTAAATTTTAATGTAGTTCATTTTGTCTCTTTTTACTTTTGTTGTCTCTTATTTTAGTGTCCACATTGCTCTCTTTGATGGCATATTCTTCTATTTGGTTAATTAGAAATCTATTTTCCTAATAACTTACTGGAATTTAGGCCATTCCAGTTTTACCATGTTATAAACATAGTTTAAGTAAATGTTGTATGTATTATTTGTGTTCTTGTAAGAATATAGCCATATAGTTAATTTTTATATTATAATTGGTGGGTCAGAGATGTACCCAATCAGGGCTGGAGAGTACCAAATTGTGCTTCAAAATGTTGTGCCATTTTACAGTAATGGATGACAATACCTGTTTCTCATATGCTGACAAATAATGGGCTTTTCATACCTTTTCATTTTTGCAAACTCAGTAGATGAAAAAAATCTGGTTTGATTTCAATTTCTGTATTTATGGTTGCATGACTGTGGTTGAGCATCTTCTGATGTTTACTGACCACTTGTATTTGTTTCTCTAAACTACCTTTTTATATCCTTTGCCAGTTTTCCCTTCCTTCCTTCCTTCCTTCCTTCCTTCCTTCCTTCCTTCCTTCCTTCCTTCCTCCCTTCCTTCCTTCCTTCCTTCCTTCCTTTCTTTCTTTCTTTCAATTGCTGGTTTTTTTTTCTCATTTATTTAAAAAAATTTAAGTTTATTTAGAGAGAGAGAGAGTGTGCACAAGCTGGGTAGGGGCAGAGAGAAGGAGAGACAGAATCCCAAGCAGGCTCCGCACCATCAGCGCAAAGCCCGATATGGGGCTTGAACGCACGAACCATTAGAGGCTTAACCTACTGCACCACCCAGGCACCCCTTTCTCATTTATTTATAACAGCTTTTTCTGTGTGTGATATATTTTCCTGGTTTTTATTTAGACTTTGTTTATGGGTTTGTGTGTGTACATGTGCATACATACGGTACCAAGTTTTTCATTTTTATGTAGTCACATTTGGTAATATTTCTCCTCCTGTTTCTCTGGTTTTGTGTCATTCTATGGAAAGCATACTTAACAAAAGCAGAATCCATAAAGGCAAAGATGTGACTGCATAATAATGAAAAAAAAACCCAAACCCATTTGTGGGTAAAAATACTTGCACATGATAGAAAATGTGGGGAGGGTTAAAAGGAAAAAAATCACCCACTGTCCTCACTACCCAGTGGCAACCACCATTAGTATTTCGGCCTAATTGATTTGCACTTGTCCCCCCCCTCCTGACTTAGTCTTCTTTTGATTTGTGGAGAATCATTGGTATGTAACATGGTCACTGACCTCGAGGTAACACTGGACTTATTGTGGAGGAATGATGACTCATTTCTTTCATGAATTCTAGTGGTTCACTAGACCTCCTGTCAGCTCCTAAGGGGTTAGAAGGGTGGAAGCAAGAGCAGGGAGTATTGGTATTAGAAGGTCATCATGGTGAGATTCAGAAATCTGCTCATATGAAAGTGACTGCAAATTGTGTTGTCTTTTCCTTCCTTGTGTTGTGCAACTTTTCCCTTAATATTTAATAAAGCTCTCTTTTTACAGTGCCTCCAGTTGCTTTTTTTTTTTTTTCTTTTTTAAACTTTGCAAAGGCAGAAAAAAAGGTATTTTGACTCACTTTTTTCATGGAGCTTTAAATAGAAATTGTACCTCTGGGGGTGCCTGGGGGTGGCTTAATTGTTAGGCTTCGAGCTCTTGATTTATGCTCAGGTCATGATTTCACGGTTCATGGGAATGAGCTCCATGAGCTCCGTGTGCTGACAGCACAGAACCCACCCACTTTGAATTCTCTCTCTCCCTCTCTGCCCCTCCCCCATGCTTGTACATCTCTCAAAATTAATAATAAAACTAAAAAAGAATAAAGGAAATTGTACTTCTGTGGGGCTGTTGTGGTGGTGGTGATATTAATCACAGAGGAAAACTCTTGAGTTTTCTTCTGAAAGAAAGGTGAAATCCAGTAAATCTAAGTTGGAATTTCTTGCTCATCTGTCCTCTTCAGATTTTTTTCTAGTTCTCTTTTGATTAAAACCTTGACTATTTTGTCTCAGTGAATAAGTGCATTTCACTATGTGGAGACAAGAGTTAGAGACTAAAATAAGCAGGAATGATAAAAATATGTATACAATTAAATGCCAAAATTGCCAATTTTGAGTACCTAAAGTTGAGAAGGAAGGGTGTCATTGAGGATGTGAGTGACTTCATGAGTGAGGTGAGACTTTAACTTGGTTCTTTTGAACAAGGATATGGAAGTCCAGGTTGTGTTTGACATCTATAAAATTCTTCAGTCTTAAGACAATTGCTTTGTCTTAAGGCATTTGCTTTCACTGACTTTGGGAATATTTCATCATATAGTTCAGTAATTTACAAAGCTTAAAAAACATAATTTTTTTTCTCCTATACTAGGTTAAAAGCCTTTTGTGACTAGTAGGCTCTAATTATTGCCAGTGTATTTGCCATTATTAGCTTTACTGGAACCCATGTGTATGGATTCAGAATAGATTTACCTATTTTAGGAGTTCTTAATCTTGATCTAGGGATGGGCTCTATGTCAGGATTGTTTTTGAAAATGGTAGAGGGCATTAAGGAAGACACTTGTTGGGATGAGCACTGGGTGTTGTATGTGAGCAATGAACCATGGGAATCTACCCCCAAAATCAAGAGCACACTTTACACACTATATGTTAGCCAATTTGACAATAAATTATATTTTTAAAAAAAGGGGGGGCATTGTGAAGATATTCTTTTTCTCTCTCTCTCTCTCTCTTTCCCTCCCTTCCTTCCTCCCTCCCTTCCTCACTACCTCCCTATCTCTTTTGTTGGTCTTTTGGATGTTTGAAAGCTGTTAGCTTCAGTGTCCCATCATTCAAGTTTAAGTCAGTAGTTCCTGTGATTCTGCTCCTGCAGCCTTAGTTTGAGTCTTCTGTCCATTTCTAAGTGAATTACTATGGCCAAGAGGTTGGAAAGTGCTTTTTTTTCTTGCTTTATTGCTAGTGTTGGTTCCCACCATATGGATTGAGAATGGAGGAAGGAGGTGGGTCTCCAAAGGTGAATCAGGGCCTTTTAACCAGAGAAATGTTGAATGGTACATAAATGGTTAAAATCACAAATGTACCTTAAACTTCATGGGATCTGGTCATCCACAGAAACTAACCATAAACTTTTTTTTCCCCTCCTTAGAAGAGTTTTCATAGCTATCACCGGACTTTCAAAGGGATATGAACCCCTAAAAAAGGTTAAATTTTCATATGGGTCTGGGAAGAAAAGGGGATTTTAAATGAGGAAAGATTCATTACCAAAGGTGTACGTGAGAATGATTTTTGAGACAGTGGAATTGGATTAACTTAATCCAGTGAAGATAGTATATTGAGGATGGGAGAGTATAAATCTGGATATTTTAGATGCCTTGTTATGTGATCGAACTATAGTTGATCCTTGAATAACATGGGTTAGGGGTGCTGATTCCCCGTGCAGTTGAAAATCTGAGTATTACTTTGGACTCCCCCAAAACTTAACTACTTATAGTCTACTACTGATGGAAGCCTTACCAATAAACCAACAGTTGATTAACACATATTTTGTATGTTACATGTATTACATACTGTGTTCTTATAATAATGTAAGTCAGAGAAAAGAAAACGTTAAGAAGATCATGAGAGAAAATACATCTACAGTACTCTGCTGTATGTATCCAAAAAAAGTCTGCATGTAAGTGGAGTTGTGTAGTTCAAACCCATGTTGTTCAAGCGTCTGCTGTATAGAAGGTGCTTAGATATTGTTGAAATCAATATGGTAAAAAAAAAAAATTCAAGTAGTTTAAGAGAATAAGAGAAGTACTTTTATTTTTTTTTATTTTTTATTAAAAAAATTTTTTTTTAACGTTTATTTATTTTTGAGACAGAGAGAGACAGAGCATGAATGGGGGAGGGTCAGAGAGAGAGTGAGACACAGAATCCGAAACAGGCTTCAGGCTCTGAGCTGTCAGCACAGAGCCTGTCGTGGGGCTCGAACTCATGGACCACGAGATCATGACCTGAGCCGAAGTTGGCCACTTAACCGACTGAGCCACCCAGGCGCCCCAGAGAAGTACTTTTAAAAATAATAAATTGCTTCCTTCTTTTCCATAATTATACCTTTCACTTACTTCTTTTCTCTGGATATTATAGTTGTGATTTCCCTGTTGGTCCAAGACTTTTTTTGGGGTTGAGATAAAAAACAGTTTTAAGGACTTATTTTATTTTTTATAATCTATGATTTTATTGCATTATAATCACAACAAAAAGAACATTTTATGGTTTTTGTAATTATTGAAGCTTCCTAATAGGCAATTTTGCTAACCATTTTACTAGTGATTGGGAGATAAAGTAGAAGTTTTTGGAGTTTGAAATTTGGTATATCTTTGAAATCAACCTTACTCATTTTCTTATTCATATACTCTTATCTCTGTCTTGCAGTCATACATGAGAATTGTAGAGGAAAGATTGAGAGAGAGGGGCACCTTAACTCTAATTAGGATAGTGGTTGCTCTACTAGCTTCATTTTTTTTTAGTGTATGGCTTAGCTCACTTCATTTTTTTTAACTTATTTTTTCTCCCTTTTTTATTTGAGAGAGAGAGAGAGAGAGAGAGAGAGAGAGAGAGAGAACAGTCAGGGAGAGGAGCAGAGGGAGAGAGAGAGAAAGTCCTAAGCAGGCTCCACCCTCAGTGCGGAGCCTGATGTGGGGCTCGATCCCACAACCCTGGGATCACGATCAGAGCTGAAATAAGAGTTGGACACTCAACTGACCGAGCCACCCAGGAACACCTAGCTTACTTCATTTTGTTGGAAATTTTTATCAGGGATGGTGACAATCCTGATAGAATTTAGAACCTACTTTTTATCTTAGACATAGAATCCTTTTACATAAATTCTTTTTTGATAGTAACACATTTGTACAGTGGTACTACCAGCATTGGTTTCCTATTCTGTTCCTTTTCCTTTGTTAGCTGGCTCATCTCTTTGAGGGACTCAGAGTAGGCCTTTGTTGATGACACGTTTTGGACACTTAGCAGGAACAGTAGTTAAGGTTTATCAGTTTTCATGAGAGGAAGCCTCTATGCTGTTGGGCTTATAAATAACCTTCATCCCTGCCTCTATGACTTCCTCATTTGTGGGTCTGTTGCATATGTACGGAGTGGTTTAAGACAGTCTGGAGCATTTGTTCACCCTGGCAGTTGGTTTAGGATTTCTGGTAAGGTTGCTGACTTCCCTGGACTCGTGAGCTGCCTTGCTGCTATTTGGGCTTTCGTGGCTTTGGAGAAAGCCCTGAGGCAGAAAAGTGGAGAGACTCATGGACCCTTGGGATAGGCTACTCTCAGCATGAGGTGGGACACTGTCATTGTAAGTGGGAACTGTCCACAGCATATGTGGCTGAATTTCCCTTGGGCTGAGGGGATGTGATACAGGGCACCACCTGTTTCTGCTGTATACTATGCAAAAATGGGAAACAGTTCCCAAATCTATCATTAGGAAATGGTTAAGTAAATAGTAGTATAATTACACAATGGAATATTATGCAACTATAAAAAGGAATAGTTGCTTTCTATATACACATAGGGTCCTTCAAGATACACTAACTAAAAAAGGTCATGTATTGAGTATTGTGTGTGACTTACTGCCTTTTGTGTGTAAAAGTGAAAGAAGATAAATATATTTGTGTTTGTTCATGATTGCTTTAATGTTAGGAGGCTACATAAGAAACTGAGTGTCTGAGTAAGAGATGGGGGGGTACATGAAGGGGTTGAAGGTGAGGCGGGGAAAGGAATGAAACTTTTCGCTGTATATTTTTTGTTTTCTTTAAATGTGGTATCTGTTCTTTTTTTTTCTTTTTTAAGTAAAACCACCCTGATGAAATATTGAGTTTGAATATTCTTTTTTTTTTTTTTTAAGTTTATGTTTTTATTTTGAGAGACAGAGAGATCACGCATGGGAGGGGCAGAGAGAGAGAGAGCATCCCAAGCAGGCTCTGCACCATCAGTACCGAGCCTAACATGGGGCTCGAACGCATGAAACTCGAGATCATGACCTGAGCTGAAATCAAGAGTCAGACGCTTAACTGACTGAGCCACCCACGCACTCCTGAATTTTATTTTCCATGTGGCTAAATAAACTAAAACTTATCATGGCTTTTCATGGCTCTTGTTTTGCCCTCAAATATTCCCATGCCTGGCAACATGTCATCAGTTCTCAGCTTAAATGTTGGGTAGTCACTGAGGCCTGATTACTCAGTGGATTTATCTCTTTTCCCATTCACTGTCAACCTTATTATCCTGTTTTACTTTGTGTATTGCACTTACCACTATGTGAAGAAAAAATTTTTTTTCTTACATATTTGTTGTCTGTTTCTACCATTAGAATGCTAACTTGCCTAACAGCCAGGGCCTATTGTGTATTGCCTACCATCTCTTGGCATTCTTTTTTTATTTTTGTTTGATGGCTACAATTGATGCAGTATCTTTTTTCCTCCTAAGGTTTTAATGAGGGCGCCCCCCCCCCCCGCTAAACAGAGAACTTTATCCTTTCTGTTTCTCACCCCTCTTTCCCTAACTTTTTCTGTTGGATATCCTTTCACTGCTTCTGTTATTTTGGTCATTTCAGGTATTAAGACAGTATCTCAGATGTGAATAAGTGGAGTTTAATACAAACTGTAATTTCCACCCTAACCCATTTTCAAATTTGTTTTTTTCCTTAATTTGTGCTTACTCTTGAATTTCAGGGAGTGTGGCGTATTTTTCCAGTATTCCTTCATTTTGGTTTAATTCCTTTAAAAATCAACTTATTGAGGTATATGCCAGCTTTTTTGAGGTGTAATATTTATATACTACAATGTATACATCTTAAAAGTATAGCTGAATTCATTTTGACAAATGTATGCATCCATGTGACCACCACCCTAGTCAAAGTATAGAACATATCTATCTTTTCAAAAAGCTCCTTTGGGGTGCCTGGGTGGCTCAGTCAGTGGAGTGTCTGACTCTTGATTTTTGGCTCAAGTCATGAACCTAGGGTCGTGGGATTGAGCCCCGTGTTGGGCTCCTCGCTGAGCCCGGAGCCTGCTTGAGATTCTCTCTCTGCTCCTCCCCCACTCTTGTGCACATACATGCTCTCGCTTTAAAAAAAGAAAAAGTTCCTTCATTTTCCTTTGCAGATTTGACAAAGTTTCCTAGTCAGTGCATAAGTGTTCTTTTATTTTGTAGTTTCCTCTGTATTTGAAATACTGCATAATTTTTATAGGAAGAATGAAATGTTCTTTACTTTTGCTTCCATATATATTTTTTTTATGATGTTTATTTATTTTTGAGAGCGAGAAAGAGAGAGAGAGAGGGAGTGCAAGTGGGGTAGGAACAGAGAGAGAGGGAGACACAGAATCTGGAGCAGGCTCCAGGCTCTGAGCTGTCAGCACAGAGCCCGACACTGGCCTTGAACTCACAGACTGTGAGATCATGACCTGAGCCAAAGTTGGAAACTTAATCAACTGAGCCACCCAGGCACCCCTCTGTAGTCCTTTACATCCTTTTAGTATTTCTTCTCTCATAGTTGTCTGTCTCTCCTTTCTGCCATTCTTTCTCTACTCTAGTTGTCAACTGGGCTTGCTTGTTTTTTTTGTTTTTTTTTTTTTTGAGAGAGAGAGAGAGAGAGAGAGAGCAAGAGAGCGAGTGTGATCTGGGGAGAGGGGCAGAGGGAGAGAGAAAGAATTTTAAGCAGGCTCCATGCTCATTACAGAGCTGGACTCTGGGCTCAGTCCCACAACCCTGGGATCATGACCTGAGCTGCAATCGAGTCAGACGCTCAACCAACTGAGCCATTCAGGGGTCCCAGGGCTTGTTTCTTATTCATCTTTGCAGTCTCAGGTTTTGGCACTTAGACAGTTAGTGATTGTGTGTTTACAGTGAGAATTAAATTTAGAAGTGGTATGGATGTGTAACTGATTGAGGGAGGCAGTATAGCATAATGCTTAGGAGCAAAGAGTCTTGTCCTCCATCACTTGCTGGCTGATGTGACCTTGGGCAAATTACTTATTTTTCCTGTGCCAAAGTTTTCACATCTGAAAAAAATGCCATATTGGCATCTACCTCGTAGGTTTATTGTAAAGATTAAATGAGCTAATGTATGTAAAGCACTTAAAACGGTACCTGGCACTTAAATTCTAGATAAGTATTAAATCTTCAGAATTTTGAGAGAATGAACTTTTGGGAACTTTCTTTTTTCTTTTTTCTTTTTTTTTTTGCTGAACTAGGGAGTGTACATAACATACAGACTTCTTGGATAATCAGATAAAAATAACCTAATGTAGAGCAGAATAACTTGATAGAGCTGTTCAGAACTGAGGGACTTTTAGGTAAAACTGTACTTGTGAGCTTGAGAAGCCAGCCCATATAGCTATCTGTAGCTATCTGGGCCCCTATCTGTAGCTATATGGGCCCATATATGTAGCTATATGTAGCCCATATAGCTATCTGGCTATCTGTAGCTGCCTCTTTGTATTAAAAAAATCTTTTTTATTAATGTTTATTTATTTTTGAGAGAGAGAGAGAGAGAGAGAGAGACAGAGCACAAGCGGGAGAGGAGAAGACAGAGAGGGAAGGGAGACAGAGAATCCAAAGCAGGCTCCAGGCTCCGAGCTGTCAGCACAGAGCCTGACGTGGGGCTCGGACCCACAAACTGTGAGATCATGACCTGAGCCGAAGTCAGATGCCCAACAGACTGAGCCACCCAGGCACCCCTGCCTCTTTGTATTTAAATATTCTCAGCCGCTTCTTACATTTAAGTTTCTGTCCCTGAATCTACAAACTTATTTGCATTTGCATTCACCTTTCATCCTTTCTTGTTTAAAAAAAACTTAATTTTTATGGAGCCAGTCTTACCGTCTGTGTTCCTGAATCCGCCAGTCAACCCTCACGTTTTACACTTAGTATATGATAGGCACTAAGGATACTATATGAAGAAAACAGAAGGTCTCAGCTCTTATGGAGCTTATGTACCAGTGGGTAAGACAGATGATTTAAAATGCAGTTATAATAAATACAGTATGATAAGAACTATGAGGGGTGTATATAGAATGCTGCTGTAGGAGCGTATTGATTTTTGAAACCGTGAGAGGATGGAAATGTGCAAAGAGGTTAGAAATTAAGAGAATTCTGAAAGAGATCATTATTAAAATACTGTGGAGAATAAAAAGTCACTGGTGGAGAGGGTAGGAGGGAAACAAGGAGAGTCTGGTGTAACAGAGCTGAGCTGAGTGCATCTCAGGACAGAGTTAGTGATCAACAGATACTGCTAAGCAGCCAGGTAAGGTCCTTTTCTGTCTTTCCTTTTCAGATATTTGGCTCTATTAGTTATTCCTTCTAAATTGCATGTATTGTTACTTTCTGTTTAGCTTCTAAACTCACGTAGTGTTTGCATAGTTAGTTAGGTGGGGATACTGCATCCTCTTGATTCATCTTGTTTCAAGTGTCAAATTATAAGTAGCACAAGTTTGGGTAATGGAGGATTTGTCAAACTTGATCTGAATAATCTATTTGTCTATTTGAGGTGGGGAGAATTGGATAGCTAGGGATGCTTCTCTTTCCTTTTATCCTGGTTCCGTGAAACTTGTTCAAGTCCATTTGACTACGCAATTTTTCCTTGACTCCACATTTCCTTCACTGTTTTAGGAAGAGTTGTTTCAATTCCCTGTCACCACTTCTGGACCTCCCATTCAGTGCTAGGCCCTGTCAAGTTTGATTTCTTCTCTCTTGGTTAAGTGGAATCTGAACTTGTAAAACTAATTAAAGAGCTCTTTGTTGGGGCACCAGTGTGGCTCAGTCAGTTAACTGTCTGACTTCGGCTCAGGTCATGACCTCATGTTTCATGAGTTCGAGGCCTGTGTTGGGGTTTGTGCTGATAGCTTGGAGCCTGGAGACTGCTCTGGATTCTGTGTCTCCCTCTTTCTCCGCCCCTCCCCTGCTTGTGCACGCGTGTGCTCTCTCTCTCTCTTTTTGTCTCTCTCAAAAAAAAACATTAAAAAAAGGGGGTTCCTTGTTGCTAAATACAGGGGATTTTGAAGTTGTCTCAGTTTGTAGGCAGTTTTTGACATGATTGACCACTTCATCGTTCTTAGAATGTTTTGTCTTTTCTGAGGCACCATGTTCTTCTGATTTTCTTCTTAGTCCTCTAGCCACTCCTTACTTAATGGCTGGTTTTTCTTCTCTGACTCTTACACATTGGTATATTGGTTTTGTAGTATAGGCTTACATCATTCTGCATATTTCCTGGGTGACCTTATTCATTACTATGACTTTAGTTACACTAATTGAAACTAATTAGTTAACACTAATTGAAGCTTAGTAAGTAAGCCATATAACACTGATTTAAATCTATAAAGATTATCATATTTTTATCTGCACATTTTATCAACGTTTATTTATTTTTGGGACAGAGAGAGACAGAGCATGAACGGGGGAGGGGCAGAGAGAGAGGGAGACACAGAATCGGAAACAGGCTCCAGGCTCTGAGCCATCAGCCCAGAGCCTGACGCGGGGCTCAAACTCACGGACCGCGAGATCGTGACCTGGCTGAAGTCGGACGCTTAACCGACTGTGCCACCTAGGCGCCCCCCTATCTGCACATTTTAAATGCAAGATAAAATCACCTAGATTATACAAAATTCAGGCTCTGCATATATGCATATCTGGAAGGAACTCATGAGTGCATCAATAATTGAAATGCTGTTGTTTATGCTAGAGTTAAACTTGAATCTTAGGGGCTGTCTAGATTTTTCTTGGTACTTAGAAAGTATAATTTTAATATCTTATTAGCTGGATGTGAGAATCTGCAAATAAAGAAATAGATGCTTTTTTATAAAATAGATGTTTTAATTTTTTAAAGTAGGCTCCATGCCCAGCATGGAGCCCAACATGGGGTTTGAACTCACGACCCTGAGGTTAAACATGATCTGAGACTTAAGAGTTGGGCACTTAACCGACTGAGCCACCCAGGCACCCAAGAAATAGATGTTTCAGGAACACTTTAACATTTTTATTTTATCATGCTTTAATTCAGTGTGATGTTAATTTTAATTCTTCTGAGCAGAGGTGCCTGGCTGACTCAGTTGTAGAGCATGCAACTCTTGATCTTGGGGTCATGAGTTCAAGCCCCACATTAGGTGTAGAGCTTACAGTAAAATAAAAAATTCTTCTGAGAAGCTATTCTGATTGTCATAAAGTAGTTTCTACAAATTGTGTTTCTAGTTCCATGAACAATGCCAAAGGAATGCTATTTTTGTTTGATAAACACTGCCCTCCTGTGGTTAAAGTAAGCTAAATGTTTTGTAAAACTACTATGGTCTTTCTGGTAAAATAATGTAATAGTAATACAATGTAGTAATAGTATTGTAATAGTAATGTATCTAGTGTATCTGCACATTTTTCTTACTCTGTCTATGCATAATGCATATTTTCTTATTAAAAATTAAGTGATTAAGTGAATTAAAAGTTAAATGTAAATGAAAAGTTGGAAAAATATTAAGCTATCTAAGGGAGGGAAGATATAAAATGTAGAAGTGCTAAAGAAAATCAAAAGAGGGGTGCTTAGGTGGTTCAGTTGGTTGAGTGTCCAACTCTTGATTTCGACTCAGGTCATGATCTCACAGTTCGTGTGTTTGAGCCCTGCATAAGGCTCCATGCTGATAGTGCACAGCATGCTTGGGATTGTCCCCCCCACCCCTTCTCTCTGTGCCCCTCCTGATGCATGTGGTTTCTGTCTCTCTAAATAAATGAATAAACATTGAGACCAAAAAGCTACCAGAAAAAAAAAAAGGAAATAAAAAGAGAAGACCAGTTATAATACATGAAGTTAATAAAAACCTCCATGTAAAAATAGCAGTAATGAAAAGATAAAGGATAAACTGGAAAAAATCTTTGCAATAAATGTGACAGCAAAAGTTTTAGTATTCATTTTAAAGTTTTAATATATTGAATGTGAAAATAGAACTCATACAAATGGTATGTATACTAAGTAGACAGTGGTCATGAATAACCAGTTTACAAGTGAGGAAACAGTTATTAAATCACAGAAATACATTAATTTGTAATGATATTTCATAAAATGATATTCATAATATTCCTAATGATGCTTCAAACAAACAACCCAACTTCACTGGTTCCCTTTGGAGCATACTAGGAAAGTTGGGTAATTACTCTGAAAATTATTAAATAGGACAAAATCAAACACTTACCCTTGTCTGTATGAATTCTCTTTCAGGTAACCAAAAAGTAGATGGAGGAAAACGTTTCTTTTTGGAAGGATTTTAGCTAATGAATGAAGAAGGAATGATAGACTTATCACCATTTTTGGACACCTAAATAACATAACTAGTCTAGGTAGTGATCATTATGGGTACTAAAACAATTAGGTAGGAATGCTTATGGGAAACTTTTAAATACTTTATAGTATAAAATAGCTTGTAGTTTATAATATGAAACTCTATAGAAGTCATTTCAAAAAAAGAGACCACAGATATTTTGTTCTGACGTGGTGTGATAGGAAGTCTCAAACACTGCCTATGAAGTGTTTTTGCTAAAATAAAATACAAATCTGAGCCAGTCTCTAGGTGTTAATTCTAATATTCAGGAAATATGAGGGACAGAGTACTATACAATTAACAAAATACGGAAATGTGGGAAACTATAGCACAATCTACCCGGTTTCTTCAGTAAATAAATTGGAAGAAAAATGGAAGAAATCTATAGATTCGAAGGGAGTTTAAGACATGTGTTAATCAAATGTGATATGTTTGGGTCTTTGAATACTGATTTGAGCAATCTAACTGTTTAAAAAAGTTTGTTTTTTTCATGAAAATTGGCGATGTCTAAATAATTTGACATTAAAGAATTGTAGTTATTTTTTGAGGCTTAAAATTTGTTTTTAATGTTTATTTTTGAGAGAGAGAGACAGGAGTGCAAGTGGGGGAGGGGCAGAAAGAAAGAAAGACACAGAATCTGAAGCAGGCTCCAGGCTCTGAGCTTGTCAGCACAGAGTCCAACGTGGGGCTCAAACCCATGAACCATGAGATCATGACCTGAGCCGAAGTCGGGTGATTAATGACTGAGCCTCCTAGGCGCCCCTAGGGGCAGAGAATCTTTCACAGGTTCTATGCTCAGTGCAAAGCTCCATGCCGGGCTTAGTCCTGAGACCCTGGGAGCAGGACCTAAGCTGAAGAGACGGACGCTCTACCAGCTGAGCCACCCAGGCACCTCAAGAAAACTAAGTGATTCGTTTCTCCTCCAAACTAAGTGATTTATGGCTCCAAGTATTGAGAAATCTAGCACAAATAATTTTCTAAATTTAAAATTAATTTTGAGTTCCTAATATTTAAAGGAACTAGTGATAAACTTTTTTTTTTTTTTTAATTTTTTTTTTCAACGTTTATTTATTTTTGGGACAGAGACAGAGCATGAACGGGGGAGGGGCAGAGAGAGAGAGGGAGACACAGAATCAGAAACAGGCTCCAGGCTCTGAGCCATCAGCCATCAGCCCAGAGCCTGACGCGGGGCTCGAACTCCCGGACCGCGAGATCGTGACCTGGTTGAAGTCGGACGCTTAACCGACTGCGCCACCCAGGCGCCCCTATAAACTTTTTTTTTTTAAAGGAAAGTAAATATCCCCTATGCAGTTGTAACTAACTGGTTTCTTCTATTTTATTTCATTAAAGACTAGTATATCTAGAAAATCTGGGAAGTCCTCACTAGAAAGGTGTATAAAAATTTTTAGGTCTTTTTTTTTTTTTAATAATTTTTAAAAATTTATTTTAAAACTTTTTTTTTTCAACGTTTATTTATTTTTGGGACAGAGAGAGACAGAGCATGAACGGGGGAGGGGCAGAGAGAGAGGGAGACACAGAATCGGAAACAGGCTCCAGGCTCTGAGCCATCAGCCCAGAGCCTGACGCGGGGCTCGAACTCACGGACCGCGAGATCGTGACCTGGTTGAAGTCGGATGCTTAACCGACTGCGCCACCCAGGCGCCCCTAAAAATTTATTTTAGAGAGAGATAGAGACAGAGCACAGACAGGGGAGGGACAGAGAGAGAAGGAGGCACAGAATCCGAAAAAGGCTCCAGGCTCTAAGCTGTCAGTACAGTGCTCCAGGTCTTTGATTAAAAAAAAAAAAAAAAAAAAAAATTTAATTAATTAATTAATTAATTTTGAGAGAAAGAGAGTGAGTTGGGAAGGGGCAGAGGGGGAGGGGCAGAGAGGGAGGGGGAGAGAGAGAATCCTAAACAGGCTCCATGCCCTCAGGGCAGAGCTAGACGCGGGGGCCCGAACCCACAAACTGGGGAAATCATGACCTGAGCCGAAACCAAGGGTTGGACGCTTAATGGACGAACCACCCAGGTACCCCAACAGAATGAAATTTAATTGCCAGGGGGATGATTGTATCAGTTTCCTTAGAAATTCCTCCTAGTTTTGTTTTTTTTTTAAATTTTTTTTTTAACGTTTATTTATTTTTGAGACAGAGAGAGACAGAGCATGAGTGGGGATGGGGCAGAGAGAGAGGGAGACACAGAATCTGAAACAGGCTCCAGGCTCTGAGCGGTCAGCACAGAGCCCGACGTGGGGCTTCAACTCACGGACAGTGAGATCATGACCTGAGCCGAAGTCGGACGCTTAACCGACCAAGCCACCCAGGCGCCCCGAAATTCCTTCTAGTTTTTGACAAGGGCAAGCAATTGTACAAACTGTTTTTCTTTTATCAACTCCAGTGCTTTTCAGAATGGTTTACAAAAATCTCTACATTTTCCCACTTTTCCTAACCAGAACTTGTAGCAACAGAGTTCCTCAGAGATTTCAGTGGCAGTATGTTTTCTTCTGGCAACCAAATGGATTGTTTGAGGGGAAGTTCTGTGTTGGAACTGAATCTGCTTAACAATGCTTTTAATGTAGTTTTCTGCTTTGGGTTAATCGTTGTGTATTTTTACTCTTTTAACTTGTTGATGGAAATACATTTTGTTTAGGTAGACTTGGCAAAATCATTTAATGTTCTCCTTTCTTTTATGGAATAAAAGCAGTGTATTTGTAGTGTTCAACCAGGTCTCTTGTGATGTAGTTGTTAAGTTGTGTGTGTGTGTGTGTGTGTGTGTGTAAGTAGGCTCTATGCTTAACGTGGGACTCGAACTCACAACTCTAAGACCCAAGACTGGGCCAGCTGAGTGCCCCTGTAGTTGTTAAATTTTATAATTTATTTTTAATTTTTATATTTTTAAGTTTATTTATATTTGAGAGAGAGCATGAGCTGGGGAAAGGGGCAGAAAGGGAGAAAGAGAATCCCAAGCAAATTCCGTGCTGTCAGTCTGACATGGGGCTCGATCCCACATGAGATCACAACCTGAGCCAAAGTCAAGAGTTGGATGCTTAACTGATTGAACCACCCAGGCACCCCTATAATTTTAGTTTTTAATTTGATTTTTATTATTTAAATCAAGTAACTTGTTGCCTTATGTCAGGGTCACCCAACAAAGGAAATATAAATGTTTAATGACATGAAAAATCCAACCTCATTAGTAACTAAAATTTTAAAATTGTAGCATATGTATATTTAAAATAGTTACCAAAGAGTTTTAAAATGATATAAATGCCGGTTAATGGTGTAGTGAAACTCCCGTACATCTGGCAGGTAGCAATTTGACTATATTAAAATAACTTTATGCAGCAATTCCACTTGTTAGAAGATTTTAAAAATAATCAGAAACACTTGGCATTTATTATAGTAAAAAATAAAAAAACACAATAACACATTGAGAATTGCTATATCCCCAAGTTCTATTTTTTTTTTCTCCATGTTTGTTTATTTTTGAGATAGAGAGAGGGAGACAGGATCTGAAGCAGGCTCCACACTGTAAGTACAGAGCCTGTTGCACGGCTCAAACTCATGAAATGTGAGATCATGACCTGAGGCAGAGTCAAATGCTTAACCGACTGAGTCACCCCTCTATCCCCAAGTTCTAAATGAAACTGCTCAAAATAAAATATTCTCTTTGACGCACATGGTCTTTCATAAGTTATAGATATTGTTCTTATTTTCATTTTACTGATGAATTTGAGGCTCAGAGATTGACTTTCCAAAGTCACAGAGCTCTAAATGATAGAATCAGGGATAAAATTAGGGTCTGTCTCATTCTTGGCATTTGTTGGTCCAGTGTGTAAGGATAATGATAATAGTGCTTCTTTAAGTGATTTAAAAAATTTTTAAATTTGTTTATTTTGAGAGAGACCGTGTGTGTACTGGTAGGGGAGGGGCAGAGAGAGGGAGAGAGAATTCCAAGTTGACTTTGCAGAGCCCATTGTGGGGCTCCATCCCACAACCTGTGAGATCATGACCTGAGTCGAAACCAAGAGTCAGATGCTCTGAACCACCTGGGCACCCCTTTAAGTGATTCTAATATGCAACAATAGGAAATGGGTTAAGTGATTTAGTGTTTCTGTGTGTATAATATTCACTGGAGTATTATGCTGCTATGAAATATATCAATAAATGTCTCAAGATTTACAAAAAAGGGCTTCTAATAATATTAAAATAGTACAAACTGATATGTGCAGAAGAAATCTCAACTATGTAAAATGTTACTGAAAAACTCCTGGAAGGGGATATGCCAACATGTTAAGTCCTGTTCTGTCATGGCAGAAGCCCTCTGTACATACACTGAAATAAAACCTGTGTTTTTTTTTGTTGTTGTTATTCTGAATTTTCTAGAATGGGGATACCTGGCTGGCTCAGTCAGAAGAGCATGTGACTCTTGATCTTGGGGTTGTAAGTTTGAGCCCCACATTGGGTGTAGAGATTACTAAAATAAATAAATGAATAAGTATTCTAGAATGAATATGCATTATCATTGGGGAAACCCTGTTACTTTACATATGGTATATGACTGTATATAGATTTAACTCAGCACCTGGAATTAATTTCTTTGTGGACTACCATGAATTTCACTGGAAGTTGGTGAAACACTCTTATTTAGCCTGATTAATACTAGAATTTGAGAAACACAGTTTTTAAAATATTAGGATCTCCCCAGGCCCCACCAGGATCTTGTTTTTCAGTTTTATGTACTTGCTCATTTCTAAAAACAAAGCCAGGGACCCACTTCTTAAGATATCAACTTACTTATAGACATATGTAGAGGCTGACATTTTCATTAAGCTAATTTTGTCATGTTTCAAAACAGACGTGTGAGAAAAAGGTCTCTATTGGATCTTTACAGTTGAACATCCTATTCCTGTCTTAATCAAAAGAGTAAGTGACATTTCTGTAATCCTGTTAGTTTTTTTGTTTTTGCCTCAAGAGGTAAGAACCTACCCACTATTCAGCAGAGGCAGTTTGTATCATTCCAAAGCATATTTTAGTTACCAAAATAAGTATTTCTTTTATCATTGAACTCTTTGTTTTGTTTTGTTTTGTTTTTGAGAGAGAGAGAGAGAGAGAGAGAGAGAGAGAGAGAATGTGCACGAGCTGTAGAAGGGCAGAGGGAGAGAGAATCTTATGCAGGCTCTATGCCCAGCTTGGAACCCTGTGTGGGTCTCAATCCCACGACCTTGGGATCGTGATCTGAGCTGAAATCAAGAGCCAGACGCTCAACCGACTGAGCCACCTAGGCACCTCTGAACTCTTCACTTTGTATAAAGTGTTAATATTATCCTCTAGTTTGGGGAATTAAGAGTTTTGCCATCTAAGTTCAGGCTGTGCATTGTAACTTCTCTGAGTCTTAACTTCCTGGTAAAATAGACATAACTAAACCTGTTTTCCTTCTTGGATTATTGTGAGGATCAAATGAAATAGAATGGCTATGTGATGTTTATAAACCATAAGGCAGTTATAAATATGTGTGAATTAAGGGAGAAATGTAAAAAAATTTTATGTATTATCTTGGCAGCACCATCTGAAGATAATCTTCATAGGAAGTTGTTTTTTGTGTGAATTCAGGTTTTATTGTTTTAATAGGTATATCAGTCTTTTGTGTTTTTATTTGACCATATTTTATGTGTATATCTCTATATAAAAACTCTTTTTGTGCCACATAAGTTGGTACAGACACTATGGTAAACAGTATGGATGTTCCTTAAAAAATAGAACTACCAGGGGCACCTGGGTGGCTCAGTCGGTTGAGCGTCCGACTTCAGCTCAGGTCATGATCTTGCAGTTTGTGAGTTCGAGCCCCGCGTCGGGTTCTGTGCTGATAGCTCAGAGCCTGGAGCCTGTTTCAGATTCTGTGTCCCCATCTCTCTCTGCCCCTCCCCTGCTCATGCTCTGTCTCTCTCTGTCAAAAATAAATAAACATTAAAAAAAAAATAGAACTACCAGCAATCCCACTTCTGGGTATATATCCAAAGGAAATGAAATACTGTCTTAGGTATTTGCACCCCTGTGTTCATTGCAGCATTATTCACAGTAGCTGAGACATGGAAACAACTTAGGTGTCATACAGATGATCTGAAAAAAAAAAAAAAAAAAATTACTGCGTGCAATGGAATACTATCCAGCCATAAAAAGAAGGAAATCTGCCGTATATGACAAGGATGAACCTTGTGAGCTTTATGCTAAGTGAAGCAGTCAGATAGAGAAAGACAAATACTGCATGGTCCCATATGTGGAATCTAAAAAAAGTTGATATCAGAGCACCTGGGTGGCTCAGTCAGTTAAGAATCTGACTCTTGGTTTTGGCTCAGGTCATGAGTTTGAGCCCTGTGTCAGTCTCTATGCTGACCGTTTGGAGGCTGCTTGGGATTCTCTGCCTCCCTCTCTCTGTCCCAACCCTGCTTGTTCTCTCTTTCTGTCTGTCTCTCAAAAATGGACGGATAGATGGATAGATAGATTAAAAAAATTGATCTCAGAAACAGAGTAAGTTGGGGGTGGGTAGGGGAAATGGAGAGATGTTGGTCAAAGGATACAAGCTAGCAATTAGAAGAATAAATTCTGGTGATCTAATTAATGTACAGCATGGTGATTGTAGTAAACAATATTGTGTATTTTTTTGCTAAGGAAATGGGACTCCTGCGTGGCTTGGTTGGACATCCAACTCTTGATTTTGGCTCAGGTCATGATCTCACGGTTGTGAGATTGAGCCCTGCCATGGGCCCGGCACTGGGTATGGAGCTTCCTTAAGATTCTGTCTCTTTTTCCCTCTGCCCCTCCCCAGTGCTTGTCCATGCATGCATTTTCTCTTTAAAAAAAAAAAAAAGAAAGAAAAAGAAAAACTGTGAAATTTGCTACAAGTAGATCTTTTAATTGTTACCATGTGTACAATAACTATGTGATAGTTAACAAAGCTTAATGTAATCATTTAACTATATATAAGAATATCACATGACCATATTGTATACTTTAAACGTACACAAGGGTATTTGTCAATTATGTCTCACTAAAGCTGGGGGAAAATCAGACTAAGGGAATAAAGTGTGTCTGCATGTGCGTGTGCATGTGCGTGTGCGTGTGTGTGTGTGTGTAGGTGGTGGCGTTGCTTGTGAGTGTCTGAGTGTATTTTAGAGTGGTCAGGATCTCTTTGAAGAAGTGAAGGGAGAGAGTTAAAGGGGAAAGCATTGCAGGAGGTGGGACAGATGCAAATGGCCCTGAGTTAGGAATGAATTTGTTATATTTGAAGAAGGGCAAGAAGGTAATGTAAGAAGAGTAAGATACAGGATTTCATGTAGAATTTTTTAAGCTCTATCAAGGAATTCAGATTTCAATTTTAGCTAATTAAAAGAAGTGTTAAAATCAGAGGAATAATGTAATTTAAGTTTTAAGGTCACTTGCTGTCCCGTGTCCCGTGGATAGATTGGTCAGTCATATTAGTTAGACACAGACTTGGCTGTGTGTAACACTTCCTTAAATGGATTGGATGTGTATTTCTCTTTCATGCAGTGGTCTGGAGGTGTAGTCAGTAGTCTGCCATTCTTAGGGAATGGCTTTACCTGTATGGGTCAGGATGCCTTGTCACCTCCATTGTCAAAGCCTCGGGGTAGAGAAAGGGCCAAAGTGGGACGTGCTCTGGCTTTTTGAAAATCTGGTTGTTGCTGTTACCACGTTCTGGTGTCTAGAACTTGAGTTCCATATCTAGTTTTGAGGGAGGCTTAGAGAGGAGGCCTCCATACCCAAGTCATGTTCCCTTTTCATTTATGGCTGTATAATATTAAGTGGTATAGATACGCCAGTTTCCTTGGTGTCCTGTTATTGGATAAGTAGCCTTTAAATTTTTTAGTGAGTAACATAATGAATATTTTCTTCTATCTCAGTAGTACTGGATTATGTGTACATACTCATTTCATGGTGTTTACTTATTGCCATGTTTTTGCTGTCTAAATTAGCAGGGGAAAAACATTACAGAATATGAGTTTTATATTTGATTGTTAGTAAAAAACGTTCTGGTTCTTTTTTTTTCATAAATTTTATTATGGGATATTGAATGTGTACACAAAAGTTGACAATAATATAATGAATATCTTTGTACCCATTGTGTAGCTCTTAAAATTACCAACTCATAGCCAATCTTGCTATATTTAAGCCTCTGTCCTAATTTCCTCCTGTATAATTTTGAATCAAATTCCAGACATCATATAATTTCATCTGTAAATATTTCAATATGTAAATGCATTTTCATATGATTGTTATCCTGTTGAATTAGCTCTTTTATGAATTATTTGTCCATGTCCATGGTGTATATTTTTTCATTTTCAGTAATTGTATACATTTTAATATATAGACAATAAATAAAGGCTCAGTTTTCTATATGGGCCTTAATTTGGACAAGGATAATAAGTGAAATTTTGGACATGCTAAGTTTGAGATGTTTCTGAAGCATCTAAGGTTGATGTTTAAAAGGTAGTTATTGGGGCGCCTGGGTGGCGCAGTCGGTTAAGCGTCAGACTTCAGCCAGGTCACGATCTCGCGGTCCGTGAGTTC
>NW_024412419.1:20888447-20907267 GCF_014898765.1 Herpailurus yagouaroundi | reverse complement strand
CTGCCCCCCCCCCCCAATAAATAAATAAATAAACGTTGAAAAAAAAATAAAAGGTAGTTATGGGGGCGCCTGGGTGGCTCAGTCGGTTGAGTGACCGACTTCGGCTCAGGTCATGATCTCACAGTTTGTGAGTTCGAGCCCCGCATCGGGCTCTGTGCTGACAGCCCAGAGCCTGGAGCCTGCTTCTGATTCTGTGTCTCCCTCTCTCTCTGCCCCTCCCCAACTCATGCTCTGTCTTTCTCTGTCTCAGAAATAAATAAACATTAAAAAAAGATTAAAAAAAATAAAAGGTAGTTATGTACAGACTGTGCTGCTTTTTCTTTTGTCAAAATACGGGTGCTTGGTGAAGACTTGGGGATGGATGATGTTACTCAGGGAGAGTTGGTGGAATGAGCAGCAAAAGCTGCAGATTGATGCTTATAAATTATTTAAGGATGGGCATAGAGAAAGACACCTGTGAAGAAGACTAAGAAGAAGGGTTTTAGAAAAAAAGTCTAGAGAGAGCAATGTCTAAGAAAAGAACGGTTATTAACACTGTCAGATGTAGCAGAGAGATCAAGGAAGATGATAAATGGAAGTGTGTCTGTTGGATTTTATGATTAAGCAAATGAGAAAATGGATGTAGACACAGGACACAGTGTGCTGTAGTGATGCAAGATAGACCTGAGTTTGAATTCTGGCTACCACTTACCCTTGCTGTCTTGTGTTTGGAAATCTACTTATTGAACCTTAGTTATCCCACTTTTTGAATGGGGATATTAATGTTTTCCTTTTAAAGTTCCTGTGAAATTTAACTGAGAGAATGTATAGCACTTATTTGTATTTTCTTCATAGGTAGTAGTAGGTGATACCACATCGTGATACCTTAATGGCTGATCTAGGGTATCTGACTTTAATGATTTCTATTATACAAGTCCTGTATCTGTTATTATTGACTTGCTGTACTAAATAATATTCTTTTGGTAGTATAGTATAGAGAACTGGTTCAATTTTAGCTTTCATTGGCATCTTTTAATTGCCAAGAGTTCTTTATTTTTTTTTAATTTTATTAAAAAATTTTTTAAACATTTATTCATTTTTGAGAGACAGAGTGTCAGCAGGGGAGGGGTGGAGAGAGAGGGAGACATAGAATCTGAAGTAGGCTCCAGGCTCTGAGCTGTCAGCACAGAACCTGATGCAGGGCTCAAACCCACGAACTGTGAGATCATGACCTGAGTTGAAGTCAGATACTTAACCTACTGAGCCACCCACGTGCCCCTAGTTCTTTATTTCTTTAACAGTGAGAATGGAAAATGATTTAGGTATAAGAGTTCTGCTTAAACTTTGGATCTAAAAAAAGAGGAAACCAGAATTGACTTAAAGGGAGTCATTTTATTTATTTGTTTAAAAAATTTTAATTTTTTTTTTTAATTTATTTTTGAGACAGAGAGAGAGCATGAACGGGGGAGGGTCAGAGAGAAGGAGACACAGAATCTGAAACAGGCTCCATGCTCTGAGCTGTCAGCACAGAGCCCGATGCGGGCCTTGAAGTCACGGACCATGAGATCATGACCTGAGCCGAAGTCGGCCGCTTAACCGACTGAGCCACCCAGGCGCCCCTAACTTATTTTTTATTTTAAATCATTTTAAACCTAGTGAGCTAGTGGCAGCCACTTAGTTTTCCTTCATCTGGGAATGTTTAGATTTCCCCTTCATTCTTTTTTTTTTCCATTTTCAGCATTTATATTCATTTTTGAGAGACTGAGTGTGAGTGGGGAAGGGTCAGAGAGAGAGAGAGAGAGAGAGAGAGAGAGAGAGAGAGAGAGGCATGGAATCCAAAGTCGGCTCCAGGCTCTGAGCTGTTAGCAATATGGGACTTGAACCCAATATGGGACTTGAACTCATAGACTATGAGATCATGACCTGAGGTGAAGTCGGATGCTTAACTGACTGAGCCACCCAGGTACCCCTTTTGTTCCCATTTTTTTAAAAAGTCATGTCTGTACTAATATGGGGCTTGAACTCATGACCCCAAGATCAAAAGTCAGATGCTATACTGACTGAGCCAACCAGGTGCCCCCTTTCCCTTTTATTCTTAAGGGGCATTTTTGCTGGATAGGAATTTTGAATTGAGAGCCCTTTTCTTACAGTACTTTACAATGTTTTTTTCACTATTTCTACTTTCCATGGTTTCTGATGAGAAATGTACAGTCACTGGAATTGTTCTCCTAAATAAATGGTTGTTTTACCTGGGTTGCTTTCAAATTTATTTTGTTGTTTTAGCGTTCGGTATGGGTTTCTTTGAATTTATGTTGTTTGAGATTCATTGACCTTGCTGAAATTGTAAGTGTATATCTTTAACCAAATTTGGGGAGTTTTCTGCTGCTGTTTCTTCAGATACAGTTTTTGCACTCTTTCTCATCTCTTTTTGGGATTCTGATAACATGAATGTTACACTTTGTGATTCTTTCCCATTAGCCCTGTTCATTTATTTTTTCTACCATTTTTCTGTCTATTCATCAGATTGGATAATTTCTTTTGCTTTAGCTTCAAGCTCACTGACTCTTTTCTTCATTATCTCCATTCTGCAGTTGAGTGCCTCCAGGGAATTTTGGGTTTTATCTTGGTTATTGTATTTTTTAGTCCTAAAATTTTATTTTGTTTCACACAGTCATACACACACACACACACACACACACACACTAATCTTATTTCTCTGCTGACACTCTGTTTCTTTCAAGAATATTCTTGTCTGTTTCTTTCAAGAATATTCTTGTTGACTTTTTTTTTTTTTTAAGATTTTATTTTTGAGTAGTCTCTACACCCTGTGGATGGAGCTCCAGCTCACAACCCTGAGATCAAGAGTTGCATGCTCCACTGACTAAGCCAGCTAGGTGGCCCGCTTCCTGACTTTTTTTTTTTTTTAATGTTTATTTGTTTTCGAGAAAGAAAGTGTGTGAGCAGGGTAGGGGCAGAGAGAGAGGGAGACACAGAATCCAAAGCAGGCTCCAGACTCCAGGCTCCGAACTGTCAGCACAGGGCTGATGTGGGGCTCGAACCCAAGAACTGCAAGATCATGACCTGAGCCAAAGTTGGATGCTTAACCAACTGAGCCACCCAGGCACCCCCGTCTTCCTGACTTGAAGCATGGTTATAATAATTGCTTTAAAGTCTTTGATAATTCCAATGTCTTTGTCATCTTGGATTTATTGTGTGTAGGTTGTCTTTTCCCTTGTGAGTTCTTGAGAGTTTCCTAGTTGTTCAGTTGTCAAGTGATGTTGGATTGTATATAGACATTTTAATGTTATGTTATCATATTGTATGTCTTATTTAAATCCAATGGAGAATAATTTTGCAGGTATTTAAAGCAGGTATTTATTTGACTTTGTTTTAAAGCAGGTATTTATTTGACTTTGTTAGGTTCAGATCACAAGTTTCCACCCACCTTTTGTGCACTAAAATTCCAATATTTAGTTTTCAAAGCCTTTGCAGAGTTGTTCTGATCTGTTCTGCATGTGTACCACTTACTGGCTAATTTGGGAACCTGATAGTATGATTAGGGTCAGACACACACATGCATAGCTCTGGAGTGACCCCAGGAGTGTTTATGGAACTTTGTGGTGTCATTTTCTTGGCTCCTTTGTCTTTGCAATAACTTTCTCCCTGATAACTTTCTGGCTCCTACAGACCCTTCTTCCTTGTCCTATGGCTGGACAGCTGAGGCTTTCATTTCTCTGTTTTGCTGTATATTCCACAACTGGATCTGCTTTTGATGGCAAACAATAGGATGACAGAGAAAGAATATAAGCCATGTGGATTCCCTTCACACCTAGGGGATTAGAAGGGTTCTGTTTTGTTGGAGTTTTCAGTCCCTGTTCAACCATTGCTGGTATCACCACTGCCAAGGATGCTGTCTTGGCTTGTCTGGGGGCATAGGTCAAGAGAAAGGGGGGAAACCTCAGAAAACCGCCTCTCCCTGGGGGACCCCTTTACTGGTCCTCAGATCAAAAAAGAGAAGAATTCTTTTGAGAGCCATTTCTGCCTGCTGTTAGTGGACAGTTCTGAATTTGTACTGCCTTTGAGTTTAGACTGAGTGGTCCCAGAGCAAATAAAATCAGGAAACTCACTTAGGGGTTAGTAAAACTTTTAGTTGTGGTTTTGTACTCCAACCCGATTGCTACCCGAATGCATGGAGATAGCTGCTCCATGCATTCCATCCAGGTTTTTAGTCATATTCAGCAGGAGATAAACTATGCTTACTCCTTTTTTACCAGAACCAGGAAATTTTGTTACAACTGTATTGTTCATTTGTTTTGGTTAAGAATTTATTGAGCATTCATGCCATACTCAGCTTTGCTGGGAATGTAAAGATGATAATCTCAAACTACCTATAGTAGATCCACAGTTAGGCATGTGACATGGGGGTGGAGGCAGAAAGTACATAATTTTATACTAAACACTACTAATAAATAATTTAGTTATTAATCTTAATCTTTTTTGATCCATTTCTGTTTCAGGACTTGACATATTGTTTGTGACTAAGAGAGAAGAACCTGTTTATATTCCATTAATTTTCCATTTTTCTTATTGTCCCAAAATTAAAGGGATAAAAAGTCCCTGGATATGTATGTGCTGGATGAAATTAATACATAGTTATAAGAATAAGAACTATAATTATACACATAATTATAATAAGAACTTAAAATAAGAAATAATTTATTATTATATACTTGTTTCTCAGGTCTTAGAAAAATACCCCAATACACCCATGAGTCATAAAGAAATTCTTCAAGTTATCCAGAGAGAAGGACTAAAAGAAATCAGGTGAGTTACTTAAATATTATTAGTAATAATTATAATACTTCATTAGAGCGTTTTGTAGTATATAGCAGTGTACTTTAGCCCTGAAGATTGATGATTTAGTAATAACTGCTTTGCTAATTTCTGATTTATTCAGTTGTTAGATCTCTGGAGTTTTCAGCCATAACACAGTTATAAAACCACAAGTATGTTTAAAAAAAAATTCTTAGAATGTATCTTTTTCCATCCCATGCACTTTAATTCTTAGGAAGGCCTGGAGCCATCTTCAAACCTTCATCTATGAGTTCAGGCTTTTAATTTAATAAGCTTGGTCAGTAGCATGTAACAAGTATTCTCTAGTGCAGGGAGAGTGCTAGAAATAGACAATCTAGGAAGAAATAACCTTGGCCAAAAAGAATAAAATGGAAAATAGAGCAGTATGTATTTCAAATAATAGTTATATGTACACATAAAACAGCTTGGGGTCAATTAATACAGGACCAAAGATAAAACACACTTTAATTTCTAAGAGCCTTCTATTACAATAGCACGTAATAGTCACTTTATAAACAAGACCTTCTGTCATCAAGAAATGTTAAAATTGGGGCAACTGGGTGGCTCAGTCAGTTAAGTGTCTGACGTCGGCTCAAGTCATGATCTCGCTGTTCACGAGCTCGAGCCCCACGTCGGGTCTGTGCTGACAGCTCAGAGCCTGGAGCCTGCTTCGGATTCTGTGTCTCCCCTTCTCTGCCCCTCCCCCACTTGTCCTCTGTCTCTCTCTCTCTCTCTCGGTCTCTCAAAAATAAGTTAAAACATTTAAAAAATAAAAAAGAAATGTTAAAGTTATGTTCAACATACTTTGTATTGTTAACGTTGAAATCTGGGAGTCTACATGAGAGATATTTTCATTAAGATGGGAAAGGTTGGAGTGCTTTAAAACTGCTACTAGTTTTCTCAAGTGGGGGTGGTATTGTGTAAACACCCTTAGGGAAAGTGTTCAGAATTTACGGGGCTGTGTTTGATTGTCAAAGTGACTAGAAAGTACAGGAGCACGGTGGCATTTAACAGGTAACAAGATGCTAAATGTCTCACATTGTGCTGGATGGTCCATCACACTGGAGAATTGTTCAGCTCAGATGCCAGAGTAATAATGAGCTATGGTAAAATATTTGTAAACGGACAGTAATACATTTTTTGATAAATAGCTGTTGTGTGTTCTAGATTGTAATTCTCATCTTCTTGAATACAAAATTCAGTTTTTTGCCCTTGTTTGCTAACAGAGCTCAAAAAATTTTGTTTGATTTGTGGCCAAACGTCAATAGGCTGGGAATAAAATAGGTTTGTGTTATGACTTTGAAGGAATGAAGTAAAATTAGTGTATTTCACTTTATGTAACATAAGTCTCTCAGAAATTGTGTGAACATTTAAACATTTTTGTAAATTAAAAAATTAGTCACTTAATTTATCAGTGATATAATTCTAAATTTTTATTTGAATTAGATAAGACTTATTAGATTAAAGCATAATGTCCATGTAATAACAGATCAATTTGTACAAAGCTACAGGAGCAAAAGGTAGTGATTTTTGTGGTTCTGTGGAACAAATTCTGCTAAGGTGTTCTAATGTTTTTTTATAACACTATGGGGTTTTTATAGAATATGAATGGGCAAGAGATTTCATTTTTTCCCCCTTAAAATTAGACTTTTGATGCACACCGGGGATATAGACCAGGATATCTGGTGTGTAGAGAGTAAACTACCCTCAGTGCCTTAGGTCTCAGTGACAGGTGCAGGGTCATCTGGCTCCAATATACTAAAGCTCTGTGACTTTACACTTATCGTTATCATTTCTAGGAAGCAGGCAAGAATAGTAAATATGTGAAGAATAGTAAATAAATAAAAGAAGGGGAAAAAAGAGATTTAGAAAAAAATAGCAAAATGGTAGAGTCAGCAAAAATAGCTTCTGGCTTCACTTCGTGATAACAGTTTATAAGTAGCTGCTCTTGGTTAAACTACATTGTTGTGATGCAATTGTGTAACGACAAAGCAGTTCTTTCTAAGTCACCATTGACTTCCATTTTGTTAACTCCATGGGACTTCTAGTTACTCTTACTACTTAGCATTATTTAACACAGTTGACTACGCCTTCCTTTTTGAAACTCTGTTACCTGAAGCAATTACAAACATTTCTCCTCCCCTCCTTCCTTCTCAGTTTTTTTTCCTTTGATCATTACCTTCTAACTTAAGTGCAATTTTGTCCAATCCCATAGCTTTAAATATTATATGTTATCAATTCTCAAATATGTAGGGAAGCTCTTTCTTACTTCAGCCTTTGTATATGCTGACTTTTTTTTGGTTTGTTTTTAAGTTTATTTAGTTTTGGGACAGAGAGAGACAGAGCATGAACGGGGGAGGGGCAGAGAGAGAGGGAGACACAGAATGGGAAGCAGGCTCCAGGCTCTGAGCCAGCAGCCCAGAGCCCCATGCGGGGCTCGAGCTCATGGGCCGCGAGATCATGACCTGAGCTGAAGTCGGACGCTTAACCGACTGAGCCACCCAGGCGCCCCATATGCTGACTTTTTAACAAGGAATGTGCTTTACCTCAGTTACCTCTTATTTTTTACATGTCAGTTTGAATATGTCTTTTTCAGAGCACTTTGGCTGACTTTAGAAGTTAGAGCATATTTCCTTTTTTAGTGTATTATAGTGTTCTGTTTATTTCTTCATACCACCTAAAGTTTGAAGTCACATATTTTTGTGATCTTAAAAAAGTCATCAAGCTTCTCTATTGC
The DNA here is from genome assembly GCF_014898765.1 of Herpailurus yagouaroundi. Classification (NCBI taxonomy): domain Eukaryota; kingdom Metazoa; phylum Chordata; class Mammalia; order Carnivora; family Felidae; genus Herpailurus; species Herpailurus yagouaroundi. The sequence goes on along the minus strand of NW_024412419.1, from coordinate 20,899,697 downwards.
TTACATTAAGGTAGCTCCATGAGGAGTGAAATTTGCTCTTTGTCCCCCTTCTCTTTTGTTTTTGGCATATGTCAGACATTGAAAACCTACTTGTTATATATGTGAAGTATTAGTAGTTGGGAGATCACATTCAGATGCAGTTACAGCTTATTCTCTTGCTGCGGTGATGTGTTAAATGATAGTCTTATAATCATTAAAGTTTTTAGATTACTGAATGAAATAGATAATATCTTTATTAAAGATGTGCTGCTTTTTACAGTTTAATTTCCATCCCTCAATCCATAGTACGTGGCTTTCAGTTCTTTTTTCCCTTTGTAGTTTTCCCCATCTTCCCCATTTTGAAGAAGCTCACTTAAGTTTGATTATTCCACATTCTATTGTTTTATTTTAAAATACATTAAAGTGGACACAGCCTAAATGTCCATTAAAAGATGAGTGGATAAATAAAACGTAGTATATAATTTCAGTGGAATATTATCAGCCTTAAGAAAGAATGAAATTCGGATACATACTACACGGATAAACCTTAAAAACATGCTAAGTGAAATAAGACACAAAAGGACAAATAGTGACGTGACGACAGGAAAAAGAAGGACAGATATTGTACAGTTCCATTTGTATGAGATACTTAGAACAGGCAGACTGATACAGAGACAGAACGTAGAATAGAGGTTACCGGGGACTGAGAGTAGGGAAGAATAAAGAGTTATTGTTTAATTAGTATGAAGTTTCTTTCTGGGATGAAGAAAAAGTTATGGAAATGGACAGTGGTAATGGTTGCCCAGCATTGTGAAGGTACTCCATGCCACTGGAATCTACACTTAAAAATCCTTCAGATGGGGGCACCTGGCTGGTTCAGTTGGTATAGTGTCTGACTTTTGATTTTGGCTCAGTTGTGATCTCACGGTTTGTGAGATTGAACCCTGCGTCGGGCTCCACTCTGGCAGTGTGGAGCCTGCTTAGGATTCTCTCTCTCCCTCTTTCTCTGCCCCCCTCCCCCCCAAAATAAATAAATAAACTTTAAAAAAAGGTTCAAATGGTAACTTGTATGTTACATATATTTTGTCACAAAAATAGTATTAAAAGGTAAGTGATTGGTTCTTGGCTGAGAAGGACAGAGGTACTGGTTCCTTTAAGAACTTAAGAGTTTTTAAGAGGTTTTCTGCAGTCTTTGAGCTGTACAGTTTTATAAGTCTCAGGGTCTGGTCAACAGACAGAAGCTACATGGTAATTTGAACAGGGAAATTACTAAGTTAACTAGTTATTAATTTGTTAACCAGAAATTAACTATTAAAAGGGAGCAGCCAGTACCTGCAGGGCTGAGGCAGTGTGACCTAAGGAGACCCCTCCATGTCCCTAGGCTGTTATTCAGATCTTAATGGACAAGGTAGGGCTCTGGTCCCATGGATGACAAAGTTCACTAGTGCTGTAGCCTGGGCTAGCACTTAGGAAACTCCCTACTGAGTATTAGGAGAACTTGTTGGAAAACCTCCTGCTGGGCACCTGTCCCACATTCACTGGGAGCCAGCTGAGGCTCCAGCAGAATTTTCTGGGAAGCCACCCACAGGCATTCTGCTGAACCTTGCTGAAGGTGGAGGGCCGTCAAGTGTCCTTCATGTTGCTGGGTGCTGCGTGTCATAAGAGCAGGCAGGCAACAGTACAGTAAAACCAGAAAGAAAAGCGCCCTTTCATGCTGTAGTGTTCCTCCAGTGCACTATTGACAAACTTAACGTTGAGCCAACTGGCAGAGAAGTGTTTATAGGGTCCAGCTCCACTACTACAGAGAGGACAAAGGAAGCTGGATTTGGAGCTAAAAGTCAATCAATTGATAACTAGCACAACAGCCTTCAGTAGTTTTTCAGTAGAATAACTGAAATCATTGTCTGGCCCCATATACCATTTTGTTTTACTTGATTTGTTTCCACCTTCACTCCAGCTAAACTGTATAGACAGCACATAGTATTTTTTAAAGAAATATTCTATCTGATAATCATTGACATGATTAGATTTACTCTACCATTTCACTATTTTCTGTTTTTCCTTATATTTTATTTTACTGTCCCCTCTCTGCTGCCTTCTTTTGCCAGTGTTATCTGGCTGGCTCAAGTCTCTCAAAAGGCCTAGTGAATATTTCTTAATCCAAGGGCAAAGACCAGACCTCTCTTTGGGTAAAGGTAAATTCTTTACTACATACTCCCATACAAATCAAATTAGACTTCCCAAATGTGCCAGCTTTCTTAATTTTTAATGTTTAAGGTAGTTGCTTTTTCAAAATTGACATATAATGAACATACCATAAAAGCATTTTAAAGCATATGGTTCAGTGGTTTATTATTTAATGTATTTGTACAGAACATTTCCATTATCCCCAAAAGACCCTTCAGTATTAGTTGTCATTCCTTTTCCTTGCCCCACCCTCAGTGCCCCAGCCTTAGGCAACCTCTAATATGCTTTCTCTGACCATGGATTTGCCAGTTTTGGATATTTCATAAAATGGAATCACACAATATGTGGTCTTTTTTGACTGGCTCCTTTCATATAGTATAAAGATTTGAAGGTTCATTCATATTGTATTATTTATCAGTACTTTATTCCTTTATTGCTGAATAATATTCCATTGCATGCATATGCCACATTTTATTTATCCATTCATCAGTTGATGGGCATTGGGGTTATTTTCACTTTTTGGCTATTATGAATAATACTACTGTGAACATCCACGTACAAATTTTTGTGTGGGAAGTTGCTTTCTGTATTTTTACAAGTTTTAGTGCAACCAGCCAGAAAGAGAGAGAGGCTAATTGTGGGTCTGCTCTCACCAAGTCTCACTCAATTTTAAATCATGAAATTGGATTGAGCTTTAAATTTGTGGAGTTCATGGAAACATGAATTAATCCACAAATTTCAGTTCAAAATCATTGTGTTTTTCTTTGGCTTAGAATAGAGTTCCAGATTTTGGTGTAGCCTTTGTTTTTCAGTCATTTTAAAACTATAGGAAGGGGGTTTATCACAGATAGTCTAGTATAGGCTACTTAACACAAATATTTTATGACTAGTGTTTGAAACCTCCATGTTGAGTAGTTCTGTAATCGGAGCCAGTTTTTTGTACCAAATGAGTAATTGGATGTGAATAGAACACAGTAAACCAGTATGGATTTAACCACTGGTTAAATGTTTAAGCATCACTCTGTCCAAACGTGTAGTCAGTTCTCAAAAGGAAATAATACACCTGCCTCAAACATTTGCATCTGGGGGCGCCTGGGTGGCGCAGTCGGTTAAGCGTCCGACTTCAGCCAGGTCACGATCTCGCGGTCCGTGAGTTCGAGCCTCGCGTCGGGCTCTGGGCTGATGGCTCGGAGCCTGGAGCCTGTTTCCGATTCTGTGTCTCCCTCTCTCTCTGCCCCTACCCCATTCATGCTCTGTCTCTCTCTGTCCCAAAAATAAATAAAAAACGTTGAAAAAAATTAAAAAAAAAAAACATTTGCATCTGATAATTACAAGATGATATGTAGTCTGAATTATGATTTAGATAAATATATATATTTAGATGAATGTAATTTATGAAGAATGGCCTGCAGCAGTAGGAGTTGAAAGGGTTAAGGAGACTAATAAAGGGGCTGCTTTACTAGAGCAGGCAAACTATGGTGGTGTTTTGTTTGGATTTGGTAAGTAGTGCTGGGGAGAATAGATGGATTTAAGATACATATTTCAGGACTTGCTGGCGGATTGGATGTGGAAGGTAAAAGGAAAGAGGAAATAAAAAATGATTTCTAGGCTTCCTGATTATATAGCTGCTATTTACTACAGAAAAAAACTGAAGAATGAACTGGACAAGTGAGAAGTTGTTAAAGGATTCACTGAGCTTGTATTTGTGGATTCAAAAAAAGTTGTGAACCTTACAAGGGGTGAGGAGGTATTCAGGTGCAGGGCATGGTTATAGTATAAATTTCAAGGTCGCAGCTAAAAGGTAACAGTGATCTGGAGCTATAGAGTAGGTGTCTGTTTTCAGAGATTAATACCTAATACCTGTTTGGCACATCATTGAGTAAAGAGTTCTGGTGTGTTATAGAATCCAAAAATGCATCCTTTCCTTTCATGATAATGTACTTTCACTTATGTTACAAGTCTCGGTTAATAAGATACTGAAGACAGTTACCTAAATATAAATTTTTACTTTTAGAAAATTGCAAATGGAAAGAAAAGCATACATTCTCCAGCTAAATTATAAATTGTCCTCTCACCCTGGACTGTTTTGAAGTCAATTTTAGGCATTTTATTACTTCAGCAACGCAGTATATATCCAACAGAGACGAACTCAAGAGACTGTGCAAATTGAATATTTTGGCTTATCAGAAAAGCAAACAACTAAACATAGACATGAAGTGTGCAATACTGTTGGTGAAACATACACAGAATACTCCATAAGTCAAATGTTTGTGTGTGTTTTATACAATTCCCATGAATCCTTTACTGTTAATCACTCTTCACTACTTCTTTCCTTAGTCTTGTACAACAGGTTTCTCCCCTTCATCAGCTGTGGCAGCCATTAATGTTTAAGTATAGGACTTCAAGCCTTCCTTCTAAATTAGCCATTGCTTTTAGTGCCTGCGTGCCCCCCCCCCCCCCAGGTTTTCTTCACCTGCTTTGTTCATCCTTTAGCTGTATTACCTTGACTCTTCTTATATCTGCTATTAGAGAAAGAGAGTTTTTAGCAAAGAAGAGAAAAATAACTATTTTCTGAAACCCTTTTCTCTTACTACTATTTCTTTCCATTCATAAGTAGAAGAGGAAAGAGAAATTAGGAAGATTCTTGGTATTATGAATTTATCATCCACAGATTATTTTCTGAATTAGACCATTTATGAGTGGTCCCAAGGGTTCATGATATACAATAATTAATAATTTTGGTGAGTCACGAATTTGGATCTCGTACACCATAAAATTGATGTGGGAGAATAAGTTATGTAGCTAATAAAAGAGTGTAGCCACCTACCTAGCTTTTAAATTATAATTTAAAAAATTGGATTTTTTTGCAAATGAAGTTTCTCTAGCTGTTTACAGCATGATGGCCCTGATTAACAGTACCCCCAGAAAGGTAAACCCTGTTGTATTCCTCACCCTTGCCTCCCTTCCCCAACCCCTTTTCCAAATCAGTCACATTATTTCAGTCACAGAATGTTATAGCTGGAATAGTTAATTGGGATATTACCGTTACATGTCAATTTATTATTGAAGAATTTAGGCCCATGGAGATTGGTCAGGGTCAGACAACTGGTTCTGTGAAGCTAGAAACCCAGGCTTACTGTTTCTGGTTTTGTTCTTATTAATATATCATACTGTCTGTATATCCCTAGTTCTTCCTACTCTTTTGATTAGTATATTTGCTCCATTTTTCAAATCAGTCTTGTATTATGTGCTGGTACATAATAACATTAGGATAGTTGCTATCTAACTGTAAATTTCTTTCTGGAAGAATTTGGAACAAAAACCTCAGCCATTATAATAACTTGACTTCTGAAAGGGCCACTACATTTTTAAAGAATTTACAGTAATGGAACATTCAAATCTTTATATTGTTGTTTTGTAGAACTCCAATTTGTTCCCTAACAAGGAGTTGATTTTTTGTTTTTTTAATGTCTCAGTCTTGTATCCCAAGCAAGCTCCTTTAGAGTTGGAATTGTAAAGAACCTGGGAACCATCTAACAAAGATCATGCTCAATAAACAATTGCTAGATTGAAATTTTACCTCTTTGGAGGAGTCCCAATTGCATCTAATTAGTATTAATACATTTACTTATGAACAAGATAATCTCTTTCACATGGTATTAAAATAATGTTTTAGCTTACCTCATACCAAAAACGAATCTGAGCACCTAATTTTTCCCCCATCTCTTCTTTTGTAAAATATGTAGCAAGGGTAATAAAGTCAACATTCTCTACTAGTTTTCAGCAGAAATCATTATCTCTGCAGAATAGATCATTGGACTGTTTGCCAAGCTGAATTGCCTTAAGGTGATATACAGGAAAGTTTAAGAATGAAGAACATTATTGATTAAATTGATACCATATTTATCTGAAGTTAGCTGATACCTTTGAATTCAGCCTGTGTTTTCTTTGTGTGCCTGTTGCAGTCTGCTTTCAAGCACACAAACCTTGTAGGGATGTCAAAAAGGCTTAATAATGAAGAAACAACAATCCGCAAATGCTTGCATGTTAACAGAAAAGAGTATTCTTACTCATTGTTACTCAGCTTCACAGTAGTGGATTCATTATGGAAACTAATAAACCTTAGGGTCCATAGCTGATGGCTTTATGATGGCTCCTTGAAATTGAAATGCATGGGAAGAATATTAAAGAATACTCATTGTATCCACATTTGACTCAAAACTGCTTTAATAGTTTTAGTTTGTCACATAATTAAGGTATGCAGTTGTTATCTGAAATGGTTTAGACTATTTATCTGAGTTTAACTGTGCATGTCTAGACAACGTGATATTTTGGGCTAACTTGTAAATTCTAAAGAAGAAATGAATGTTCTATATAGCAAAGTGGGGGGAGGGTGCTAATTTGAAGAATTGTGGATACTGCTGGGAGGGGAAGGGAGAGTTTACTTTTTGGTTTTATTGTTAAAATTAAAAGCTTTTTTTTTTCTTTCTTTCATTTTCTTGGGGTGCATTCCAACTCCAGAAGGTAAGAAGTATTACTTTATTCTAAGGAAGTATATATAATGATAAATTACACTTTTACAAGTTTAATTCAACTCATCTTTGGATGTGTGATTTTTACTTATAAAACTAAACAATTAGTCCAGAAACTAAATAAGAGTAGAAGTACTATGTAAATATTTATTATATGTGACTTTTTTTTGTCCTTTTAGTCTGTAATCATTATTTGGTCATAATTTTAGAAACCAGTCTACATTTGGCTTTATTAAAATTATCATTTGACATATTAGCATTGGAATACCTAGTGTTCATGCTGACTAATAATAAAAATATTTCAGATTGGAATTGTGTGAGCTAACATTTGCTTTATGACCATAATATTGAAAATATATGTTTATGCTCTGACTGATATAGAGGGAATATTGGTAAGTCTTCTAAGAGAATGATACTTATTTAAAACCAGGCTAGAACAAGTTAAAATTCATAGTTTGGATCCTTTATTGAATTGGCTTTTTTTCTGTGTTGACATAGCATTAAACACACCTCTTCTAAAACAGTTTTTATGTTATAATTACTTATAATTATCTGTTTTAGCTATGAGACTCTAGAATAGGAACCACATCATTGTATTTTCATGTTACTTGGACTTCGTATGGCTTTTAGTTACAGCTAAATCTTTTTAACTGCAGCCAAATTTGCATTCTATTAAGTTCGTTTATAAGAATCTTCATTCTTTTAGTATCAGTTTATGGAGAAAACCTTAATTCGGTTTGTGCGAACAGTTAAAATTATTTAAAAAATTTAAAACTAGGTAAGGTGTTTTTGTTTTTTGTGGGGTGTGTGTGTGTGTGTGTGTGTGTGTGTGTGTGTGTGTGTTTTGAGGGGGCCTTATATTGATTAGGTTCTTTAGGCGCAAATAACAGGAACCAAATGTGAAGAACTGAAGCAAAATGGGATATATTTGAAGAATGTGGGGTAGCTCATAACCTCAAAGGAAAGAAACAAACCCTGAAATTGAGAGAACTAAGTTAACTTCAGAGATCAGGTAGCTAGAACTAATGGATGGGCTCATTAGGACTCTGTAGCTGGGATGAATTAGTCTGTGTCTCTTCTGTTCAGGGTTAACATACAAGGAAGAGTGAACCTGGCTGGTTCAGTGTCCAGGCATGGTGAGATCTTGATGGCCAGTCCTACAAGAGTGTTTCCAGTAGGGTAGGTCATAGTTCCCCAAAGCAAAGTGTACATTCTTTCCAGAAGAAGAGAGAATGTATTTAGCCAGGCAGAACCAACAGATGTCTACACATTGCTCACTGTAGAAAATTAGAGTAACAACAGGAAAATATAAGGTACAAGCAGTTGTAAGAAGTCATCCTTTATACAGATTCTCCCAATGGTAACAGTGTGCAGCATCGTAGTACAGTATCAGCAACCAGAATATTGCTTTTGATAACAGTCTACTTGATTTACTTGTACTCTTGTGTGTGTGTGTGTGTGCACATGTGGATGTGCATTTGACTCTGTGCAGTCTTACCACATGTATAGATACATGTATCTACCACCACAGTCAAAATACAAAACAGGTTTATCAACAAGAGGATCCCTTGTGTTGCCGATTTCATAGCCACACCTACCTCCCTAGTACCACCTCCATCCACCCCCCTCAGGCCAGCCACCACTAATGTGTTCTCTATTTCTGTAATTTTGTCATTTCAATAATTTCTATTAATGGAATTGTATGAAATATATAATATTTGGGATTCACTTTCTCAGTGTAATGCCCTGTAGATTCATCCAGGTTGTTGTCTGTGTCAGTATTTCGTTTCTTTTTTTATTGCTGAGTAGTATTCAGTGACATGGCTGTACAGTTTATTTAACTAGTCACTCATCGAAGGACATCTAAATTGTCTCCAGTTTTTCACCGTTACAAATAAAGCTTCTATGAAAAGTATACATGTTTTTGTGTGAACATAAATTTTCCTTTCTCTGGTGTAAATGCCCACAAGTGCAGTTGCTGATGTTGTATGGTAAGTGCATATTTAGTTTTTTGTTGTTGCTGTTTAAAAAAAATTTTTTAATTCATTTTTGAGAGACAGAGTGAGTGGGGGAGGGGCAGAGAGAGAGGGAGACACAGAATCTGAAGCAGGCTCCAGGCTCTGAGCTGTCAGCACAGAGCCTGATGTTCGAACTCACGGGCTGCAAGATCATGACCTGAGCTGAAGTTGACACTTCCAGGTGCCCCTAGTTTTGTTTTTGCTTTTTTTAATGTTTATTTTTGAGAGAGAGCGAGCGTGAGAGTGTGCTAGCGGGGGAGGGGAGGCAGAGAGAGAGGAAGACAGAGGATCTGAAGCAGGCTCTGTGCTGACAGCAGACAGCACGATGTGAGGCTCAAACTTAGAAACCGTGAGATCGTGACCTGAGCTGAAGTCAAGACACTTAACCGACTGAGTCACCCAGGTGTCCCATGCACGTTTAGTTTAAAGACAACTTTCACATTGTTTCCCACAGTGATTGTACCATTTTACATTCCCACCAGCAACATTTAAGAGATCCAGTGTCTTTGAATTTGAAATGAATTTCTTATAAATAGCATATAGTTGGATTGTGGGGTTTTTAAGCCTTCTCTGCTAACCTTTGCCTTTTAATTTGTATATATACGTTATTTATGTTTAGGTTAATTATTAATAGAGTTTATGCCTGCCATTTTATTATTTGTTTTCTGTTTGTTTCTTCTGTTTCTTGTTCTTCTATTTTTCTTTTCTTACCTTCCCATGGATTATTTTAGGGTTCCATATTGGCTTATTTATAGTGCATTTCTTTGTATATCTGCCTAATTTTCTTAGTGTTTGCTCTGGGTATTAGAGTGTACAATATGTGATTTATCATTCTGATGGTATGAACATTTTACCACTTTGAAGTGTGGAAGCTATTCCATTTAGGTTCTTATCACATGATGTTTTAATTTTTGTTTCAATCATCAAATATTAGCTAAAACCTCATGAGAAGGTTAGTCTATTGTATGTATGCTTGCTTCTATTCTTCCTTCTTTCCTGGTGCTCTAGTATCCTTTCTTTTATCTTTCTGTTTAAAGAACTTCCTTTAGCCATTCTTGGAGAGTGGGTCTGCTAGCAATACATTTCTTTAGTTTTATTGTTTCTAGGACTGTCTTTATTTCTCCTTTGCTTATGAAGGACAGTTCTTTAGATCTAGAATTCTTAAGGAATTTTTATAAAATCAACGGTTCATTTTGTTCAGCATTAGTAAGATGTGGTACTATGTCTTTCTGGTCTCTGTGGTGTCAGATGAGAACTCTACTGTTGATTGAATTAGTATTTCCCTACAGGTAATGTGTTGTTCCTCTCCGACAGCTTTCAGGACTTCTTTTTTGGATATAGTATTCAGAAATTTAATTATGTGTCTTCATGTGCAGACTTCTTCGAGTTTATTTTATTTAGATTCATTGAGTTTCTTGAGTATTTATGTTTATTTTTCACCAAATAAGAGAGGTTTTTAGCCAGTAGTCCTTTGAATACTCTTTGTCTTTCTTTTCTTTCTGGGCTCATGGTATGAACTTTTTTATAACTTTAGTTTCTTTGCTATTTGTTTTATTTTCATTTGTTTCAGTAAAGTTTCTTTTATAATTTTTTAAAGTTTATCTACTTTTGAGACAGAGAGAGAGACAGACAGACAGAGTGGGGGGTTGGGGGGGAGGGCAGGGGCACAGAGAGAGGGAGATACAGAATCTGAAGCAGGCTCCAGCCTTTGACTTGTCAGCACAGAGCCCAATGTGGGGCTCAAACTCAACAGACCGTGAGATCATGACCCGAGCCAGAGTCAATGCTCAACTGACTGAGCCACCCAGCTACCCCTGTTTCAAGAAAAATTTTAAGTGCATATAGAAGCATCCTTGTCTTATAATTTCAACATCTCTCTTAGTGTTGGTGTCATTTGAATGTCTTTTCTCATTTAGGTTGTGGTTTTCTTGGTTTTTGGTATGATAAGTGATTATTGTATTTCGATCCTGGATATTTATTTTTATTTTTTTATTTTTTTTTTATTTTTCGGATCCTGGATGTTTTAGTTTTTACGTTAGGAGATGTTGGGTCCTATTAAATTCAAATCTTTTATTTAAGCGGGGATTCACACTGCTTGGGTTTACCAGGTGAGTTCTAGACTCCCTTGGTGGACTGTGATTCAATAACAATTTAATTTTCACAGCCTTTGCTTTGCTATTTGGGTCTTGTTGTTTTATTTGATGACAGAGGCTCCCAGTGATCTCTGCTGTTTTCTTCTGAGGGGGTAGAAGGAGTTTCCATAGGCCAGGCTGCCTGATGCCTCTAAATGTGGGATAAAGGAAGTCTCCAGCCTGTGGAGGCAGAGAGGCTTTCCAGGCCATGTGCTTATGATGGTTCTTTCTCTTGCTTGCGCCACTGGTCTGCTGAGCCTATCAGGGGAGAGAGATAGTAGCCTTTGGCTGACCAGGACAAAGAGGCTTCCTGAACTGGGCTGCTGCTTCTGGTCTGATCACATTTGCAGATGCCTTGCCTTGCCTTGCCTTGCCTTGCCTTGCCTTGCCTTGCCTTGCCTT
>NW_024412419.1:20876031-20888437 GCF_014898765.1 Herpailurus yagouaroundi | reverse complement strand
TTGCCTTGCCTTGCCTTGCCTTGCCTTGCCTTGCCTTGCCTTGCCTTTTTTAGTCTTTATTTTTGAAGTTTGAGGGAAGCTCATTTGCAGTCAAAACCATTTAATTGTATAAGGTTTACCATAACTCTTAAGTTACTTCTGTGAGTTGGAAAATGCTAGAAACTAGTAAGATTAATGAATCAACTGACTACTTCAAAATTCTGAATCTTGGGGTGCCTGCCTGGTTTAGTCAATAGATCATGTGATTCTGGGTCTTGGGGTCATGAGTTCAAGCCCCATGTTGAGGCTACTTAAAAAAAAAAAAAAAAATTCTGAATCTGGACGTAAGTGGCTATGCCAAGACTGAGAGTTCCTGTTCAAAAGCAGAAAATAATTGTAATAAATAGCTTTGGCTGTTTAGATATATAAACTATATTGCTAAATGAACAAAAAATACCAAATATTGCAAAGATGCAAAATCACAACAGATTGTTTTTTGATACTTAAATCTGTTGAATTTTAATCTCTCTCCAGCTTATTTCTTTCAGAACTATGTCCATAGCTTATAATGATAACTATTCTATTCTTAGTTTCTGTTTTCTTCGCTAATACTTGTTTTACTCCAAATAGTATGTCCTCATATGCAGCCCTTCACACCTCTTTAGTTCAGAGACATGCTCTTTAGGAACTTGGCCCAGCCAGTTAAGACATGTCAGCAGCCTGATCAGCTGAAATAAAAACATTTGGTATTTTTTTATATGCAATAGTTACAGAGTGACCTTTCTTAGAAAGATTGTGTTTCTCTTAAAGTCTATATTTTCTTTTTATTATGTTATTTCTCGTAAGATTGAAAAGCAAGATGCTTTAGTTAATCAGTAGTGGAAATGGCCACTGGCTAAGATAGGAGTCAGGTACTTTATGCATATGATCTTTTAAATCTTTTTTTTTTTTTTTTAAGTTTATTTATTTTCAGAGAGAGAGAACGAATGAGCAAGGGTGAGCCGGGGGAGGGGCAGAGAGAAAGAGAGACTCCCAAGTAGGCTCTACACCATCAATGCGGAGCCTGATGCAGGCTCACGAACTGTGAGATCATGACCTGAGCCAAAAATCAAGAGTTGGACGCTTAACTGACTGAGCCATCCAGGTGCCCCTGATCTATTTAATTTTAAACCTCTGAAGTCTTTATTTCATAGATAAAGACATTGAAGCAGTAAGAAATTACATAGCTAGTTAGTGATAAAACTTGAATCCACATCTGTCTGACTCCAAAATGTAAGTGCTGCTTCTGCTGCCTCATTTTTTCTTTTGAGTAGGATCAGGAGATGGAGTAAGGCTCTTAAAGGAGTCTTTTTTTTTTTTTTTTTTTAATGCTTATTTATTTTGAGAGAGAGCGAGTATGAGAGGCGGTGAGGCAGAGAGAGCGAATCCCACGCAGGCTTCTCACTGTCAGCACAGAGCCAGATGTGGGGCTCAAACTCACAGACGGCGAGTTCATGACCTAAGCCAAAGTCGGACGCTCAACCAACTGAGCTCAACCAGCTGAGCCACCCAGGAGCCCCTACTTTAAATTTTGCTTTAACATTTATTCATTTTTTGAGAGACAGAGTGTGAGCGCGGGAGGGGCATAGAGCGAGGGAGACACAGAATCCGAAGCAGACTCCAGGCTCTGAGCTGTCAGCACAGAGCCCGACACGGGGCTTGAACTCACGGGCTGCTAGATCAGGACCTGAGCTGAAGCTTAACTGACTGATCCACCCACATGCCCCTTTATTTACTTTAAAATAAAACAGAATCATTGGCTCTTTTTTTTGTTTGTTTTCTTTTTTTCCTCTGGTGAAATGGTTTTGCTTATATCTTACTGGTACTGGACAAACCATGCTTTTGAGAAAACAGTAGTAGGGGAAAAAGTCAAAAATGGAAAGATAAAGATGAGAGTGTAAACAGTATACAAAACACATTTTTCAGAGTCTGTGTTTATTTCTGTGACCTCCACCTCCATGCTAGTCCTAGATTACTCTTCTTATTTGTTTTATGCCCTCTGGCTACTCTGCTAATCCAGACCTTTCATTTTGGGATCCCAAAAGGGCTTCTCCAAAAATGCCTGTTTAAGGGGCGCCTGGGTGGCGCAGTCGGTTAAGCGTCCGGCTTCAGCCAGGTCACGATCTTGCGGTCCGTGAGTTCGAGCCCCGCGTCAGGCTCTGGGCTGATGGCCCAGAGCCTGTTTCCGATTCTGTGTCTCCCTCTCTCTCTGCCCCTCCCCCGTTCATGCTCTGTCTCTCTCTGTCCCAAAAATAAATTTAAAAAACGTTGAAAAAAAAATTAAAAAAAAAAATGCCTGTTTAAAAATTTCCCTCTATACCCTTTCAGCTCTCTAGTGATCCTTTCCCATTTGTTTCATGGTGTGTTTGGGGAGGAAAATAGTTTGAAGAAACTAATTCATTAAAGTATGGATGAGTCACATGCTACTTTAAAAAACTTTACATTTATGTTATTTCCTTTTTATTTATATTTTATTTTATTAAAAATATTTTTAAATGTTTATTTATTTTTGAGACAGAGCATGAACGGGGGAGGGGCAGAGAGAGAGGGAGACACAGAATCTGAAGCAGCTCCAAGCTCTGAGCTTTCAGCACAGAGCCCGATGCGGGGCTCGAACTCACAGACTGTGAGATCATGACCTGAGGTGAAGCTGGAAGCTCAACTGACTGAGCCACCCGGGCGCCCCAATATTATTTCCTTTTTAAAAGTTAGATTCGTTGTTACCCAAATGAATTTCTTGTTGGAAGAATTGCTGGTAACACGACCAAGGGAGAGCAAACAAAAGACTTTAATGAAGGGTTTCTAAGAATACAAAAATTTCCAGTGACTTAAAAACCTACCAAGGTAGGGACGCCTGGGTGGCGCAGTCGGTTAAGCGTCCGACTTCAGCCAGGTCACGATCTCGCGGTCCATGAGTTCGAGCCCCGCGTTGGGCTCTGGGCTGATGGCTCAGAGCCTGGAGCCTGTTTCCGATTCTGTGTCTCCCTCTCTCTCTGACCCTCGCCCGTTCATGCTCTGTCTCTCTCTGTCCCAAAAATAAATAAACGTTGAAAAAAAAAAAACCTACCAAGGTAATTTATTAATTTAGTGATTTCTAAACTCCCTGTTTTTCAACATAAGGGTTCTGCTGAGTTCCGTTTTGTTCTATGTGCTCTGTCAGGTAAGCATGCCATAAAAATCAGTTCATCCTTAGTTTTCAAGTTACTTAGGCTAAATTTTCAGTTCGTATGTGGATAATGATTACTGTGCATGTGCATCTGTGTCTGTATAGATATGTGCATAAGTGTATCAGTTGAGTGAAAGATTCTTATGTTTATTATCTTTTTATATTTAAAATTAAGCTAAAATAGGGCATTCAAGTATCTGGGGAACTAGATGACTCTACATATCTTTTAACCTTGAAAGTCTGAGTCTGTTATTTAATCCTATTGAAATTCAAGGGATTGAGCTTTGAAGGATAAATATAGAGTGTGTAATAGTTCCGACAGAGATAAGGAAGCTGATTAATTGAGGCCTAGTTTTGACAAGCCTATTCTGTAGGAGGGAGTACAGAAAAATGAACAAGAGATTGAGATTAGAAATTAGGCTGGGTAAATTATTACGAGGGGAAATATCAGTAGGAATAAATAAATAAGACTGTTGAGGTCTGTTTTTTCTTTTTTTTTTTTTTAAATGTTTATATATTTTTGAGAGAGAGCCAGCGAGTGAGCAAGCGCAAGTAGGGGAGGGGCAGAGAGAGAGAGGGACAGAGGATCCAAAGCTGGCCCTTGTTGACAGCAGAGAGCCTGATGCAAGGCTCCAACTCAGGAACTGCCAGATCATGACCTGAGCGAAAATCAAGAGTCGATGCTTAACCGACTGAGCCACCTAGGCGCCCCTACATTGGTGAAGTCTCTTAAAGCTCTTTATCAAAGGCTTGAAATGAGCATAATAAATACTGGAGGATGTTGGAGAATTTTGAGGATGAATAGTAAAAGTTTATTCAATTTCTTTAAATTGGTTGCAGGAGGGGATGACAGTGAGGAGAGAACCACAAATATGGGAAGGTATAGACTTTAGGATTTTATGAAGAGTCTTAAAGTACTGGAAGGACTGTCCTATGGAATAATGAAGAAATAATGGTAAACTTCTTCCCCTCACTACAAAGATAAATTATTTCAAGGTCATTTTGGAAAATTCCCAATACAGAAAATCACAAAGAGGAAAGAAAAGATTGTCCCAGATTTTTCCACTGTGATAGCCACTGATTTCCAGCATAAAATCAAGACTAAAAATGAAGTTATGGGAAGACACACTTGGCTAAGCTTGAGGAAGAATATAAATGATCGGAAATGCTTGAGGACATAGTTAGCCTCCACCACCTCAAATGCTTGTGCAAAAGATTGGACAATTACCTATTGATGTTTTCAGAGGAGCTCTAAGCATCTGTAGTAAATGGGCTAGATCACCTGTGAAGCTCCTTGTCAATCTGTGGATTTACCTGATTCTTTTTTTTTTTTAAATGTTTTATTTATACTTGAGAGAGAGAGAGACAGAGCATGAGCGGGGGAGGGGCAGAGTGAGAGAGGGACACAAAATCCAAAGCAGGCTTTAGGCTCTGAGCTGTCAGCACAGAGCCTGACATGGGGCTTAAACTCACAAGCTGTGAAATCATGACCTGAGCTGAAGTCGGACACTTTACTGAATGAGCCACTCAGGCCCCCCATTTTTTAAAAAATATTCATTTATTTTTAAGGGAGAAAGACAGAATGTGAGTGGTGGAGGGGCATAGAGAGAGGAAGACACAGAATCCAAAGCAGGCCCCAGGCTCTAAGCTATCAGCACAGAGCCTGATGCAGGTCTCAAACTCACGAACCACGAGACCATGACCTGAGCCAAAGTCGCATGCTTAACTAACTGAGCCACACAGGTGCCCCTGGATTTACCTGATTCATATCTGTGGGTGTTACATAAACTGAAAATAAGGTAAAGAATGAGTAAGAGTTGAGGATTTTATTTGACCTAGCAAGTCCACTTCTGGGTATACATATAAAAGAATTGAGGCAGAGACTTGAATACATATTTTTGTAGCAATACTCATAATAGCAATAGTCACAATAGGCAAAAGATAGAAACAGCCCAGATGTCCATTAATGAATGAATGGATGAACAAAATGTGGCATATACATTCAGTGGACTGGTATTCAGCCTTAAAAAAGAAGGAAATTCTGGAGCACCTGGGTGACTCAGGTAAGCATCCCACTCTTGATTTCGGCTCTGGTTATGATCTAATAGTTCGTGGGATCAAGCCTGAGTCAGGCTCTGTGCTGACAGCATGGAGCCTGCTTGGGATTCTCTCACTATCTCTCTCTCTGCCCCTCTTCCACTCTGCTGCACATGCTCTCTTGCTCTCTCTCAAAATAAACAAGTAAATAAATAAATAAACATTAAAATAAAAAAAGGACATTCTGACATATGCTACAACATGAATGAAATTTGAAGACACTGTACGAAGTGAAATAAACCAGACATAGGAGGAGAAATTCTGTGTGATTCCACTTACTGTTTATAGAGGCAAAAAATAGAAGGGTGGTTGCCAGGGGTTGGATGTAGGGGAGAAATGGAGAGGTGTTTAATGGGCATAGGGTTTGAGTTTTGCAAGATAAGAGTTCTAGAGGTTGGTTGTGTAAGTGGTATGAATTTATTTAAGTGTAAGTGAAGTGCACACACACAGAAATGGTTGAGTTGGTAAATTTTATATATAGCTGTTTCTGATTGTGTTCAGTTCTTTTTTTTTTTAATGTAAATTTACTTATTTTGGGAGAGAGTATGCATGCATGCCAGCGGGGGAGGGGCAGAGAGAATCCCAAGCAGGCACAAAGCCTGTCAGCACAGAGCCTGACACAGGGCTCCATCTCCGTGAGACCATGACCTGGGCCAAAATCAAGAGTCAGACGCTTACCTGACTGAGTCACCCAGGTGCCCCTGATTGTGTTCAGTTCTTGTGCTGATAGCAAAATTGCAAATATGATACATTATTTTACATTACTAAACATTTAAAATTTGCACCAGCTTGCCTCGTCTCTCTGGTGGGAGGGAAATATCAGTTAATCATAAATTAAATGATCCTATAGTGTGTGTGCACGCACTAGGAAATGAAGACCTCATATTATCTGGCTCTGCTCAGTGCCAGTTCTGTTATTTATTTATTTATTTATTTATTTATTTATTTATTTATTTATTTATTTATTACATTAAAATGTAAGAATGTGTACTTATGGAGACTTCTGCTTCCTTTTTTATGTCACCAGCACTTACTACCTTGTGGTTACAGAATAGCTGCTTTGTAAATGTTGAATGAATGAGATTCATTCAGATTAAAACAACTTTACTGAAGGCACCTAGGTGGCTCAGTTGGTTAAGCATCCAACTCTTGTCATGAGTTCAAGCCCTGCACTGGGCACGTGCTGGGTGGGAAGCCTACTTAAAAGCAAAAACAAAACAACTTTATTGAGGTATGGTGTATGTAACATAAACTTCATCCATTTTAAGTGTACAGCTCAATGATTTTTAGTAAATTTACTGGGTTTGGCAACCATCAGCATAATGCAGTTTTAGAACATTTCCATCTCCCCGGCAAGATCCCTCATACACGTATACAGTTAATAGAAGTTCTCATTGCCAGGCATTAATCTACTTTTTGTCTGTAGATCATGTCTAGATATTTCATATAAATGCAATCGTATGTGGTTTTTGAGATTAATCATATTGTAGCTTTTATAAGTACTTGATACTTTTGTATTGGTCCATATTGTTTTCATAGCTTTTCTCATACACAGTGCATGTTTTTAGCTTTTTATTTTATTTATTTGACACATTAATTTCAGACTTTGAGAAAATTTGCAAAAGTGGTAGGAAGAATTTTAACTTTTACCAAAATTTCCTAAATGCTAACATTTTATACTTTATCATTCTATCTATCTAATTTGTATTTCTGAAATGTCAGATTAAATTGTAGACTTAATGCTCTATTCACATTTAAACACTTCAGGGTGTGTTTTCTAAAGGAAAGTACATTCCTTTACATAGCCACAATGTAACTCTCAAAATCAGGACACTAACTTTGATATAATATTACAAGCTAACAAACGCAATGTATTCAGATTTGGTAATTCTTCCACTGATACCCTAATTCAGGATATCACACATTTGCATCTTTTTCATGTATCTTTATAGTCTCCTTTAACTGTGGAGCTGTTCTTTAATTTTTGTCTTTCACGACGTTGGCATTTTTAAAGAACTCAGGCCAGCTGTTTTGTAGTCTGTCCCTCAGTTTGGTTATGTCTGATGTTTTCTCACAATTAGATTTGTGTTGTGCTTGAGTAGGCTGAAGCAGAGGGTGTGGGAAAATGATCATGGTCAGATTGTATTAATAATTCTGGACTTGGGAGACACCTGGGTGGCTCAGTCTGTTGCGCATCTGACTTTGGCTCAGGTCATGATCTCACAGTTTGTGAGTTCAGGTCCCACATTGGGCCTGCTGCGGTCAGCCTGTCAGTGCAGTGCCTGTTTGGGATCCTCTGTCCCCCTCTTTCTGCCCCTCTCCCACTTGCATTCTTTCAAAAAAGATATATTAACAAAAATAATTCTGGACTTGACTCTAGGACATTGTGATATCGTGGATGAATTTTAAAGCTAGGCGAGGTGGCATGATCATATTTGTTTTTAAAACTTTTACCCTGGCTTCAGAGTGGAGAATTGATGGGGGTGAAGGTAAATTTACTGTCTCTTGAGATAGGGAACACTGGAATACTGTGAGACTGGAGTGGAGGAGCAAGCCGTTAGGGTCATTACCACAATTAGTGAATCTCTTCTCTGACATACACTTTATATATATTAGCTATAATCTGTGCAGTCAAATTACAAAGTAGGTGGTATTACCCCCATGTTACAGAGGAGACAATGAAGATTAAGGGCATTTAAAGTGACTTGCCTGTGGCCACTCTCAGATCTGTATTCAGATGAGTGTGAATATATGTCTGGCTCTTTTTTGCCACATGGTGATGCCTCCTTTCATTAGTTTCTATATGTAATGTTTCACCTGAGCAGTGTAATTACAAACCTCAGGTCTTTCAGCCCTACTCAATACTGCTGAGTTACAACTCTTCCTGCAAAGAGAACTAAATAAGGCCATTGGCAGAATAACTGAAGTTACTTCTATTTTGGGGACTTGTGTATGAAACATCTTTCTGTATTCCTTTACATGAGGTAGATTCAGCACAAAATTATAGCACGTGTCCCTTTCCCTCCTCCCCAACTCTACTTTCTTGAGCATGGGTAAGAAAAATTAGAAGCTGCATTGTCTCATGAATTATGTAATCTCTTGAGGCTTTCTTGCTTCAGGTGTCAGGACTTACCTCATACTGTACTTAAACTTGACTTTACGTTGGTATTGATCTTCTGAGTACCAGGGTTTTATCGCCCATTCACATGGAACCTATTTCTTTGAATTATTCAGTTCTTTTATTTAATTATATAATTCTGGAGTTATTTTCCTTGAAGATCTATTACTACCATCATGGGAAGTGTAGCCTTTTATACTTCTCTGCCATTGCTTCATTATTCATAAAAATAAACTGCCAGGATTTTCTGACTTTTTGTATTTTCCTGAAACCAAATCTAAGTTTTTGTTTTAATTAGTATAGTATTCTGTATATCTTGTGGGTTATTCAGAACTTCCCTATTTCCTTTAAAGGAAAATTATACCCAGATTTGCAAGGAAAATATTATGATGGTGTTTTTAAGACTTTTACCACATCTTTTCACCAGATGTGTATCATTTACTTTCATTTCTTGGGTTTTCCTTTAAGGAGTTTTTTTTGGGTTTGGGTTGTTTTGTTTCTGTTTTTGTGTTTTGGATTCTAGGTACTAGATCCTAGATCACATTATTTGTTTCTTTCTCTGACTTAGAGTACTTTATTTTTTTTTTAAGATTTTATTTATTTATTTATTTAAAAAAAATTTTTTTTCAACATTTTTTATTTATTTTTGGGACAGAGAGAGACAGAGCATGAACGGGGGAGGGGCAGAGAGAGAGGGAGACACAGAATCGGAAACAGGTTCCAGGCTCCGAGCCATCAGCCCAGAGCCCGACGCGGGGCTCGAACTCACGAACCGCGAGACCGTGACCTGGCTGAAGTTGGACGCTTAACCGACTGCGCCACCCAGGCCCCCAAGATTTTATTTTTTTAAAGTGATCTCTACACCCAACATGGGACTCCAACTCACAGTCCAGAGGTCAAGAACGCAAGTTCTACTGACTGAGCCAACCAGACGCCCTATTAATGTAGTTGTTACTGATTGATGTCTTGTTGGTTACTTTACTAATACATGGCCAACCATTTGCTTATTAATGAACTTTAAGCCATTTTCAGTGCTTTGACACTTTTAACAATGCTGGATATAATCCTCCTATATATGGCTGTAAGTCCTTGTGGCCTTATTTTTATAGGATGGATACAAGTGGGATTATTGGATCAGTGGGCCCTAATTTTTTTTTCATCTCAATGGAAATTTCCATGTTACTTCCCTAAGATAGAACTGAGAAGGGATGGGAAAGGTGGTAATTTTTAGCTCTGCCAACAATCTTTTAAGAGTACTCATTTGCCCATAACCTTATCAGCAATGGATTTTATCAATTCATTTGATTTTTTGTTTTTTATTTTAAAGTAATTATAGACTCCCAGGAAACTGGGAAAGTAATCCCATGTATACCTCACCCAGCTTCCTCCAGTGGTAACATAGTGCAACATCAAAACCAGGAAATTGATGTTAGCACAGTACTGTTAACTAAGATGTGGATTCATTTGATTTCCAGTCTAATCAGCGGTATCTTGATTTAATTTTTTCCCCTTTGATCACTAAGAAGTTTGGGCTTCCTTTTAAGTGTTCTATAGGCCATTTACATACATGTTTTATGATCACTTATTCATATCCTTTACCACTTAAAAAAATTTTTTTTAAGTTATTTATTTATTTTGAGAGAGAAAGAGAGAGCACAAGCTGGGGAGGGGCAGAGAGAAAGAGAGAATCCCAAGCAGGCTCCGCACCATCAGCGCAGAGCCCAATGTGGGGCTCGAACCTACAAACTGTACCTGAGCCGAGATCAAGAGTTGGATGCTTAACCGATGGCACCACTCAGGCTCCCTCTTTATCCACTTTTTTCAATTGGTTGTTTGTGTTTTCCTAAAAGCAGCTCTTGTAGGACTGTTCATTATTTTGTCTGCCATTTGTTTCACAGTTACTCCTTTCAGCTTCATATACTGTCTACAGTTTGGTTGATCTTATTTTTTTCCTACATAGAGATGTTTATTTTTATTTAATCATTGTTTCTCTTTTGTGGTTTTTAGGTTTTTCTCTCTTATTTAGAAAGGTTTATCTATCTTGCAGTGATACACTATTTTCCTTTTAATAATCTCCTATTTTTTTACAGTTTGGCCTTTAATCCATTTGGAATGTGCATATACTGTGAAAAATTATTTTCCCCAGATGAATAACATGCTGTGCCAGCACTACTTAACATAAACTATTTTATTTACAATTCTTTTGGTTGCTTTTGACTTAAAATCTCAGCAGTTCCAAAGGTAGGATCGGCTTAAGGCAAGGCTTGATAGAACTGCAAAAGTAACATTGCTAAAATTATTGCTGTTTTCCTTTTTTTTCTTTTGTCAGTTCAGTGCCTTTTTGGGTGTTGTATTTTTCCCTATAATTCTTATCCAACCCTTCCTTTGTCTGTCCTATGTGTTGTTTACCCCAAATCCAGATACTTTCCTCATGGTCACATGATTGAAAGGTTTAGGCATTACTTCATCTTACTGCTAAGGGGAAGAGAAGGAGTTTCTTTTCTTAAATGCCCAATAGCTCCTAGGATTGTTTCCCCTGATTAAGTCATGTGTCTGTTCCTGAATCTGTTACTGTGGGGGTGGGGAATGGGGGTGCTTTTTCAACTGATTGGCTTTTTCAACCAGGAATCATGGTTTAACAGTTTGAATTTACACCTGTGATGCACAGGGGGTTGAATCTATCTCAACCACATGTGTGAGAGTGGGAGAGGAATAAGGTTTCATGGGAAATTTTAGGTATTGTCTTCAGAAGAGGGAATAGATAGATGCTAGGTAGTCAAACCACAGGTGACCATGTCATGAGCCTGTCTCCTTCCTACTACACAGATCATACAGATAGGTACAGAATTGTACAGTTAACAAAAATCTCACTTTTTACATTTATTAGCTGTTTCTGTATTTTGTTTTGTTTTAACAACAGTCTAGAGTGTTCATTTGCCTATTTATTTTGCTTAGAAACATATTACTTCAATAATAATAGCATACAGTACATTTTAATATCTTTTTAAGTCTCCCATCATTTTTTGCCCAGAGATTTTTTTTTAAGTTTGTTTATTTTTTTGAGAGAGAGAGTGAGAGAGAGCACAAGCACAAGTAGGGGAGGGTTAGAAAGAGAGGGAGAGAGAGAATTCTAAGCAGATTCTAGGCTGTCAATACAGAGCTCGACTTGGGGCCTAAGATCATGAGATCATGACCTGAGCCAAAATCATGGTCGCTTAACTGACTGAGCCACCCGCCCAGGTGCCCCACCCAGAAATTTCTTATATATTTATGTGATATAAACTTTGGAATTCTGACTAGAATTGAATTGTGTGTGTGTGTGTGTGTGTGTGTGTGTGTGTGTGTGTGTGTTTTAAGTAGGCTCCAACGTGGAACTTTGTACTCACGACTCTGAGATAAGAGTTGTATATTTAACCAACTGAGTCACCCAGTTGCCCTGCAGTATGTGTGTTTTTAAGATGGAAGTTCCAAATTATGTAAACATAACTATGAAAATCAACCTGGAGAGTCTCAACACTTTCTTCAGGAAAAAAAAATTTTTTTTTTTTAATTTTCTTGGTTGCCCTCCATCTTCTTAACAGTTTTTGACCCTCAACACTTTCATAACTACCAGAAGACAGTGGACCCATGGTCCTGCTCTCCCCCATAGACAACTCTTTAGGTATATCCAAGATACCTTAGGTATATCCAAGATACCTAGCAGCCTCTTCTATTAGGCGTATTTGGGTTTTTGAGTGGTACCAACAGAGAATTAAGAGAGAGAACAGCTGGAAATGTACAAATAAGCTCAGGTATTAGGAGGAAAAAAACCTTTTTAAATTAAGGATGTCACACATCTATTATATTGCTATTTGTTAGATAAGTACAAAAAGATAGGAAAATGAAATGTGGTAACAGAAAGGAAAGTATTATATTTATTTATTTATTTTTTTAATTTTTTTTTTTAAACGTTTATTATTTTTGGGACAGAGAGAGACAGAGCATGAACGGGGGAGGGGCAGAGAGAG
>NW_024412419.1:20803493-20875631 GCF_014898765.1 Herpailurus yagouaroundi | reverse complement strand
CCCCCCCCCCCCCCCCCCCCCGTTTTACTTCTGGACATGTAAAGCTTGTGAAAACTTCTGCTAAATGAAGGAGAATCTTTTTTTTTTCCTTTTTTAATTTTTATTTATTTTTTTTAATGTTTTATTTATTCTTGAGAGAGAGACAGACAGACAGACAGACAGAGTGTGAGCAGGGAGGGGGCAGAGAGAGAAGGAGACACAGAATCCGAAGCAGGCTCCAGGCTCCGAATTGTCAGCACAGAGCCTGACGCAGGGCTCGAACTCACGAACCGTGAGATCATGATCTGAGCCAAAGTTAGACCTTAACCAACTGAGCCACCCAGGTGCTCCTTTCTTTCTTTCTTTCTTTCTTTCTTTTTCTTTCTTTCTTTCTTTCTTTCTTTCTTTCTTTCTTTCTTTCTTTCTTTCTCTTTCTTTCTTTCTTTCTTTCTTTCTTTCTTTCTTTCTTTCTTTCTAATTTTAGCTTTATGGAGGTATAAATTGACAAAATTGTAAGTGAATTACAATATTTGTAAAATATATTTGTAATAACTCCTGTGAGGTACATGTTCTCTTGCATGTTAGCTACTGCATCAGGATGAAGAAAATTAAAGAATTAATTTTTCTTTAGATACACGGGGATAAATTTTACATCCATTTCTCCGTGGCATCCTTTCTGTAGGCTGATATTATAGTTTATAAAATGTGTTTATGTGAAATGATGTTGATCAGTTAGTTTTATCTTAAGTCAGTGTCATGTAGGATACTCAGAGACAGAAACTAATCATTGTGTTCCTCTTGTTCTTTTTTTTATTTTTCCTTTGCAGTGGGACTTCCCCTCTTGCATGCCTGAATGCAATGTTGCACACAAACTCCCGAGGTGAAGAGGGCATCTTCTATAAGGTTCCAGGTAGAATGGGCGTATATACTTTGAAGGTAAATATTTTTGTTAGGACGTCACTTAAAAACTAAAATCGGGAAGAGGTAATATGTTCAACTCTGTATCCTGCACAGTTTTTTTTACTAATCTGTAACCATCTGTAGGTAGACCAGAAAAGTAATTTTATTTTTTATTCTTTATTATAATGCTATCTTGAAAGGATGAACTGAAAATGACTTCCAGTGACTTTTTAAGGGACCTCACAACATTTGAATAATGAGTGTTATCTTGGAGCTACCGCCTTGATGCTTTATATTACTTTGTGATTTTATTCTTGTAGTCTGGATGCTTTATATTACTTTGTGACTTTATTCTCCATTAAATTCAGAGCTGCAGTTCTCCTTTTGTAATGGAGAAAAAGCCAAAGTTCTTGCTTAGTGTTGGCCAGGTAGGATAAGAACCGGAATATGGACCCAGATCTGACTGGATTCCTGACTGAGTCTTTGTTCTTTTTTATCCTAATAGTCTTGCTGATTTCTGATTCTGGCACTGAGGTCCCTTCAGTGACAAACAGGAAAACCAATTTAAAGGAGTTTGATTAAAACAGAGAGTTTACCGTAGAACTATAAATTCTGAGGAAACTCAGCCTGGATCCAGGAGCTCAAATGATGTCATCGGGGATTGGTCTCTGTCCTTCTTTTGGCTTCATTCTCAGGCAGGCTCTCTCCTATTGTACATGACTTCACTGTCCACCCCAAATCTGCAGGCTGTAAGTCTGGAGAGAAAAGAGCCTTGAGTCTGAAGTGGGAGCCCTCCAGTTAGTTTTGATTTGGTTTAATTGGTTTGGTTTGGCCCGGCCCATGTGTCTATACTTGAATAATGAATGCTCTGAGGCTTCTGATTGACTGTACACAAGTTCATGATCACTCTCTCTCTCTTTTTTTAATGTTTACTTATTTTTGAGAAAGTATGAGCAAAGGAGGAGCAGAGAGAGAGGGGGACAGAGGATTTGAAGTAGACTCCGGGCTGATGCCCCAGACCACTTTTGATGTGAGGTTGAGGGTAAGCCCTCTGCCAGACGAATTCAGGAAGGGGGTTGTATGCCAGAGGAAATTATCAGCAGGAGGAGAATTAATGCTTGGCTTGCACTGACTGTTATCCATGTGTACATGGGACTCTGTCCCCTCTTTTTAGCTTTGAGCTGTCGTCATCACTATGTTCAGTGGTTTTGTGTAGCCCACTAACATTAGAAAGTTCTAATTTACCTATAAAACCTCCTTTTTATACACTTTGTTAAACTTCTGTGATTAGGGACTCTACTCCCACAGGGAGCTTTTTGTGTTTCTTTTAAGTTTTAGTTGTTCTAGACCTTCCATATTATTAATAACATTAATTAAAAGCCTACTCTATGCTGAGCACTGTGCAGGTCATAAAGAAGAAACTGGACGCTGATCTCTCGACTCTCACATAGTTATTAAAGCACTTGCATACTGACAAAATGTACTGTGATATAAAGTACTATACTATAAGGCCTCATGATCATGTAGAGAAATAAAGATTAATTTTGAATAAAAGGATCTAGAAAGCTTTTTTTTTTTTTTAACTTGCAAGATTTGAGATAAACTTTTACAAATAAGTAATGGGAGGGGGCCTTCCAAGGATAAGGAAATAGCTTAAGTAAAGGCACAGATAGAAAGATTCAGAATGGATTTGAAAATAGAGTAAATTAGACTGGTTACCATAATCTGTGTGTGGGCTAGTGTGGTAACGGGTTGGGGGTGGGGTTAACATGAAGTAAAGATCCAACTTTGGAGGCTTTTGAAGACCTGACTTAGCAGTTTGAGAGAGAAAAAAAGAGAGATAGCTGAGGAGATGGCAGAGGTTTTTCAGGAAAATTGCATGATCAAATCTGTTAGGAAGATAATTCAAGTAGGATAGATTTAAGGGTAAAGCAGGGATTGTTTGCAAGAGATAATTGGCCTGAACCATGAGAGTGGTAAAAGAGATAGAGGCGAGGGACATTACAGAACTAAAATGTATACTATATGGAGTTGGTAATGATGAGGTGAAATGATTCTGAGATTTGGGGCGTGCACAGTTGACCAGCTGATCCTGAAAGGGTCACAAGTTTAAGTTTAAGAAGCATTATGTATGTACTTAAAATACTTGTTGAACCTACGGGTCAGGAGGTCTGGCTGGCAACTAACTGTAAAAGTCCTGCATTTTAAAGGAAAGAATACAAAAATATAGGGTGTGTATTTTAAGAAAGTATATAACATAAGAAATGACTTAGAAATGGCACTAGGATATAAGCATAAGTGGGAAGTATCAGTTCCTTACTAGATCAGAGGTTATTATCTTGGCTGTAATGTTCTGAGTGCCAGTTGTAGGTAGGAGGGTTACATGTCGGAATTATTTTTTATCTGATTATAAAAATTAATTATGTGGGAAAATAAAAAAAATACATTGAGAGGAAAAAAGAACCATCCATAGTTTCATACCTTAGAAATAACATTAATATGTATGTTTATGTGTGTATATTTTTATATACTATATACATATATAGTAGTTAATATTTATTAAGCTCTTATTATATGCCAGGCACTATTCTAAGCATTTTACATTTAACTCATTTAATTTCTGAATAATCTTTTAAGGTAGGTACTATTATCCCCATGGTATAGACAGGTAAACTGAAGCATATGCGGTTAAGACTTTGGCCAAAGCTGCATAATTAGAAGATAAAGCCAGAATTCAAACCCAGAAAGTTTTTATTTCCAAGTTCTTGATCTTGCAGCATATACTGTTATATTTCTCATATACTGTGCTGACACAGGTTATCCTTTCTGATTAGCAATCTCACTATCCAACGTAGAAACCAAAGATTCTTATGAGGTTTTTTTTTTTAATTTTTTTTTCAATGTTTGTTTATTTTTGACAGAGACAGAGACAGAATGTGAGTGGGTTAGGGGCAGAGAGAGAGAGGGAGACACAGAAGCAGAAGCAGGCTCCAGGCTCTGAGCTGTCAGCACAGAACCCGACGCGGGGCTTGAACTCACGAGCTGTGAGATCATGACCTGAGCCGAAGTCAGACGCTCAACCGACTGAGCCACCCAGGCGCCCAAGTGTTTAAAAAAAATTATTCCTTTTGCGGTGCCTGGCTGGCTCAGTTGGTAGGGCATTCTGGTAGAGCACGTGATTCTTGATCTTGGGGTTGTAAGTTCGAGCCCCATGTTTTAAGATTACTTAAAAATACAAAAAAAATTTTTAATTTCTTTTATATTTGACTCTTGCTACTTATTAACCAATATGTAGGAATCAGAGTCAAATAATACAGTATCTGTTCCTAACCAGACTCAACTGAATTCATAATACATAATGGTACATACATGCAAATAATGTGTGTGTGTGTGTGTATATATATATATATATGTGTGTGTGTGTGTGTGTGTGTGTGTATATATATATGTGTGTATATATATATATATATATGGATGATGAATATATCTACCTTTTACAAAATTTTTATTATATACTTGTTTTATTCTGAACATTTCCTCATTTACTTGGACTTAATATATTTCCAGTTTTTGTCTAATCTGAGCCTCTGTATTGTGCTTGCATATGATTGTCATGTATAATTTTTATCTTTGGATGTAGATAGAAACATTAGCTAAATTGACCCAAAGAAGAGAGATGACAGGAATTCAGAAAATATTGCTGGTTCTGCTACTGAATCCTATAATACTAAAAATTAATCAGCACAGTTAAGTTGCAAACAATGCATATCAGAAATTTAATTCCTATTTGCTGAAATGGTAATGATTAATCCTAATTGGATGCCTACATTTTCAGAAAGATGTGCCGGATGGGGTGAAAGAGCTATCAGAAGGTTCAGAAGAAAGCAGTGATGGTCAGTCAGATTCCCAGAGTTCTGAGAACAGCAGCAGCAGCAGTGATGGTGGCAGCAACAAGGAGGGAAAAAAGAGCAGGTGGAAAAGGAAAGGTAAATCCACCTGATCTCTCAATAAAGTACTGAATGCTATAGGACAAATGCCCTTGTTAGCTCCTCTTTGTTCAGACCCTAGGACAGTCCGTCTCTTTCCCTTTCCCTTTAGATCGGTACCGTCCAGTTGAATTTCTTGCAGTGATGGAAATGCCCTGTGTCTATGGAGGTCCAACCCAACATAGCCAGTAGCCACATGTGTCTATTGAGTCCTTCAAATATAGCAGTTTGGGAACTGAATTTTTATTCTTTTTTAACTTAAATAGCCACATGTGGCTAGTGGCTGTCGGTTGGACAACATAGCTCTAGGTTTATTTATTTATTTATTTTTTATTTTTATTGTTTTCAGTATATGAAATTTATTGTCAAATTGGTTTCCATATATAGCTCTAGGTTTTATCTGGATTTATTTTCAGTTCTTGGTCAGCCATAGCCTTTTTTTTTTTTTTTTTAAGACTGTTCTAATTTTTTTTCTTGTCCTTTTTAATCTTCTCTTCTAAAATTTGAGCATTTTTTGCTCTAACAGCGATATGCTTACTAGGAAAAGAATGCTTTTCATTTCTGCTAGCAAAGCCTAAATTTAGTCTGATGGTCTTTGCTCTTTCCTGCTTGGTGTCTGCTTCATAGCTTATCCAAAAAGCTTTTTTTAGGGAATAGTGTCTTCGTTGCTACAACTTACCTGAGATGGATTTTCCACTTAAGGATGCATTTTATTATCTATTCTTGCCGATTATCTGTAGCTTCTTGTCTGAGTCTTCTTAAAGAGGGCAAATTGTTTTCACCTCAGTATTCATAAATTCAGCTGTACATGCAGGGCAGATTTTAAGCCAAATCATGGTGGTTTCTTTACAAGGACTGATATAGGGATATTCCAGAACAAAATAGACATCCGAGAGTGTCCCTAGCTTGGATATCCTCTTAGGTTTGTGTTATAGGTCAGCTCTCTTTGGATCTAGAAACGAGAGTTTTATATGTAGGAATCCTGAATTCATTAATTTTAGGTGCCTTTGGAACTATTGATGTGGAACTGTATGAGAAAAGCAGTCTAATTCATTACCATCACTGCATTCATGCATGTGCTACTCCTGGAGAGAACTGAGATGATTGGTGGCATCATTTGTGTCCTCTGGTAAAGCTACCACACATGCAATTTGGGCACATTTTGTAATCAGGATTTTAGCTTTAAGATCACAACCACTTAAGAGAGCAACCTAGACCTCAGATACTAGGAACAAATGGTATAAAGTCAAATAAAGCTAGTACCTGTGGTAATTATTCTTGTGTGTGTGTGTGTGTGTGTGTGTGTGTGTGTGTGTGTGGTGTATATACACACCCTGTCAGTAGTGAAAGGAGGTGTGGTCCATGGCTTTACATTCCTTAGATTCCACTAAGGATCTTTTTTTGGGAGGGTGTAGCCAAAAGTGGTAAGGGGTCTATATCCCCTGCTTGTCCCCAGCTTAAACTTTTAAGTTTGGAAATTGTTGTTCTAAGATTAGGAACCAAGCCAAGTCATTAAGCAAGAGAAGCAGTTAGCAAGATTCATAATTTCTAGATATGGCTGGAAACAGAAATCAATAACAACGTTGGTCAGACTAGTGAATTTGGGAACAAAATCATGGTCTTGGAGGTCTCTCCTTTTCAATAGCCACATATGCAGCAGTAGCTGTTGTGAGTAGGGGCTGTTACATGTTTGGTAAAGCCTGTCTCTAAGAAATTAAGAGGAGGGGCGCCTGGGTGGCTCAGTCGGTTGAGCGAACGACTTCGGCTCAGGTCACGATTTCGCGGTCTGAGTTCGAGCCCCGCGTCAGGCTCTGTGCTGACAGCTCAGAGCCTGGAGCCTGTTTCAGATTCTGTGTCTCTCTTTCTCTCTCTCTCTGATCCTCCCCCGTTCATGCTCTGTCTCTCTCTGTCTCAAAAATAAATAAACGTTAAAGAAATAGCAATAGAATCCCGTTGTTATAGGTTAATAGATCTAAAATAGCATAACCTTGTGCTATACTTGGCATAGTAATAGAAGATATTTAACAGGGAAGTAGTAGCAAATTCAGAATTGTGATCTAAATAAATTGTTATTGAACTGCCTTTGTATTCATTGCTTTTCTAGAAATTATCACATTATTGAGTATTTATCCTCAGTTTACGTTAAGATGAGATGTTCTGTAAAGCTCTTTTCTCATTATAGGAAGTTCAGTAAACTAAGAGTAGAATGGGCTAAATGGTGTTTGGAAGATAAAGATAAGAGGGGCGCATGATGTCATGTAGAATTCATGTTTACTCTTTGCTGAGCTACCAGTAACGAAGAATGATTTCATTTCTCATAGAAAGTGCTTCTCTCATTCATGGGTCGTACATATGGCATATGGCTTAGATAGGTAAATTTTTAGGTGTATATTATATAATCCGGGAATGTTTTTGTAGTCCAGTGCAAATGAAAGTGGAAAACTTGTAGTTAGCAGTGCTAGTAGCAACATGCAGCAGAGCAGTTTTAAATCAGTTACAGTTATTAATAAAGGGTAAGCAAAGTAATTGTGCCTATTCTGTTTTCTTATTTAGGGCTGTTACTCTCAATCTGACATCATTTTATTTCAAATGCATTGTAAGACAGGAAGAACATTGAGATAGTATCAAAACCCACTTCCTTTTATGTACAAAAATAAAGAGCTCTGACAGCAGAACTGGTACTTCTAGTTGAAAATCGATAGAACCTTTCTTGATAATAGGTATACCTTTCAGCCAAATAGGCACAGAGAACAGAACTTTGAAATTCAGTCCAATATTAAAACTAGTTTATTGATTTCCATGTAAAGTGGAAGAACTTAGAAGTTCATAGCTTTGGTTCCTAATTGTCAGACAGGAAACCATGTTCAGAGAAGAGCTTTATGGGATTCCATGCCAAGGTAAGGCGGAGTAAATCTAGAAAAAAATGATTAGAGTCAACTTTTTTGTTGCTTTTTTTTTTTTATAGGATCATAGCTAAGTGAAGTCTCTGTCTTTTCCCCCAAATAAAATACAAATATTGCAGCATGAAGCAAATATAGAAGTATTATTTTTATCTTCTGATAGAAAAAAGTTTTGTTAAATTTTGGCCTGCTTTTAAAATGTCTTAAAAGAAAAATTAATTATGTAAGATATACCTTTTGACTTACAAGGAATTACAAATTCTTTCCAGGGGCATGATCTAATGTTAATTTTATCGCTTATGCAGAGGTATTTTAAATCAGAAATTTGACAAATACTATGTTTGGAGTTATTTAAAATACCAAAGACCTGCCTGCCCTATAACATCATTTATACATGTAAGTTTACTAAATGAGGATGATTATTTATAGAAATGTCTCCTTTAAAAATTAGTACACTGTGGAGAAAAACTCCTTTGGGCAAAGTTAACTTATGTGGAGAGAGAGAGCTTTGAGAGAGATGTTCTCTTTCTTCTCTGGTGTGGTTGGTGGCTGAGTCAGAGGTTTTAGCTGTCATATATTAAGGATGGCTCCACTGTTAGGACTTGGATAGGTAGGGTACCCAGGTATCCTCTCCATCTTTGATTAGGGGATTGTTCGAATATTAATTTTAGCCACACCCTGCCAAGTTTGAAGGAGACTGCACTTGGAGTAGGAAGAGGGTACATAAAAAACTAAAAGTCTGTTAACTTCTAGAAATGAAACTACTCAAAAGAAAACTATTGTGAAAAAAGAACTCTCCCTTAAGAGAAGGATTACTGTTGATGAAAATTAAAACAGTTTGGATACTTCAGTTTTTATCAGTCTTTCAGCTGTTAATCCTTCAATTGTAGGAAGCTAAGCTTCACTTGTAATGTTACTGCTTCATTATTTCTGATAGTATTTCTTAAAAATTTTTTTTTTGTCATGTATTTATTTTTGACAGACAGAGACAGAGCATAAGTGGGGGAGGGGCAGAGAGAGAAGGAAACACAGAATCTGAAGCAGGCTCCAGGCTCTGAGCTGTCAGCACGGAGCCTGACACGGGGCTCAAACCCATGAACCATGAGATCATGACCTGAACTGAAGTCGGATGATTAATGACTGAGCCACCCAGGCACCTCTCTGATAATATTTCTGATGCTTCAGAGGGACCCATCAAATATCTTCAGGAAAAAAGAAAGTAGTCAGGGTCTATTTGCTAAGGCCTCTAATTCAGAGGCATCTAGCATGGATAGTCTGTATCCTTTTGATCTTGTTCAGTATAATCATCCATTGAAATGGAAAATTCTCAGTGGTGTAATATATCTGAAAAGTAGTACTTTCTGAACACGTACTCAGTGGGTGGTACCAGTTATCCAACAATCTGAAACTACTTGAGTAAACTATGTAAAACTGGCTTTAATGAGCCTCAAGTTCTGAAATTTATTTTAAATAGTTTTCTGAAAACAATCTTAGGCTTAAAAACTCATTTCTCTACTAGTTTGCTGGGTTTTAAAAATCAAATAGTAAGTAACTGCTGATCTTTTTATCAGAATTTGTTAATATTGTATCTATGTGTTTATATGAAAGCAAACATTTTTGTTTCTAATCAGATACTGAATATGTTCTCTAAATACAAGTGCTTTTAAGCTGTTGAGCAGTCCACATTGGAGTACCAATAGGTCAGGATATACTTGGGAAGTATTCTTTAGGCCATTAGTTGATTTATAAAACGAAAGAATTATCTCTATTTAAAATGCTTGCCACACTCACTCATTCTCCAGTACATATGTATTATTTGCCAGGTATTTGGGAAACCAATTTGAATAAGGTGTGGGCCCTATCCATAGCTAGGATAGAAAAAGAAGCAATTAGCAAATTAGTTTAATAAGTAACAAGTGTTTATATGTGTCATGTTATGGCAGCATTAGAGAAGGGAATAGTTAACTTTACCTGGGTTACTACGGCTTGTGTAAGCTATAGGATAATTTTTTTAATGTCTATTTTGAGACAGAGAGAGAGCATGAGCAGGAGAGGGTCAGAGAGAGAGAGAGGAAGAGAGAGAATCCCAAGCAGGCTCTGCAGCTGTAAGTGCAGAGCCCAACCAGGGCTCAGAGTCACAAACCATGAGATCATGACTTAAGCTGAAACCAAGAGTCGGATGCTTAACCTGCTGAGCCACCCAGGCACCCCGAGAATAATATACTTCCTTCCATTGGGGGTATAACCTCTGAGGAATACAGGATATATTATGAAAAAAAAAAAACATATATAAAGGCAAGAAAGTAGCAGCATGTGTACAGTGTTTTCAGGAAGCCATATGATGAAGTAAAGTTTGGGTGGAAAAGGGGATTTGTGGAAAGAAAGTACGGGAAAGAAGTAGGGATCAGACTTAATATTTAGTGCTAGTCTCCATTATTTATAGGGTATTGGTGTGCATAAAGTAATGTTTTTTTTTTTTTAATTTTTTTTAACGTTTTTATTTATTTTTGAGACAGGCAGAGACAGAGCATGAACAGGGAGGGTCAGAGAGAGGGAGACACAGAATCTGAAACAGGCTCCAGGCTCTGAGCCATCAGCCCAGAGCCCGACGCGGGGCTCGAACTCACGGACCACGAGATCATGACCTGAGCTGAAGTCGGCCGCCTAACCGACTGAGCCACCCAGGTGCCCCTAAAGTAATGTTTTTTAATGTTACTTTTGAGAGAGAGTACAAGCAGGGAGGGGCAGAGAGAGGGGGACAAGGATCAGAAGAAGGTTCTGTGCTGACAACAGAGAGCCTGATGCAGTGTTCCAACCTGCGAAACAAGATCATGACCTGAGCTGAAGCCCGACGCATAACTGATTGAGCAACCAGCGCGCCCCATAAAGTAATTTACTAGGAGGATTAAGAAATGTGGTATTCTGGATCAGAGAATAACAACCCTGCTGACTCTTTCAAATGTTTGTAGCCACATACCAAGAGGAACAAAATTTTTGTTTATAGTCCATTTGCTGTTGGTCTCATCCTTTTGTCCATTTAAGATATGAGTTAATATACTAGCTTTTTAAAAAATTTTTTTATTTCTGTTTTTAATAAAGTTTGTTTTTGAACGAGAGAAAGAGAGTGCGTGCACATGCATGAACATGCGTGTGAGCGAGAGAGGGGCAGAGAGCGAGAGGGGAGAGAGAATCCCAAGCTCCTTGCTGACAGTGCCAGAGCCCAGTTGCGGGTCAATCCCACGAACCGTGACTTGATCTGAAGACAAGAAAAGAGTTGGACACTTAACCAACTGAGCCACCCAGGTGCCACTTAGTTTTTCTGTTTTATTATTTTTTTCTTTCAAGTTTTTATTTAAATCGCAGTTAGTTAAATATACTAGCTTTGATTTGTTTTTTCTACTTACTAGTGTTTATTGTGATGTCTCTTCCTATTGGATGGGGTCCTCCAAATGTGGGGCAATAGGCATTGAAAGAATTCACCTGAGGCAGAACCTAGGCGATAGGAGTTTATTGACCACATTGCAAGGGAGCAGCAGGCAGGACCCTAGAGGAGAGGCTGTCTGACTTGAGGCAGTGGTTGGGGGCTGTTTTTAAAGGGGGGAAGGTGAGGAGGAAGGGGATGTATGGAATTTTTCCTTTTTTGGTAACTGTGCCTGGTTGTAAGTACCCCTTGGTCAGTTACTGCCTGTGGAGATTTGGAGATGGGTTGCCTGATGTCTGTATTCAGCCAAGGGGTTGCCTTGCTCTGCATTCATTGCTCAAGTCCGTTTCCTAAAAGCGGCCTTTACATTTACGTTAGTTCAATTCATTTCTGTTCACTGGTATATAGGTTAAAAGAATTTATTTCCATTTTACTGTTGAAAATCATTTGTTTTGAGTAGATTTCCTTAATTCAGGATGAGATTAATTGGTGACGTTAGTTGGTTTTATTTGAAGTTAAAAGTATAACTGGTAGTACAGAAGTGTGAGGGATTATTTTTCTCTAAGTGCCACTTTGCAAGATTAGGATTATAAACATGTCTCAGGCCTTGTTGGACCTTTGGGCCAACGCGCTGGTGTCCCAGCACTTAATCAGTAGGGATCTATGAAACCCGGAAAACGTTGGAATGGAGAGAAGGCAAAAAACATAACAGAGGTTTGCTTTCCCACTGCTTGGTTTGTGAACTGAAAAATCGTATGTACAAGCACACATACTATCTACCAAGAAATAAATGTAATTCGTTTTTTTAAAAAGATTATAAGCAGGGACTTGATGAAGTTAAAATGCAGCCTTAATGTTTATTTTTCAAACAGTGTCTTATTCTTAATATGTTCATCTTGTAGGATATAGCCCTAGGAAATCTTGGTTCCTTATTTTGTGACTGTGGGCACTATTCCCAAGCCCTTCCTGTACACCCCCTACCCTGCATCC
Organism: Herpailurus yagouaroundi; assembly: GCF_014898765.1. Lineage (NCBI taxonomy): Eukaryota > Metazoa > Chordata > Mammalia > Carnivora > Felidae > Herpailurus > Herpailurus yagouaroundi. The sequence goes on along the minus strand of NW_024412419.1, from coordinate 20,863,455 downwards.
TCCCCTCCTCAGCTAGCTGGTTTATTCTCAAACTTTTCATCACAAAGGACCATTCTCTCCCCCCTCCTCAATCCTTTGTGCACTGATACTTACGTAAAATACATAAAAAATGGCTCAGCAGTGTCAGATTTCTATGAAAGTGTCTAAATGCGTATTCTCACTGTTGTTATTTCTCTTGTAGCAGACCTGTATTTGAACGGCAATGGTTTAGCTGGACCACATTTAAACAGCAGTGGTTTAAATGATTTGTCAACCTTAGAAACTGTTGGGGATGCTGTATTTCTTTAACAAGCCCTTGTTTTGAAATGAGAGTGGAAAATAACTGCACCTCCATAAGTAAATAATTAACTATAATGATCCTTCACTAGCACTGCAGAGACATTATGCCATCTCTAGCCACTGCGCAAAAACTTCTGCCCCTTGTGTCAGTATAGATTAGTTTTACCTGTTTTAAAATTTTTGATTATATATATCCAAAAAAGTGCAGATATTGTAAGTGTACAGCTTGTTGAATTTTCACAAATGGGACTGCACCATGAACCAGTATCCAGATCAAAGAACAAAATAGCGTCAGCACCCCAGTGGCCCTCTCTGTGCTCTTGTAAGATTTCATCCAAATTCTTGTGTATCTTATTCATATTCCTTAAAAAAATTTTTTTTATTTTTAAATATTTTCATTAAAATTTTTTTCTCTTTCATGTTTACTTATTTTGGGCGGGGGGAGTAGGGACAGAGAGAGAGAGAGAGAGGGAGAGAGAGAATCCCAAGCAGGCTCCTTGCTATCAGCACAGAGCCCAACATGGAGCTTGATCTCATGAACTGTGAGATGATCTGAGCTGATATCGAGTCAGACGCTTAACCGACTTAGCCACCCAGGTGCCCCTATTCATCAGATTCTTAAAACTGAAGAGTATTCTATTTTATAAATATTTCCCAGTACCTCAATTTATTTATCGATTCTACCATTGATAAACATCAGGTTATTTCTAGTTTTTGCCTATTTTTTTTTTTTTCTCAACGTTTTTATTTATTTTTGGGACAGAGAGAGACAGAGCATGAACGGGGGAGGGGCAGAGAGAGAGAGAGACACAGAATCGGAAATAGGCTCCAGGCTCCGAGCCATCAGCCCAGAGCCTGACGCGGGGCTCGAACTCATGGACCGCGAGATCGTGACCTGGCTGAAGTCGGACGCTTAACCGACTGCGCCACCCAGGCGCCCCTAGTTTTTGCCTATTTTATTAACTTTATTGTGAATGCTTTTGTGTATGTCTCCCCCTCCCCCCCCCCCATTTCTTTTGGTATATACTTGGGAGCAGAGTTAAGTGTAGTGTGTATTACCAGACAGTTTTCCAAAGTGCTTGTACCAATTTATAGCCATACCAGTAATGTATGAGAGTTCAACTAATATTTCACATGCTCACCAACGGTCAGTCTTTTACATTTTAGACTTTGGTTACTGTGTAATAGTGTCCCTTATGGTTTTAAATTCTATTTTCATCATGGCCAACAGAATTGGACTCCTTTTCATTAGTAATCATTTGGATGGCCTCCTTTGTGCAATGCCTTTTCCAGTGTTTTCAATTTTTCATGGGTCATCTTTTCCTTAGTTCTTCATATATTACCTAATTGAATGTATATCTTATAAGTAACTTCTCCTTTGTGGCCTTTTTATTTTCTGAAAACTTTATTTTGATGAATACAGTTTCTTAATTTTAATATCATCCAGTACATCCCTAAGAAGATTGACTCTCCCACTGACACGAAGATAGTTTCTTCTGGTCCATAAAACACGTCTTAACAGATGTAAAGGAATGGGAATGATATAATGTCTGCTCTCGGACCGCAGTGAAATTAAACTAAGAGTCAGTAATAGAGGGACACCTGGCTGGCCCAGTTGGAGGAGCATGCAACTCTTGATCCTCAGGGTTGTGAGTTTGAGCCCCAGTGGGATATAGAGATTACTTAAATAAATACAAAAACTTTTAAGAAAAAAGAAAAAGAAACAGAAACAACACATTTTTGAATAACACATGGGTCAAAGAAGAAAAGAGAAATTTTTTAATGTTTTGAACTGAATGAGAATGAAAACACAATGTATCAAAAGTCATGGTATGCAGTGAGGAAAGCAGGGGTTAGAGGGAAATTTAGTTTAGAAAAGAAGAAAGATCTCACATTAGTAATCTGTGCCTCTACTTTGAGAGTGCAGAAAAAGAAGAGCAAATAAAATCTAAATTAAATCTAAGCAGAAGAAAAGAAATACTAAGAATTAGAGCAGAAATCAATGAAATTGAAAGCAGAATATTAGTAGAAAAGAATCAATGAAACCAAGAGCTGATTCTTTGAAAAGATCAATAAAGCTAAGAAAGCTAATTATCAATATCAGACATGAGAGGCCATCATTAAAGATCCCATGGACTTAAAAGGATAATAAAGGAATACTATGAACAGTTTTTCTTGTTTTTACTCTGAACAGTTTTGTGCCCACAGATTTGATAACCTAGATGAAATCGATCAGTTCCTTGAAAGACACAATCTGTCAAAACTCCCACAAGAAGAAATAGACTGTCTGAACAGGCCTGTGCCTGTTGAAGAAATTGAGTCAGTAATTACTTACCTTCCAGAACAAAAAAGACCAGGCTCACTTTGATTCCCTAATGAATTCTACCAAACATTTAAGGAAGAAATTATACCAATTCTGTATGATCTCTTGCAGGGGATAGAGGCAGGGGGAATACTTCCTAACTCATTCTGTGAGTCTAGCATTACACTAATACCAAAACTAGACATGAGAAGAAAACTACAGACCAATGTCTCTAATGAACATGGATGCAAAAATCGTCAACAGAATATTTAGCAAATTGAATCCAATGATTTATAAAAGGAATTATACATCACCACCAGATAGGATTTATCCTAAGTGTGCAAGGCTGGTTTAACATTCAGAAATCAGTTAATGTAGGGCCATCTGGGTGAGTTACAGCCAAAGTAGTTACCAGGAAACAAATCAGGGCATTGAATACCTTTTATCAATAAATAAAAATAATATACATACAACCAAGAAAGCTAGAAAAAAAAAAAGAACAAAGTAAAGCAATAAAAAGCTGAACAAAAGAATTAAAATGGAAATTACTGAATTTGAGAGGGGGACAATGATAGAAACAGTTTCAAAATAAATGAATAAAAGAGACCAGCTTCACTGACCTTTAAAAAGAGAAAAGATATACAAATTCAGATTGAAGTAAATACCAAAATAAAAATTTTAAACCACAAGACTTTTTCACAAGCTTTAAGAACTCAGATGAAGTGAGATGATTTTTGTAGGAAAACAGGATGCATAAAAATTGAACCCAGTAGAGATAGAAAATCTAAACAATAAAGTTTCATGCAAAGAGGGATATAGAAGAGCTCCCCTTCAAAAGAACACATACTTAAACAGAAATTCATTGTTCACAGACTATGTTTAAAGATCAAACAATCCCAGTGTTTTTAAAACTATTCCAGTGCAGGAAAAAAGGTCGTCCAGATTCTTTTTCGAAGTAAAATTTTAAAACTTTCCACAAAGTACAAAGCTGTCTTGTGAACGTTGAGGGAAGATCTTAAAGGTTAACATACAAAATCCAGCCATATGTTAAAAAAATTATATATCCTGGGGCGCCAGCGTGGCTCAGTCAGTTAAGCGTTGACTCTTGGTTTTGGCTCGGGTTGTGGTCTCATGATGTGTGGGTTCAAATCCTGCACACACACGCTGGCTGTGTGCGCATGCTCTGTCTCTCAAAGTAAATAAATAAACTTAAAAAAATTATATATCCTTAAAAAATGGGGTTTTAGGTTGTAAGTATGATTCATTACTGGGAAATCCACTATACTTTATCATATTAATACAGCTAATATGGAAAATCTTATCTCTGTACTTGCTGAAAAGGCCTTTGTGTAAATTCAGTACTCAATAAAATTGAGAATTGGTGGATACTATTTTAACATAATAACTTAGTCAAAAAAACCAGCATCTTAATGGGGAAACACCAGTGGCTTGCCCTTAGGTTAGAACAAGTCAAGAACAAGGTGCCCAGTATCTCAGTTCTTATATTCCAACACAAGTAAGCAAGAGAAAGCCATTGGAACAGTGAGCAACAAAAAAAGGGGAAAGCTGCTTCTGTGTGTAGATGACACATACAATTATGAATCTGACAGAAGAATCCGTGGAGATAAAGTCTGATAGAGAAGGGAATTTAGAGCTGTATTTTCCAAAACGACGAAAATGGATTCATTTTTCACACCATACTCCATGATAAATTTCAAACAAACGAGAGATACAATGTAAAACATGAAACCAAGTACTAAAAAGAGAAAACATGGGTGAGCTCCTTTTAAAACCTGAGAGTAATAAAACTTTTTAAAGTGTTGTTTCTGGAAGCATATATTTTTATCTGTTGACTTAGCAAACCCACCTCTAAGAATCAATCCTCAGACACTGTCGACAATACAAAATAGCATAGCTTAAGGCTAATGCTTCTCAATCACATAGATTTTATTATGACACAGATTCCTAGGCCCTACCTTCCAAGTTTCTGATTCAGTAGATCTAGACTGGGATCTAGTAATTTGCATTTACAACAGATTTTTTGCTACTGATGGTGTTTTTCTTGGTACAATACCTTAAAGAACCACTGATGAAGACATTGTAGTAATAAGAGCAAAAGACAAGAAAGAATGGACATACTCACCAAAGTCTGGTTGAAGGAATTATGGTACATCTGTACAGTGGAATTCGGTGTAGCTATTAAAAAAGGAATGCAGGGGCGCCTGGGTGGCGCAGTCGGTTAAGCGTCCGACTTCAGCCAGGTCGCGATCTCGCGGTCCGTGAGTTCGAGCCCCGCGTCGGGCTCTGGGCTGATGGCTCAGAGCCTGGAGCCTGTTTCCGATTCTGTGTCTCCCTCTCTCTCTGCTCCTCCCCCGTTCATGCTCTGTCTCTCTCTGTCCCAAAAATAAATAAAACGTTGAAAAAAAAAAAAAGGAATGTGGAAGATCTCTGTATTCTCTTCTAGAATGTTCCACAGGATATATTAGTTAAGTTAAAAAAAAAAAAATCAAGATTTTGAACAGCTTACAGTGCAGATTTGTTTTTGCTTAAAAAAAAAAAGTAAAAGTATTAAAATATATACACTATGTTTTCGCCAAAACAAAAATACAAGCAAACAAAAATGGAAGGATAGTTAATACAAACCATTTCCTAAAAGGGAAGAGAAGTAATAAAGTAGTGTAGATAGGGGAGGGAGCTAGGCTTATATGGAAGTAACTTGTTTCATTGCTTTACATAATTAAAACAAGTTTTTAAAGTGTACTTTCTAGAAATATGAAACAAAGCAAACTGAAGTATATGTCAAATTTCTGGCATAATGACATACGTAAGTTGTTTGGGATCTATCTTAGGTGTAGGAGTCCAGACACAAAGACATCTTAAACTATATTTGAGTGGTCTTGTTTTCAGTAATTATATTGGTACAGTTTCTTTGCAACTAGATGTATATTAGAAAAACATTAATAATTACAGTAATGTTATTAGGAACCAGGGTTATCAGGGAAGAAGGGAAGTGATAGAAGTATAAAATCAGAAAAGTTAAGTGACAGTCCTGTAATATAAAATTAAAATTTGTTATCTGTGCATGAATTTTTCTCCTTCTGAAAAAAAAAAAGACTTTCGGGGCGCTTGGGTGGCTCAGTTGGTTAAGTGCCCAACTTCGGCTCAGGTCATGATCTCATGGCTCCTGAGTTTAAGCCCTGTGGGCTTTGTGCTGCCAGCTCAGGGCCTGGGGCCTGCTTCAGATTCTCTGTCTCCCTCTCTCTCTGCCCCTCCTCCACTTGTACTCTGTCTCTCTCTATCAAAAATAAACAAACATTAAAAAATTAAAAAAAAAAAAAGACCTTTCTTGTTCTAACCATTAAAGTCCTAGAACCAGTGGTAACCCTGTAGCAAGTGATTACCCCCTTCGGTGCAGCCCATGGTCTTTTAATACCATTTCCTATTTGAAAGATATCAGTGGTCCTTGGAGAAGTGGCTGATCCAAGTTGGGGGAAAAAAAAATGCAAGGTTGCCTCGGACTCTTTCTTGTTAGATACCAAGGAGAAGCAGTTGGTTACTGCTGAGGCCATGTCCTAAAGATGGTTTACAACTTACAGGCTCTCACACTAACTCAAAAGGGGACAATCTGAGTGCCAAATTTGCAATGATTGTTTTTGATTTAAACATCTCAAATATATAAACATCTATGGATTGACAATGACACTTTAAAATCATTTTACATACTGTTACTTTTCTGAGATTGCTATAACAAATTAGCGCAAACTAGGTGCCTTGAAACATTTATTTTCTCACAGTTCTGGAGAATGGAAGTCTGAAATCAGGTATCAGCAGGGCCGCACTCCCCACAGAGGCTCTAGGGGAGAACTCTGTTTTTTGTATTTTTTTAGCTTCTACTGGTTGCTGACTTACTTGCCTTGTGGCCACATCACTCCAATCTCTGCCTGTCTTCACATCGCCTTCTTTTCTGTCTGTCCTCTGTGTCATTGGATTTAGGACACTGAGATAATCCAGGATGATCTCATCTCAAGATCCTTAACTTAATTCCATCTGCCAAGACTCTTTTTCCAAATAATGTGACATTCACAGATTCTGGGGATTAGGACATAGCTTTTTGGTGGCCACCATTCAGCTCACAACAAATACCCACTCATTCTGAAAACAATACTAGTTTGCAGGACGCCTAGGTGGCTCAGTCTGTGAAGCGTCCCTTGGTTTCAGCTCATGTCATGGTCTCACAGTTTGTGGGTTCGAGCCCCACACTGGACTCTGTGCTGACACACTGGGATTCTCTCTCTCTGCCCCTCCCCAGCTTGTGCACACACACACTTTCTTCTCTCTCTCAAAATAAAAATAAAAATTAAAAAATGAAACTATGCTCAGTTTGGATCTTAGCTATGCCCCTTACTGTCTGAGTGTTTTGGCAAACTCATTACATTTCCTGATATGTAAAATTTAGCTAATCTCACAATATACAGAAGAATGTGTATATTTAAATTTTTGCATAAATATATGTCCTTAAAAATCTCTTCATATTTTTTCTTTGTGTAGAAAAAGGTCAGCAAGGATGCCAACCCAAATACACTACTTAGTTATCTCTGAGGGGAGAATTGGAGGAGTTTGGGTGGGAATAGAAAGCGGACTTGGACCCACCTTAAAGGGTAGTTCAGTGAAATCCTGTTCACATGAACCTAACACACTATTAGATACACACAAGATACTTACTTTTGGTTCTTATTAATAAACTTGTGTGTGAAGACAGTGTAGCCACTAAAATGCAATCTGAGAGGGAAGTTTCTCAGCATGTGTTTAAATCTTGTTTGTTGTTTGTAGTTCTGAGCCTTAAATATATGTAAGTTAGGACAGTTTCATAGACGTTATGAGACCAGTACTTGGCATAAGTCAAATCTGGGAGATACTCCTTACTTGGTGGGTCCTGAAGTTTTTGTGATTTATTTTGGCTGGCTTTGAGACGTGTTTATGGTTTCATTTGTTAGAAAGGGCTTTTGCCTTAAGGGGGAACAGTCCAAACAGTTTGCCGTGGTAATACGGATAGCTTTTATTCTTCCTTTTTCAGGCTGCTAAGTGGAATTCTTATATTCTCTAAGGGAATTATTTTGTTTTCTGTTTATTTTTAGGCAGTATTTGAGGTAGGTAAGGAAATGCGTATTTTCAGATTTCTGCAAACCGTTGACGAGAAAGTGAGCATAGTCAAATATTAATAGTGTTTAACTTTATTTTCATTATGTCCCTTTAAAAACATCGGTTCAAATGAAAAAGATAGGCAATAACAAGTGTTGACAAGCATTAGAACCCTCATACATTCCTGTGGAATTATAAAAATGGTATAGCCGTTTTGGAAAACATTTTGACAGTTCCTCAAAAGTTAACCATAGACTTGCTGTAAGACCCAGCAACTCCACTTTAAGATATGAACCCAGGAGAATTGAAAACATCTGTCCAACATGAAATTGTGCTGATGAGTGTTCTTCACATCATGTTCAGAATGGCCAAAGACGTAAATGACCCAAGTGATCATCAGCTAATGAATAAACAAAATGCAGTGTGTGTGTACAATGGCATATTATTTGGTGATAAAAGGGAAGTATTGATCCATGCTCTGACATGGATGAAACTTCAAAACATGCTAAGTGAAAAAAACAGTCATGAAAGAGCACATATTGTTTGATTCCATTTATATGGAATGTCTAGAATAGGCAAGTGCATAGGGACAGAAAGTAGATTACTGACCTCCTGGGATTAGAGGCATAGTTAGGGGAAACAGGGGTGACAGCTAACCAGTATGGGGCTTTATCTCAGTAAAGCTGTTAGTTTTTTAAATTGGTCCACATAAGTAGACTGAGGATGTGGTTTCTTTTTGCTGCTCAGTTATCTCAAGAACTACCCAATTTTATTCTTGTATGATAGATTACAGTGAGCTTTTTTAAGCATCACACTTACTGTATGTCAGTTCTTTCCCATATATAAACCCTGTCATAAGGGTGGAATGCAAAGCCAATACCAAGTCTGACAAGTCAACCTTCTTAGTATTATCTGCTCTTGTCCTCTTGAAATGTTATCTATTGTGTATTCCTTTGTTAGGACATCTAAGAATCCATGGAAATGCTATTTTCCAAACATTGTGTATTCCAATGAGTCATGCTTCTGCACTTTTATATCAGGTAGCTACCTACCAACATACTTTATATGGTATCTTAAAGCTCTTTAGCCATAGCTAAATGGGATGCCATTTTGCTATCCAGGCCTTTATAGTCCAGCTGCCATGGAAAGGAGAAGGTGTCAGTAAGCATGCACTCTGTCAACACTATTCCAGAGTCATCACCAGCAGCAGCAATTATTATTTTATTATTAAAGTGTCTGAATCAGCAATTTCGTTATCTCTCACCATGAGCTGCATGCACTGCTGAACTTTACGGAACCTAAAACTGTAATTGCTATTTATTAGAAGAGGACAGGCTCTTGAAGGGGAAACCCTCATTCACATAAGACTGATGTTTGGCTCAGCTCTGATGGGGTATAAAACAAGTAGTGATGAGTAGAGAGGGGTTATACCCTGTGCAAACGTCCATTGCTACCATTAGAGGTATCCTACAACCCTCTCACACTGACTGGTGGGCCTGAAACTATTGATTTAAGAGATGAAGGAATATAAGAATTAAAGCTGTTCTAGAGTTTTTGAGGTGGAATGGCCTTATTGCCTTCATTTTAAAATAGGGAAAACTGGACCCTTTCTGTCAGCCCAGGACCCTTCTACTGTATCATGTTGTCATCAGATTTACCTTAAGACACACATACTGTACAACAGGCTCTAGAATCTTTTCTCAGTTTTATCTAATTTGATGACTCATGGTTTATATTCTTCCTTCTTCAATCTATTGAAAAATAAAAAAATGAAAAGTAGTGAATACTAACACCCATCCCTTCCCCGTCCTATCATCCTTCACTAGAGCTTTCTGAGGAAATAAACTTAAAAGGGAGGCTGTTGCAGTAGAACTCCAAAAAGAAGATCCTTCCCAAAAGTGTTTGGTCACAGTTCTTAATACAGGTAGCAGCATATGATTGGGGAAGGAATGGTGCTTGATAGCAACTCTGATAACCACCTTTTTTATTGTCATTTCCCCCCAACTAGTATCGTCTAGACTGTCACAACCATCCTCTCCCCAGTCAGGCTGCCCATCACCTACCATTCCAGCAGGTAAAGTCATTTCTCCATCACAGAAGCACAGCAAGAAGGCACTAAAACAGGTAATCATGCTAGTCTGTGTTTAACAGAAGTATTATGTTCTTGATTAAAAATGCATGATTCTGGAAGTCATTGACAATTTCTTGAAAGGACATTAGGTCCTTTTAAGGAAAAATTTCATGTAGTTTCCCAATCTGGATTTAGTAATATATGTACCTCTGTGTTGTAGGTTTGTGGTAGATAGTCTTTTTATCACGTTTAAAAAGCTCTTCATTTGTGGGGCACTGGCAGGCTCAGTGGTTGAGTGTCTGACTCTTGATTTTGGCTCAGGTCATGGTCTCACAGTTTGTGAGATTGAGTCCCTCATTGGGCTCTGTGCTGACGGTGCAGAGCCTACTTGGGATTCTCTCCCTCTCCTTCTCTCTTCCTGCCCTTCCCTGGATCTCTCTCAAATAAATAAATAAACATTTAAATAAAAAAAAAAAAAAAAGCTCTTCATATGTTCCTAACTTCCTGAGAAGCTTTTGTTTGTGTGCATGTTTGTTTGTTTTAATGTTAATTTTTGAGAGAGACAGTGTGAGTGGGGAAGAGGCAGAGAGAGAAGGAGACACAGAATCTGAAGCAGGCTCTAGGCTCTGAGCTGTCAGCACAGAGCCCAACGAAGGTGAGATCATGACCTGAGACACTCAACTGACTGAGTCACTCAGGAGCCCCTGTTTGTTTTAAATTATGAATAGGTGTTGAATTTTTTAGGTTTGTTTTCTTCATCATTTATTGAGATGATCAGGTAGCTTTTCTCTTTAAATCTATTGAAACACAGAATTCCATGGCTAGATTTTCTAATGTTAACATATACTTAGCTTTCTGGAGTAAACTCTACATGTTGTTACCTGTTTTTGAATACGTTATAGAATTTTCTTTTTTAAGATTTTTGTTGTTTTCTTGTACAGTTTTGGACTCAGGATGGTTCTAATATAATAAAATAAGTTGGGTAGCTCTCTATATTTTTCTAGATTTTTGGAAAACAATTGTAGAAATTATCTTTTTCTTGGAAATTTTTTAAATCTCACCTTTTAAAATTGTTCTAGCATTTCAGTTTCATCTATTTTTAGTGGTCTCATTTGATTCCTACTTTTTGAACTAATTTTAGAAAAAGGGTTTTTTTGGAAATTTCTCTTAAAAAATGGTCCATTTTACTTGATATTATTTTTATTTTTCATTATTTTTTAAGTTTGCTTAATTTGAGAGCAAGAAAGAGCATGTGGGTGCCTGCGCTTGAGCAGGGGAAGGGGCGGAGAGAGAGAATCCCTGTGAGATCATGATCTGAGCCAAAATCGAAAGTCAGAGGCTCAAGCAGTCCACTGAGCTAGCCAGGGTCCCCTCACTTGATTTTTAAAAATACGTATTTATCTGTGGGGCAGTTGGCTGGCTCAGTCAGTAGAGCATGCGACTCTTGATCTTGGGATTGTAAATTTGAGCCCCATGTTGGGTATAGATAAAATCTTTAAAGAAAATTGTTTAAAGTTGTGTGTAGCGTTCTTTTATGTGTCCTTTTTGTTCCTCAGTGTTGTTCGTTAATCATGTATCTTTTTTCCCAGTGCTACTTAGCCATCCATCTATTTTGCTGGGCTGTTCAAAGACCTAGCTTTGAATTTTTTAAATGCAAAATGATCTATAAATACAAACTCACTAGTAATTAATGGAACCTTAACAGACTACTTTTATCCTCAGATTGGTATACACAAGAACTTAATTTGTAATATCAGGCATTGGCAGGTATGTAGAAAAATGTCTAATGGCAGTTTGACAGTGGAATATAAATTATTTAGAAAGAAATTTTGTGATGTCTGTTAAAATTTTATTTTATTTTTAAAGTTTATTTCTTTATTTTGAGAAAGAGAAACATAGAGCATGAGCAGGGGAGTGGCAGAGAGAGAAGGAGAGAGAGAATCCCAAGCAGGCTCCTCACTGACAGTGCAGCCATGAGGTCATGACCTGAGCCACAGTAGAGTTGGAGGCTTAACTGACTGAGCCATCCAGGCGCCCCTGTCTATTAAAATTTTAAAAAAGCACATATCCCATGACTAAGCATTTGAACATTTTGGAACTTAGGTTAGGTAAATACAAATAAATACACATATCAATTACACACACACACACACAAATATTTGTGTTAAAGTTTGTAATAGCAAAAACTTGCAAGTAGCCTAATATATATCAGTTAGGGAATTCCTTATGTAAATGATGGCATATCTATATGCTGGACAATTATGCAAGATTAAATGTCGGTAATATGGTTGTTTTATATATATAGACATGGAAGCATCACCACACTATAATGTTGAATCACTGAAGTTATATTACAACATGTAGAGCATGATGCCGTTGATAAAAAATAAATACATATCTGCAAAACAATATTATATTTTTAGTAGAAATACACTCATAATGTCAATGTAAAAAAAAAGCTCAATATGGAAAAATAAATTGATGTTTGTAGTTATCTCTGAAGATTAGGGACAAGACTGAGTGATGGTCAAGGGAGTTTAGCTTTATGTGTGAATTAAATGGTAAAGATCATAATCATGTGTTATCTATATAATTGAAATTTTAAAAATTATGTAGATCTTAAAGTATTTAAAGCAAAAGTGCTTTTTTATTAAGAGTTTCAGAAATTCAATAACATTAATTGCTGTCTGCCTGGATAATAAATACAATATTTTATTTTGTATAAAAATACAAAATAGCACTTGTATTTTTATAAATACTTTGGAGGATTTTAAGAAGTATTAGATGGGGCGCCTGGGTGGCTCAGTCAGTTGAGCGTCTGACTTCCGGCTCAGGTCATGATCTCGCCGTGTGTGGGTTCGAGCCCCAGGTCGGGCTCTGTGCTGATAGCTCGGAGCCTGGAGCCTGCTTCAGATTCTGTGTCTCCCTCTCTCTGCTCTTCCCCTGCTCGCTCGCTCTCTCTCTCTCAAAAATAAATAAACATTTCAAAAAAAAAAAAAAAAAAGAAGTATAAGATGCTTTTTTCCACAGGAAAAGACAAGTATTTTCCTAAACCTTGTTAGATAATCCACAACATGTTTACTACTCCTGTATTATTACACTCCTACAATCCCAAGGGTCAAACGTATTGGAAGAATTCCAGTATGGGAAATTATGTAAATAAGGTTGGTGGGATGTAAAGTAAGGCCTTGCCTTCAGTGTATGTTTTGTATGGTATTAGATGAGGAAAAAATTAGTTCAACATAAGTTATCCTTTATGACAATGAAGGGTTGTTTTTTGCTGTTTGGTTTTTAATTTTTTTTATGTTTATTTATTTTTGAGAGATAGACAGACAGAGCACGAGTGGGGACAAAGGCAGAGAGAGAGGGAGACATAAAATCTGAAGCAGGCTCCAGGCTGTGAGCTGTTGGCACACAGCCTGACTCGGGGCTCATACCGTGAGATCATGACCTGAGCCAAAGTCGGACAGTTAACCGACTGAGCCACTCAGGCACCCCCCGTTTTTTAATTTTAAAATAGAATTAGGAACACTGTTTGTAAACTACTGAGGGAGAAAAAGAACTGAGTACACTTCCTAAATAGAGAGGCTATAAGTTACTCTGTTTCCATCATGTGTCTGAATTTATATGATGACAGTAGGAATAGATGAGATCAAATGGTTGTATTAAATTTTGCACTAACCTAGAATGATCTAGATATTGTGAATGACCAGAACAGACTCTATTGGCTGCCACCCAGGAAGTGTATAAACATTTTCTGTTCTGATTGCAGAGAATGAAAGATAAGCTAATCAGAAAATGCCAACTTTTTTTTTTAAGTTTATTTATTTGTTTTGAGAGAGACAGAAACAGCATGAGTGGGGGGAGGGGCAGAGAGAGAGAGAGGGACACAGAGAATCCAAAGCAGGCTCTGGGCTGCCAGCCTGGATGGAGCTCATGTGGGGCTTGAACCCACGAAACCATGAGATCATGACCTGAGCCAATGTTTTTTATACATTATGCGCCTGCTTGCCTGCTGTAATGTTGTAGGTGAATGTAAGCCAGATACCTGACTCACTCAGTTACTGTTTTCCCTTGACAGCTTAGTCAAGATCAGTTGTCGTATAGCAGGGATGAGTGTAAATGTGGAACCGGAAGGAGAAAACTATATTGTGCGGAGGGAATGGGAACCAACCGTCCAGTTATTCCACACTTTTCTGCATGATGCTCTGAAGTTTGAAGCTTAAACTGGCAGTTTAGTAAGGTCATAGATTTCCAGCCTTTTCTTGAAATGTATCTTTACTTTCTTAGTTTCTTTTTTTTAACCTTGAGTTAAAAAGTTGCCTTCATGTATTTTCATGACTAAAATCTGAGAAGTTAACTGTCTTTTTATTCATTATTTAACTAGTTGAGTGTAGTGTATTCTAGAAACAAGCTAGAAACGTTATAGAAATAAAAGTAATTCTGAAATAGCCAGGAGGAACCACACTGTTCTTAGAACCAGTATTTTCTAGGGTCGCCTGGGTGGCTCAGTGGGTTAAGCCTCTGACTTCACCTCAGGTTGTGATCTCGCAGTTTGTGGGTTCGAGCCCCGTGTCCAGCTCTGTGCTGACAGCTCGGAGCCTGGAGCCTGCTTCGGATTCTGTGTCTCCGTCTCTCTGTCCCTACCTTGCTCACACTCTGTCTTTCTCTCTCTCAAAAATAAACCAACATTAAAAAAAATTAAAAAAAACAAAACTTTTCTAACCTTTATTCCCTTCTGTATATTGCATTGCTGTAAATTGCAGAGGATTTGGCCATTGGGCCAAATCTTACTGCTCTTACAGTCGATCAGAATAAGTAGTTATTTACAACCTTTTGTCCAAATGTATCACCTCTGAAATATACATAAGCTAAATGTTTACGTTTGTACGTAGAATTAATGCAAGTGGGATTGTACGTAGAATTAATGCAAGTGGGAATCTTTTTGGTGGAGGGTTTAGAATTTGTTTCCAGAAATGATTGAAAACCTCTAATTTGCTGCTGCAAATATGGAAAGTCCATGGCTTGCTGGTGATTTTTAGGTTCTAAAAATGTTCGTGACTAATTCTCACATTTATCTAAAGGAGTAATACTGCCAAAAAAATACTCAGACTCTTAAAGTATCATTCAGGCCTTGTGTTTAACTGGTTTAATTTAGGTTTTGTTTACTTTGATAGCTTTCAAAGAAATTGAATGATCAGCATGCTCCTCACCACTTAAAAAGCAGTCGTTTGCTTTTTGCTATTACTAAAAACTGATTTGTTTTTGTTGCTCATAGCCAGTTTTCTTTTTATAGGCTCTAAAACAGCAACAGCAGAAGAAGCAGCAGCAACAGCAATGCAGGCCAAGCATGTCCATCTCCTGCAACCAGCCTCTCTCCCTGAAGACTGTCAAAGCAACCAGTGACTCTGTATCTGCCAGGCCTGGTAGGCAGATTTGGGCATCTTTTCAGTGGAAGTTCTTTTTCCCGTATTTTTGTGTTGTTTTTCCACGTTTGGATACCATATCATTTATTTTTAAATTGCTGTATTTATGTACATAGTCTGTTACTGCCAAGTCACCAATATAAATCCTTTCAGGGTAAATGGGAAAATTTACACAAAATCATTGTGCAGTTACAAAAAAATACATCAATGAGATTTGCATGTTAGAAAGAGATCAGTGACTGACTTCCAAGATGTCTAACCTAATAATATATTTGGAAGCTTCTAATCTGTGATCTTAAAAAGCTGATATTGCCAAGACACTCAGACCAAACTTCACCCATTTTCTCCTTTAATGATAAAATGTCTTCCTAAGAATATAGGCTACCTTTGAATTTCCATTGGATATAAAAACAGGCCTTTGGATTTTTGTTGTAGTTTGGTTTTGTTTTTCCTCTAAACTGGGTTAGATACAGACTTTGTATTTTATTACACAATTCATTTTGATGCTAGCTGATTATATGGGCCTGCCAAATTTAAACTGTGTCTTGTAGGGGCGCCTGGGTGGCTCAGTCGGTTAAGCATCCGACTTCAGCCAGGTCACGATCTCGCGGTCCGTGAGTTCGAGCCCCGCGTCGGGCTCTGGGCTGATGGCTCAGAGCCTGGAGCCTGTTTCCGATTCTGTGTCTCCCTCTCTCTCTGCCCCTCTCCCGTTCATGCTCTGTCTCTCTCTGTCCCCAAAATAAATAAAAAACGTTGAAAAAAAAATTAAAAAAAAAAATAAACTGTGTCTTGCAGAGCTTTGTATTTTAGTTAGGAAGGAAATTTACCACCAGAAGCAAATAATGTGCTTCCTTCCAGAAGGGAGTTTATTTTATTTTTTAACTCTGAATTTGCAGACTCAAAACGCATGTGCAAGGTCACACTGCCTCATGTTTGAGGCAGTTTTAGTTAGTGTTGAATGATTTAATTGTTTGATGGATTTCTGTCTGTAACCTCAGTGTCACCAGTCTTTGATATATTTTTTTCTCTTAGCAATGTGGGAAGGAAAGCCATCTGATGGCCAGTCAAGCAGCCCTCAGAACTCAAATTCTAGCTTTTCTTGTTCAGTTCAAGTGGAAAATCCCTTGCTAGGCTTGGGGAAGAAGTCATTCCAGAGGTCTGACAGGCTCCACACAAGTAAGTTGATTTACAAAGACGGTTCTGCATCTTAATTTGTCAACTGTGTGTTTGAAATTCAGCAGCTGTTTTGTGGTTTAGTTCTTTTTCTGACAATAGGTTGCTTTGTCCAGCATTATTAGTGTCTTATTTCTGTGTACAGAAAGATAGAAGGACTTATAATTAAACACAGAAAACTGACCCTTTTTTCCTGCTCCCTTTGAAATCCCACTAAGATGAGAATATGGAAATGCAAAAGATTAAATCCATAAGGGTGACGAAAACAAGGAGACAACAGATGGGCAGGCAGTGTCAACAAATTTTGAAAGATGAAAACGGGATGGAGTTTTTCACAGAGCTGAGCAACAGATGCCAGTAATAAGCAAGCCAGTTAAGTCTGCAGAACACCAGACAGGTTCCAGAATAGCAGATGACCATGTGTCATAATGGAGAAGGGTGAATGAAGCCCAGGGTTGAAAAGAAGACCTTTTGTGAAAGTTCGTAAGAAGCAGATTGATGCTTCACCCAAGCAGGAGACAGGAGATTTGTTTTGAGGTGAAATGAAACCATACAGACTTCAAATTCAAAGATACTACTCATGGCTAAGGGCAGATAAGGAGGCAGTGTACTGAAATCGGGGGAATAAAGAAAAATACAAATACCAATAGTGATCCTTCTGCTTGGCTTCCAGAATGCTAGTAGGAAAGCATATTTCTGCCACCACTATTTCCTTCCTTCCAGCCCCACCTGTGTTCCAGCAGGAGATGGATGGGTTGATACCTAAAGAAATTGAATAGCCTTAGAAGAAAGTCTGCAGCCAAATTTATAGATTGCAGTCTAAAAAGAAGCTATCTTGATCACACTTTTGTGGAGCTCATCAGTCTATAAGACCTACCTACCTATGTACCCAAAATTTCCGGTTGACCCTTTTTTAAAATTTAAAAAAAAAAAAAAAAAAAAAGTTTTAATGTTTATTTATTTGTGTGTGTGTGTGTGTGAGAGAGAGAGAGAGAGAGAGACAGAGACAGAGACAGAGACAGAGAGAGAGCGAGAGAACACAAGCAGGGGAGGGACAGAGGGAAAGGGAGACACAGAATCTGAAGCAGGCTCCAGGCTCCGAGCTGTCAGCACAGAGCCTGATGCAGGGCTTGAACTCACGAACCGTGAAATCATGACCTGAGCCAAAGTAAGATCCTCAACCAATTGAGCCACCCACGTGCCCCAGGCCTTTTAAAAAAAAAAAAAAAAAAAAAAAAAAAAGTTTATTTGTTTACTTGTGAGAGAGAGACAGAGAGAGAATGTGTGCACCCAAGTTGGGGAGGAACAAAGAGAGAGAAAGACAGAATGGAAGCAGGCTATAGGCTCCAAGCTATCATTGCAGAATCCAACCTGGGGCTCGAACTCATAAACCCATGAGATCATGGCTTGAGCCAAAGTCAGATATTTAACTAATTGATTGAGCCACCCAGGAGCCCCTCCAGTCAGGCTTTTTTTTTTTTTTTTTTTTTTTCCAATTGTGATTGTTCACAATCACCTTTGAAGACGTCTATCATGAGACACAGAATCTGAAATACAGATACAGAAGAAACAGACAATTCAGTAAAATTTAAAACAAGCAACTTTAAAAACTATAATATCCACAGAAAGAAATAAAAGATGATATTGCATCCATGAAAGAATAGACTACTATTTTAAAAATCAGAAAATAAAGAGTTCTCGGTATTAAGTAATAATGTAGCTTAAATAAAAAATTATGATGGAAATACTAAAAGGTAAAGAAATTTCTCAAACATAGGGCAAAAGAGAGATTCAAAAGGAGAGAGAATGTAAGAAAGTTGGAATACCAATCTAGAATGTCTAATGTCTAAAATAGTATGACCATCAGAGGAGCACTTGGGTGGTTCAGTCTGTTAAACGTTGGATTCTTGATTTCGTCTTAGGTCATGATCTCACAGTCATGAGATCAAACCCTGCATCAGCTCTGCACTGGGTGTGGAGCCTGCTTAAGATTCTCTTTCCCTCTGCCCCTCTCCCTTCCTCTTTGTCTCTCTCTCAAAAAGAAAAAAATAAAACATTTTTAGGTTTGCCTGGGTGGCTCATTCAGTTAAACATCTAGGTCTTCAGCTGGGTCATGATCTTGTGGTTTGTGAGTTCACAGCTTGGAGCCTACTTCAGATTCTGTGTGTGTGTTTGTCTCTCTCTTTCTTCTGCTCGCATGCTCATGCTCTGTCTCTCTCTCCTTCAAAAATAAACATTAAAAAAAAAATTGATAAGATAGTAGGACCATCAGAAAGAACAAAAATTGAACAGGGAGTAAGATAAAAGAAAAATAATATAAGAAAATTCCAGAAACAAAAAAAAAAGGAAAAAATTCCAGAGAATTGAAAGTCAGAGATTCCAGAGTAAAAGTACACAATTGGTGTCAAGAAACATGAATAAAAAGAAACCCATTCCAAGGCACATTCTTTTGAAATTTCAAAGCATCCAGGATAATGAGAAGATTCCAAAAAAGCCTCCAGAGAGAAAGAAAACACTTCGTGTACAAAGATGTAGGAATTGGGATGGTGAACATCTCAGAAGCAGAATAGAAGCTAAAAGATAGTGTGGCAATGGTGATAAAATTGGAAGAAGTCATTGTATACCCACTTCTATGTTCCAGACCCTTCCACACTATTAAGTGTGAGAACAGAATTAATAATATTTCAGACAGCTTCTTTGGGTTTTTGTTGTTGTTTGATTTTACAGATTATTTATCAAAATAAGTAAGAATTCCTGAATTCCAGAGGTACCTGGCTGGCTCAGTCGGTAGAGTACTCAACTCTTAATCTCGGGTTTGTGAGTTCAAGCCCCACATTGGGTGTAGAGATTATTTAAAAATAATAAAATCTTTAAAAAGAGAAAAGGGAGAAGAAAGAATTCTTGAAATCCAACACTTGCCTTTCTGGGATTGGTTTAAATTTTAATTATGGTGTTTTTGGAAAATTGTGCTACAATATGGATACCTAGAGACATTTCCAGTCCCATAGGAGCTGTGGCTCAGGTGTCCAGGCACCTGCAGAGAGCAGAACCAATCTAATTTGTTTTTGCTCCCCAAGAAGACACTTAGAAGTGAGGTGTAAGGCAGGCAGGAGAAATAATTTGAAGATTACCAGGCACAGTATAAGCGATGAAATTAAGAGCCGAGTCAATAAGTTGCTTGAGGTGCCCGCTTCTTTGCCGTCCAGCAACCGGACAACTTCTTTGTAAAAATCAGGTTTGATTCTGGGTGGATTGTAAAATGGTGCATTTGTCTTTAGATGCAGTATCTGCCGTGAACTGAGCATACCCTTTGATCATCAATTCCACTGCCAAGGATTCAAAATATTCATTAATTAAATAACTACTTATAGAAGGTATACTAATATGCCAAACACAAGTTCCTAGTGATGTGGTGATGAACAAAGTTCCTTCCTTATGGAGACTATATTCTACTTAAATGCAGTCAAAGTCACAATTTTAGTATCTTCATTCAACTGCAGTAGAAATGTAAATGTAAAACATTGAGAAATTATGGACTGCAAATTTCTGGCTTGCATACTAACAAACTAGGAAAAATTAACCATAAAAAAAAGAAAGCATGGTGTATCTAACTTTCACCTCATGGCCAAGGAGTAAATGCAGGTTCATCTCCTCTCATGCAAATAAGCATTAATGGAAATAATATGGGAATTTTTACAATACATGCCACAATGAGTTTTTTTTTGTTTTTTTTTTTTGTTTTTTTTAATTTTTGGGACAGAGAGAGAAAGAGCATGAACGGGGGAGGGGCAGAGAGAGAGGGAGACACAGAATCGGAAACAGGCTCCAGGCTCCGAGCCATCAGCCCAGAGCCTGACGAGGGGCTCGAACTCACGTACCACAAGATCGTGACCTGGCTGAAGTCAGACGCTTAACCGACTGCGCCACCCAGGCGCCCCAGCACAATGAGTATTTTTTAAATCAATGGAAGAAGTTGTACATTTTGTGTAAAATATAAATGATAAAACTAAATTAGATAATTTACACAAAACTTTTTTAGTTAATATTGGTATAGTTTGTTGTAACTTCATTAAAATTAATGGTATATATTTTTATATCCCAGATTCAATCAGAAAAATAAAGATAGCTGAGATATCAAGTATAATACAATAGAATGTGGCAACCTAAACTGAAGGAAAAAACAAACAAACCAAGGTCAACTTTTGACTTTTAAGAGGACATGAAGTTTAAATTCTAAAAATGAGCCAGTTTGTCTGAGGCACATAAAAATATCCATGGGCACTATTTGATCAATAACAGAACAGACTAATTTGTAACTCCTAAGTCTTAAGGAGTTAGGTTAAAATCAATGGGGTGCCTGGCTGGCTCTGCCGGTAATACATGCAACTCTTGATCTTGTGGTCATGAGTTCACGTCCCATATTCGGCGTAGAGCTTACTTAAAAAAAAAAATTTCAAGTTTTAACTCCAGTTTGACTCAGATGTGAAGGTACAAAATGAATGCAAAAATAATGAAAACTGTTCAAGGAATGCTGGCACTCTCATTTCATCGGTCACATGGGGAAGCAATAGTAGGATGTTGCTCTCAGTCCTTGGGGCCATTGCAACATTGTTTATGCAAACCAAATAATGATCACCTCTGTGATCCTCAGTGGGTGCCTAATTAAGTTAGTCATAGTATGTATGTTGGAATATGGTGCAGCTTTTTAAAAAGAGTTTTGTAGGTGATAGTTTGGAAAGATGTTTAAGATATTCTGTGAAAGAAAAGACTAAATATAATTTGTATGTATATTGTGATTTCATTTCAAATTAAAAATGTCATTTTTGGGGTGCCTGGTGGCCCAGTCCGTTAAGCATCCTACTCCTGATTTCGGCGCAAGTCATGGTCTAACGGTTCATGGAATTGAGCCCCTCGTTGGGCTCTGCACTGACAGCACAGAGCCTAATTGGGATTCTCTCTCTCTCCTGCCTTCTCTGCCCCTCCCCTATATGTGTGCTTGTGTGCACACTCGCTCGCTTGCTCTCTCTCTCGCTCTCAAAATAAATAAACTTAAAAAAATATAAAAATATAAATAAAATGTCCCTTTTGGTAGAAAGCTGGGAATGTAGAAGCCTTTACTTTTCATTTATATATTTTGGTACTATTTTAATTTGGGGGATATTTACCTTTATCTCTCAAATTCTGTTTTTAATATCATCCAATTTGAAGTTTTAAAATTTTTTACTGTGATTTCTTCTCTGTCCCAGGAATTATCTTGAACTTTTAAAATTTTTCTTAAGGGTGCCTGGGTGACTCACTTGGCTAAGTGTCAGCTCGGATCATGATCTCACAGTGCGTGAGATCAAACCCCACTTCAGGCTCTGTGCTGACAGCATGAAATCTGCTTGGGATTCTCCCTCTCTCTCCTTCTGCCCCTCTCCCCTGCTCATGCGTGCGCGCGCTCTCTCTCTCTCTCTCAAAGTAAATAAACAAACTTAAAAATTTTTTATTTTCTTAAAATACATAGGGATTTGCGGGCACCTGGCTGACTCAGTGAGTAGAGCATGTGAATCTTGATCTCAGGGTCATGGGTTTAAGCCCTACACTGGGCATACAGATTACTTAAAAATGAAGTCTTTAAAATACAAATATATAGGGATTTTTATGTTCCTGTTATGAACTTTTAACTTAAATACCTAGTAATCAGAGATCATGCACTGTATGATACCTGTGCCTCTACACTATACTGATAAATAACAGACTCTGGAGCCATGATGCCTAGGTTCAAATTCCTTCACTCTAATCAGTGGTACAATTTTGGGCAACTTACTTGCCATTTTGGACCTCACTTTCTTCTTCTGTGAAATGTATAGTAATAGTTTCCTACTTCATAGGGTTACATGAAAAATAAATGAGCTAACACATGTCTATGTTTAGAGTAGTGCCTGGCACTTACGAAGCCTTACAGAAGTGTTTACAGCTGCTATTATTGGTCATTGTAGTTATGATTACTACTAATATTATTTGAAATTCACTGAGACCTGATTGTGCTCATTCCTGATGATTTTATCCCCATCTTTACAATCACATTCTTTATTTTTTTAAATCCTTTTATATAGCGCTATTTTGTATTCTATCTGTGACAGTTGCATTAATAGCAGTACTTTTAGGTCTAAACCTTTTATTTTTGGTTTCTGTTGATTCTCTGTCATAGTGGAGTGTCTGTTGGTTTGTCAGGGTAGTCTGTGTGAGATAACGCTGGATCTTAATTTGTAGGAATCCTATGGGCCTAACTCTTTCCGCTTAAGAGAGATTACTTCTGGGGGCACCTGGGTCACTCAGTCGATTGAGCGTCTGACTTTGACTCTGGTCATGATCTCGCGACTTGTGTGTTCGAGCCCCGCGTTGGACTCTGTGCTGGCAGCACACAGCCTGGAGCCTGCTTCGAGATTCTGTGTCTCCCTCTCTCTCTGCCCCTCCCCCGCTCGCTCTCTCTCTCTCTCTCTCTCTCTCTCTCAAAATAAAAACATTTAAAAAAATAAAAAAAAATAGATTACTTTTGTTTCTGCTTCATCCAGGAGCAGACGTTATGCACATTCAGGGTTGTGTAGCTTTGTGCATATGTTTCTAAATGTAGAATTTCTGAGTCTTATATTCCTGTGCACATTAAAATTTTGCTGTATATTATCAAATTTTCTTCTAATAAAATTGTACTCATTTGGGCCCCATCAGCAGTATTTGAAGGTGGTCTTAGCTGTTTCTTTGTGTAATCTCATCACTGTATTGCAGTATTTGCCATTTTGATAGACAAAAACTGTTCATTGGTTTTACTGGAATTTTTAAAATATTAATATCGTAGCGTCTGTTTATGGTTAGTCACCTGTGAATTGCCTGTAATCCCCTGTGCTCATTTTTCTCAAGGTGATTATCTTTTTCATTTTGATTTGTAGATGCATTAAAAATTTTTTTTAATATCTAGCAACCTATTTATTTATTTAAAGTAAGTTCTAGGCTCAGTGTGGGGCTTGAACTCATGACCCTCAGATCAAAAGTTGCACGCTGTGCAGACCAAGTCAGCCAGGTACCCCATATCAATTCACTTTTAATATGGAGAATCACAAAAGTTTTGTCATGGCTTGCAAATATTTTTGTCAAGTTAGTCTTTCGTTTATGATATTTTTTGCCATTTACATTTGAAACTTTTTGTACTGAAATCTGTCCGTCTTTTGAAAGAATATAACCTTCTGATTGTGACCAAGTTTCTTGAAACCACTAAGCTATTCAGTCATAACATTTTTAGGTAATGAAAATTGATGAAAGAATTCCCATGGAAAGGGAAGAAGGATCCCAATATGATTTATTATATAGATTTGAATTTTTCTGGATTTTTTTTGATCATTTTGCGTATGTGCCACACCTTGCTTTTTGTTAGTCTTGGAAGAAAATTTCTAAATACCGTAAGTGTTCCCTTCTTCACAGCGTGCTATTTAAAGTAGTTACAACTGTCATTTTTTTGCACTGCAGAGCAAACTGTACTCTAGATAGAAACAGGAACGTAAAGGAGGCCTAAATGATTCTTTCCCCTATTTTTATAGGGCAAATGAAAAGGACTAAATGTGCTGAAATTGATGTTGAGACACCAGACTCCATTCTGGTTAACACAAATCTACGAGCACTGATCAACAAACACACCTTTTCAGTCCTTCCTGGAGATTGCCAGCAGCGACTGCTTTTACTCCTTCCAGAGGTGGATCGTCAGGTGCGTTATTTTCAAGCATAAGCAGTTTTCAAAAACCCTTCTGAGGCTTTCTTCACTCATCCCCTTTAGAACTCCTTAAGACTTTTTAAATAGCTTTTTCTGTATGCTCGTAAAGAAGTGGTGTCAAAGCTACTGAACAAGAAATAAGAATATTTTTATGGAAATGTTCTTAAGAATTTTGCCCTGTAAGTCTTACAAAGGAAAAAATCTCATCAGAATGTCAAAATTGTGGAATAAAATTTGTGTAGCTATCATACTCGGTAGGCATTCATTGAATACAGTTCAGGAAGAAGAGTTGTCTTATTTCGGACATTAAATAGGGGTTCTTGAATGGATTTTTTGAAAAGGGTAAGAGTGTTAATTATTTTCATTATTTTGTTAGATTTTTAAGAAACAAACATTTATTGTTTTCATAATAAAGAACTTTAAGGGGCACCTGGATGGCTCCGTGAGTTAAGTGTCCGACTTGGTTTCAGTTCAGGTCATGATCTCACGGTTTGTGGGTTCGAGCCCCTCGTTGGGCTCCATGCTGGCAGTGCAGAGCCTGCTTTGGATTCTCTCTCTCTCCCTCTCTGTCTCTGACTCTCCCGCACTGTTTCTCTCTGAAAAAATAAGTAAACTTAAAATATTATATATATATATATATATATATATATGAAGAATTTTAAAAGCCCAGTAATTATGTTATAGTCTTAAAAGAGATAGCTAGAAGAAATACCAAATTTGAGAAGAGTCTAGGAAGAGACCAGGGAGATTTAGGTCAGGAATTAGGTAACGATCAGAGACTTAGGCTTTCATCAGAGAAAGAGTTACTTGAAAGTCCCCCCCCCCCCATGTCTAATTATGTTTCCTCCTCTATAATAGGACCGTTTTGATTTTCTAAGATTTATTCAATTCTGAGGGTTTTTAAATTCTGAGTTTTTGTTTTTTTAGTTCATTATTTCCAAGCACATACTGTGTTCTAAGTAATCTGATAGGCCCTCTCCCATTTTTCCTAATCATTATAAAAACAAGATGAGAAAGAAGGGTTTTCCCTAGTTCACAATAAAAAAACTAAATATATCCCTCTAGTTTATAGTAAGAGATTAAAGGAGAGTAAGTAAGCTACACACATTATCCTAGCTAATTGACTATGTCAAAACAAAATATTTCTATTTTTGAAAATTCTGAAAATCATCTTTCTATTCAACTGCATTGATACCACTTTCAGTCACCTTGTGCTATGAGTCAGCACATGTGCAAGCAGGTCAGATTCTATTTTCAAGGAGACCAAGTAAGTCAGGTGCTGGTAGTAACCAGCAATAGGGACAAAGAAGTAAGTAAGCTGATCGTCCCCAGCTCCTGCCTTCCCCACCTTAACACTTCTTGGAGAAAGTACAGTGTTTGGGATGCCTAGTTTTTGGTTCGAACAAGTTAGGAGGCCGACATTTCTGCAAAGTTTTTAGAGAATTTCTCAATAAGGATTGTTCTCATCTTTATTTTACAGACTTAAGTTATTAGGTTGGGAATAATAAGATGGGACCTAACTGAGGGCCCATCTTTAGAACTCTAGTGCAGGTTCCTTAGAATGGTCTTTTGACTAATGGTCCTTATCCTGTTTCAGAAGGAGGACTGCCACATACAGTTTTAGAATTAAAAGGTATCTTGAACGTTATCTATTCATCTTCCTATAGAGTGCAATCCTGTGGGGAATTTTTTTTTTCAATGTTTATTTTATTATTTTTTTTTTTTTGAGAGAGAGAGAGAGAGAGAGAGACAACATAAGCAGGGAAGGGACAGAGGACCTGAGGCAGGCTCCATGATGACAGTAGCGAGCCCGATGTGGGGCTTGACCTCACAAACTGTGAGATCATGACCTCAGCCAAAGTTAGATGCTCAACCGACTGAGCCACCCAGGTGCCCTTGTGGGGAATTCTTATTGGGGCATTAGTTGGACTTATTTGATTACAGTGGGAACACACAGTAATTTGAGAAATAATGTCCTTATCTATAGAAGTATGGAACTCAAATTAACTTCACTGTCAGATGCAGTTTGGAGTGTTTATAGAATTCTGGGTATTAGTAGGATGAAACATTGAAAACAACATTTCTGTATATGGAATGCCCAGCCACAAAGTAGAAAAACATTATTTAAACCAGAGGAAAGAATATAGGAGGGGACTGGAGCACTCTTTAGGTATATTTGAAGGTCTGTCAAATGAAAGAGGTAAACTTTTTTGTGTTTCCAGAAAGCAAATGTGGAGTTAAAATAACATTTTTCTTTTATTTTTTTTTAAAAATTTTTTTTTTCAACGTTTATTTATTTTTGGGACAGAGAGAGACAGAGCATGAACAGGGGAGGGGCAGAGAGAGAGAGGGAGACACAGAATCAGAAACAGGCTCCAGGCTCTGAGCCATCAGCCCAGAGCCCGACGTGGGGCTCGAACTCACGGACCGCGAGATCGTGACCTGGCTGAAGTCGGACGCCCAACTGGCTGCGCCACCCAGGCGCCCCAACATTTTTCTTTTAACAGTTGGAGCTGTTAAAATGGAGTGACCTGTGATGGAGTAACTTGCTCATCACTGAGCTATTCAAGCAGAGTTTGGCTGACCTCTTAGAGTTCTTATAAGAGTTCTTATAGGGAAGACTATTAGTTCTTATAGGGAAGACTGTTAACCCCCTGCCAGCTCCCTAGAGTACAGATCAGCAGTCAGCAAACTGTAGCCCATTGGCCAATTTCAGCCCACAACCTGCTTTTGTAAATAAAGTTTTATCGGCACATAGCCACTTAACATTAGTTTACGTATTGTTTGTAGCTGCGATCATGCGGCAAGGCAGAGTTACGTACTTGCAACAGAGGCCCTATGGCGTTGCAAAGCCTAAAATATTTGCGGTCTCTCCTTTAACAGAAAAAAGTTCACCAATTTCTGCTCTAGAGCTAGGGGAACATAATATGGGCCCAGGTAGGTGTAGAAAGTGAGTTTCTCAATCTGTAGGATGTCCAAATAGTTATAAATTTTCTTCAGAAAATTGTTTTTGACCACATTTAAACTTTTAATCTATCTAGAATTTTTTTTGTATTGCTCAGAAATTGGGATTCACCTTTATTTTCCACTGAATAACAGCCATTTGTTCCTCCACCACGTATTTAATGTAACGATTTTTTTGTCACGGTTTGAGATACCATCTTTGTTATATATTTTATTCAGTTGTATGCAATATGTGTTTACATGCACACCTTCCTCTTCCACTCATTTCTTTATTCCTTTTAACGCTAGTAATAATAGTTTTGATTATAGTGGCTTTGTGTGTGGTATGTTTAATAATTGGAAAGGCGATTTTTCTCATATTTTTCCATATGTACTTCAAAATCATTTTGTTAATGCAAAATCTGCAAGATTTTTCATATCTTGTGTTTTATGTCCTTAAATAAGATTTTATGGTTCTAAACCAAGATAGGAAATCCAAAATCTCTAATATAAAGAACCTTAAAACCTTTTGGGAAGACATCACAAATCAAACCAGTAGATTGATTGAGGGAAATATTTTTAATATATGTTCTAGTTTTACTAAGAGTACTATGTAAAAGATTCTCACAAGTTAATAATAAAAATAAGCAGCCTCATAGAAAAATGAGCAAATGATAAGAATTTCACAAGATGGCAAATCTAAATATTTTTTTTTAATTTTCTTTAAAAAAATTTTTTTTTTTTAATTTTTTTTTCAACGTTTATTTATTTTTGGGACAGAGAGAGACAGAGCATGAAGGGGGGAGGGGCAGAGAGAGAGGGAGACACAGAATCGGAAACAGGCTCCAGGCTCTGAGCCATCAGCCCAGAGCCCGACGCGGGGCTCGAACTCACGGACCGCGAGATCGTGACCTGGCTGAAGTCGGACTCTTAACCAACTGCGCCACCCAGGCGCCCCTAAAAAAATTTTTTTAATGTTTATTTTTGAAGGGGAGACAGACAGAGAGAGAGAGTGAGAGTGGGTAAAGGGCAGGGAGAGAGGGACACACAGAATCCAAAGCAGGCTCTAGGCTCCAAGCTGTCAGCAGACACCGATGTGGGGCATGAAATCATGAACTGCAAGATCATGACCTGAGCCGAAGTTGGACACTTAACCGACTGAGCCACCCAGGCGCCCCGCAAATCTAAATATTAATAAACATGCAAAAAGGTGAATAAAATTCCAGTAGTCAAGGTAAAGGAAATTACCATTTCAAACCCATTAGAGTGGCCAAAAAGAAAATAGTCTGGTTAACATCTGTTGTTCATAGGATAAGCATATATTTCTGATAGAAATATGAATTGTAGCCTTTTTGGAAAATAGTCTAACAATCCCTGCTTACACACACAATATTGCTTTGCTTTTAGAACTTACTCCACAGAAATAGGAGCACTGGTATGTTCATCTTTACCAGAATGCTAATTGCAGCTTGGTTCATTATGGGAAAACATTGGAAACAAGGTGTATGTTTATGATTAAGAAACTGGTAAATGAGGGCACCTGGGTGGCTCAGTTGGTTAAGCATCCAGCTCCTTGATTTCAACTCAGGTCATGATCTCTCAGTTCGTAAGTTCAAGCCTTGTATAGGGCTCTGTGCTGACAGTGCAGAACCTGCTCAGAATTCTCTGTCTCCCTCTCTCTCTGCCCCTCCCAGGCGCTCACTCTCTCTCTGTCTCTCTCTTAAAAGCAAAGCTAAAAAAAAGAAACTGGGTAAATGAAATGAGGTGCATACATACAATGAAAAAATATGCAGCTATTATAAAGGCTAACATTGTGCCTGTTGACTTGGAGAGACTTCCATAGTGTATTACGTGAGAAAAATTAGATTCAGACGAGTGTGTGTAGATTGGTCACAGTTTTACAAAACAAATAATAAACCTCTCAAGAAAAGAACTTCTTAGATGTATATGTATTTGTTTGCAGATGATTCTTTGAGTAGAATAAATGGGAAATGGAATTGAGAGTAGAGGAAGAAGGGAGGAGAGGTAATCAGGAAAGAAATTTATTAGAAAAAAGTGATACATGATAAAACAGGAGTATCCGTAATAGGCAGTATGGTATGATCTAGTCATGTTTCTATAAAATTAAATATATATGTATAAATGTGTATACATTCTTCTCTAAAATAAAGTCAAATTCCACAAGATACATTTGGCTCTCATTGTTAGCTTTTCTTGGCTTGTTCTTTGACCCAGGTTGGTCCAGATGGTCTGATGAAGTTAAATGGCTCAGCCCTTAACAATGAGTTCTTCACTTCAGCAGCCCAAGGCTGGAAGGAACGACTCTCAGAAGGTAAGTGTTCTACCCTGCATGCTTCCTAGGTTGTATATGCACTTGGAGCCACTGTGAGGGCATATTGGCACCTCTCCGCCTCGATGAGTTTTTGAGCAATTTTGGTAGGCAAAGGACAGGATGTTTCCATGGGCTAGAGGTAGCTATCCTGTGTGAAACACTACACTGACCTTTATCCGGAGCCTGTGTAACCAGGTTTTAGCTCCAGATGGAGTCTAGCAATGTTTCTTCAAGAGTTCACAGTCACCTGGGAAACTAAAAAAAAAAAAAACAACAAAAAAACAAAAAAAAAACAGATTTTTAGGCCCTAGTCCTAAAGATTCTGACTTAGTGATTCTAGGTTAAAATGAGATTTTACTAAGCTCCTTAATAAGTGGAGTGTAAAATTAGAGTTACAGTGCTGTATTATGTTTGTTTTTCAGTTACACATGGAATACAAGCCAGCACTTGAAAAGTCATAATGAATTTATGACAAGGCATAGCTTAAAACAAGTGTGAGAAACTTTAAAATAAATAAATTTATGGGGCACCTGGGTGGCTCAGTCAGTTAAGCCTCCAACTTTGGCTCAGGTCACGATTTCATAGTTCATGGGTTTGAGCCCCACGTCAGGCTCCGTGCTGATGGCTCAGAGCCTGGAGCCTGTTTCAGATTCTGTGTCTCCCTCTCTCTCTCTCTGTTCCTCCCCCGCTCTCACTCTGTCTCTCTCTCTCAAAAATAAAATAAACGTAAAAAAAAAAAAGATTAAAAGTAAATACATTTGTAAGGAGAGCAATTAGGAATGCTATTCATCTGACTTTTTGTCAGATCTCTAGCATTTAGGGTTAACTGACAAGCTAATATCTACATTCACTGCAGTTGTTGACATTTTCCCTCCTCTTGTTTTTGTTCTTTTCGGAGGCAAATTCTGTCCTCTTTTTTTTTTAAATGGTTAATTTTTTTGTGTGTGTTTATTTATTTCTGAGAGAGAGAGTGGAAACAGGAGAGGTGCAGGGGTTGGGGGGCCAGAGGACTGAAGTGGGTTCTGTGCTGACAGCAGACAGTCCAGTGAGGGGCTCGGGCTCCCAAAGCGTGAGATAAATTATGACCTGAGCCAAAGTTGAGCCTGACGCTCAACCAACTGAGCCACCCCATTGCCCCTAGGGGACAAATTCTGTGTAGAAAGGCTCTCTCACTGATTACTTTTTTTCTGAAAGAGCTAAAATGATAAAAGCACTATAAAACATATACATTATCATTACCTTTAAGAATAATGTGGTAGGGGCACCTGGGTGGCTCAATGGGTTAAGCATCCAACTCTTGAACTCAGTTCAGTCCTTGATCTCAGGGTCGTGACTTCAAGCCCTGGTTGTGAGTTCATGCCAGGCATGAAGCCTACTTAAAAAAAAAAAAAAAAAAAGAAGAAGAAGAATTTGGTAAAGGGCTTATACCCTGCCCTGCCCAACCGCTAGTTTTTTGAAGTAGATGTTAACGATAGTGATACCTTGATTAGTATTGGTGTTAACTATTATTAGCAGTGTTAACTGCATAGGAGCAGTCACTGCTATACCTAGAGTCATGTGAGCAGCAAAAACTTTGTACACGTGTGAACAGAATGCAGTACTTTCTGTTCCTCATTCTGTCATGCACAGTGGACTCAACAAAAAAGTAGTTCTCCTTTGGATTCCGGCAGACAGATTCCTCTTTTCCTACTTATATGACCAGGATTGTGTCCTCAGACACTTTCCCTTTCCGTTTTCTTACCCCCAAGAGACCTTCAACTTCACGTCTACCATTGCTACCTCTTACTCCTTGGTGTCCTGGGTGGTAGAATATAACAGAGAGCAATGTTTCCAAGCCGCAGCTTGAAGGTGGCCTACCCAGCACATTGGAAGGTTCTCTGCTGATGGAGTGGGAGGACTGAAGGCGGCTGGTAGTATGTGCACGTAACTATCATGTTCCGAGCAGCTGGGTGTTTGACATGTTGAATGCCTCCTCGCCAAGGCGCTAGAGTGGCACAATTTCTGGGACAGCTAGAAAACTGGCAACTCCTAAATAGCTCCTCTCTTTTTACTGGAGCCTCAAATGCCTCTGAGCGGGGCCATAGCTGTTCATTATGCAGTAGGAGATAAAGGGCATAAAATACAAGTCGCCTCAGAGAAACAGAGCTTTAAAATAATAAAATACTCAGTGGCATTATTTAACTGAAAACATATGATGAGAGTCATATCAAATTTCCAGTGGAAATTAAACATGCAAGGTTAGTGATAAGGGAAATCTGTAGAGAAATGATGTTTGGTGTTGGAGGGAAGTGCTACAAGGAAAGCCCAGAGAAAAGGCACAAGTGGCCCAGCTGAGACCGAAAACTGCATGGAGTGGTGCACAAGTATTTTTATTTCACCTGATGGCATTTAGCTGCTCCCTTCCAGTGAGGAATTTTGAGAAATTTCTGTTAGAATTCTGGGAAATTTCTATTATTTTCACATGATGGTATTTTGACTCCTGCACGAGTCTTTTGTAATCTGCGAAGTTAAAAAATGGAAACACCATATTTCTATTGAGTATCCTTTTTGAAAATTTTATCTTATTTTATTTTGGTACATTATAGGTGAGTTTACACCTGAGATGCAGGTGAGAATTCGACAAGAGATTGAGAAGGAGAAAAAAGTAGAGCCATGGAAAGAACAATTCTTTGAAAGCTACTATGGTCAGAGGTAATATCAAGACAGGTTCCATAAACAAAATGTTCATTCCTACATATATGTCACATAGTGTTTCATCTTACTACCTTTCTAGAAAATCTGGTCCTCAATTTCCTTCTATTTTTTTCACCAATTCTATTTTAGGAAGAATTATTTTCTTTTTATGAGTCATGGGTGCCCAGAATTGGATTACTTGACTCTTAACACATTACTATTGTGGGTGGGATGGTTTTATTTAAAAAAAAAAAAAAAAAAAAAAAAAAAGGTGTTATCTTGAATTAGAGTCCCTTTCTTTGAATAGGGTGAATAGTTCTTCCAGTGACTTTATAAGTTAAGAGAATACTGAAATCCTGTACATCTTTTCTAGTAGTTAATTATCATCCCACAAGATGATAATTTATCCAGAATCACTGAGGAATCCCATAATATGGATCATTATGCCCAGTGCATCATTAAACAGTTTCTTCTCTGTATAAGGCCCTCTGGGAGATATTCATAGCTGAATCAAGATACAAACCCTGTTCTCAAGGATATGTTGTCTAAATTTTTTTTTTTTTCCTAACAAAAAGTCCAAATAAAATTTTAAAGGGGATATTTAAATAGATGGCAGTGGAGCTGTATTGTTCGAAGTAGAATTGAACATCCAGATTCTGTTGGTTTGGCTCCCTTCTTTCCTTCTGCATACCTAATGGCAGTCCTTAAGAACACTCATACCCAGAGTTTGAGAACTAATGGCTCTTTTCCTTATCTCCAAGTAGTTCATTGATCCCCTTTATGGTCACTTAGGAAGTAATTCCTCCTGAGATTCAGAGTCTCACTTATTGGGGCGCCTGGCTGGTTCAGGTATTAGGGCATGCAACTCGTGATCTTGGGGTTGTGAGTTCAAGCCCCACGTTGGGTATAGAGATTACTTAAAATCTTTAAAAAAAAAAAAAGAAAAGAAAAAGAGTTTCATGTATTGATATTTCTCCACTCTTGGTATGAGCTCTGAGCCCTCCCTCCTTAGGCAGATAGAGCATTGTAGCAATTCTTGGGTTTTTCTGTTTTTAGCTCTTATTTTTTGCCAGCTTTTATAGAAGAACTGTTTTTTGGTATTGTATAGTTTTGTTGTTAGCCATTGTGCAGTCCTGATTGAAGTCACCAAAGAGGGTGCCTTGCTTTTGCCTGTTTAAACAATATTCTAAAACATTAGGAGTCTCTAGTGACTCCTACTGAGTAGCTTAGCTCTAGGCCACAGTATGGAAGTCCTATCAGTTCACTCCTGGGATAGCTCAGAGGCATTGGTCTCGGAATTATAGAACTATACTAAATGAAGTTTAAGCAGGCTTTCCAGAAACTCCCAAGTTCTAATTTTCAATGCTTGGAGAGTGTTGACAGCCAACTCCTGTCTCCTCAGGGGCCCTTAGATTTCTTGGGCCAGCCTTTCTCAGGTGCTGCAGAGCAGAGTTGATCAGGGTGCGTGGGTCTTGGCCTTTTTTCACTTCCCTTGTGAGTAGTCTGTGATGCTTGCTTCTAGACAAGGTAGCCCCTCTTACATGCAAAAGTAATGATAATAATTAACACTGTTGAGCTTTAATATGTGCTAGGCACTGTTCTAAGTACTTTACATGCATTAACTTAATAACACCAATAGTATCAAGTGATGAATCTCAGTATATAACTGAAGAAAGTGAGGTACAGAAGGCTAGTGACTTACTCAATTTCACATGGATCTTATCAGAGCCAGGATTTGCATCCAAGCACTCGAACTCCAGAGCTTCACTAATGATGATAATAGTGAAAGATAACATGTGAGGAATACCTCCTATGTGTCAGGGTTCCTTCTAGGCATTGCCATATACTATTATCTCATAATGCTTTCAATAACACGAGCCATTTCTCAACTAGAATATTTTTTTCTTCCACCTTTTAGTTCTGGCCTGAGCCTTGAGGATTCAAAGAAATTAACAGCCTCGCCCAGTGATCTCAAAGTAAAGAAAACCCCAGCAGAGCAACCAAAATCCATGCTTCCTTCAGAGGCCTCACCTGCCAGTACAGTCCCAGTGATTCCCCAGTTAGAGTCTAAAGAAGAAGTGGCACAAGCACCATCCCCAGTAAGGAAGGAAGAGCATGAAAGCCAAGATCTGGTGCCGCCGAACTTGAAGCCCACAGAGCCCCTATTGTCCTCAGCAAGCAATACCCAAGAGCTTGGCGGCACTCTTCCCATCAAGTGCCCTAAGGATGATGAGCTCTTGGAGCAGAAGCCAGTTGCCTCTGTTGAACAGGAGTCTGAGAAAGAGAATCATCTCACTACAGTTTCTAATTACAACAAAGATGAAAGCCAAGGAGCTTTAGTTACGTCCCCAAACAAACCCAAGAGTCCTGGGGTGGATAAGCCAGGAATGAAGCCCATAGTGGAAACAGGTCCACAGGAGACCAGTATGAAAGAACCTCCATCAGCTCTGACCGATCACAGCCCAGAGAGCCTTAAGAGGAAATCTTGTCTCCTCCAAGAAGAGGCCCCTGTGAGCTGGGAGAAAAGGCCGCGTGTCACTGAGAATCGCCAGCACCAGCAGCCATTTCACGTCTCGCCACAGCCCTTTCTCAGTAGAGCAGACAGGATCCAGGTGCGAAAAGTACCGCCTCTCAAGGTAAGTGAGTGGGAAGAATTGAGTTTCTGGTCATACTTCTTAAATTTCAAGTCATTTGTGTTATTTCTTAATGCAGAAGCAGTTGTATATATTTGATAAGCATGTAACTGTGGTCTTACACGAATAAAATTATTAATAAACAGGCATTTAGAACTCCATTCCTACAGATCTTTTAGTTTTTGAGTAAGTAAGGTACCTGCATATCTAATGTAGACTACGTCCGTCCACCCACCCACCCCTGCTGGCTACTCTTATATCTTAAAATAGTTTACCGATAGTATTCTGTCTCATGTGGCAGAATAAGAAATATGATAAGAGAAGGAAGTCATCGATGTGATTAAAAGATCTGTCTTTGGGGCACCTGGGTCGCTCAGTTGGCTAAGCATCTGACTCTTGGTTTTGGCTCAGGTCATGATCTCATTGTTCATGGGTTTGAGCCCCGTGTCTGGCTCTGCACTGATAGCGTGAAGCCTGCTTGACATTCTCTTTCTCTTCCCCCCCCTCTCTGTCTCTCTGCTCCTCCCTTGCCCTCTCTCCCTCTCTCCCTCTCTCTCTCCAAATAAATAAATACACTTAAAAAAAAAAAAAAGATCTTTGTAGCGAGAGCAATGATATTTAAGTGTACCTTGGCCCTTTTCTTACTGCCATAACTAATTTGATGTTCTGTGGCTCTAGAACTACCTTTAGTTCCACCTTTTTTTTTTTTTTAAGTATATTTACTTATTTTGAGAAAGACAGAGATAGTGTGAGTGGGGGAAAGGCAGATAGAGGGGGAGACAGAATCCCAAGCAGGCTTCACACTGTCAGCACAGAGCCCGACATGGGGCTTGAACTCAAGGAACCTTGAGATCGTGACCTCAGCCAAAGTTGGACGCTCAACAGACTGAGCCACCCAGGTGCCCCATCTTTTTAAAGGAAACATTTGTGGCTGCCTTGAGTCACTGCTGGTTTCTTGAGAGAAGGTTTCTTCTTAGTAAGGTGGAATAGCCTTGCTAAGCTCTGCTGCTTAGGATATGTCATTAACTTCCATGTTAGTGTTATATTGCTGCGTATCAAATCTTTCACATTCAGAAAGCAGTATCGCTAAGATACTATATAAAGACTGCTTTTAACCAATAGTGAGCCCTTTAAAGCCCAAACACATTTTTTACTTCTGATATAAAGGTTTAGTAATACTTGGCCTTGTGCTTAATATCAGTTTGTAATCCATTTATTCATTTGATAAATAGTATCTACATTTTTATTAATGGTATTTATTAATACTGTTGTGTCTACTATGAACCCAGGCACTGGGTATTATTCATTCATATTAGGATATAAAGAGAAAAATAATCCACATAGAAATACTCCCCCCCCCCCCCCTTTTAATTTAACTTAGTTGAACCAAAGTTGTTCTTTCAGGAAATATCCCTTAGAAACTTTCATTTGCTAGTACTTGACCCATTTCATTTACTACGTGATTTCCCTCTCATTTTGCCTACTACTAATTGTATGACATTCTTCATGACTTCTTAAAAAATTTTTTTAACATTTATTTATTTTTGAGAGACAGAGCATGAGCATGGGAGGGGCAGAGAGAGGAGGAGACACAGAATCTGAAGCAGGCTCCAGGCTCTGAGCTGTCAGCCCAGAGCCCTACGCAGGGCTCGAACTCACAAACTGCGAGATCATGACCTGAGCTGAAGGCGGATGCTTAACCAACTGAGCCACCCAAGCGCCCCTCTTCATGACTTTTTAATTTTAAGATTTATACACTTACAAATCTCACCCTTTTAAAAAATTTTTTTGAGACTTTTCTATCATGAATGCTTTGCCAGAGAGTGTGATTTTTATGAAAATCACTTTTACTATTCTTACAGTACCGTGGCTTGATTCTTTTTTTTTTTTTTTTTTTTAATTAAATGCCCTAGAACATCTGTAATAATTATTTGTTCCTTTAAACTCTAGCAGCTACTAGGAGGGGCCAGACTTTGATGCATTCTAATGAACTCTGATAGCTTCTGAAGTATAGTTTCAAATATGAGTCAGATTCCTTTCAGATACAATATTTCATGATATGAAAATCAGTGGTTTCAAACCTGATAAAAGCATTTTTCCCTAGGGTTCTAATTTGTAAATTTTGGGATAAGACTCAGAGCGCATATAGTTTTAAAAAGCTCCCCAAGTAAGTTTAAAAAGCTCCCCAAGTAAGTATTAAGCCAGCCAGGGAGGAGAATGACTATAGCAAACATATATATTATGTGCATCCTTCCTCATGGGATGGGCAGAGTGGGGTGCGTCTGTGGATTACACACTGTCTCTGTCTTCCAGTGCTATCTAGAAGCCTCTGTCATTGAGATAATTCAGCCTCTATGCTTAAGTGTGCATGGGTGTATGTGTGTAGAGCAGAAGAGAGCAAGAATTTTTCCTTGGACCTTGGAAGGAGTGCTAGGAAGACAAAGACAGTGGTATGCTTCTCACACACACACTTTTGAAAGCACAAATACCGTAGAAAGGTCTGTATCGTAAATAATAAGCAGTTGTGAGTAGTAATGCCATTAGGAGGGAGTTGTATTGGGAAAAGCTGTATGGGGATTTGGGGTGGACAGGATGTCGGGGGAGGAGAGACTTTGGCACCACTCTAAGAGGTGGAAGGACCCTGGAGACGAAACCGTGTTGCTGTCTCCGCAGTCTGGTCTCTTGGCCATGGACCTGCCACCATTGCCACTGGTGTTGTGCAGTGTTTACCCTACTGGGAAAATTCAAGTGTTGATGAAGTTCTGTTACTCTTGTAAGTGAAAACTAAGCTCTGGCGTTTTCTTTTTCTCCCTCCTTCTTTCAGATACCTGTCTCCAGAATCTCCCCCATGCCTTTTCCTACATCGCAGGTCTCTCCCAGGGCTCGTTTTCCAGTCTCCATCACTAGTCCTAACAGAACAGGAGCCAGAACTCTTGCAGACATCAAAGCAAAAGCCCAGCTGGTCAAAGCACAGAGGGCAGCAGCCGCCGCCGCCGCCGCCGCTGCCGCCGCCGCCTCGGTTGGAGGGACCATTCCAGGACCTGGCCCGGGGGGTGGACAAGGTCCAGGAGAGGGTGGTGAAAGGAAGCCTGCTAGAGGAGGGAGTCCAGACTCAGACAGAGCCCGTGAACCCGGAAAGGGCCCCGCACTGGAATTGGCAGGAACTGGAAGCAGGGGAGGTACGAGAGAGCTTTTACCCTGTGTTCCAGAGACTCAGCCCCAGTCTGAGACCAAGACCCCAGACCAGGCTCAGCCTCATAGTGTCTCTGGAGCACAACTACAGCAAACCCCCTCAGTGCCTCCAACACCTGCCATCAGTGGAGCACGCACAAGTGTCCCATCACCAGCCCACACTCACGCACCCCCACCAGCTGTAGGGAAACTGAGTAATGAAAAACTGAATCCCACCAGGGCAACAGCCACAGTGGCCTCTCTTACCCACCCACAAGGGCCCAATGATTGCAGACAGGAGAAAGCGCCTTCTGCTCCGACAGATTCTGCTCTCCTCTCTGGTGCCTCGCCTGTTCGTTTTGCAGCTGACGGCACAGTTGAGCCCAGAGTAGGTTCTAGTAAGAATATACCAGACCCTTCAGCCTCGGCAGAGACAACTGCTAGTACGTCAGTGGATATGACTCCCTCTCCTTTAACATCTTTATTGACAGCAGCCACTTTAGAAAAGCTTCCTGTACCCCAGGTCAGTGTGACTGTAGCATCTACCGGATCAGCTCCGTCCTCGAGCACTTTGCCAGTAGCTTCTAGCCTTAAAACTCCAGGAACTTCTTCAAATATGAATGGACCCATTTCAAGGCCAAGCTCTAGTATCCCTGCGAATAATCCTTTGGTCACTCAGCTGCTTCAGGGCAAAGATGTTCCCATGGAGCAAATTCTGCCCAAACCTCTCACCAAAGTTGAAATGAAAACTGTTCCACTGACCACAAGAGAGGAGCCGGGGGTAGGAGCCCTCACAGGCACCAACGCAACAGAGATCAGCAGAGAGGAAGTTAGTGAGAGGCAGTCTCGCCCAGCTCTACAGCCGCTGGGTAAAACCTTGCAAAATAAGCAGCTCCCCCAGGTTCCAAGATCCCTCCAGCTCTTGACAGGTAAGGATCTGAGGGACTCTAGCATTGACACACACCAATACCAGGAAGGACTAAGTAAAGCCACTCAAGATCAGATCCTTCAGACTCTCATCCAGAGGGTTCGGAGGCAGAATGTTCTCCCGTTTGTGCAGCCCTCCCAGTTCAGCTTCACTCACTCAGGTTTCCAGTTAGAGGATATCTCCACAAGCCAGAGGTTCATGTTGGGTTTTGCTGGCAGAAGGACATCAAAGCCTGCAATGGCAGGTCACTACTTACTTAACATTTCCACCTATGGCCGGGGTTCAGAGAGCTTTAGGAGGACCCATTCTGTAAACCCTGAAGACCGTTTTTGTCTAAGTAGCCCCACTGAGGCCTTGAAAGTGGGATATACAGACTGTAAAAATGCAACAGGAGATAGTAGCAGCGGCAAAGAAGAAGATACTGATGAGGAAAGTACTGGTGATGAGCAAGAACCCATCATGGTGAAGGAGGAGCCCCAGGCTTCCCAGGGTTCTGGCAAGTGTGAAGCAAGTTCAGGACCCCGCAGTAGAGAGACCCCATCCACCAATGATTGTTTAGCAAAAAAGAATGTGAAGGCGGAGACACCAGTGCATGAGCAAACCACTTTAAGCAAGGAGAATTACCTGTTCCCTAGAGGCCAAACATTTGATGAAAAAACCCTAGCCCGAGATTTTATTCAGGCAGCACAGAAACAAATAGCTCATGCAGTGAGAGGGAAGACGATGCGTAGCAGCCCTGAGCTTTTCAGTTCTGCTCTCCCTCTGACTGCAGACAGTCCCACCCATCAGCCTCTCCTCCTTCCACCACTGCAAACCCCAAAGCTATATGGAAGCCCCACACAGATTGGGCCAAGCTACAGAGGCATGATCAATGTCTCCACCTCGTCTGACATGGACCCTAACTCTGCTGTACCGGGGATGCCTGACTGTAGCCAAGTGTCTAGCAACGTAGGTGATGTCATGTCCTTTTCAGTGACTGTCACTACTATCCCTGCTAGCCAAGCTATGAATCCCAGCAGCCATGGCCAGACTATTCCTGTTCAGGCCTTTCCTGAAGAGAACAGCATAGAGGACACACCTTCGAAATGTTACTGCCGATTGAAAGCCATGATCATGTGCAAGGGGTGTGGAGCGTTCTGCCACGATGATTGCATCGGCCCCTCTAAACTTTGTGTCTCCTGCCTTGTCGTTCGGTAACGAGACTAGAAAGAGAACATGCTGTAAAGGAGGCAGGAAGGGAAGGGTTGACGAGATGTGTTTTTTGCATCCTTTGGGAATCACAGAAATAAATAAGGAGGTTTCAGTTGTCTTGAGAGACAAATGTTACTTAATCAGGAATACAGAGTGCAGATCTTACATTTTAGAGGAAGAGCACCTTGTATAGTAAGTCTAGGTCAAGCAAGACTTTGTGAATTTGTGACAAGTTTGCACTTACAAAATCATGTAAATATGTCACATTTTGTTTTAACGTTTTTCCAGCTGTTTAGGTAATGATGTATTACTTTAAATTCAGATTTATGTTCTGCTTCATGTGACTCTGAGAAAACTTTAATGCCATGCATGGTTACAGGAAGCTGTCTCTCTTCTGTCCTTTCCTAAGTGGCCAGGAAAAGGAAGGAGTTGAAGGGATGGTCTGGAGAAAGGACCATTCAAGCCGATTATGTCATGACAGTCTGACTGCAGGCTTTACATGGATTATTCAGCCTTTGCAGAATCTGGAGTCAGGGTTTGCTCAGTCCCTTAATCTTAGACAGGAAGAACCTTCTTAAGTTCAAATTTTTCATAAGATGTTAATTTCACAGGTAGTATTTCAGACTCCAAAAGCTCTTGACCTGGTTCTTGGCTTCCACAAACCCGTGCTGTTGCCAAGCTCTCAGCTTGCAGTTTGTGGATCCCTGGCCTCAAGTCCCACTACCCTGCCCTGAGACTGTGAATGTGGCCCGTAAAGGGGATGCCTCTCCAGGCCCCTGCTGTTACTGTCGCCTGTGCAGGGCAGCAGTTCCGGCAATAACATCCAAGTACTTTGTCAGTCGTGGAGCTTACAAACAGGTAGGAAATACTAGGACAAAAGTAACAAATAATATTAATGATGGGGTGATTTGAACTATGTGTTTTGTTGGGCAAAGGAGTAAAAGTGCAGAAATTGTTAAACTGAACATACAGAACTTTGGAAAACGGTTTTAACACTAGAAACAAGGTAGTCTTTCTTTTCCTCTTCTTGCCCAACCCGTTCCCTGATGTTCTGTAGTCCTGCTGTCGCTGCAGGAAGAAAAGCCCTTGGCTGTCACATTTGCCCGTTCTGTTAAGCCTGTTTGGACCTCCCAGGCATCTGAGGAGTATGGAAGAACCTTGTTCTATATGACTCTGAACACAGTGTGCACGCATACAGTAAAAGTTAGACACTTTTCCTGTTTGAGAAAACCTGTCCTCTATTTTGGATTACTGGTATCTATGCACTAGAGATTTCTAATGTAAAGGGGCCTCAGTAAATGGCTAAGGGAACATCTAGAAAGGAGAAATTAGCTTCACAGTTTTGTTATTTGTTTTTGTTGACTTTTTTTGTTTCCTTTTTTATTCTTTTAAATCTTGTCTCTAATGACTGAAGAGTTTTTGAGTACATATATTTAGGTCATGGTTAAAGAACATTAGAATAAATCTACAGTTTATCAGAATTTGGTATCGAAGAATTGGGTGTTGTCAATGTGCATCTTTTGCATATTGATTTTAAGTTTCCTAATTTCAAGTGTATAAAGTAAAAATATTATTGCAACCTAGTACACTTGTGGTTGTACTTAGTATTCAGGGTGTGATATTTACCATATGCAGAACAGTGTAAACTTATTAAGTCACATTCCAGATTAGGAGAAAGTAGACAGTAACACTCTTCCCCATTCTGTTACCCATTCCCCTCCTTGCCCCATAATATACATGCTTGTAATACTTTTGAACCCCATAAGAAACTTACTGCTACACTATTCTTCAGTTTTTGTTTTTGTTAATTTTTTTGCGACCCAAGGCAAATACAAGATTAATATCTGTGTTCCAGTTTCAGCTGAGACAATAGGATGCCCTCCTAACTTCCCGTTTTCTTCGTGGCTTAAAAATATGAAGGCTGCAAGGATACAGGGGTAAGGATTAAGTTCTCCAGCCAAGATCCAGTAGGAAACAGAAACCATGCTTCTGTTCCCCAGACTGTCAGTACCCTGGACAGTCCAAGGGAGGGAGTTCAAAGCACCTATTGCTGGGTTAGACTCCCCATACTTAGCTTCTTCGCTCCCTGTGTCCGTGCCAGGACCGAAGGCGGTCTGTGCGCTGGAAGTGCCTGAGTGATTCAGAACGGACCCCATGCTGAACGTTAATTACCAGTTTGGATTGATCAACGTGGGTTTTCTTCTTTGCGCCTTCGCTGTCATAGAAAGTCTCTCTTCCATGGTTCTCCTAATCTGAGGTTGGACAGACTAACCAGGAAAGGAGGAAACGTATCAGGGATTTTCAAGTCCACTTGGAGAGCAGACCATATTGTGCCTCTTCATCTTGACCAGGCTCTTGCAGATAGGCCCTAAGCATTATGATTCCCCAGATTCTCCTAACAAATAATACTCAGCTAATGAAATATTTGCATTTACAAATGTCCCTAAAACAGAATTTGTCGTCTAGGTACACTGCCTCAATCTTGACAAAATGAGAGAATAGATTCTTTTGGGTTGGTAGTAAATTAAATACAATCCATTTGTCAGTTCGTTTCAAAACAGTGGTTTCAGGTAGAAAGTCATTTTAAGAGCTGAACAGAAAAGCAAGAGCAACAATCCAACCGTATTACAATCTGACTCTTTTGAAAATGAAGCAGTAGGAACAAGAAAGATCTTTGTGTTGTTAAGAGCATGGGACTCCAGTACCTTTGAAGCAGTTTTTATCTTAGGTTTTCAGAGTTGCTTTACCTTTCAGTTCAATCTGAAAGGTTGTGGATAAGTGCTAAGCTTATTTTTGTGGTATGTAGTTGCACTATTTCCAGTGACTAGTCAGGCATTGTGCCTGATGCTTATACCTCCAGGGTATGCTTCTCAGCCTTCAGATACCTTCCTTTGTAGGTCACCTTGGGGAGAGAGCATTAACAATAATCATCTCAGTCTTGCTTAATGAATGTTCTGAGTTGTCTAGTAGAGAAGGCTCCCTGAATCTTAAAAAAAAATTTCCACGAAAATTCTCCAGCCTATTAAACAAAATAAAGTCAAATAACCTGGAGTGTTTGCCCTACTATTCCTTAAACCCTGTGCTCAAGATAGTGAAACTATATGTGATGTCCCATCACATATAGTGATCTGGCAAATGGGACGTTTCTAAGAATAAGATCTGGCAAATGGGACGTTTTTCTTGGGGTAGGGGAAGCATACTAGCATGGGCTGGGAAGGCACCCAGATGTATGTGTTTTAGGAATTCTCTCAGATTTAAATAAATAGCCAAAGGAAGACCTCGTTGCCTTCTGGGTGAAGGTGTAAATTCACATGTATTAATAACTTGACAGTGACCATCCTAATTGCTTATTAATTGCCTTTCTCTACCTTAGAGTCCTTAAAGAACTGTTCGGTGAAATGACTTGTTATAATGAGGGGGTCTTCTCTGGTCAATACACCACTATTTATTTCTAGAACTCACTGTCCGTGAGCAGCGCCAGGGTTTTCTCTGTGACCTAGAGGTTTCACTTTCACAGCAAGGAGGGAAAAGTTCCCATTGCATTACAACAACGTGCTAAGTAAAAAACTTGGCCAGTGGTAGCTTTCAGCTCAATTTGTAGAATAGTCCAAAGAGACTCTGAGAAACATGATGATAGGCAGGGATCTTTCCTGCCATGTTT
The DNA here is from genome assembly GCF_014898765.1 of Herpailurus yagouaroundi. NCBI lineage: Eukaryota > Metazoa > Chordata > Mammalia > Carnivora > Felidae > Herpailurus > Herpailurus yagouaroundi. The sequence goes on along the minus strand of NW_024412419.1, from coordinate 20,819,789 downwards.
CAGTACCTACATACCTATTGAAAGGGAACAATAGGTGAAACATTTCCTAAAGTTGAAGTAAGAGCTTCATAGATTCTTGGTTACTTTATTTTTTTTAATGCTTTACATTTGATACAACTATTAAAGATCAATTTTAAAAATAGCTTTCCAGTAATATATTTTAAGTAATATATATTTTAATATCTATGTAAAAAGTGACAGTGGAAGACTTTGAATTTCTCATATATGGTATGTTTAATGTAGGACCTCACTGTTAAGGCACAAATTATTACAAAGGAAGTTACTCTAAAGACACTCAGATTATTTCCGAGAAATGCAATAAGGGGAATAGTTTTGAAGTTTATTTTTTATTTTAAAAGAAAATCAACTTATTTACCACAAGCTATTTTTTTTCCTTCTGGCTTATAAGGTTTGTACAGACTGGTTTGGTAAATGCTAAACTTTTGTGTCTTTTGCCTTTTTAAAGGAATTGTTAACATTGGAATTGAGGGTATGTACAGAGAAGTTGGTGTCAACACCATTTAAAAAGTCATATTTTTTCACAAATATAGAAAAATCATTTTACATAAGAATTTTAAGTATTTGCAATAAATATATGTATATAGATTGTATGTATTCATATATTCTTATTTTTCATTTTATTATTAAGTAAAAGATAATTAAAGTGAAAATAAAAACCTTGGAGTTTTTGGTGAATCTTGAGGTCTGACATCCATCTGAGAGCGGTGTGGGTAAGGGCCCTCAGCTGTTGCCTTATATTATCATTGGAAGATTACCACAGATTGTATAGAGGAGTGAAATGAGGAATTTGGTGATAAACATATCAGGGTAGCGTATTTCTTTCAGAATTCTAGTAAAAATGTTAAATTCACCTTATCTGTCTGTCTCTGTTTTCACCCTTGAACTGTTCTGTCTCTTAACCACCCTGGTGTTCCTGGGAACGTTCAAAACAGACAAACACAAAAACATGGTGTCCCACTGTTTACTTCTGTAACAAAGAACGGTAAGAAAATATCTCAGGGGGAAAATAGGTTTTTCTTTCTCAACAGTGGTTAATGATTCATTAGCAAACATTTGCTGCCATCACCTTACAAGCAGTAGGACTACGTGAAGAAATAATCTCGTGAAGGTAATTGAAAACTTTTTTTCTGTTTCCCAGTTCTTCTCTAAGAAGTGAATTTCCTAGGCAGTTCTGTATCCTTCCTGATTTATCTGGATAGGGAGTTTCTTAACCAGTTTTAGGTCCTTGCTGGTTGATCTTGAGAGCTAGAAGAGCTAGGAGAACTTGGGTTTTGAACTGCCCAGTGTCGGGAAGGGCAATTATGCAAATACGGAATGAGCCAAATATTAGGAGAGCTTAACTGCCCATGGTCCCATACCTACAGATAGTCTGCAATCCTGTTCAAGAGAATTTTGTGGTTGCAAATACTTGGTTTTAGGATACGATTGAAGGAGCAAAATGATACCTAGATAGTCTTTGGAAATAAAGGAATCTAGCCCATTCTTTAAAAATGAATAATTTATACATTTATATTTTGGAAATTAATAAGGATATGTAGAATGCTTTTTAAAAGACAGCCTTATTATTTTTCAAAAATTGACATTTCAAACATTGGCGTTGCCCAAAGACATTGAATATCGTTTACCCATCCAAGAGAACAGCACTGTAAATCTTTGCTGAAAATGCGCTTTTTTCTAAAGGAAATTTCTGAAGCCTCAGGGAATATCTGCATCCTCATAATTCCCATATAATAAATAGGAGTGAAGGTGAGATATTAAATGTGTTTACACCAGCCCATTATGGCCTTTTACAAAGCCATCCCCCCATTTCCAGTAGATATAATTATTTAAATGGGCCTCCTACCTCACCGAAAGTAAAATTCATATTCAGGTAATGACATAGGAGCCTAAATGTATAGTTGATCTGCAGTTGAGTGAGAAAGCAATATACCAGAACACAACTTCAGCTTGAATCCCCAACTGTCCTTTATTTACATCACAACCTTAGAAACCTGTGTTCATTGCTTTTGACACTACTTGACCATAAAGTGGTCTTTAGAAATAAGATTTTGCATACTGTTTCTAGCTGTTTTTGTGTACAAATCATGTTACTCATTCACATATTTCTTGGAGCTCCTACTATGTGCTAAGCACTACTGAAGTTCAGGTTATACAAGGGTAAACAAAAGCAGCCATGTAAATTGCAAAAGGTCTTCCTAAAGTAGTAGTAGCCATACAGCGTGTGTCTAGTTAAGGGCTCAAGGAGTAAATATGTGCTACATATTTCCCAAGACATAATGGAAATTTAAGTGTAAATGAATTACAGAGGTGAAGCATTTGAGGCACTGAGCGAAACAGTGGTGAGACATGAAGAAAGAAAAGAAAGGCATTGCCCCTAGGTGAAATAACAGTGTGGAAGTGAAGAGCCATGTTAATAAAATTTACATTTTTCTGAAAACAATCATTGGAAGATGTAGAATTCTTAATAGAAACGTCAAGAAATTTCTTAGTAACATCTTAGTTGAAGAGAGAATCCCTTTCAATTAATTCTGGTCAGTGCATCAGGAAAGATGCTATCTGTTATTCTCAGCTAACCCTTTCTAATAACAATTAGGTAAATAATGCAGCCTTCCTGTCACTGATGTTAAAACACAAAGGAAGCTAAAGGGAATTAAAACTAAGTTTTGATTTTCGTCTTGTAGTCTGGTGAGAAGGAAATGTATCCCTTTATTTTATATTGTTAAAAATGTTGTATCCGTGCTTTTTCTCCAAAGTGGATAAAATTAGTGTTTTAAAGTTTTTTATTATAATACTGTAGAACTGGCTTTCCCCTCCCCACCCCCATCTCTAAGTCACAGAACTTGAGTTATAAGAAACTTCAGCAGGATTCTAGACCTAAAATTTTTAGCGGCCCAAATTCCCAATTCTTACTTTGAGACTGTCTGGTGTTTAAAAAAAAAAAGTTTTTAAAGGATAAATCATTGTGTTTTGTTTGTGCTTATTCTTGAAATTTCCTTACCATTTATCTTTAACCTGAATTGCTGGATTTGCAACTCAAATTCTGTATGCCAAAATAATCCAGATTCACCTTTCGGTCAAGAAGGTATTTGGTGTATTCCACTGTGAAATGTCTCAGCTTTGTCCAAGAAGCAGGAGGGTGGGTATCCTATATTTTCACAGTATTTGGTGACCTTAAACAAAAGATTTGGTTTCTTTTATAGAGACTTTATAAACTAAAGAATTTCTATACCTCCATGGAGCTTTCAGTCGTAACCTATAAAGGGCATCCTTGGAAAGACTTCCTTAATCTGGGAGGAGGGACTGAGCCTTGAATGGAGAGCCAGAGACGATCAGCTGGGCAGATGGGCTGTGACCACATAGTGGACTCTCCTGAAGAATAACTTCCAACTCAATGTCCCTGGTTTTCCAAACTCAAAGAGGCTAAAGGGAAATAAAAAACCTACTGATTTCCATCGTGACCGCAAAACCCAGAGAATGCTTAGGGGAGAAGAAAGATAAACCCAAGATTGGGTTTAAAATAGGTTTAAGTAAACTTGGGGTTATTCTTAACTTTTTTACAAAATGATTTTTTTTTTGTTTTTAAGGTTTTGGCTTCACATAATGTTACATTGCCATGATTGGAACATGGCATTTGATTCGAGACATTTTGTAGGCTAAGTAATGGTTTTCTATTGAATCCTCTAGTGGCAACTTTTGCTACTGATCAGGATTTAGGTCTATACACCTGTCTGTTAGATGACACAGATGTTGCTATAAACATCTATAAACATCATAAACACTATTAAGCCAACTTGAGTCAACATTGAATTTTACTAACTTTAATCATGGATCCTCTTTTTAAGTAGTTAAAATTCAGATTAGTCCAATAAGAAAGCAATGCATTAAATGATATCAAAATATTTGAAGATACTTTAGAACTATTTTGCACACAGCCTATTTCCTTTCTATGGAAAGTGTGGTACAAAAAAATGTTACTTTCTTGGGTCATTTCTTTCTAAGAGTCAGTGTCTGATGTTTTCAGATACCTAGAGCTTGGACATGATGGAGTTGGACTTTGAACCCCAAGTAAGCAATTCTCATTTTAGGATTTCAGGCAATAGCAATTTGAAGACTCTGGTGACCTCAGCTGAACCTATATGTAATCACTTACCGCAAACTTTAAATTAATGAAACTCTTCCAGAGTCTCATATTTTGGTTTCCTCTTTGTTGCATAAGGAGATAGATACTGGGCTGGGAAAGACCTGACAATTTGCTCTTTGATAATAAACTACTGATTGAAGGCCAAGTTCTTACTGAATTCACAAAATATGTAGAATCCATGAGTACATGACAAATGAAACTCTAGAAATTAAAAACTTTTAGCCGTAAGTGCTATCACCTACTTTTTTAAAAAACCCATCTTACTTCTGTGATTGCATCACACCTTAAGACTTTCACCAGCACCAAGAGAAATCCGATTGGAAGAAATGACCTTCTGTTGGTCTTGTTCACTTTAAAACTTTGTGCACATAGGCCTTAGCACTTTGACAGATAAAACTCTGCCTTTTAGCTCCCTCTCACTATCGTCTTTATTCCTCTCACTTTTAGACTGTTCCTTTCATTGGTTGTATAAAACTACCTTCTTCAGAATTGAATGTATAATGTTTCTGCACATGGGCAAATTGTATTTTATCTTAACGACTCATTTAAGTTGAATAAAGGCATACAGTTTTACTTTAGCGACTGTGCCTTTTCTTTTCCAAAAAAACCCAATACCATGTTGAATGACTCACCTGTTGCTCCTTTTCCTGCACCTGATTGTGCAATTTTCCCTGGATGCTGGCTAATTTGGGGAACTGCAGAAAGTGCCAGTCTCCAGGCAACACTTGAAGGGTGTTAAAGAACTGAACATGAGCCAGAGAGAATGTGTGGTGCATTTCAAAAATAAAAAGGAAACCTGTACTACAAAGCCACAGTAATCAAACAGTGTGGAAATACCTTGAAGACAGACATACAGACCAATGAAGTAGAATAGAGAGCCCAGAAATAAACCGTTACATATATGATGGAGTGATTTTTGACAAGACCAGTCAATGAAAAAAGGGCAGTCTTTTCTATAAATGTTTTTGGGAAACTTGATACCTACATGCAAGAGAATAAAATTGGACCCTTACCCTAAGTCTTATACAAAAATTAACTCAACATCAATATAAGACCTAAAAGCTAAAAACATAAAACCCTCAGAAGAAGAGAAAGCTTTATAATCCGATTTGACATTGATTTCTGGGATATGGAAAAAGCATAGGCAACAAAAGATAAATTGGATTTCATTAAAAATGAAAAACTTGTGCATCAAAGGACATTATTCACAGTGAAAAGGCAATCCACAGAATGGGAGAAAATATTTGTAAATCATATATCTAATAAAAACCAATATTCAGAATATGTAAGGAACTCCTACAACTGGCCAATTAAATGAGTAAAGGACTGGAATAGACACTTATATAGAGAAGATATACACAGATGGCCAATAAGCACATGAAAGATGATCAACATCACTAATCACCAGAAAAATGCAAACCAAACCATGATAAGATTTCATATCCATTAGGATAACTATTATAAAAAAAAGAGAGTGCTTGGCTGGTTCAGTTGGTAGTGTGTGCACATCTTGATATCAGGGTCATAAGTTCAAGTCCCACGTTGGGAGTAGAGTTTACTTTGTATAGCAGTGTGTGTGTGTGTGTGTGTGTGTGTGTGTGTGTGTGTGTGTGTATACCAGCAAGAAAATAACAGTGTTGGCAAGGATGTAGAGAAGCTGGAATCCTTGTGTGTTGCTGGTGGAAATGTGAAATGGCTCTACCACTGTGGAAAACAGTATGGCAATTCCTCAAAAAATTAAATGGAAGTACCATATGATCCAGCAATTTCACTTCTGGCTATATACCCCAACAAAATGAAAACAGAGACTTAGATAATTGCACGCCAATGTTCATAGCAACATTATTTATGATAGCTAAAAAGTGAAACAATCCAAATGTCCATCAATAAATGGATAAACAAAATGTGATATTCTTGGAATATTATTCAGCCTTAAAAAGGCTCTCTCTCTCTCTTAAAAAGGAATGAAATTCTGACACCTGCTACAACACGGATGAACCTTGAAGACATTATGCTGAGTGAAATAAGCCAAACACAAAAGGACAAATATTATATGATTCCACTTATATAAGGTGTCGAGAGTAGTCAAATTCATAGAGAAATTAGAATGGTGGTTGCCAGTGACTTGGAGCAACAGGGATTGGGAGTTTGTGTTTAAAGTTCTGGAGACGGACGGTAGTGTGGTTGCAACATCCTGTACTGAACGCTACAGCACTGCACACTTAAAAGTGGCTAAATTGGTGAATGTTATGTATATTTTACCACAAATTCTTAAAAAAGAGACTCAGTGGATAAAGAAAATAAAACTTGTGTGACATTTTCTTTTCTGAGCAACCTGAGAAGATTAATTTAAAAATAGCTTTGTTGGGATGCCTGGCTGGCTCAGTCAGTGGAGCCTGCAACTTGATTTCAAGGTTGTGAGTTTGAGCCCTACGTTGGGTGTGGAGCCTGCTTAAGAAAAAAAGAAAAGAAAAAAAAGTAAATGTGGTTTTGTTTAAGGAAATGAAGAATCTATGGTCCACCAGTGGAATTAAGAAAAACCCTGTAGCACTAGAGAAACTAGTAATGATGTTAGAAGAATTGATGTGTCCTTGAGAGAAGCAAAGGTCTTGCAGTTCACTCTGTGCATACTCAGAAAAATGTCCTTGACCTAAGAAATGACAGCTGAGAATGGAACCAAATTCAACATTTTAGTGCAGCCAAGAACCAAGACTCTAGCATCAAAGCTGAAGATTACCAAAATGTTACAGGAATTGGTGGCAACAAGGGTGAGTCCCTTTTGAAAATAAGCAAACCATTAACCATCCTTCTGCCTGGTATTAAGCAATTCTAGTGAAGAGTAGAATTCTTATAATGGACATCTTTGCTGATCTCAGATAATTCATATGGAAATCAAAGGACAAATAACCTAACCAAATTTGAAGGTGAAAAACAAAGTTGGAAGACAAATATTACCTGACTTAAAAACATTTATAAAGCTGGTTGGGATTCTCTCTCTCTCTCTCTCTCTCTCTCTCTCTCTGCCCCTCCCCCCATCAAAATAAATAAACATTAAAAAAATAAAAATAAAATCTTTAAAAAATGCATATTACTGAGAACAGCCAACCTGAAAAGTTTGCATACTGTGTGATTCCAACTATGTGACATTCTGGAAAAGGCAAAACAATGGAGACAATAAAAAGATCAGTGGTCAAGGGGAGAGAGAGATGAATAGGTGGAGCAGAGAGGATTTTTATAGCAGTGAAGTCATTCTGTAGGATACTATAATGGTAGATACATGTCCTTACACATTTGTTAAAACCCATAGAAGTTACAACGTTAATGCAAACTATGGACTTTGGGTGGTAATGATGTGTCAATGTAGATTTATTGATTTAAAAAAATGTACCACTCTGGTATAGGGTGCTGATAATTGGGGATGTGTGGAAGCAGAGGGTATACGTTAACTCTCTGTCCTTTCCCTTCAGTTTTGCTGTGAACCTAAAGCTGCTCTTAAAAGTCTATTATAAAATACATGAGTCAAAAACTAATAGAACTGAAAGGAGAGAGAAATCTATCATTGTAGTTAAAGATTTTAATATTTCTCTCTCAATAGAGCAAGTATACAGAAAAATAAGTAAACATATGGAAGACATAAACACCTTTATCAACCAATTTGATGTAATTGACATTTATGGTACACTTCCTCAGCAGCAGAATACACATTTTTTTTCAAAAGTACGCAGAATATAGGCTATATTTATGGGCTGTAAAACAAGCCTCAGTATATAGTCAGACCGATTCAAGTCACACAAAGTATGTTCTCTGACTATAATGGAGTTAAAATAGAAATCCATTAGGAGAAAGATATCTGAAAAGTCTTCAAATATTTGGAAACCAGATAGCATATCCCACATGGGTCAAAGAAATCAATCAAAATTAGTAGTTTGAACTGAATAGAAATTAAACAACATATCAGAATTGTTGGGATGCTACTAAAGCAGTACGTAGGGGGAAATTCATAGTACTCAACATTTTAAAAAAGAATAAAGTTATCAAATTATTGACAACAGCCTCCATGTTAAGACATTAGACAAAGAATAACAAATTAAACCTAAAATAAGCAAAAGAAATGAAAATGTTTCTATTAAACAATTTTTTTAACGTTTATTTATTTTGAAAGAGAGAGAGAGAGAGAGCGCTCAAGACAGGGAGGGGCAGAGAGAGAGGGAGACAGAATCCCAAGCAGGCTCTGTGCTGCCCATGGGGCTCAACATGGAGCTCAAAGTAGGGTTTGAAGTGAGACTTGAAGTGGGGCTCAAACTCAAGAACCATGAGATCATGACCTGAGCTGAAACCAAGAGTCAGATGCTTAACCTACTGAGCCACCCACACACCCTTAAAGATTTTACTTTTAAGCAATCTCTGCACCCAATATGGGACTCAAACTGACAACCCTGAGATAAAAGTTGCTTGCTCTTCTGACTGAGCTAGCCAGGCACCCCTCCATAATACGCATTTAAGTTTCCTCATGTCTTTGCATGGCTTGATAGCTCATTTCTTATAGCTCTGAATAATATTCTATTGTCTGGATAGACCACAGTTTATTTTGTCCATTTCCCTACTGAAGGGCATTTTGGTTGCTTCCAAGTTTTGGCAATTATGAATAAAGCTGTTATTAACATCACTGTGCAAGTTTTTATGTGGATATAAGTTTTCAGCTCATTTGGGTAAACAGCAAGAAGCATGGCCACTGGATTGTGTGGTAACAGTATGTTTAGTTTTGTAGAAATTGTCAAACTGTCTTCCAAAGTGGCTGTACCATTTTGCATTCCCATCACCAATGAGTGAGAGTCCCTGTTGCCTCTCATCCTTGCCAGCATTCAGTGTTGTTAGTGTTTTTTGATTTTTAATGATTCTAATAAGTGTGTAGCAGTGGGGGGCCTGGGTGGCTCAGTTGGTTGAGTGTCCGACTTTGGCTCAGGTCATGACCTCATGGTTCATTAGTTTAAGCCCTGAGTCAGGCTCTGTGCCAGCAGCTCAGAGCCTGGATCCTGCTTCGGATTCTGTGTCTCCCTCTCTCTCTGTCCCTCCCCTGCTCATGTTCTCTCTCTCTCTCTCAAAAATAAATAAACATTAAAAAAAAAAGTATCTCACTTTTTAAAATATAATTTATTGTCAATTTGGCTAACATACAGTATATACAGTGTGCTCTTGGTTTTGGGGGTAGATTCTCATGATTCATCTCTTACACCCAACACCCAGTGCTCATCCCAATCTCGTTTAATTTGCATGTCCTTTATGACATACGACATTGAGCATCGTTTCATATGCTTATTTGCCATTTGTATGTCTCCTTTGGTGAGGTGTCTGTAAAGCCCTTTGCCCATTTCTTAATCAGATTGTTAATTTTCTAATTGTTAAGAGTTCTTTGTATATTTCAGGGTGCTTGGGTGTCTCAGTCAGTTAAGCATCTGACTCTGAATTTCAGCTTAGGTGTTAACCTCACAGTTCCTGAGTTTGAGCCCTGCTTCTCTCTCTGCCCCTCCCCTGCTCATGCTCTCTCTCTCTCTCCCTCTCTCTCTAAATAAATAAACTTAAAAAAAAAGTTCTTTATATATTTTGGATAACATTCCTTTGTCAAATATGTCTTTTGCAAATATTTTCTCTCAGTTTGTGGCTTGTCTCATCATTCTCTTGACAGTGTCTTTTACAGAACAGAAGTTTTTAATTTTAATTAAGTCCAGATAATAATAATTATTATTTCTTTCATGGATTGTGTCTTTGGTGTTTTATCTAAAAAAGTTGTCATCATACACAAAGTCACCTAGACTTTATCCTATGTCATTTTCTATGAGTTTTATAGTTTTGTGTTTTACATTTAAGCCTATGATTCATTCTATTTTTACTTTTTTAAGTTTGTTTACTTTGAGAGAGAGAGAGGGAGAAAGAATCCCACGCAGGTTCTGTGATGTGAGCACGGAGCCCGATGCAGGGCTCAAACTCATGAAAGGTGAGGTCATGATCTCAGCTGAAACCAATAGTCCGATGGATGCTAAACTGACTGAGCCAACCAGCAACCCAAGCCTATGATTCATTTTAAATCATGATCCCTGAGTGCCTGTCATTTTAGTATGTGTGACAAAATGGGGAGTTTACACATAAAATACTTCTGCATACTGAAGAACAGTAGTTATTTTGAGAAAAATCATTGGTGTAGTTATTTGAGTGATGAGCTGATCTACCTGCTTTTTTCATGTTTAAGAAATGAGTGAAGGTGGGGCACCTGGGTGGCTCAGTCAGTTAAGTGTCCAACTTTGGCTTGAGTCATGATCTCACAGCTCCTGAGTTTGAGTCCCACATTGGCTCTGTGCTGATAGCTCAGTACTTGGAGCCTGTGGATTGTGTCTCCCTCTCTCTCTGCCCCGTCCCCACTCACCTCTGTCTCTCTGTCTCTCTTTCTCTCTCTCTCATAAATAAATATTTTTAAAAAATTACTATTTAAGAAATGAATGAAGGTGGTCAAAGGGAAAAAAAGGAAGAAAAATCATTTATGAATATGACAGAAAAACTATGGTTATTCAGATTTGGGAATTTTCTTGAAAATGAACAAATTGAACCTGTCACTTAAGAAAAATAAGTGTATTAGGGTGCCTGACTGGCTCAGTCAGTGGAGAATGCAACTCTTGGTTGGGGTCCTGAGTTTAAGCCCCACATTGGGCATAGAGCTTACTTAAAAAAATAATTGAGGGGTACCTGGGTGGCTCAGTTGGTTAAGTGTCTGAATTTGACTCAGGTCTTGCTCTCACAGCTCATGAGTTCAAGTCCTGCATCAGGCTCTGTGCTGACAGCATGGAGCCTGCTTGGGATTCTGTCTTGCTCTCTGCCCCTCTCCTGCTTTCTCTCTTTCTTTCAAAATAAAAAAATAAACTTAAAAAAAGAAAAATCTAAAAAATTAAAAAATATAATTGATGATATTTGTTGACAATGATAAAATTTGAGCTTTTGAGTGAAAGAATTTTGGAAAAAGTATATCTGCCACCATGAGCTTGACAGCTTCCCAAAACTTAAAGACTTCTAAAAAAACCAAAAATACTAAGCTAGCTAGCTAAATATAAATAGACATAGATATATTTGACACTGTATAGTGATATGTGTCAACATTTATAGTATCTACATAACCCAGTGAAACAATACTTCACAAATGGCAATGATGTCACAAAATTATGAATGGGTAAATGATCCATTCAAAGTGCAAAATAGATCCATAAACTTTAGTGTAATAGAGAATAAAAAGTTTACTGATAATGTAGTTTTATTTATTTATTTTTAAGCAATCTGTATACTCAACGTGGGGCTCAAACTCACAACCCCAAGATTAAGAGTCACATGTTCTACTGACTGAACCAGCCCGGCACCCCAATAATGTGGTTTCAGATTCTCTATTGCAACTAACCATTACAAAACTACCACTTGTTGACTTTTGATGTAGTATCAAAGTAGGATATCCACAGTTATCTAAATTTTATTTAGATACTTCTCTTATCCTTCATGAGGCTGGATTGTTCACGTTCTTCAACCACAACAATTTTTCATGACAAATTTAATGCAGGATCAAATAAAAGAATCCAGCTTTCTATTAACCTTGACATTAAAGACATTGGCAAAAAAAAAAAAAAAAAAATATATATATATATATATATATATATATATATATATATATATAAAAAGTAATGCCATTCTTCTCACTACATTTTTTTTCTTTTCTTTTTTTAGAGGGGCAACCAGAAGTTTCTTTTATTTTATTATTTTTTTTTAAATTTACATCCAAATTAGTTAGCATATAGTGCAACAATGATTTCAGGAGTAGATTCCTTAGTGCCCCTTACCCATTTAGCCTATCCCCCCCCCCCCACAAACCCTCCAGTAACCCTCAGTTCTCCATGTTTATGAGTCTCTTCTGTTTTGTCCCTCTCGCTGTTTTTATATTATTTTTGTTTCATCTTCTCACTACATTTAAAATTTTTTTGGAAAATAGTAATTTTGTACAAAAAGTATATTAACATCAATGAATTTATCTTTTAAAAAGTTATTATGTTTTTAGTTTTGTAATGTTTATTTTTGAGAGAGAGAGAGAGGGAGATACAGAGTGTGAGTTGGGGAGGGGCAGAGTGAGAGGGAGATACAGAATCTGAACCAGGCTCCAGGCTGTGAGCTATCAGCACAGAGCCCAATGCAGGGCTCGAACCCACAAACTGTGAGATCATAACCTGAGCTGAAGTCAGATGCTTAACTGGCTGAGCCTCCAAGATGCCCCTAAAACATTAATATGTTAAGCATTTCTTAATTTTATTTTCTAATATAGTAAATCCTTATAGCAATATATATTAAAGCTCTTTGGGGTCCTCAATAATATGTAAGAATGTCAAGGGATCTTGAAACCAAAGAATTTGAAAACCTCACCCCAGAGAAACAGGCTCAGTAGATACTTGGTCTGCCTTCCAAAGATCAAAGAGTTTGAGAAGTCTGTTCTATAACACTCTCCATTATAGTGGACCCATGAACCACATGGGTTTGAACTGCACGAGTACATTTAGATGCTGATTTTTTACAGTACTGTAACAGAATTTTCTGTTCTTTGTGATTTTCTTAACATTTTTTTCTCTAGCTTACTTTATTATAAGAATACAGTATCTAATACATACAGTATGCAAAATATATGTTAATTGACTATGATGTTGGTAAGGTTTTCGGTCAACAGTAGGCAATTAAGTTTTGGGGAGTAAAAAGTTAAACGTGAATTTTTGACAGGGAGGGCAGTCAGTGCCCCTAATACTCCCCATTTCCTGCTTCAAGGGTCAGCTGTATATAGTTGGTATCTTAGGAGGCTGATGCCAGGCCCACCTACATTAGGCACCTCCCTCAACCATTGCTAACCAATCCAAAGCCAAAGTTTGTCTGAGAGAGGTAATCAGTATCCTCACACTCAGTGGGGAATCAGGACACCAGTCTTGATATTCTTTTTTTTTTTTTTTTTTTTTTTTTTAACAGGCTCCAGGCTCTGAGCCATCAGCCCAGAGCCCGACGCGGGGCTCGAACTCACGGACCGCGAGATCGTGACCTGGCTGAAGTCGGATGCTTAACCGACTGCGCTACCCAGGCGCCCCTTGATATTCTTAACCAACTGAGCCACTCAGGTGCCCCTCCAGTCTTGATATTCTTAACCTCTCCCATACTACCTAGTGTTTCGCTACTGTGCAGTTTTGACACTCAGGTGAGGCAAGATGAGACCCCGCCTTTCTGCTTCTCATTCCCAGCTCGTTCCCACTCTGGTGGAAGGATTTCCTCCTTCATATGTGGCAGGAATCTGTGCTCTCTGTGGCTTATTCTATGGTCACTTCTCTAAAAGGCATTGTTTCTTTTTATGTAGAAAACCTAGTTTAGAATTTCTGAGAAATACCTCTTTATTTTTCAAGAAATTCTGGCTTTCAAGACTATTGTCTCACTGTGAACTTTTAAAAAGTCTAACTTGAAGTGCAAAGCCGAGCCATAATTTCTTTGTTTTAGCCAGAGTTCATCTTTCTCTTCCCTCGGGCAATAAGTTTCAGTCTCATTGTCTGAGGTTGGCAGGATGGGTGGGGGTGGGGGGTTGGGGGGAGAGGATGAGCTACCTGGAAGGGAAAGTACATTATTACCCAATAATTATGGATTGCAGGTGCTCATTAGGTTGAAGAAAAAGTTCAAAACACTGAGATCCAGGGTATCGAGTACAGCAAATCTGTGTGTGTATTGGAATAGGAGCTTTACCACCAGGTGAGTTGGAGGAAAAACTCCATAGATTTCAAATGTCTTTCTCAGCTCTGCATATGTACATGTATGTTGAATCATAGAGAATTCTTTAGATGCAATTTTAAAGTTCTCCTCTTTTACTTTCAAGAACTGAGGAAATAGGACAGATGGAAAAGCAAGGGGAAGGAAGTGTTTTTGAAGCGCCATCAAGAGAAGGAAGAGTTCAGTAAGTGGTCTGACTTCAAATTATATTTCATTTGATGTCAAATTATATTAAAATTATCAAATTTAAAATGGTACAGCTGAAGGGATAAACAAAGGCGTACCAGTATTATGTACTGCTTTCAGTGTACTTGGGAATGAAAAAAGTATTCACCTCTCCTCAATTTATTTGCAAAATATATATTTAGACAACTAAATATACAGTTATCTCTAGTGTTTGTTGAGTCAATACTTCTCTAGTTTAAAATTTTAATTGTAAATAGTATTATTAGCAATCAAATATTTACTGAGCACCAACCATGAGTTGAGGATTGGGATGCTGTGGTCCTGGAGGGGAAGAAGGGTGAGAAGATGATGGCACGCTTACTTAATAAGTAGGACAGAGCCTCCCATGTCAGTGTTCAGTGGGCACTGGCCCTTGTGAAGGGGGAAATCCAGGCACTTCTACTACTTACGGCGACACACCTACATTTGTATCACACACCTACAGTTTATGAAGTGCTTTACAAAACATAACACATTTCATCCTCACTACTCTCCTGTTAGGTAGAGATTATCATGCTTATGTAACATGTGAAAATCTGAGGCTTTGAGGGGATAAAAGGTCCTCAGTCACACAGCTAGTCGGTAGCAGAGTTGGAGCAGAACCCCATTTCCTGAATCCTGGACCCAAGCCCACCGCTGCCTCCCTTCTGAGAAAGGGAGGGCAGGCCCCACCATGACCGTGGCCACCTGCTTGATTTTGCTCCTTTTCTGGCATTATGATCTCCTGGAGGAATCCCAGGCTCCTCCAGGGGAAAGAAGCTCTACAATTAGACTAAATATAGTCTGGGAGAGGCCGCATCTCATTGGGACTAATTATCCCATCACCCGTCAGAAGAACAAAGAGTGAAGACTTTTCAGGCCTCATCATTTCCATTCCTCTCCCTGGCTTGGGCTTTCATGGGATGGGCCTGGAGACAAATGTGAACAGAAGAGACATGCTGGTGGATTGAGGAATGTCCGGGCTGCCCAGGAAGTGCTTCCCTTTCTAGCATAGTGCTGGCATTTAGAACTGGAAGGAAGCTGGCCTGATGAGAGATCTCTTGCTCCTGGAAATGCCTGGATGGGAGACGTGGGACAAGGAATGGCCCTCGGGACAGTGCAACTTGACAGGCAGTCACATCATATATTGATAACCTACCTTGCAAAGTCCTCCTGTTCTTCCATCTAGCAAACGTTTACTGAGCACATGTGCGAGGCATGTGGGGAGTTTGTTAAATATCATGCTGTAAGGAAACCCGAAGAAACCCTCACTGAGTCCCTAAGAGGTGAATTCAAAACCAAAGTTAGAAAAACTCAAGGGGAGAAAGATACTTTGGTCAAGACATGTGCTTGTACCAGTAAGCTTTGGGGTTGAGTGTCATTACTGAAGACTAATATGTCAAGGGCAAGTTTAAGCCATGAAATACAGTCTCAGGAAGCTTTTGCTAAATTCTTGTTTACATCAAGGAGGTACCATAGCACACCTAGCACCAGCCAGTAACACAAATGTTTAAAGTGAGGAATGATGCTTCATAGAACACACAATTCTGTTAGCCACAAGCATTACAAATAATTCTTATCAATTTGTCACTGGCTGTCATGGATGGCTGTGTGATAGAGGCATAACATCTGCAAGTAAGCCCAGATAAATTGTTTTATCAAAGAATCTGTAACAGCACATCTGTGACAAGTTCCAAGTAAAACACTGCATTGGAAAAAATGGTCGGCACGTTTCAGATCACATGTTTGCACGTTATAAAATCAAATCTCATTTCTTAGAAAAGGTACGTAGCTTGTTCAGCATATGGGACATGAAATACAGAGTTCAAAGGGTTCACATCATAGTTTGAATCATCATCTAACCAGAGGAGTGGGGACATGCGTGGTACTCACTCGTGGCTATTCAGGCTTCATCAATAACAGTACTGATAATCCGCTAGGATAAGGTGAATGGAAGTGGCAAGACAGTCTTGCATTTCATGTGTGCATCCTTCTTCCCTTCCCGATGCATATGCTGTTTCAACACAGGATTCTGCTGCAGAGCCCAGCTGTGAACGAGTCAGGAGCTCCCACCTGTACCCGAAAACCGGAGGAGAGGGAAGTAGGCTAGAACCCAACAC
>NW_024412419.1:20785402-20803393 GCF_014898765.1 Herpailurus yagouaroundi | reverse complement strand
CCTCCCTCCCACCCCCCATCAACCCTCAGTTTGTTCTCAGTTTTTAAGAGTCTCTTATGCTTTGGCTCTCTCCTACTCTAACCTCTTTTTTTTTTTTCTTCCTTCCCCTCCCCCATGGGTTTCTGTTAAGTTTCTCAGGATCCACATAAGAGTGAAAACATATGGTATCTGTCTTTCTCTGTAAGGCTTATTTCACTTAGCATCACACTCTCCAGTTCCATCCACGTTGCTACAAAGGGCCATATTTCATTCTTTCTCATTGCCATGTAGTATTCCATTGTGTATATAAACCACAATTTCTTTATCCATTCATCAGTTGATGGGATCTAGGGCTTTTTGAAGCTGAGAAGGTTAAGATTGGCCATCTCCATTCTTTCTGGGCTTGTTAACCCCTTAGTTCTTTGGTTTTTCTCCTCTCTCTCTCTCTCTCTCTCTCTCTCTCTCTCTCTCTCTCTGTGTGTGTGTGTGTGTGTGTGTGTGTGTGTGTGTGTGTGTGTGACCCACTCTTGCTCTCGCTCCTTCCTTCATCTCTCCCTCTCCTTCTGGCTTCCTGTTATTTTGCCTCACTCTTCCTTATCCTCTGCTTTGTCCAGAATTGTATTGCTTTGCTGCACAGATATGAGAAAACTACCAGATCAAAAACCAGTCACTCTAGAAGTGTGGGCTGCCTTAAAGACCAAATTGGATTAAGTATGCCCAGACAAGCTTTTAAAACACTTTGGAAAAGAAAGAAAGCCAAATGAACTGAAAAGTTGGGTTCAGTGCCCTTGAGGTAATTTGGATAATTTGCATATCTTGGTGGGGTGTTCAAAGGGTAAAAAAGACAAGGCCTTTTCCAGGAATATTTGTTTGAAAACTTAATTATTTTATTTTTATTTTAGAGAGAGTGTGTGCACAGGAGCAGGGGAGAGGGGCAGAGGGAGAGAGAGAGAGAGAGAGAGGGAGAGAGAATCCCAAGCTGGCTCCATGCAGACGTGGGCCTCAGTCCCACGATCCTGAGACCATGACCTGAGCTGAAACTAAGAGTCGATGCTCAACCAACTGAGCCACCCGGGTGCCCCAGAAAACTCATTTCTGTAAGAGAATCAGTCAAATATAACACACAGAATATAGTTATAGTGCTGAGTGCCCTGTAAACAGATTCCCGGGTCCATTCTTTCTGTCCCTGAGAGGCTTATGCTTCTGGATTGAAAAACCCTAAGAACCTTCTCTAACACGGGCAAGTGTCATAGAGCCTGGAACAGAAGGGCTAGTTTTTCTAAGACTTGGAAGGATGAAATGTGTTTCTCTCCCTTTATGGCCCAAAATAACTGATCGTGGACTAAGCAGGTCCCCTCTAGACCCTGGTTTCTCAACATTGGCATATTGAAGTTTCGGGTCAGCTAGTCTGTGCTGGGGGGTGTCCTGTGCATTGTAGCTCAGCAACCCTGACCTCCACCCACTACGTGCCAGTAGCACGCCCCTCACCCCCAGGTTATGACAACAAACATCAGAAAATGGCTTCAGACTTTGCCAGATGTCCCCTGGGCACAAAACTGACCCCTGTTGAGAACCACTCCTTTAGGGAGGAGGATGGAATATTCTGTTCCAAAATATACATATAAGATATTAACTTTTAAAAAATGTTTAGGAAAAGAGGATATTTTAGAAGAAATATGATAATACCTTCATAGCTTCCAAGGCATGGCTCCAAGCTGTTATTTCTGCTAAATTATAAGCTTTCAAGGGCAAGAACAATATGCATTTTTCTTATTTATTGCCATAGTCCTAGGATCCGGTATAGTGCCGGGACATAGTAGGTGTTTAATAAGCATTTGGGGGATGAATGCATGATTTATTGAGCAAATGCCGCATGCCAAGCACTCTGGCATGTTCACAACAACACTAATGGGATAGGCGTTAAAGTAAAACTCTGTAATAGAGCAAATTCAGGTGTCGCACAATTGTTTTTCTCCTGGGTCCTGACCTTACCCCAGGCTCTTCTTTCAAACAGATGAGCTACAGTTCTTCCGACCTGCCCCTGTGGGAAGGGCCACAACTCCCTCCGGGGAAATGGGGAGGCAGAGAGTGAGTCTCTGTGTCTTCAGTGTTCTCCCAGCCAAATTTCCCTGGGTCCAAAAGACACTCTGGGCGCCAGCTGATGAGGACATTCCTGGAATTATTGCTCCTGTCCTGGGAACTTTAGCCAGACAGCTGCAGGACCCATCTCTGTCCCCATCAATATTTAAACCAGAGTAAACAGTACTCAGATGGCACCAAACCACGGCTGAGACTGGAAAGGACTTAGCTCATGTCGCCAGGACCCCGGAATCCAAGTATTTCATTACTTTCTCGGAATTGTGCCCTTGCGTTTTACAAGCTTGACCTCTTTGTGACCTACTCGTCACCTTCTGGTGGGGTTTTACCGTATCATCCCTATGGTATGTGTGAGGAAACTGAGGCCCTGAGAGATTCAAATCACAAAGCTGCTGTGTGGTGACCCGAGATTCAGACCCGGCAAGGTTGGGCTGCCAGACAAGACGGAGCAGTGAGCACGTACGCTTCCCCAGTGGAGCTGGCGATGGCCGTTTCTGCGTCCCATGTGTTCCCATTCCCTGCGTGGTATGGGGTGGTGGGTCCTGTTGTCTATTGTGCGAGCTCGGGAGAGACAGATGGATGAGACCTGGCTGAGAGCCAATAGCCTCTGAGCCATGCCAGGCTGGAGTGCGGCAGACATACCAGGATGAACAGCAGGCAGGACCAGGCTGGCCTGGTAAGAACAGGCAGAGACAAAAATGCAGCGTCCATTGAGGGGAGGAGCAAGGTGAGGCAGAGCCCAGCTGAGGAGCTTGCTCGGCACTTCTGCCGCAGGCTGGACTGCGACGTGGACCCCTGCATCCGAAAATGGGGGAGCAGGATGCCTGCTGTTAGATAAACCAGGAGTCTTGGCAGCTGCCCTGCTAGGGAGCGTGACTGTTAATTACACGCACATACAGTTGTTCGCGGGGAGGAAGCTAGTGTTCTTTACACAGATCCTCTTATTTTTTAGGGCTCTTCCATTCTTTTCTTTTTATTTTTTAAGTTTATTTATTTATTTTGAGAGAGAGAGAGAGAGCACAAGCAGGGGAAAGGCAGACAGAGAGGGAGAGAGAGAATCCCAAGCAAATTCCTCACTGTCAGTGCAGAGCCTCACGTGGGGCTCGAACTCACGAGAGATCATGATCTGAGCCAAAACCAAGAGTCTGTTGCTTAGCAGACAGAGCTACCCAGGCGCCCCTAGAGCTCTCCGATTCTTTAAAAGGTGTTATGCTTGAGGCAGTTGTGTGGTCATCCGTCAGGCCGTGGATGTGCATCGGTGAGTGGTGCCAGATACTACAGACCAGGAGCCTGGCTGGTTAGAGAAGCAAGCACACCACCGTTTCTAGCACAGATGGCTGAAGCCACGATGCTTTATTTAGGGGGAGCCATGGGACACATGACTCCATCTTCCTTGACTGGGAACCGCACTGCAGGGGGGAAGCCAGGTCTGCTCTGGGAGATGGAGATGGAACAAAACAAGGAAATAGACCTGAAACACTGTCCAAATGAGCAGGTGGTCCCAGCTGTGAGCCAAGCAGGGTAGGTGCTTCCTGGAGAAGAAAGCAGGTCTGCTTGGCATGAAGAGACCAGAGTGGCAGATGGGGTGATGCCACGGGATGGAGCTCACTGTCTCTTCCCTGCCCCCAAAGGTGGGGCTGCTGTGTGACAGCTGCATGGGCCTGACAGGACATCACTCTGGGCTCTCACAACCTTCACATTGCAATGTGCTCTCTTACTTCTGCAGGGGATATGATGTATGAGCAATTGTATGTACTACATCCCATTCCTTCATGGTGTGAACTCATGTCATGTATCACTGTTAAAATTATTTCCTATTATTTCATTAATCCAATTCTGTTGATGCAGGGGAACTCAAATGCTAGGTCTTTCATTCTCATGTATCCTTTAATGCGTGGAAAGTTAGCAGTATATATATATTTTCAAATGTATTCAGGGGTGCCTGGGTGGCTCGGTCGTTTAACGTCTGACTCTTGATTTCAGCTCAGGTCATGACCCCAGGGTTGTGGGATTGAGCCCCGTGTCCGGCTCTATGCTGGGCGGGGAGCCTGTTTGGGATTCTCTTTCTCCCTCTCCGTCTGCCCCTCTCCTACTCATTCTCTCTCTGTCTCTCTCAAAAAAATAGTGTGAACCCTAAATGTATGCATGCTTGCTTTCAGCAGAGGCACTTAGCTCTGAAGCTGTTATGTTTCCCTTGGGCTGGTTTGAGTCCTACAATTATTTCCCGGCACTGTTAAATTACATATGCCATCAGAGAGTCCACTGTGTCCTTGATTTGCTATAATGGTTAAGGAGGTGAGAAGTGTCAGGTAAGGGCTTTGTGGACAGGCAGGATTTTGTAATGGTGAAGTCTCACCTTCAGCGGGTTGTAACAGGTTGACTAATGGGCCCCTGAGATGTCCACACCCTAATCCACGGAAGTGGTGTTGCTTTACGTGACAGACAAAAGGGCAGACGGACTCTGCAAGTGTGATTAAGTTCAGGAGCTTGAGCTGGGGAAATGCTTCTGGATTATCTGGGTGGGCCCGATGCAATCCCAAGAGTCCTTGTAAGAGGGAGGTACGGGATCCAATGGGTAGAACACGATAGGATGATGGAAGCAGAGGGAAAAAGACAATGTGATGTGGGCCAAGGACTGAAGGTAGCCTCTAAAAGTTGGAAAGGCAATGAATCCTCTTTGAGAGCCTCCAGAAGAAAACCGCCGTGCAGACCTTGATCTTAGCCCTGTAGAACTCATTTTAGACATCTAACCCCTTGAACTAGATAATGATTATAAAATCAGTTTGTGTTGTTTTAAGCCACCAAAGTTTTATACTTTGTTATAGCAGCAATAGGAAACTGATGCATGAATGTTTTCATCTCAACCCACGACAGGAAAATGTATGAATCCTTCTTCTGGTTCCAACTCTTCCATCTGGTTGTAGAGCAGGACTCGATTTGGAAAGGAGGGAATAATGCAGCTGTGTAGGGAAGGAAGGTCACATAAGAGCAGGCATCTGATCTCTTTTTTCTCTAACTGCTAAGTAACATCACATCCTCTGCATCCTGCCTTGCTTTGAAGTCTCTCCTCAGGAAACATGAAAGGGAGCCCCCCCCCCCCCCCATGCCTCTGTGCCTCCAGCTGAGAGGTGCTGCATCGATCTGGAAAGACCAGATTGATCCGGAAAGACCAATCTAAACTAGTCCTGATATTGATTTCCTCGCAGCCAATTGAGGAATCTATAAGGAATAAATGAACAAAGGAATATACACAAGGAATTCAATTAGTCACCAAGCACTTACTGAGCACTTTGGATTTGCCAAGAACTGCACTGACACCAGGGAGCCAAAGATAATGAAGCATAGTCCCTGACCTTGAGGAAAGGCAGATGTGTACACAATGAATTATAAAACCATACATAAAATTCTGTAGTAGAAGGATCAAACTTGCCTAGGAAGACGGGGCACAGGGACTAATCCCGATTAGCGGATTAGAGATAACTCCATTCGGGAAATATCTGATCTGGGCTTTGAAGGCTGTACAGGAATTTCACAGAGAAGAAGAAATCCGTGTTCCAGGCAGAGGAGAAAAGTCATGAAAACACATTATTTAGCAGCCTGCAGTCCTGCATCACCCTTCCCTCTTCTTTACTGTTACAAGCCCCTCATGTGGCTCCGCTAACAAAATAACAGTTTCATGGAGAAAGAGCATAGGTAGGAGTCATGTACAAAGGACCACGGAGACCAGAAATTGGCAATGTGGGGGTGGGGGGTGGGGACAGTTTCCTTCCACACAGAATTACTGGCCTCACATTAGTTGCCACGCAGCCTCCTCTTGGTTCTTTTGGCTCCTCCAAATCCGACACCTTGTCTTAGTCCCTATTCACACACAACCCACAGGGGGTGGAACATTTCACCCTTTATACCTCCGTGGAGCCCACTAAATCACTGTTCAGAAATGCATTTTAAAAACTATGAGCACAAGAAATTTTACAGAAAGAACAGAATTTGGTAAAAGTGTATTTTGCATGTAGCATTTCAACTTCTCTGGCTCTTGTCAGAAAACGTACCAGCGTTAAAAACTAACAAAGTTAGAAAGCTCACTTATCAAAGTGAGATCCCTATCTTCCCACAGACACTAAGAGACAGGAGCTCTGACTTCAGGTGTTGGCTGGAACAAACAGCATATTCCTTGGGCAGCCTTGAGAGTTCTTAGGCAGGCACCTTAGGTGGGGCCTCTGGTCATCCCTAGGATGTGGCCTCGAGATGTTAGTGTGTTTGTTCGAGACTATGTTAGTGTGTTTGTTTGAGAGTTTCTAGGCCAAGATTGAGGCCTGGTTGAGAACAGGCTCAGAGGAGCCTGGCTGGAGTTTGGTCAAGGAGAGAATGTCACCACTCAGATGCTTGGCCTTGTACCTGATGACCTTCCAGGGCTTGTCCCTGTCTTCGAGACACTTGGGTCTAGTTGTTATTCTTGGGATCCCAAAGATAAACCTCTCAATAAAGCTTCCTAGTCTCCCAATACATTTTCCTTTATTTAAGCTAACTGGCTGGAGCCCACCCTCAACAGGAAGCAATCCTTAACCAAGACAGATCACATTACCTATGTCAACACACCCCATACTTGTCATTTTTAAAGGTTAAATGGTCATTCCTTTTTGTTAATTTACCTTAGTTTGTTTTACAATGACTTAAGTCAATTCTAGTTATTTTTTTTTATGTTTGTTTTTTATTTATTTTGAGAGAGACAGAGAGCAAGCGAGCAGGGGAGGGGCAGAGAGAGAGAGAGAGAGAGGGAGAGAGAGGCTCCCAAGCAGGCTCTGCACTGCCAGCGCAGAGCCTGATACTGGGATTGATCTCATAAACTGTGAGATCATGACCTGAGCTAAAATCAAGAGTTGGATGCTTAACCAACTCAGCCACCCAAGCACCTCCATTTCTAGTTTATATATGTATATGTATTTTATTATTGTATTATTTTTTAATTTTTTATTTTTTTAAAATTTACATCCAAATTAGTTAGCATCTAGTGCAACAATGATTTCAGGAGTAGGTTCCTTGATGCCCTGACCCATTTAGCCCATCCCCCCTCCCACCACCCCTCCAGGAACCCTCAGTTTGTTCTCCATATTTATGAGTCTCTTCTGTTTTGTCCCCCTCCCTGTTTTTATATTATTTTGCTTTCCTTCCCTTATGTTCATCTGTTTTGTCTCTTAAAGTCCTCATATGAGTGAAGTCCTATGGTTTTTGTCTTTCTCTGACTGTCCTGTTTTTTTCTAATGTTATTGCTAGAGCTACCATGAACATATGTTAAGAGTTACTTTTTCCTCCTGCCATAAAGTCAACAGGTGTACGGACTTTTGAGCTCCTGTCAGGCTGCCGCCAGATTCCTCTCCAGCAAGATTGCCACCAGCCCCGTTCCAGGGTGTCTGTTCTCCCACAGCCCCCATCTAAACAGGGTTTCATTTTTACGGAGTTTGGTTTGTGTAAGGGTACCTTGGAATTGCTTCATTAATATTTTAAAAATTCCTACTGAGGTTCTGTGAGGATTAAATTCGGTAATATGCAGAGACACCCTAGCACAGAGCCTGGCAGGTAGGAAGCTATTATTACTGCTATTCACAGTTATTGAGTACAAAAACGAAGTATTGACTTTATACATTTGTGTTTTTTCTTATGTATTTGTGTTGAGGGTTGTTTCTCTTCTTATCTACACAAGCGTACCTTCTCAGTCTGTGTGCTGCCTCCTGGCTCAGGCCTCAGGCCTCAGGCCACTTCTCTTTTCTTGACTCACTCAATAGTGATTTCATTCCGTCCCATGTCCTTACTACTCTCCAAATGCTGGCAATGGGCATTTGCCTCTCTAGCCCAGACCCCTCTCCTGTTCTCCACACACATCTAACCACCTGCTCAATGTCTCTGCTCAGACGTGGCATCTCACACTTAGTAACTTCCAAAAGCTGAGCCCCTGCTCTCCACCAAAGCTCTTCCTCCCATGACCCTTTTCCATCTCAGTGAATGGCAACCAAACCATTCTTGTGCTCGAGTTAAAAACTTTTGAGTCTTCCTTGACTTTTTTTTTCTCTCACTCATTCTCCACATCCCTGGCCTCCAAATCCTTTGGCCATTCTCTTCAAAATATATCCAGAATCCTGGCCAAGACACCACTGTCTCTCACCTGGAAAAATCAGTCTTCCTACTTGTACACTCATGCACCCCCAGGATCTCAGCTTTGACCTTGGCTCTCCTCCCGCTATGGTCCTGCCTTCATGGTGAATGTACAATGGATGAAGGGGACACTGCTTAGAGTGACGAACCATTTGCAGAAGCTCTCCAGCAGGCTTCCCCTCACTTGGTCATCCCTAAACCAGTCATCGGCAAGAGGATCACTGCACTGACCTGGACTAATTGGGATCACTCCTGAACAGTGCTGGGGACAGGGTTATCTTTTATGACAAGTAGATCCCTGAATAGCAGTGGGGCTCTGTTTGTTGAGGAAGAAATGGGGAACAGATATTGAGTAAATACCCAAACAGAGTCTGTCACAACTTGGGAGGTCAGAGAGTCGATAAGAGAATCCACTTACTTTTCTGAGCTGCTTAGTGTGGGTGGCCCTGGTTCCCCAGGCCTTGGCCATATATAGAGCATCAGAAGTCTGCTCCTGACCAAAGAGGGGATAGGGATGTGGCAGGGAACTTGAGTGTATTTCTGCCAACAGTAGGTTCCCACCTTTCTTGGGGGGTCCTTTAATTCAGGTTGATGGAAGAAGGTATATAATAGTGTTAGTATCCTCGGACTGTGTGACAAATTACCACACACTTGGGCTTAAAACAACAGAAATTTATCCTCGCTCAGTTCTAGAGGCTGGGAGTCAGAAATCAGGGTGTTAGCAGGGCCAGGCTTTCCCAAGGCTCTAGGGGAAAAATCGGCACTGCCAGGGCAGAGCCCGATGCAGGGCTCGAACTCACGAACCGCGAGATTGTGACCTTAGCCGAAGTCAGATGCTTAATGGACCGAGCCCCAGGTACCTCCAAATAAGGTCACCTTTTAAGGTCTAGGGGTTAAGACTTCAACAAATCTTTCTGAGGAACATGAGTGAACCCATAAAACTTATATTTAGAGTATTAATTAGAACCTAATTTTTCTTCACTTCTTCCTTTCTGATCTGAATGCCCTTTCTTTTATTTTCTTGCCTGGTTAGAACCTCCAGGCATTTATAAATTTCCCTCTATGTACTGTACTAGCTGCAGCCCATAAATTTTAGTATGTTGTGCTAAAGTTTCTTTAGAAACTATTGTGTGTTAAGCCTTGACTTGAATTTGCTTTATCAGTATTAGTAACTGAAATTTCAAAGATAAATATGTATAAAATACATTCCTCACATTTATGTATGTGTGTATTTAAAATTTTTTTAAATGTTTATTTATTTTAGAGAGAGAAAGAGAGAGAGAGAGACCACCAGCAGGGAAGGGGCAGAGAGAGAGGGAGACACAGAATCCAAAGCAGGCTCCAGGCTATGAGCTGTCAGCACAGAGCCTGACGTGGGGCTCGAACTCATGGGCTGTGAGATCATGACCTGAGCCGAAGTCGACTGCTTAACCTATCGAGCCACCCAGGTGCCCCCTGTATGTATGTATTTATTTATTGAATGTTCCTTACTTTTCAAGAGTAAGAGTTGTTTACTGAAAAGTTTAGTAAACTAGTAGCCATGAACTGAGAGTTATATTGTTTATAGAGAGAGCATAAAGACATTGTGTATTAACGTCCTCTCTTTTCTTTTGGTTGTTCATGCCTGGATTATGTCTTTCCCATTGGTGCTAACAGGGCCAAAGCTTGATCCCACTGCATGCATCCTGTCAGTACCCAGATTATAGACCCTGAGCTTAGGGGGAAGCAGCCGCAACAGACCATGTAATCTTAAGACTATGTATGAAATTTGCATTTTTCATTTCAGTGACCACTCTTTTAAGTTTTATCTGCAAGTCAGCAACTTTTTGGCTTCTTACTAGTCTTCATTTTGCAAAACCATTTTTAAGACTCATGGGTAGAATTAACTCAATGATAGAGGGTTTATATTCTTTTCTTTTTTTGTAAGTTTATTTGTTTATTTTGAGAGAAAGAGGGAGAGAAAGTGCAATTGGGGGAAGGGCAGAGAGAGAAGGAGACAGAGAATCCCAAGCAGGATCCACACGGTCAGTGCAGAGCCTGATGCTGGGTTTGAACTCACGAATCCCGACATCATGACCTGAGCCAAAGTCAGATGCTTAACCAACGGAGCCACCCAGGCGCCCCTCGTGTTTATATTCTCCGGCTTCCTAGGGATCGGAAGAGCCAAAGGCCGTAAAGGGAAGCTTCACAATGGCATCGTATCTTCCATCGTTTCCCTTGGAAAAAGATGCTTTTCTTCACCTTCCCCCAGCTTTCTTCTCCATAGCACCCAACATCTCTGTGGCGCTAATGCTCTTCGAGGTCACAGGAATTCCCCTGTGTACACCACGTGGGCTCCCCGTCTCCAGCCAAGTCCTCTGAATCTCTAATTACATCCCGGGAACCGGCATTCTCCTTCTGCCCTCTCTCCCCAAGGAAAGATGTCTCTGCTGTCTCACTGAGCTCCCTGCGGGGAAACTGACTCTCAGGTGAGTGTTTCTCTGACTGCGTTTCCTGGCATAGCAACACCACTTCATGAGAGTTCACCCGGGAGTGACCAGCCCCTGGCGTTTCCACCAGGAGGACTTATAGAGTGTTATCACAGCTCCCCTCACCTCACAGGCTGTGAAAGGAGGTTCGCATTTTCAGCCCCGCTTCTCCTTCCATCTACGAACAAGCAGAGAGTGGAAATCTGCCACTGGGAGTAGACCTTGGGATGGGGCCTGAATGTACTCATGGGAGAGCTCAACCAGAATTAGTCCAAATAGAAAGTCAGACTGTCAGCGCTTCCCACCACCCTGCCCAGGGTCATCTGCCCTCTGCGGTGGGCAGAGCTTCTCCCAGACTGCTGCTTGAACAGCTGCTAAGGGGCTGGTCTCCCTCACCTACCCCTGCAGGAGACCATTAGCAAGCTGCTGGGAACTGGGGCTCCGGTTGCTGAGAACAGGCTGGGCTCAGAGCTGCCAGCCAGCCCATCGATCATGGATTTCACCGGGATGCTTTCTGACCTTTCAAGGTTAGTGAAGACTCAGCAGTCACATACCGTTCTGCGATTAAATGTCTCAATCCTGAGCACGGTCTATTATTTTGCAATTCAGAGAAGAAAAGGGACAGTACTTAGTAGCAAGGTGGTTTTTAGTGACAGCAACACGATGACATGGTTTAAAAGGTTTTAAAGAAACAAAGATGATTACAACTCTCACAAGTTCTATTTTTTGCCTATTGTTTTGTTTTTTTATATTTGTGTAGCTATGCTGATATTTTCTGCACTTAATAGCACATATTTTTTGTTGAAGTATAGTTGACACGCAATGTTACGTTAGTTTCAGGTATACAACGTGGTGATTTGACATCTCTATACGTTATTCAGGCTCATCACAAGGGTTACTACCATCTGTCACCATGCAACACCATTACTACGTCATTGACTAAATTCCCTATGCTGTACCTTTCACCCACGTGACTTACTCACTCCGTAACTGGAAACTTGTATCTCCCACTCCCCTTCACCCGTTTTGCCCATCCTCCTCACCGCCCCTCCCCCGCCCCTCTGGCAACTACCAGTTTGTTCTATTTATGGGTCTGTTTCTGCTCTTTTTTTATTCCTGCTTTTCTTCCCATCTGTTTGTTTAGTTGTTTCATTAAGCATTTTTTTAATGTTTATTTATTTTTGAGAAAGAGAGAGACAGAGCACAAGTGGGGGAGGAGCAGAGAGAGAGGGAGACACAGAGTCTGAAGCAGGCTCCAGGCTCTAACCTCGAACCCACGAGCCGTGAGATCATGACCTGAGGTGAAGTCGGACACTTAACCGACTGATCCACCCAGGTGCCCCTAGTTGTTTTGTTTCTTAGATTCCACCTATAAGTGTAATTGTGTGGCATTTGTCTTTCTCTGATTTATTGCACTTAGCGTAACACCCATTAGGTCCATCTATGTTGGTAAGATCGCATTCTTTTTTTTTTTTCTCATTCATTTTTATGGCTAATATTCCATTGTATATATACACTGCCTCTTCTTTTTCCATTCATCTATCGATACGCTTAGGTTGCTTCCATATCTTGGCTGATGTAAGTAATGCTGCAAATGGGGGTGCATATCTTTTCAAATGTTTTTGTTTTCTTTGGGTAAATGTCCAGTAGTGGCATTATTGGATCATATTGTGTTTCTATTTTTAACTTTTTGAGGAACTTCCATATTGTTTTCCACAGTGGCTGCACCAGTTTATATTCCCACCAACAGTGCATGAAGGTTCTTTTTAAAGATTGGATTATTTGTTTTTCTGATGTTGAGTTGTGTAAATTCTTTATATATTTTGGATATTAACCCCTTATTGGACATATCATTGCAAATATCTTCTCCCATTTCATAGGTTGCCTTTAGTTTTGTTGATTGTTCTCTTTGCTGTGCAAAAGCTTTTTATTTTGGTGTAGTCCCAATAGTTTATTTTTGCTTTTGTTTCCCTTGCCTGAGGAGACATAGCTAGAAAAATGTTGCTAAGGTCGATATCAGAGAGATTAGTGCCTATGGTTTCTTAATAGCACATACTATTTAATTAGTATTTCCCTACGTTTCTAAACAATCTTTATAGTAGTTTCAAAGACTGCCTAATCCATTGAATTGATTGCATCACAGATGACGTATCACCTCCTTACTCATTGCATGTATAGGTTTTTGCAGAGGTCATGTAGTTGAAGAAGGTGCCAGAGAATGCAGTACTCATTAGTGGGGTGGGAAGGGGGACCACGGTGAAGGTGCTGGTACCCACTGCCACATGAAGGCAATGGGTACCTTGGGGTGGGCTTATAACAGGACAGAAGCAAACCATTCACCTATTTTGCGCGAGACTAGCCCTGGTTCTATGTACGTCAACTCACACTTCATCTTAAAAACAAAAAACAAAACACAAAACCCAAACCAAAAATCTTACATAAGAAAAAAAATGTTGAGGCATGTGTCATTTTTAGTATTGTAGGAATCACATGGTATCCCATCAAGGTCCAAAAGCCAGAGCCCACTGGTCAGCACGTGGTAGAACTTCTGTTAGGTTCCAGGACTAGCATGGCTGCTGCTGGGCTTTGTGGAGTGGGTAGTGTACAGACTTCCTGCTCCCCCCATCCTTTATCCCATAGCTATGGCCCCTGGGCCCTGCCCAACTGCCTGGGATCATCCCACTGCTGGTCAAGGGAGAGCTGATATTAGCCTTAGGCATAGACATAGGAATCGCCTGGGGGAGGGGTACTGAAAGTAGAGATTCTTAGCACAGCCCCCCCCCTCCCCCCTCCCCATGCCATGCATGGCTCCCCATGCCATGAAGGTCCAGAGATCTGGGACGGGGCCTAGGAGTTAGCATTTTAACAAGTATGCTGATTACCCTGATACAATGAGCAACTGTGAGACACACAACCTCCGGACATAGCTTAGGACTTGTAGTCAAGGCTACTTTCTGGCTGGAAGGTGCTCCTGATGCTATCGCTGGGTCCTCACCAACGTACCCTGGCCACTTCTTGGGGAACGGGGCTTCTGTGTGACTGCTCCATGCCTCCCAGATTCTGGCTGGGCCCAAGTACTGGCTCATGGACGACCATGACCCTGGCCACTTTGCATCCTTATACTGCCTGGCTGTCGGGGAACTCACCAGGTGGCTATTTGGAGTGACACCCACCAACCTGCACGCTCTCCTATCCTGTCAATGTCTCCCTGCCCTGTACTCTATGGGCCTTCTCTCACCTGCTACCAGGCCCACCCCAGGAGCCATGTCCTCCCCACCCTCCAAACACATCTTATCTCAGCCAGCCTATCCGCCTGTGAAAGCATTTCTCTCCAGTCAGAACGTAGACAGACATCCCAGGAGCTCTTATGGATGCCTTGTTTGGCAGCTACTCAGTCTCCTTCCAGCTCCCATGTTTTCAGCCTTTCTGAAAAACAACACGTGTGTCTCACCCTCAGTCATTTGGGTCCTTCATGAATCATCTCCAAAACAACACCTTTCCCAACCTCCACCGTGCCCTGGTCCGTACTCTGATCTAGGACGTTATGATATCTCTGGGCTCAAGAAGTCCTCTCAACCATCAGCTCTTTCACATTTACAAACGGATGAACATGAGGCCAAATATGGACAGTTACTGTTGGAGTCAGTCAGTCAAACCAAATAAATGTGATATATGTAATGAGGCCTCCTAATTATCCTGCTTTATAGTATTTAATCATGAATAATAGTAAGCAGTAAACTCTAGTTACAGTGCTGTATTGCTGATGACTCAGATATGCATTTGTAAATTAGACCGGACCTCTGATTCATCAACCAATAAAGTATGAACGTGTACTTCGTTGCATGTGCCTGCAATGGGCTTCTTTCACCACTAGAAGGCAAAGGTGCAGTGTTTCTGCCTCTTTGTTTTTCTGGTAGCTTAAAGCTCTGTGGGAAGGTGCCAGAGAGGCTGAGGGTTCGTTCCTAGGCTCCTGAAGTCCAGAAGAGGGTGGAGGCAGGGGGGCCACTGAGGTGGGAAAAGGAGGAAATCGACATTTACTGAGAGTTCACCGCGCGCTAGACTCTGCGTTGGTCATTCATGCATACGTTGATCGTTTAGTCCTTTCAGCCACTCAATTTACAGATGAGGAAACAGAATCAGGGGGACAGAATGACCTGCCCAAGCTAACAGAGCCAACTCTAGTGGGAGCACAGATTTAAACAGAAGCCTGTCTTGGTTCCAAAGCCTGTGTGCTTTGAGCCATAAATAACACCAGAAAGGGAAGGCTAGGGTGCCCCCTCACAACTGGGCTTTATTTTTAGGACTGACCTGTTCTTATCACCTGTGCTCAAACCACAGCTGTCTGTGAACTTCCTGCTTCACACAGCTGTGTGTACATTTGCCTCCAGAAATG
This sequence comes from Herpailurus yagouaroundi, assembly GCF_014898765.1. Classification (NCBI taxonomy): domain Eukaryota; kingdom Metazoa; phylum Chordata; class Mammalia; order Carnivora; family Felidae; genus Herpailurus; species Herpailurus yagouaroundi. The sequence goes on along the minus strand of NW_024412419.1, from coordinate 20,788,309 downwards.
GTGCCTTGGAAGCCTGGAATGGCTCCTTTCTTTCCTGAAACTGAAATAATCAAGTATCCTTCTAGGGTCAGGCCTGGAATCCTAAAAGACCAACCGGACATCCTAGCCTAGGGCTCTAGAAATGGGTGTGAGCGGCTGCCATCAGTCCTGCCCAGGCAAGGGTGCTGGCACCCGGGCCTCCTTGTTCTGACCTTCTGCACGTCCAGTGCCACCGATTTTGCTCAAAGTTGTATTGATCTACTTTTATTCAGTTATGTGTATCGTTTTGAAGAATACACCATGAACAGTTCTACTCCTGGGTACATGCACAGAAGAAATGAAAACAGGGACTACAGATATCTGTACCCCAGAGTTCACAGTGGTGTTATTCACAGGAGCCCAGTGGTGGAGTCAGCCCATGTGTCCACTCACTGATGAATGGGTAGACAAAATGTGTACACATACAATGGAATATTATTCGGCCGTAAAAAGGACAGAAATCCTGGCATAGGCTATAACATGGATGAACCTTGAAGACATTATGCTAAGTGAAAGAAGCCGGTCACAAAAAAGATAAACCTCGTATGGTTTCCCCAGTAGGAGGCACCTAGAGTAATCAAATTCAGAGAGACAGAAAGTAGAGCAGTGGTTATCAGGAGCTGGGATGGAGGGGAAAATGGAAGAGTGGTGTTTAATGGGTACAGATGGTTTCAGTTGGGGATGATGGAAAAGTTCTGGAAGTGGGTGGGGGTGATGATTGCACAAGGATGTAAATTATTTAATGCCACAGAACGGTACCTCGTAAAATGGCTAAAATGGAAAATTTAATGTCATGTACAATTTACTATAATTTTTAAAATTGTGCCGAATATTTCACTGAAAATCTCAGTTCAAAGCTGTCGGTGTCCTGTCCCTTAAAGGAGCCTTGTTTCCCACCAATCGCAGCCAAAGGTGTGCATCCCAGGGCATAAAGGAAGGCCCTGTTGTCTGGTTTGGCAAATAGGGGACCCCAGAGAAGGCTGACCCCCTGTACCATGCCCTTGAACGCTCTTGAGATGCCCTCACGTCCCAGCCTCCTGTCAGACTGTGCCAGTGCCCAACCTGGATAATGACCATCCCAGGCTGTTTCTGCTGCAGCCCTGGCCTTGCTGGAGGAAAGCCATGTGCCAGCCAGCTGTACTTGAGATTCAGGCTCTAACTCAGTGGGGACCTCCCTGTTGCTCAGAAATCCCATGTTTTCCAGCTCAAGTGCTATCAGTAGCTCATTCTCCACCATGACTCTTCCAAATTCTTTCTTTCATTAAGCTTTAAGTTTTTCAACATCCCCACAAAGCCTGCAGCAAGATCTCTCTTTTCTCTGTCACTGACTTTATGTTCTTCTCCATCTAATCTCCTCCCTTTCTGTTTTGCTTGGAGCTGATGCCCCAGGAGGATGAGGGCCTTCCGTGGCCTGCTAGTTCCCTATTATAACTCAGCATCAATGATTTTAGATATTGCGGGTTTTTTTTTTTAATTTTTAATGTTTATTTTTGAGAGAGAGACACACACACACACACACACACACACAAACAGAATGAGCGGGCAAGGGGCAGAGAGAGAGGGAGACACAGAATCCAAAGCAGGTTCCAGGCTCCGAGCTGTCGGCACAGAGCCCGACGCAGGGCTGTAACTCACGAACCATGAGATCATGACCTGAGCTGAAGTCGGATGCTTAACTGACTGAGCCACCCAGGCGCCCCTGGATATTGTGGTTCTGAGTAAGGTTTGCCTGAAGGAAGTTTCTGTCATTAAAAAAAAAAACAAACAAAAAACAACTGTCTTTAAACAGCACTGACTTGGAGGACCAAGTACTTGTTTTCTGCTACAGCTGACTTCACCACTGCCCAGTCCCCTCTTCTCCAGGGCAGTGAGGCTCCGTTGCCCTTTTTCACCATCTCTTACCTACAAACACGTTCAAAGGTATACACCCTAAAACCCATTTTCCCTTGACCCTGAACCCCCTTCAGCTTGCCACCCAGCCCTCCCCTCCTTGCTGCCAAACGTAATGAAAAAGTTAAGAAAGCCTGTCCCCGTTTTGTGACCGTGCTCTCAGCTTCTCATAGCCTGGCTTCTGCCCGCCCGAAACTCTTCTTCTGAGACCACCGCCCCTGCCTCGCCCTGCACAGGACAGTTGCCACTTTCCATCCAAGCCTCGGGACCGTGCTCTCCTCTGCGCCCTCAGTTCCGCCACTTTTCCCGTCACTTGCTTCCTCTCCTCTGATGTCAGCAGATCGTGCCGTGAGTTTCTGCCTTCAGCCCTCTTGTCGGACACTTCTGCCTTTGCAGCTACAGCCTTTGAATGGCCGGCTCTCCCGCGAAGTCCTGCCTGGTCGCTCAAGCCTCTGGCTGGACTGGGCCACTTGCACTGAACTCACTGCTTCCCAAGCTAACCCTTCGCTTTCACCTCCTCATCCAGCCCGTTTCCTGTCCCCATTGCCAGCATGCCCAGGGCTCTGTCTCAGGGGGCTTTAGCCCCGGAATCATCTACGACTCCTTCCTCCCACCCGACACCAGTCAATCACCAAACCCTATCAGTTCTGCCCCTGTGACCTTCCTCCCATCTTTTCCTTTCTGCTCACCTGCAGACACCCCCCCCCCCCCCCACCGCCCCGCTGTATCAAGCTCTCTTGGCTCCTCCCTAGCCAGGCCACTCCTTCCTGTCTTCCCCACTCTGTCTCCAAGGTCCTGTCACTGTGCCTTATTCTTTTTTCTCTCTTTTTATTTTATTTTATTTTTTTCTCAAAGAATTATTTATTTATTTTTAACTTCTTTTTTTTTTCAATATATGAAATTTATTGTCAAATTGGTTTCCATACAACACCCAGTGCTCATCCCAAAAGGTGCCCTCCTCAATACCCATCACCTCCCCTCCCCTCCCTCCCACCCCCC
>NW_024412419.1:20766207-20785302 GCF_014898765.1 Herpailurus yagouaroundi | reverse complement strand
GCCCTGGTGCCTTATTTGAAAGCACAGCCCGGCAGACCACTGGAGCTATGAACCCTTCCTGGCTCCACTCCCCCTTCCCACCAAATCTCTCCCTGCCCTCGCTCTGCATGCTCTGGACCAGCCTCACCAGACCGCTCACCGCTGCCCAAGTGCACCAGGGGCTTTCCCCACCTCTGCCATCTGGCTTCCACCGGCTCCACAGCCTGAAACACCTCCCCAGGGGTCATCTCCGACAAAACCCGTCCTTTAAGGGCCAGGCAAGTGATCCTTCTGGCTGGACATGGTCTCTTCCTCCTCCTGACTTTGGTAGCACTGGTTCCCCCACTTTTAAGTGTTCTGCCTTGTGGGATAATCCTCTCTGTCTCTCTGTGTCTGTGTCTCTCTCTCTCTTCTCCCCCTCCCCCACCCCGTGCTGGGATGCCAGCTCCTTGCAGCAGAAACCCTGTCTTAGTCATCTTTGTGTCCTCTTCAGCGTCTTATGCAAAGTAGATGCTCAAAACTACTGGTTAGTTTGAATGAAGAAGATGATCTTAACTTCAGATGGGGGTGGGGGGGGGGGTGAGGCGATGTCACTTCTGTCAGTGCCTCTCTATGGTTTCCACCAACAAAACACTTGGTCAGGTCACCTCTCGGGCAGTGCCGTTTCCTTGTTCTCTGGTCTTCTGCCACTGTCTTGGCACAACGTGGGGCACCTCAGGGTCTCTCACCGTGGCCTTGTTATACTTTCTTCCTTTGATGGAGTTACAGAGAGTCTAAATTACCCTTTGCTAGCTTGCCCCTCTTCCTGGTCAGCCCCTCTGCGTCCCTGGTGGGTCTCCTGGATGCTATCAGGAGGGGCCTGTGCCTCTGTCAGGGCTCCTGCGGCGTGGAAGGCCCCAGGCCACTCCCAGAGCACAAATGGTGGGCTTTCTCTTGTTCCCACAGGAACACCCGGTTACTCACCAGGGTGAAGAGCAGGGACAATGAAGTTTTAAAAAACTTTACTATAAAGGCAGCATATAAGGAAGAAGAAAAACCTTCACTATGATCTCAGCTCTTTTATACAACGATTTTCATGTTTGCATGTTTCTTTCTGGCAGGGTCCATTTTTATACAGCTCCGGAAATTATATATATATATATATATATATATATATATATATATATATATATATAATATTCCCCTAATTAGGGAATCCTGAACACTTCCCTGTGATTCTACACCTTTCAGAATATTTCTTGTAATGGCTATATAATATTGCCCAGGCAATAATTTATCTTTTTATTGCATATTCAGATTGGTGCTGAATTTTTTTTTGACATTGGTGGTGATGCATATAGCTTTTATCATATGTTTAATTATTTCCTTGGGATAAATTCCCAAGGATGGGATGACAAAGTCAAAGAACAAACATTTTTATGACTCTTGATTCTTATTCCCTTTTGCATTCCAAAAGTGTTGTACTGACTTACAGAGAATAGTATTTCAGTGCTACCAGAGTCCATTTTGTTGCTAATGCCTACTCAGATTCAACAAATATTTGGCTGCTTACTATGTGGGAGGCACTTACATATTTATTTATACATTAAAATATCTTCCTAGGACCTTATATAGGCTTTCAGAGTTGGCGGACACCTGCTAATTTTACAAATGAAGACACAAAACCCAGAGAAATTATGTACAGTGTTCAGCATTGCATGGTCTGAAAACAATAGCACATATACAGTAAGCCTTGAGTGTCTGGCCTTTGAGCCCCGGACACTGCCCCCGGCCTTTGAGCCACGTCCAGCTGGTACAGTGTGGGTGTTTGTTTCTTTCCCATTAATGCAGCCGAGAAGTGACAGCGCATTGTCCTCTGGCCACCGCCAACCCAGACAATCTCCTGTATGGCATATGTTTGGTCAATAGAAGTGGGAAAGCTCCAGACCTCTCAGACCCCCACAGCTAAGCCAAGACCTCTGATGAGTAATGGAAGACTTATTTTCCAAAAAGAGGGACTTCTTTACCCCTTCTGGGTGTAATTCCCACAGACTGTGGCATATTAAGCATGAAGCGGCCTGTAATTCCCTGTCCTCCCCCTTACCCCATGCCTATGCTTACCCCCATGCCTCCTACCTTGCGGTGCCAGGGATAACCTTTCTGTGGCCTTCTATGCGCTCACTCTTTCATCTTTAAGTACCAGCTCTTCCAAGAAGGCTTTTTTAAATCTTCCCGTGAGTCAGTTATCTATTGCCGCCTAACAAAACCATCCTGAAACTTTTTACTCAAACTAGCAATGATGTAGAATTTCCCATGATTCTGTGGATTGACTGAGTAGTTCCTCTGCTGGTTTCACCTGAACATACTCATTCAACATAGGGTAGGAGGGGCTGGAGGGGCTGATGGTCAAGATGTCTGGCAGTTGTTGGCTCACACCTGGGGCACCTCAGTTCCCCTTCATGTGGTCTCTCCTCCTCCAGTAAGCCGATGGTCTTCCTTACGTGGCATCTCAGGGCGATGTTCTAATGTGCAAGTGCCTGTCAAGCCTCTGGTGCGTCATTGTCCCACTGGCCAAAGCAAATCCCAAGGCCGCACTGAAAGTCTATGGGGGAGGGAGACACACATAGTGGGGATACTGGGAGATACCTAGTGGGTATACTGGGAGGCATGGTTAAGAGGACCACTCCTCTAACAAATGGCTCACATCCCTTGCACGTGGGATGCCCTCACTCTTCCCGGTGCCCACACGCCTCATCCAATCAGGGGCCCAGGCTCACAGAGGAGGGCCTCCGGATCCAATCAGATTCCGGTTTGTGCAAGGCTCCTCGCTTGCAGCTCCTCCCTGGGTCCCCTTGGGTCAAGGACGGTGAACTAAAAAGAGAATCATCTCCTCGCCTCACATCTCACAGTGGTGAGAGAGGGCCTGACGACCTTGGTAAACACTCAGGTCCCAGGAGGGAGTGGAGGGAGACACACAGTGACTGGGCAATTCTGAACCTAGCAGGATCCGTGTTGTCGAGGCTCTCTACTTTGGAGGGAAGGATGCTCGTGCGCCAAGGCCCTGCTAGCTCGCTGGGAGTGATTCCTCAGTCGATTGTTCTCTGTGCCTCTTAGCTTCGGAGATACTCTTCCGGGTCTGTAAGAACTGTGTCTGCAGCTGAGTAGCTCTTTCTGCCCTTAGATCGTGTGGAGCTGAGGGGGGAGGGAGGCTTTTTTCACTTTGAACTCTCCCTGTCCGAGGACTCCCCTAAAACGATGTCGGCTTTTTTTTTTTTTTTAATCTGTCAAAGAAGAGTCTACTTTGTTAGACAAAAGCCATTCCCACAATTATTTTAGAGATGGTCCTCCCTCCACTTTGGGCAGCATGTCAGAGAACCACAGGGCAAATGACCTCAAGATTCTTAGAAGCTCCTTTTCCAGAGAGAGCTACTAGCACCACCTTGTATCTTTCTGAGGTCTTAACAAAGAGTCACAGCCTCAAACTTGATTTGATCTTTACCCTGAAGCCATCCATGTCTTCCTTGGAGACTCCTGTGGGTTAGAGAGACTAGAAATACGAAACACTTGACTCTGGTAGCCAGCACACCCCACACCTCCCGTCTTCCTTCTAAGTTCTGCTGGGATGCTGAACAGTTCCTCCTTGCTGTCCCTTATGGCAAAAGCTGCTAAAAAAGACAATTTACGCTTTTAACATTCTGCCTGGAAATTCCCCGAGTCCAAATCATAAGCTTATTAGGCCAGTTTTCTACCTTCTAAATTCCTGCTGGGGCCGTTTCGCTGCTAGAAGACACAGGTGCCGCCTTTCCCCTCCTGCAGTAGATCTCCCCCCAAAACCTCCTGCCCCCCCCCCCGGCCTTCCTTTGCCACACAATCCAAAGCCAATACTACATGTTTCATATTTTTGTTAAGGTGCTAATTCCTTCCAGGTACCAGTTTCTGTACACTATCTATTGGTGTGAAACAAATCACTCCAAACTTTGAGTCTTAATTATTATTCCTCTCATCTTCAGGGGTCAACTGGGAGGCTCCTTTGTTGGTGTCACTAGGGCCCCTCACGTGGCTGCACTTAAACTGTAAGATCAACCGGACTGGAATGTCCTAGATGGCCTCACTCCACATCTGGCAGTAGGAGCTAATCAACAGTGAGACTGTCTCCGTTGTCCTCCCTGTGGCCTCTTCGTAGGCTAGACTGGCTTCCTTACATTATGGTCACAGGGCAGTGTTTCAAGAGAGCAAGTCCTACTGTGCAAGTATTTCCCAAGCCTCTGCTTCTGTCATGTGTGCCATTTGTCCCAACACACAAGGGCACGTGCACCACGAGGCATGACCCATTGGGGACCATCACTGTTACAGTCTACTTTACCATGCCTCTAGACTGAATGGGTCTTCTCCTTTGGGCTCTCCTAGTGCTTTGAACCTCTACTAAAATGCACTTGAGGGGCACCTGGGTGGCTCAGTCGGTTAAGTGTCTGACTCTGGCTCTGGTCACGATCTCACGGTTAGTAGGTTCTAAACCTGTGTTGGGCTCTGTGCTGACAGCTCAGAATCTTGAACCTGCTTTGGATTCTGTGTCTCCCTCTCTCTCTGCCCCTTCACTGCTTGCACGTGTGCTCTCTCTCTCTCAAAAATAAAATAAACATTAAAAAAAATTTTTTTTAATACACTATGGCACCTGGGTGGCTCAGTCAGTTAAGCAACCAACTCTTGATTTTGGCTCAGGTTTGTGGGTTCAAGCCTCGCATTGGGCTTTGACAACGTGGAGCTTGGATGGAATTCTCTCTCACCTCCTTCTCTGCCCCTCCCCCACTCATGCTCTCACTCTCTCTCTCTCAAAAATAAATAAATAGGGGCACCTGGGTGGCTCAGTTGGTTAAGGGTCTAACTTTGGCTCAGGTGATGATCTCACAGTTCCTGAGTTTGAGACCTGCATTGGGCTCTGTGCTGACAGCATGGAGCCTGCTTCGGAACCTCTGTGTCCCTCTCTCTGCCCCTCCCCTGCTTGCACTCTCTCTTTTTCTCTCTCAAGAGTAAAATAAACATTTAAATATAAATAAATGAAATATAAAAAAAGAAATGCATTTCTTCAAAAAAATAATAAAAATAAATGCACTTAATTAACATAGTCTCTCTTTAAAGTCAGCATTTCTGTTTAATTCACTGCCATCTGTAAGCTTTTTTTTTGTTTTGTTTTGACTGGGAAAATCATTTTCTTTGGTGTGGGCAGGCGTCTAGTCTCACAACTTCCAGAGTTGCTTCTTGATGCCAGTGGCCTTGGTGACCTTGAGCACACCACAGCACACAGTCTTGCTTGAGAGCTGGCACTCACCCACTGTGATAATGTTGCCAACATGGATGTCTCTGAAGCAAAGGGACGGGTGCATGTATATGTTCTTGTGGTGTTTCTTGAAGCGGTTGTACTTTGGGATGCAGTGGAGGTAGTCTCAGTGGATGAAAATGGTTCTCTGTATCTTCATCGTGGCCACCACACCAGACAGAATCTGCCCTCAGACAGAGACATTACCAGTAAAGGGGCATTTCTTGTCACTATAGGTGTCCTCAGTGGCCTCCGTGGGCATCTCAAAAGCCCAGACTGTTTTTGTAGTGTTGTGGAAACTTCTCCTTGCCAATTTCTCTAAGCAGGATCCTCTTCTTATTTTGAAAGATGGTCAGCTACTTTTGGTAGGCACGCTCAGTCTGAATGTCCACCATCTTCCCAGCCACCTGAGGAAGGGTCTGTAAGCTTCTTTAAGCAGATAATTTCCAGGTCTGTTTTCTATCCCACCTTCTATTTCATAGGCTCATATACAGTATGTGCTCATTAAATATTAGCTGTTAGTGAGAAAGTCCTAGAAACACAGTGCAGGGCATTGTAATTTGTGTAGTGTTGGCATGTTTTTCTTCTTTGAGGTTTCTCACCAAACACCAAACATAGGTTCTCAACCTCCTCAGGTACATGACTTTTCCAGATTTCTGAAGAGCCGTGAAAGGATGCTGACTGGTGAGAATGTTTAAGATATGGTAGTCTACATATAGAATACAGTCTCATCCATCATAATCACATGTAACACCGGCATCCCAGCCAGGTACAGACCCTCTGAGGTCCAACCCAAACCCAAGGCCTACATCTCATCTCTCATAGGCACAGCTCTTTTGTGTTCTGACCATGAGTCCTGGGTTTTGGGGAACTTGAAATCTAGTTAAGGAAGCATAATGGGTGTATATGAAACAACCCAAACTACTTACTTAATCAACATGTCAACAAATGTAAAAATCAATACACTACAACCAGACCTGGCGGGGTAGGAGATACAACACAGACGTGGTTAGAATGCAGTGAAGTTAGTTGTAAGACAGCCATCTCCTTGGAGAAGGTGAAGTTTGAGTTAGCTCTAGAAACAGGGTATGGACAGATATTGATGGAGACAGTAAAGGATGATGTAAGTGGTATTAGCATCTATGAAGGGACGGAGTCCAGTGAATGAGGTAGGAAATTAACACTCAATGTGCGGAAGGGAGTACGTAGATCTGGAGGTGGGGAACAAAAAAAGATTGGGGAAATAAGTGGGGTGATAGACATGCCTTTAAAAGCCTCAGCAAATGACACTGAGGGTCATGTGGGCACCTGAGATTGTGGGTGAAGTTTGTTTCTGGAAGTTTCCTCACTCTACAGTGGTTTTCCATGCAGGGCATTAAAGAGCGAGTACTGCATACCTAAGGGAGAAATGGAGGAGGTGGGAAGCTGTCCTGCCAAGGGGGAGCCCAGAGCCCCAGGTGGCAGTGCCGGGCAGTTGCCAACACGGAGTGTGGGACTTGGCCCTCCTTGCGTTCCACATGGTTTGCTATAGCTGTTGTGGCCCCTCCAGTTCCAAAGGGTGACTTTTTTTTTTCCTTTCTGCAATTTGGGCTCTTTGCTCGGGCATCTTTGCAAACAATGGAGACTTCGCGATGTGAGGAAAAGGAAGAACTTCCCTGGTATACAGTTGTCCTAACCAATCCTGGAAGCACCCTTAATATGACCTCAACTGAAGCCACAGAAGCCCCTGAGTAGGCCCAGAGAAGCACTCAATAGTGGTGATCCAAGCCCTAGAAGGAGTCGCTATGGGGAACAGGAAGAGGTGGAGGCTGCCACGGGCTGAGCGCTGAAATGCTGAGACGAGGAACGTAATTGTGCCGACGTGGAGCAGAAGGGGCTAACCGCAAGATGAGGAAACTGGTAAATGTGGAGAAGCAAAAAAGAGATGGGACAGCTCAGCACTGGTGACAAGAAAGCACGTTCCTGTTCCTGGGGCTTGCTGGGCTCATGCATCCTTCTCCCTGGTTCTAGAGAGGAGCACAGAGGCAGTGCCTACAAGAGGAAGGGGCACGCATAGTCTCTTCTCTGTCCTCCCTCATGTGACAGCAGGGACCTGAAAAGCTTATCTTCCAATGTCCAAGGCGGTCTGGTGACATTCAGGAAGGTGAAGCAGCTTGGCATGCCTGCCCCTGTCGCCCGTGTGGGGACAACCCGGGGTTGCACGCAGGCACGTGCGGGCACTGGGGAGCTGGCAGAGCCGCCTTGCTTCTTCCGCTGAGCTCATCCCCAAATGCCCTTTGCCCTCTTCTTATAATCAGAACCTCTTCAAATAACTAACTTTAACTTTAATGGAGAAGCTCGGTGGTTCTCCACTTTGGCTGCACACTCGATCACTTGCAGGCACTTTAAAAAAAATGCAGTTCGTCTAGGATGGGTCCGAGATGTAGGGGCTTTTTCCAAAAGCATACCAGGTGAGTGGTACATTGAGAATAGCTGGATTTGCTAATCTTGAGCCACCTTAGACAGTTCGGTCAACATGGAATTTGTTGATCTTTGGAGGTGTCTGAAAACACCACAAAAAGAATTAGCCTTTGGGAAACCAGGAAAACCTAAGAGATACCCTCCCTTGGAGACTGTGGCCCCTGGGTTGCCTTCCTGGGGAAATTCTCGAGGTTCTCTAGTGTGCCGTGTGAGCTCTGGCATCCTGAGCTTCAGCCTCCTGAGCTTCCCTCCGTAGGGCAGGATGGGAGTTCTTCGCGTGATCATCGGCACACAGAAAATACCCTGGCGGCTCAGTGTAGCTGTCTCTTCATCCCGGCACCATCCTGGACAGTTTTGTTGAAGAACACGATTGCTGTCCGTAATGTAAATCTTACAAAGTCCCTTTTTTATTTTTGTTTTTTAAGTTTACTTATTTTGAGAGAGAGTGAGCAAGGGAGTGGGGGAGAGGCAGAGAGAGGAAGAGAGAGAATCCCAAGCAGGCTCTGAGCTGTCAGCACACGACTCGCCACGGGGCTCTCATTCATGAACCGTGAAATCATGACCTGGGCCGAAGTCAAGAGTCTGACGCTTAACCGACTGAGCCACCCAGGCACCCCAGAAAGTTTCATTCAGAAAGGTTTTCCATGCAATTTGTCACAGACTCAGACCTCACATGATACTATGGAGAGTGAAAACACCCCTGTCTTAGCACCGCCCTCTTCCTGGCCATCCCGTCCCCAGCCAGCCTCCCAGTTGGTCTTCTGTGCCGTCTTCATTTCACGTTTGGACAAGACCGAGAACCAATGATTCAGCCTCGGGGGGGAAGGATTTCCACATTGTTACCCACTGTGCAAAACAGCCTTTCCCTTTTATCTCTTCCAAATTTGCCTCTTTCAACCACCATCAGCCAGCCCTACCTGCCGGGATTACAAGATTTGGTGACCGCATCTGACCCGACTGTGCACACCTTTGGCATGTCGCATCTAAGCCCTCATCCTCCCCCGAAGGCCAGAGTTTGGTTTTTGGTTGTCATCATGTAAAGAACACTCTTTCTGCTTGTCATTTTAATTACTCTCTATTGAACCCTTTCCAGTCCTTTCACATCGTCCGTGAGTGCCAGAGAACAGAATGACACTCATTATGGCGTGAATTTACTATAATTTGATACAAGGATGGGATTGTGATATTTTGTTTCCAGTATTCTTATCTGCATGTTATTAGGGATTTTTGGTGGGGATTGAAGGGCAGGGCTGTGGATTCAGAACTTCAAGAAATGGTTTCCAGGTTCATTAAATTATTTTCCTTGAGCTGTGATTATCTTCTTGTTGCCCACACTGACGCTCAGCTGGCAGGCGTCTGGCCTCTCACGCAGCTCGCTAACATCCTTCTGTAGCTTTACTTCCACTGCTGTCAGCTCACTACCTGGCCAAACTTGGTGTCACAAACGACCTTGGAGGTTCCACTGCGTACCTCTCCCTCGGATCATTTATAACCGTGGAAATTAAGACTTGGATGTTCAAGCTGCCGAATGAAAATGAGACAGGTTCTAGGAGAGATTTTGAAAACTATTTTTTCCTATTCTCAAAAAAGTGCATGCTCATTTAACAGTTTGAAAATATAAACAAATACAGAGAAAATTAAAATCACTCCTAATCCCCCTCACCCCGCCCCGAGATAATCTCTGCTAATATTTTGGTTTTTGTTCTTCCCATCTTTTCTTCAGGAAGGACAACACACACACACACACACACACACACACACACACACACCCCTACAAACTTTTTCCCTCTAACTTTTTTTTTTTAACACAAACACTGAGAAACAAAACATTATGAGTAATTGGCAATAACTGTAATTTACTATTGCAATTAACTACCTGATGCTCTCCCAGCCTTCCTCCCACAGGGTAACTATTTTCTCCTAGTCTGGGTTTATTATTCCCTGGCTTTATACAAGTGATTTTATAAATTGTGGATTTAAAAAGTGAATTCATCGGGCGCCTGGGTGGCGCAGTCGGTTAAGCGTCCGACTTCAGCCAGGTCACGATCTCGCGGTCCGTGAGTTCGAGCCCCGCGTCGGGCTCTGGGCTGATGGCTCAGAGCCTGGAGCCTGTTTCCGATTCTGTGTCTCCCTCTCTCTCTGCCCCTCCCCCGTTCATGCTCTGTCTCTCTCTATCCCAAAAATAAATAAATGTTGAAAAAAAAAGTAAAAAGTGAATTCATAAATTGTTTGGGTTTACTTGATTTTAAGCTTTATAAAAATGGTATCATGCTGTAATCATACGTCTCTTGCTTTTTTCACTCAAAAGCACATTGGGTCACTTTATCCAAGCTGTTCTGTGTAGATACAATTCTTTCACTGTGGCTGTTGCTTAATATTTCCATTGTGGAGATACCCACAATTTATGCATTCATTCTTCTCTTGCTGGTCACTTGGATTATTAGTCTTTTGCCATTATGAGCAGCGCTTGTACATGTCTCTTGGAAAATGTGTCAAGAAGTCTTTGGGGTGAAATCATTGGCTACAAAGCATGCAAAAATTTCAGCTTCATGAAGCATTGCCAAACTAGCTGCACCAATTTACATTCCCGGGAATCAGTGCATAAGAGCTTCCAACTGATCAACCTCCTGTCCAACATTTGGAATCATCATCATAATTTTTTTCTTAATGTTTATTTACTTTTGAGAGAGAGAGAGAGTGAGAGCGAGAGGAGAGAGCAACCTGGGGAGGGGCAGAGAGAGAGAAGGACAGAGGATCTGAAGTGGGCTCTGTGCAGTGAGCCTGATGCAGGACTTGAACTCAAGAACTGCAAAATCATGACCTGAGCCAAAGTCAGACACTCAACCGACTGAGCCACCCAGGCACCCCTGGGAACTGTCAGACTTTACAACTTCTGCCTCTCTAGTGGGTTTATAATATTGTAGTATTAATTTGCATTTTCCTGAATACTAAAGAACTTGAGGATCTTTTCATACATATACTTGCCATATGTGTTTGCCCTTCTGTAAAATGTCTGCTCATATTTTTGACCCTTTTCCTCTTGGGTTGTTTGTCTCTCACACATATTGTTAAGCAAAATTTGAATCATACTACACATACCATTTTGTACTTTTCCATGACATGAAACATTCTTTTACACTGTTATTTTAATGACTGTGGCACCTTCTATTTCATGGCTATCTTGTGATTTAATCAAAGTCTTGTACCTGTATATATTTTTTCAATTTTATTTTTTAGAAATAGCTCTGGTAAGATATTCTAATGCATAGATTTAATTATACATCACTAAATATTTTTATTAAAAAAGTTTCAAGGATTTGGATTTCTGGGTCAAAGGATATCAACGTTAAAAAAAATGATATATATTTCCAAATCCCTTTCCAGAAAGGTTGATTAATTTATATTCTCCAAAAAACTCTTTAACACTGGATATTAAATATCAAATATTTTGCTAATTTAATTTGTAAATTTAGCAATAAAGATAATATTTTTAAATGTTTATTGGCCACTGTGTTTCGTCTTTTCCTGGTATTCTTACCCCAGCTTATGGTTTGCATTCAACCAGAGGTATATCTAAGTACTATATACAAATTATTTGGTTTACTTCCTTCTCCCTCTTCATGTGGTTACGTCATTCATTTGACACCCAGTTGGGTTTATTTGTTTCTGTTTGCATCTAGTTACAGGTTTAAAATTTTTTCTTATGCTTGCTGATTTAATTTAATTTAGTTTGTTATTATTTTTTAAACTTTATCTAATTAATCTCTATACCCCACATGGGGCTTGAACTCATGACCCTGAGATCAAGAGTTGCATGATCTCCTGACTGAGCCAGCCAGGTGCCCCTTAATTTTATTTTTGAACATATATAAATAACATAAACATGCATCCAGAAGGCAAAACTACCCCAAAAGATACCCTCAAAATTGTCCCTCCCTCTGTTATCCTTTCTACCTGTTTCCTCACCCAATTTTTTACAAGCAAACAATTTCATTGTTTTCTGATTTATTGTTCTTATGATGATCTTTTACTAAAAGAAGCAAGTCCATTTTATTTTATTTCTTGTCTTTATTACACAAAATGTAACATACTAGAGATGTGCTTTTGCACCTTGCTTTAAAAAATTTTTTTAATGTTTATTTATTTTTGAGAGAGAGAGAGAGAGCATGAGCTGGGGAGGAGCAGAGAGAGAGGGAGACACAGAATGTGAAGCAGGTCCAGGCTCTGAGCTGTCAGCACAGAGCCCGACGCGGGGCTCAAACCCACGAACCGCAAGATCATGATCTGTGCTGAAGCTGGACGCTTTACTGACTGAGCCACCCAGGCACCCCTGCTTTTAAAGCTTAATAATACACCCTGGAAATTATTATAAATCAGCTCATAAAGATATTCCTCACTCCTTTTTATTGCTTCCTAGGAATCGACTGTAAGTATCATGGTTTCTTCAATCGGTCTTCTCTGTTTGGGCACTTAGGTAGCTTCCAATATTCTACAAATACAAATAATGGTACAGTGAAGAAGGGACATATGTAAGCATGCATATTATTTCTGGAGATATCTTTAGGGTAAGTTCCTAGAAGTTGGAGTGCTAGGTTGAAAGGTAAATGCACAAACCGTTCCTTAGATATTGGCAAATGCCCCATTCAGAGGGGTTATACTATTTCCCCTTCTCTGTAGTGGTATTTGTCTTCCCATAACCTCACCAACAGAGCGTGTCTCTATATGGCTGTATGGTCATCCCAACATCATGTTAAAAAGTCCTTCTTTGCCTCAGCCATTTGACTGCTTATCGTATACTAGATTTCCTAGGTGGTTGTACTGACTTCTGTACCTTCTATTCTGCTACATTGGTCTGCCTGTTCATTTGCCAGAACCACATTATTTTCGTTCAAGACGCCCCACAGTAAGTTTTGATATTTGTCATCTCTCATATCTCATTTCAGTGTTTTACTAGTGATTTTTGAGTGTTTATTTTTCCATAAAAGCGTTGGCATCAATTTGTCTAGCTACAGAAAACAAGAAAAAAGCTTGTTTTTATTTTGGGGGAATCATATTAACTTTATAAATGAACATAAGGAGAACTGTCATCTTAACAATGTTGAGCTATTTTAACCGAAACCAAGGGATGTCTCTTTCGAGCATACTTTTGTGTCTTTTGGGATTGTTTTTATAGTTTTCTTTTTTCAAAGAGCCTGATTCGTTGAGACATAATTCACATACCTTTCAATTCGTCTATTTAAAGTGTACATACAATTCAGTGGTTTTAGTATAATCACAGGTTTGTGTGCCCATCGCCACAATCATTTTAGAACATTTTCATCAACTCATAAAGTAACCCCATAGCTGTTAGCAGTCCTTCCCCAATCCCTCCAACCCCTCCAGCCTCCCGGCATCCACCAACCTGCTTTCTGTCTCTGTCAATTTGTTTCATCTGGACACTCCATATCAATAGAATCATATACTATACTGTCTTCTGTGACTGGCCTCTTTCACTTGGCATAATGTTTTCAAGGTTCTTCCATGTTATAACATACACTCTGTTCTTTTTTATTGCGAAATACGATTCCACTGAATGGATGGATGTACCACATTTTGTTTACCCATTCATCAGGTGATGGAGTTTGGGGTTGTTTTAACTTTTTGGCCATAATGAGTAAGACTATGAACATTTGTGTATAGGTTGTTGTGTGGGCATTACTTTCAAGTCTCTTGGGGTATATATGTACCTAGAGGTAGAATTGTTAGGTCATATAACTTCATGTGTAATATTTTCAGGACTGCCAAGCTATTTTCTGAAAGAGCTGCACCATTTTCCTTCCCACCAGTTATGTATCAAGGTTCCAATTTCTTCACGTCCTCACCAACTCTTGTTATTATCTGCGATTGTGATGGGAGCCATCACAACTGGGTTATTCAACTGGGTTAACCCTTCAACTGGGTTATTTGTGTTATGATTATGTTCGTTCATGGATTCTGGATATAAGTCCCTCAGCTTGTATGTTATTTGGAAATATTTACTCCCATTCTGTAGACTGTCTTTGCATTTTTTTATGGTGTCCTCTGATGCACAAAAGTATTTAATTTTGATAAAGCCAAATTTATCTGCTTTTTCTTTTGTCATTTGTGCTTGTGGGGTGTGTCTAAGGAGGCCAAAGTAATGAAGATTCACACCTACGTTTTCTTCTAAGAGTTTTATAGTTTTAACCTTTACATCTAGGTTGTTGAAGTCTTTTTTTATATTAAAAATATATTTTTTAATGTTTATTTTTGAGAGAGAGAGAGACAGAGCATGAACAGGGGAGGGTCAGAGAGAGGGAGACACAGAATCTGAAGCAGGTTCCAGGCTCTAAGCTGTCAGTCCAGAGCCCAACGCGGGGCTCAAACTCGCAGACTGTGAGATCATGACCTGAGCCGAAGTCGGACGCTTAACCAACTGAGCCACCCAGGTGCCCCAAGGTTGTTGAAGTCTTGATCGGTACTGCAGAATGTGACTGTATTTGAAGATAGGGTCTTTAAAGAGATAATTAAATTAAAATGAGGTTGGTGGGCCCTACTTCACAGTGACTGGTATCCTTAGGACAGACACTCACAGTACAGAGCGAAGACCATGTGAAGACACAGGGAGGTGACGGCTATCAACGAGCTGAGGAAAGAGGCCTCAGAAGAAACCAACCCTTGTGGTACTATGATATTGGACTTTAAGTCTCCAGAACTGTGAGGAAATACATTTCTATTCCTTAGGCCAATCTGTGGTATTTTGTTATGGTAGTTCTAGCAGATTAATACAAAATCCTACTTGGTTGTGATATATTATTTTTTTAATTATGAAAACATTTTTTAAATGTGTATTATTTTTGAGAGAGAGGGAGAGCGAGCGAGCACAAGCAGGGGAGGGGCAGAGAGAGGAGGAGACACAGAATCTGAAGCAGGCTCCAGGCTCTGAGCTGTCAGCACAGAGTCCGATGCAGGGCTTGAACTCGTGAACCGTGAGATCATGACCTGAGCTGAAGTTGGACGCTTAACCAACTGAGCCACACAGGGGCCCAATTATTTTTTTAATTTTATTTTTTAAAGTTTATTTTGACAGAGAGAGCATGAGCAGGGGAGAGGCGGAGAGAGAATCCCAAGCAGGCTCTGAACTGTCTGTGTGGAGCCTCATGTGGGGCTCAAACCCACAAACTGTGTGGGCTGAAATCAAGAGTCTTAACTGACAGAGCCACCCAGGTGCCCCTTATTTTCTTAAATCATATGGGTCTTGCACTTTTTCGAGAGAAATAACTTTCTTTTCTTTTCTATTTTTAAAGTAGGCTTCACGCCCAACCCTGAGCCCAACACCAAGCCCAACGTGGGGCTTGAACTCACAACCCTGAGATCAAGACCTGAGCCGAGAGCAAGAGCTGGACGCTTAACCAACTGAGCCACCCGGGTGCCCCAAGAGAAATAACTTTCTCTATTTCTTTTCTTCTGGTACAGGACTAGCAAACTGCAACCCATGGGTCAAATCAAGCTGGCTGCCCATTTTTGTAAATCCAATTTATTTGTGGGCATAGCTACACTCACTTATTTGCACATATCTATGGAGGCTTTTGTGCTACAATGGCAGAGTTGAATATTACACCTGCAAACCCCAAATGTTTGCTAATCTGGTGCTTTAAAAAAATTTTGCTGACCCTGCTTTAGTAAATACCTAGGATGGGCTTATGTGCATATTATTCCTTGAATTCTTGCATTTTAAAAACAGTTTTTTTTTCCTATAGAGTTCAGTGCCTGAAAAACAGCGTGGATGGGTGGATACAAAATCCTTAGCTTGCATCTTTTTTCCTTGCGTTTTTAGAAAATACTGAAAATGCTGCATCACTATTGCCTTGCTTTGCCCTTGAAAAGTCTAATGCCAAATATTTTGGTCACCAGGTTCCATAACAGACTATCTACCCTGAAATGTAATGGCTTAAAGTGAGAACTGTTTTGATTATAATCTCACAATCTTTGGGGTCAGGAATTTGGGTGGGGGTTGGCTGGATGATTCTTCTGTTCCACATGGCTTCCCCTGGGGTCACTCAGTGGTATTCAGCTGATGGCTGAACTGATATAGAGCATTCATGATGACTTCACTCATATCAGCTGGGATCAGCTAGCCTCCTTCCGTCTCTGTGCCGTCTCAGAACCTCTCCACGGGGAGTTAGATGGTATATATTGTGGCCCAGGGCTTCAAGAGCAAGTGCTTTCAAAGACCCAGGTGGATTCTTCAAGATAAGACCTAGGCTTGGAATATACATCACATCTCATATACATCACACATTCTATTGGTCAGACAATTCACGTGGGCCAGCCTGGATCAAAAGAAGTGACAAAGAATTTGCAGACATCTTGAATGTACTGTGTCCTAATTTCCTTACCCTTTTAAGTAATTTGAACTTTTTGCATGGAGGCTTTGAAAGTTATTAAAGTTTATTTGAGGAATGTCTACACCCAGCATGGGGCTTGAACTCATGACCCCTGAGATCAAGAGTCGCATGCTCCTCCAACTAAGCCAGCCAGGCACCCCCAAAATTATTATTTTTGTCTAACAGTTTGAAGAGTCTAGCTCTCAGAATTGGTCATTCTGTGGTGATTTCCCCAAGTACATGGCAGCCCTTTCATTATGTACGTTTACGTTTTCTGATTTCCAGAAAGTTTCATTCTATGTGGAACTTTAGGTACACATTGGACGTTCTTTGCTTGGACTCAAATGACATTCCAAATGGAGAGAGAAATAAGCACAGAGGTATGGAGGCAAGGGAAAGTAGAAACATTCCAGGAGTTTGGATGCACAAAAGACGCAGTGAGGAGATAGAGGGCCAGAGAAATGGAAGGTCTTGTGTGCCATGCTGAGCAGCGACATATATAGGCAGCATATTTTTGAAAGTGTTTTCTGACACGCAGTATGGAATATGGAATGGAAGGAACCAGACTACAAGAGAGGGACAAGAGCAAAGGCTATTGCATTAATCCAGTGAGAGGCTTAGCTACGAGGGACAGATTCTAGAGTTATTTATGAGGAGAATCAACAGGATTGTTGAGTGTGGTGGGGACGGGAAGGAAGGAATCAAGGATGACTCCCAGGTTTCTGGACTGGGCAGCTGAGCGACAGTAATGCTGAACAGCTTTAGACATGCAGAACTTGGGATGTCTGTAGGATATCTAAGTGGGGAAGTCCAGTAGGCTTCTGTGTCTCTGGAACTCAGATGAGTGGGCGGAGTCAGATAATGCTCGGGGAGTTGCTGGTAAACATGGCCAATGAAGAGTGAATGGAATGAGTTAAGGAGAATGGGCGGGGTGAACTGAAAGCTGAACACAGAACCCTGGAGACAGAGGAGTGTTCAGAGGACTTAGGAGGTAGTCATGCCACGAAGTCCAAGGTAGTTTCAAAAAGACTGGAGTGCTTTGTGTTGTCAAATGCCACCAAGAACTCACTACCTGACTCAAAACTGGCCTGTGGCATTTAGGATTAAGCAAGACCTAAATGACTGAGAGCAGCACCGTGATGTGGTGGGGACAGAAGTCACATAGCCACGGGTTGAGAAGGGGGAGGCTGCCGTGTTGGCAGAGTAGAAGTGCAAACTGCTTTTAAGGCGTTTGTGAAGGCAAATACAGAAAGGGAGCAAGTGGTAACCAGAAGACAGTCCAGAGTGACAGAGGGGTTTCTTTTTCTTGAGGACAGGAAAAGCTTGAACATGACAGATGGTGAAGGAAAAAGGTAAGAGTCGATAATTTTGGGAGTGAGAGAGGGAGCGTGATCGAAATATGTTTGAAAGGAGTTTTCTGATGATGTGGGAGGTGATGAGGTACAGAACCGTGATGGAGAGATGCTAATACAAGTGTATTTAAAGAAGTTAATTCCCAGAATGCTTTATTATAGTCTAGCTCACATACTGATATTCCCTAGGTTTCGATCAATACGGCAAATATAGCAGACAGTATTGACATATTTATTTTACATCATTTACACGTCTTTTCTCCGAAGGGTAGGATCAGTGTTTTACCCTTTCAAAGCCTCCCACATAGTTGGTGCTCAATAAGTGGTAAATGAATAAATAAGACGTCTCTTGCCTGTATTCTGAGTATCTTAGCATATTTAGAACACAGTCAAGATCCTGAATACAAATGAAAAAGTCTTCTAAGCATGAAAAATAGTCCTAAAATTCATGTGTGAAAGGTGATGTCCTTTTTTTTGAGGAGCCTGTTTACCCTTACTTAACGAAGTTAGTTACCAGCATTTCCTTCACCAGAGGAGTTTAAAAATAGGAAAATGTGAGGAGGAGGAAGAGGATGTTCTAAAGGCAGGCAGGCATGCAGGCAGACAGCAGCAGGAGGTGGTACGATCTGCCTTACCATAAGGTGCCAAAAAGCAGTGAAAAACCAGACGTTAAAGCATACTGGCTTGGGGGCTCTTGGCTTAGGGACTTACATCATGGGCTCACATATCAGTAGCCCTTGAAGGACATTGCTGTTTTGAGCCTTGAGAAAGGCTCATCATCGAGAAAAATGATCCTTTGAACCATCAAAAAAAAAAAAAAAAAAAGTTTAGCTGTTTCTAATTTCGAATCATCTATGTTTGGAAAGGGTTCTATCAAAAATGTATAATACTAAAACACAAAAGCTGATGCTGAGATGGTAAACTTGGGTAGCCCTCTGTTCCTTTGCCCAAGCTGTTTACCTAGCCTTGGATGCACTCCTTTTTTTCTCTTAGGACGTCTTTCTTTTTCTTCCTTTCAGACTGAACACAAACGCCACCTCTCCCTGGAGCCCCTCCACGCGGTTCCAGCGGAAGTAATCTCTTCCTCCTCTGCCCTCCCACAGCATCTCCCTGTGGCTTTGCTTTGCATGGGTCACCAGACCTGGTTGTTTACACGGCTGCTTTTGCACTAAATTATGCGCACCTCGAGACCGGGGGCCGTGACCGTGACCGTGACCGTGACGGTGCACCTACACAGCACCTGGTACAGCGCTAGGCACGGAGTCGGTGCTCAGTCAACGCTTGCTGAGTTGAATTAATTCGGAAAAACCACTCAGGGCAAGATCTCTTGCTCGAGGCGCGGATGAATGATTCATGGGGTGGTTCTTTGCATTCTTTACCTTATAGTCACGTCGTGCCGAGTATCCAGCTGCCCCGCACATACCTGTGGATTTGAAACGCACCTCGGCCGCCCGCCGCCAGGGTGAGCGACCAGCCCGAAGGGGGCAGGTTTCTCTCGCAGGTCTGCGAGCCGCCTGGCGAGCTGGGGGGGACGGGTCCCGCTCGGCCGCAGGGGGCGGGGTTCGAAGGGAACTCGGCCCGCTCGCCCGCCCCCTCCCCGGCGCGGCGGAAGCCCCGCCCCCGGCCG
>NW_024412419.1:20755363-20763207 GCF_014898765.1 Herpailurus yagouaroundi | reverse complement strand
CGGGGAAACGGCGCGAGCCGGGCGCCTGAGAACGTTCGCCGCGGGGGCGGCTCCGGGGCCTGAGCGGGCGCAGCCGCCACCTCAGCCGCCGGGGCCGGGCCGGAGGAGGCGGAGGAGGCTGCGGCCGCCCGAGACCCTCTCGACGTCCCCAGCTCCGGCCGGGAAGTGAGTGAGGTGGGGGGGGTTTGCGGCGGCGGCCGCGGGCTGCGGGAGAGGAGCGCGGTGCTGGAGCCTCGCGCCCGCGAGGAGCGGGAAGGAGCCCTCGCAGCGCCCGGACCTCAGGAGCCTGCGGGGGTGCAGGGCCGGGAGCGGCGGGGACGGGGGCTCCGGGAGCCGGGGCCCCTGCACCGCGCGCGCTGCGAGGGGAGACGGTGCCGCGCGCCCGGCCCCGGAGGGGCGAGCGGAGGGGATGGAGCGGAGTCCCGGGCCGGCGCTGCCGGGCTCTGAGCCCCGGGCCGGGGAGGAGTCTTCGGGGTCCGGAGCGCACGGTGGCCGCAGGGCGCTGGGGCCGGGGTGCGGGCGCCGGGTTGATGCTCCTGGAGCCCGGCTCGCTGGGAGGGGGCTCTGCGTTAGGTGCTGTAAGGGGCGAAGGAGGCAGGTCCTGGCAGAGGGCAGGTGAGGCAGTTAGGCCCTGGCAGAGGGAGGGGAATTTATTTCAGATCACTCCCAAACACTGTTCGCCGAGGCGCCTAACAGTGAACCTGTGCACCGAGGTCACCTTTGAAAGGAAGGTGTCCTGAGAGGAGGCAGGATGCAGCTAACAAATGCTTGCTGTTAAATTCCTGTGCCAGGCCTTGGGATTAGGAAGACCTTCCAGCGTTCCAAGTAAACGTTTATTGATCAGCTACCTTGGGTAGAGAACCATGGTCAGCACTGAGGCCACAAAATAGCGTAAAACCCAACCGTAATTTGCTATTTAGATGCTGACAATGTGGTAGTGAAGGTATGCGTATAAAATACAAAGTAGCATGAATTTTGTCTCATACTTCATTCACTTTAGGTTTTTTGTTTTTTTGTTTTGTTTTGTTTTGTTTTGTTTTTGGTCTTTTCCCAGTGTTGGGGAATTGGAGCCGTAAATGGCTTGGTTGGGGGATAAAGCAGAAGAGTCAGAGGAGCTTGTGGGAGAAATTTGGGAGAGTTTGAAGGCAGTTCTGCCTAACATTTAAAGGGGGGGAGAAGGGAAGAAGAAATTTGGAAATTTCCTAGTAAGCTCCGTGACTATCACTGCTATAGCCTCAATGGCAAGAACAGTGCCTGGCCCACGCAGTCAGACAAAAAGTATCCATTGCATGAATGAACGAACCAAACAAGGTTTTGCTGTATTTTACAGGGAGCACACTATTAATTACGTTGGTGTTAGGGATGGCTGATGGACTTCCTCTCTTCCTGAAATAATTCCTTTTTTTTTTTTTTTTGGCGGGGAGGGCGGGGGGAGTCATGTAAGGTACCCCAGGTTCCTAGGTCTGGGTATTTAAAGCCATGGCTAAGGTGATGGAGTCGTGATTTCTTGTGGCCACACTGCCACTTTCACATCTTTATTGCATGTTGTCCAGCAGGAGCTTACTCCGTGGGTCATTGCTTCAAATCATCCAATTCTGGCCCTTTTGTTCTATCACTTGAGGAAGAAGAAGAGTACTTTTATCTAGGGAACAGTCCCCCCCCCCCCCCTTTTATCCTGGTCCTTGGATTTTTTTTCTGTAGGAAGAGCGTGTATCTCTTGTAAGGACTGCAATTCTACCTGTTCTCTGCTGAGGTTGGATTTCTGGGCTCTCCAGCTCCCGGCTGCTGTTTCAGTGCCCCGGGTTGTAGTGCCTGTTGG
Source organism: Herpailurus yagouaroundi (assembly GCF_014898765.1). Classification (NCBI taxonomy): domain Eukaryota; kingdom Metazoa; phylum Chordata; class Mammalia; order Carnivora; family Felidae; genus Herpailurus; species Herpailurus yagouaroundi. Next base: position 20,761,388 of record NW_024412419.1, on the reverse strand, counting down.
GTTACTTTGTGTGCCAAATTAAAACTTGACCTTTTATGAGTTCTGTGAGGATTTTTATCATACGTAAGTGGAATTACCTTTGAAGAGGGTTATGTAGTCAAAGTTATGCTGGCAAGGTTTTTGAGCGTCCACTATGCATGAGAGGCAAGTTTTCTACTTAGAAAATTAGACTCAGAACCAATAGAATGCCAAGTTACCATTTATTTTATGTCTCTAATAGAAATCTTTCAGGGCCTTCGTTTCTGTATATAAAAAACAAGAGTCATATTAATCCACATTTGGTCTTGTGCTGTAAGCTTTGAAGAACTAAGTTAATTTCTGTTCAATTTTAGGGACTGTGTACTTCAGAATGCATCCAACAGGAGTCCATCTGTTCTTGTTTTGGGGTGCCCTGCCCCTGTAATTTTGGGTACCTTATTCCAGGTTCTCCCAATGACATTGTATTTTATCTGTATATTTAATTTATATTTCTTTTAAAATTAATTTTATTAATGTATAGTTGACATATAATAAAATGCACAAATGTCTGTGTACAGTTGGATGAGTTTTGAAAAATGTATATACTCTGTAACCACTACCCCAGTCAGGATATAGAAATTTACATCACCCCAGAAAATTCCCTCATGCTGGTTTACAGTCCACCCCCTCTCATTTTATTTACCTCTAATTACACAGCCATCAGGGCTCTAGAGTCTAGTTGTGCAGGATGTATATTGCCCAGCTTTAGGGGGTGCTGTTTATATCAGAGTGCTGCACATGGTACTTCCTGGGGTTGTCTCATGCACAGTCCATGTGGCTGTGTACTGCAGCTCTGCAAATGGCTTATGAATGCACATTTTCTTATAAAAAACTCAAATAGTACAGACAGAATAAATGCCCCCTTGGCCCACTCCCTTTTCTGCTGAAATTGCTGTTGTCAGTTGTAGAAGGATCAGTGGTCCTTCTAGGCCTTTTCATTTTCATCTATACATACACACACAGTATAGGTAATACAGAAGTAAAGCAGTTTCCTTCTGCCCCTAAGGTATTGACATGATACTGTACACATTGTTCTGCAACTTTTTTTTTTTCCCTAACAAAATGTCTAAGATCTTTCCATGTTGGAACATAGGGATCTACCTGATTTTTCTTGACTACTCTATGATCTCTTATGCAGTATGTGTATTATACTGTAGTTTATTTAATCATCTCCTCATTAAAGGCCATTTAAATTCTTTGCTATTTCAGACATTGCTGCAGTGAATGAAAGAAGTAGATTTGCTAGGTTGGGGGGGGTACACATTTTAAATTTTAATTGAGGGAGAATTAACTGTAGAACTGGTGGATCTGGTTCATTTTTTTTAACTACTAGGTAACGTTCAGTTGTGGACTTAAATCACCTTTTTCATTCTTCCTTCAATGAGGAACAGACAGTTGGGTTACTTTGGATACTAATTAGGTGATGGCTATATGTGTTGCAAATGCATCCTGCTAGTCTGAGGCTAGCCTTTTCCCTTTGTTAGTGTCTTTGTATACAAGTTTAAAATGTTAATGTTACATTTGTGAAAAAATTACCCTTAAATTAAAGAACGGTGTGTGTGTCTGGCTTAAGTAAATTTTCTCTACCCTGCGGTATGAATTATAGATTTCTATATTTTCTTCTAAAATTAAAAAAAAAGTTTTGCTTTCCATGGGGAATTTCTGTGTGGTATAATGAAGAGATAATTTTTTTTTTCAATTGGGATAACCAGTTTTTCAGTATCTTTCCTCATTTTTTAAATTGTAAAATATACGTGACATAAAATTTACCATTTTAACCATTTGTAAGTGAGCAATTGTGGCTCTAAGTACATTCACATTGTTGTGTAACCACCACCACTGTGCATTCCCAGAACTTTTTCATCTTCCCCACCTGAAAGTCTGTACCCACTAAACACGAACTCCTCATTCTCACCTCCTTCCAGCTCCTGACAACCACCATTCTACTCTCTGTCCCTGTGAATTTGCCTACTCCAGGTACCTCATGTGAGTGGAATCATACAACACGTGTCCTTTTGTGTCTGGCTTATTTCACTTAGCGTAATGTCTTCAGAGTTCATTTATATTATAGCATGTCTCAGGATTTTGTTCCTTTTTATTAAACATTTTTTTTTTTTTTTTTAGAGAGAGAGCACAAGCTGGGGAGAAGGGCAGAGGGAGAGAGAGAGAATCTTAAGCAGGCTCCACAGTCAGCATGGAGCCCGACTTGGGACTCCACCCCACCACCTTGGTATCATGACCAGAGTTGAAATCAAGGGCCGGACGCTCAACCTACTGAGCCACCTAGGTGGCCCCTGGATTTCTTTCCTTTTAAAGGCTAAATACTCTTCCATTGTATGTATGTACCACATTTATTTATTCGTTCATCTAACAGTGGACACTTGGGTTGTTTCTACTTTTTGGCTACTGTGAATAATGCTGTTATAAACAGGGTGTGCAAATAAATACCTGTTCAGGTCCCTGTTTTTGGTTCATTTGTGTGTGTATCTAGAAGTGGGATTGTCCATGATATTTTTTAAAAAGTTATATACATAACCGAATATGACCAATGTGGGTAGATAGTGCACAGTATATACCTCTTCATCTTCACAGTTCCCCCTATTATTAACATCTTGTATTAGTGTGGTATATTTGTTACAACTGACGTATCAATGCTGATACATTATTATTAATTTAAGTTCATAGTATATCTATATTGGGCTTCTCTTTGTGTCCTTTGTGTTTTGTGGATTTTGCAAATGCAAAATGTCATGCATCATTAATGTCATTACATGACATTTCATGTAGTGTCATTGCAGTATTATCAGAATAACTTCATTGGCCTAAAATCCCCTGTGTTCCAGCTATTCATTCCTCCCTCCTTCCTTCTGAGCTCCTGATAGCTACTGATTATTTTACCCTGTCCATAGTTTTGCCTTTTCCAGAATGCCATACAGTTGGAAAGCCTACAGTATTGTAGTCTTTCAGACTGCTCTCTTTCACTTCGCAATATGCATTTAAGGTTCCTCCCTGTCTTTTCTTGGCTTGATAGCTCATTTCTTTTTATCGCTGTATAATATTCCATTATATGAAAGTACTAGTTTGTTTATCCATTCACCTATTGAAGGACATCTTGGTTACTTCCAGTTTGGGGCAGTTATGAATAAAATGTCTATAAATATCCATGTTTGGGTTTTTGCTTGGACATAGATTTTCAACTCTTTCGAGTAATATGTAGGAGCATTTTTGCTGGATTGTGTGGTAAGAGTATGTTTAGCCATACAAGAAACTGCCTGTTTTCCAAAGTGGCTGTACAATTTTGCATTCCTGATAATTAAAGAAATTTATATCCTAGCACCCTAAATGTACTTAAAAAATAAGTCTTTGTCAGACTGTTCTCTAAACTTCATCTGGAATGAATTCATATTCTTAAAACAATTTTTTTAATGCCCGGCTAGCTCAGTTGGTAGAGCATGAGACTCTTAAAACAATTTTTCTTTTAACATTTATTTATTTTTGAGACAGAGAGAGAGCATGAACAGGGGAGGGTCAGAGAAAGAGGGGGACACAGAATCTAAAACAGGCTCCAGGCTCTGAGCTGTCAGCACAGAGCCCGACACGGGGCTCGAACCCACGGACCGTGAGATCATGACCTGAGCGAAGTCGGACGCTTAACCGACTGAGCCCCCTGTGTTTCTTTGGTATTCATTTTTTTTTTTTTTTTTTTTTTTTAAATGGAGGCTCCATAATGAGCCTTGAACACTTTTTTTAAATTTTTTTAAAATTTTTTAACGTTTATTTATTTTTGAGACAGAGAGAGACAGAGCATGAACGGGGGAGGGTCAGAGAGAGAGGGAGACGCAGAATCTGAAACAGGCTCCAGGCTCTGAGCCGTCAGCACAGAGCCTGACGCGGGGCTTGAACTCACGAACCGCGAGATCATGACCTGAGCCGAAGTCGGACGTCTAACTGACTGAGCCACCCAGGCGCCCCAATGAATTCATATTCTAATTGTTGCTTTTGTTGGCTGTGTTTCTTAGCATTATATTTCTTTATGTCTTTTGAAGTTTTGATTTGCAGACTCATTCAAGTGTGAGTGCTTTTGATTGTGTTTTCCTTATTTCTGTGCTCACCCTTCTCTGTGTGGTGGTATTTCAGCCGCTTTTATTGCCGTTTTGGACCGTAGTCAAGAAATCAGATGTGATGGTGGGTCAGGGGTCCTACTCTTTGAGATAATTGGGGCTATTTCAGATCTGTTCACAGAGTCTGTGAATGTCTCGGTTCAGTTCCTGGTCGTGAGGCTGTGTTTTTATCTTCCCACTTGTCTAGGCCTAGAGCAGTATACATACTGTAGCTCTAGGCAGAGACTGGCAGCAGTACATTGTAGCTTCTTTTCAGCTCCAGCCTCATCCTTGGCTTGAAGCCGTGAGTCTGGCTCAGCTGTCATGTCTCCTGTTTCTCCACCTCCTTCACTTTGTGTTACTGTTGCCCTGCAGAAGATGTGCACCTGCTTCTGGACTCCGAGTCCAGTGAGCCTGTAGCTTCAGTCCTGCTCACAATTTTGTGTGCTGTTTTGTTTCTGATCCACATGGGGTTTTACCTTGTTTTTGAGCATGTTCCAGTCATTTAAAAATGTATTTAACAAATATTTTATCTATTGCTGTGCATTTGGAGTGGAGGGGATGCATCAGGGTTGTTTACTTGCTGGGTTACTTTGATTAGAAGCCTGAATTGACCAGGCTTCTTTGTAAAGTTCATGCTATTTTGTTGTCTGCGTTATTGCAATGCCCAGACCTTCCAGTATAGAAGTTGAATAGTAGTGATGATAATGAGCATTTTTATCTTTTTCCTTGATGAGAATGCTTCCAGTGTTTCACTATTAGATATACTTACTGAAGGTTTCTGGTAGATTTCTTTTGTCAATTTATGGAAGTTTTCATCTGTTCTTGGTTTGTATTTTTATTGGGTGTTGAATTTTATCAAGGGCATTTTTTTTTGTATTTGTTGAAATTATCATTCTTTTTAATATGTTAAGAGTAGGAGAGATATTTCTGAGTTGTAGGTAACTGAGAGAAACAGGTATATTGTACATGGTTTATTTGATAATGCATTTTTAACAAAAAGCGAATCTTTATAAAACCCCATTTTGATCTTGAATTTTTGTGTATTAACACTATAAATAAGCTAAAACAAGACTGAAATGTTGTGATGAAAAAGTCTAGGCTAAATATTCTTGTAACTAAGCATTCTATAGTGAAATAGTGCACAGTTAAAGAATTTTTTTTTGGTAACTTATGGGATTCAACAAAGACTTTTTCAGCTCCTAACAATTCCAACTTCTTCCTGGCTTCTATTTGTAGGCTCTTTATTCCCTCCTTTTAACTTTTCTCTCTGCCTGCTCTGTCTCTTCTTGCCAGAGAGAGACCTTCTGCCAGGAATAATATTATTTATTTTGAGGCTACAGTGTATCAAGTGATTTTCATAGATAAGGACTACTCTTTAATCTTTATAACTTTGGAAGCTAGATATGGTATCTCCAGTATATGGGTGAGGAAATTGAGCTCAGAGAAGTTAAAACTTGTTTAGGGCCACACAGCTAATTAGAAACCCAGGTAGTATTTGAACCCAGGGCAGACTTCAAAGCCCATGTTGTTTCTACAATACTGTCCTTAAATAGCATGTTTGATGTTCCAGTTCAACTTGAGTTTTGTGTTTTGGCTTACCCACATGATTCCTGAGCATGGTGATAGAACCACTTTGTGTCTCCAATATGATTTCCTTGAGAGACTTTTTCGTTAGTCAGGTACTTCCTTGCTTTTTCCCAGTCTGATGTTTTGTATCTTCTGGAGAGATTTCTTATAATGATTAAATCTTTCTTAACAAATATAGATATAGATATATACTATACTATATATATATAGTATACTATATATATAATAAAATATATATATATATACTATATATATAATATATACTATATATAATATATATACTATATATAGTATATATATAATATATATATCATGTT
>NW_024412419.1:20666598-20752363 GCF_014898765.1 Herpailurus yagouaroundi | reverse complement strand
ATATATATACTATATATAATATATATACTATATATATTAGTATATATATAATATATATATCATGTTAATATATATACTATATTATATATATATATATATATACTATATATATATAGTATCATGGTTAAGTATGTGGGCTCTGGAGTAACTATTTTGGTTGGACCTTGAGTTTATTTTCCTTTAACTTTGTGAACATTATGAAACATTGACCTTCAGAGGTACAGAAAATAAAAATAGTGAATACCTGGGGCGCCTGGGTGGCTCAGTCAGTTGAGCGTCCAACTTCAGCTCAGGTCATGATCTCACAGTTTGTGGGTTCGAGCCCCGCGCCGGGCTCTGTGCTGACAGCTCAGAGCCTGGAGCCTGCTTCGGATTCTGTATCTCTCTATCTCTCTCTTCCCCATCCCTGCTCGCATTCTGTCTCTTTCTCAAAAATAAACATTAAAAAAAAATTTAAAAAAAATAGTGAATACCTGTGTTCATACTAGTGAATACCATACTAAGAAACCAGGCTCCTTTTAAGGTTGAACCCTCACAGAACTCCTTCCCAATTGTGTTTTCCTCCCCTTTTGAAGAAACTACTGTTCTGAATTTGATGCTTTCCATTCCTGTACATATTTTTATACTTTTATTATATATGTAAATAGCCCTGAAATGTATAATATTATTTTGCATTTAAAAAACTTTATATTGGGGCGCCTGGTGGCTCAGTCAGTTAAGCATCTGACTTCGGCTCGGGTCATGATCTCACAGCTTGTGAGTTCGAGCCCCGCATTGGGCTCTGCGCTGACAGCTCAGAGCCTGGAACTTGCTTCAGATTCTGTGTCTCCTTGTCTCTCTCTGCCTCTCCCCTGCTCACACTCTGTCTCTCTCTCTCTCAAAAAATAAATAAACATTAAAAAAAAAAACCTTTATATTAAGAGTAGTAATTATTTCTTTTTGTAACTTATCTTTTTTTCCTCTCAGTATTGTGACACTCATCTGTATGGATATATGTAGCATACATATATGGATATATGGATATATACATCTTGGCAGAATGGGATTCTGGTTTTTGACTATATCATAGTTTACCTTTATGTTTTCTCATTGATTGGCAATTCATTTGTTCTGGATTTTTTTTTTTTTTCCAACACAAGTAACGCTGCTGTGAATATTTTTGTCACATTTCCTTGTGCACACATGCATGACTTTTAGAGTATGTACCTAGGGGTAAAACACTGGCTTATGTGCCAAGCACATCTTTAACTTTAGTGGATATTACTAAATTTCTCTCTGATGCGTTAACCAGTTAACGTTCACACTAGAGGTGTGTGGATTCTGTTGCTTCCCTGGTTTGTCAATGTTTAGTGTTATTAGACTTTATAATTTTTGTCAATTTGCTGGATGAAAAATGTAATCTTATTTTGGTTCTGTCTTTTAATATATGTTTTTCTGATTACTAGTGAGTTTGAACATTACTCGATGTTTTTATTGGCTCTTTAGACTTCCATTTCTGTGATTTGCTTTTTCATCATTTACCTTTTTTTTCTGTTGCATTGTGTTTTTTCATACTTGTTTATAATTTTTACTACATTTTATACTAATGTAGAAAGATGGTATAATGCACCAAGAGTTGGGGGTTCTGGGCTTTCTTTATTGTGAAGCATAACTGTAACCTGGGACAAGACATTTATTTGGATGCTCAAAGTAGGGGGTCTGGGTTAGGTCAGTCATTTCTAAGCTCTCCCATTCTCATTCGCCATTGCTTTGCTTTGGTTTTTGTAGCTCATAATGATACTACAGATATATTAACTGATATTAAAGATATGAGAACTCAGAAAAGGAATTGCTAATGTCTAGGATTAACAAAAACATTTTTTTAATGTTTATTTACTTTTGAGAGAGAGAGAGAGAGAGAGGGACACAGAGTGTGAGTGGGGGAGGGGCAGAGAGAGAAAGAGACACAGAATCTGAAACAGGCTCCAGGCTCTGAGCTGTCAGCACAGAGCCCGACGCAGGGCTCGAACCCATGAACCTCGAGATCATGACCTGAGCCGAAGTTGGACATTCAACCAACTGAGCCACCCAGGTGCTCCATAGGATTTTGATGTGAAGGTTGAAAATTGCTATTTATTTATTTATTTATTTATTTATTTATTTATTTATTTTTAAAGTAATTTTTAAAAGTGTTTTATTTATTTTGAGACAGAGAGATAGCATGAGCAAAGGGAGGGGCAGAGAGAGAGGGAGAGAGAGACTCTCAAGCAGGCTCCACTCTGTCAGTCTAGAGCCTCACATGGGGCTCAATCTCACCAACCCTGAGATCGTGACCTGAGCTGAAACCAGGAGTTGGATGCTTCACTGACTGAGCCACACAGGTGCCCCTAAGATTTTATTTTTAAGTAATTTCCACACCCAACATGGGGCTTGGGCACACAGCTCCCAAGATCAAGAGTCAACACTCCACCAACCGAGCCAGACAGGTGCCCCTGCACACTGCTATTTAATTGGTTTTATTTTCTTTTCATTAGTTCCAAACTCATTTGAAAAAGTCATTGTTTTTTTTTTTTTAAGTTTATTTTGAGAGAGAGAGCGAGTGTGTGTGTGCACATGTGTGCATGCGTGGGAGGATCAGAGAGGGAGGGAGGGAGAGAGAATCCCAAGCAGGCTTCGCACTGTCAGCACAGAGCCCTGTGCAGGGCTGGAACTCACCAGCTGTGAGATCACGACCTGAGCCAAAATTAAGAGTCAGATGCTTAACTGACTGAGCCACCCAGGAGCCCCCAAAAAGTCATTCTTAATATCTTTCTTTTAAAAAAAAGTCTCTGGGGACAAGCTTAACTATAGAAATAACTAACAAGGATACATTTTTTGAAATGTGACTATGAAAACTAGAGCTTTGCATGTCATTTCAAGAGTGTACCTTTTATTTACTGTTCATATGCTTTTATTATTTCCTTATTAGATAAGTAGTTTAGTATCTTTGCTTAGAACTAAAATTTCCTCTTATTAACTAAGCAGCCTTTGGCAGGTTTTAGGTAAAACTAGGAGGTTTGTGTCGAGCACACTAGAGGCACCTGTTTCTCCTTTCTGTGGCTTACTTTCTATTACATTCTTTCTCTGATTCTTTGGGCACATTGCATTTCTACTTCTTTATCTCTTTCACTTTTTTTAAAAACCTTTTCTTTATTCCAAATTTAGTGTTGCAAGTGATTGATAACAAAGTGTTTACTCTTCTTCCAAGTCTGTGTTTTTATCCTTTATTTTTTTAAGTTTATTTTATTTCATTTTTTCAGTAAACTCTGCACCCAGAATAGGGGCTTGAACTCACAACTCTGCGACTAAGAGTCACATGTTCTTCTGACTGAGCCAGCCAGGCACCCCAGTATTTTTATACCTTAATAAATGAGAAAAATTGTTAATTAGGAAGGAGTCTTGCCTGTAGAATTCTAGTTTAGACATTACCCAGGAGGGTAGTTACGTGATAACATCAATATTAATGATAATAATAATAATAAGTAGCTAACATTTATTAGGCTCTTATTTTGTGCTAGGCATTGGGCTAAATGCTTTGCATAATTTATTAATAGTTTCCATAGCCCAGTGAGGCTATTATATTAGCTATTCAGAGCTCTTGGTAGTAGTGGAGGGCAGTTTTGAATGTTTTTTATTGGAATCTAGAGAACTTTTTTAGATTTGTAAAAATGCAAATCTTAGGGTTTCACAACATTTATGTCCCCTGACATTTTTTTTTTAAATCTGAAAGAGAATAGAAAAGAAGAAGTGTTAGAGGAAAGATAGTTGAGAATTTTCCCGAAATAAATAAGGAAGTTCTCTTTCAGAGAAGTTTGACTAGTATAACTAGTCAAGTACTAATTAGTGATAATCTCCATTATCTTGGACTTCTTAAATAAATGGGCATCCAGAGAAAAACTGACAGGAGTTTTGCTGGGAGACAGCGAATTTGCACAAGAAGTTTTGATACCTGGATGCTTTGGAGTAACTGACAGCTGGAAGGGTTAAGACATTAACAAAAAGATTCAAGGGAAATGAAGGATATTTAACACTTGGGTGTAGTACAGAGACATTCTGGAAATGTTTCTAGAGCCTGCTCTCTTTCCTTTAATCTTTACTGTGGGAATTACTTAACTTCCCCTGCAGACTTTGTCCAACTCTGAAGCATATTGCTGCCTAGATAGGACTAGAACCAGGACAAGAATCCAGACGTTTCATTACACTAGCCTCCAAACCCCATTTAACTGTGACGTGAGGTCTGATCTAGCACCCCAGTTTGTGGACCTGTTTTCCTCACTCCTGGAATCCTTCTGTCGTCCCTGTAGGGGGCGATGTGGCACAGCCGAAAGAGAAGAGTCTGATGGGTTGTCTGCTTCCACCAATGACTAACTTTGTAACCTTAGGCCAAGTTAACTAACTAACTACATAGGCTCTAAATGTCCTTATCTAATTCTGCACCTGTATTACTCACTTGCTCCTCAAATCTAGCATAGTCCCATTTTCTCATTGTTGGTTTTTCTTTTTGCTTTTGTTTTTTTAAAGAGCAGTGGTTTCCAGAGTGGGAGGCATGCAAAATGATCCCCTAGGTAGGGTATAACAAAATATGGGCTTACTAATATTTCATCCGTAGGTCGACACTTTACTCCATTTGTATGCCTGGTGATATACATCAGGTATGGTAAGCAAAGTAACCTGAGAGGGGGATAGTGGGGACCACAAAGCCTGGAGGGGCCCATTGTGTGAGCCTCCTTATTTGTTGGCTTACATTCTGTTCGGACATATTACAGTTCATCTCTGCCTGGATTAGTGGTCTTTCAGATTATATCTTATTTCAATGAAATGAACCTTGCTAAATAGACAAAGGGCTTAAAAAGGTTTCTGCAAAGAGTTGTAGATTGAGGTTTCAGACTCAACTGGAGATTGAAATACTAACGTGAGGACACATGAACAACAAGAAAAAAGCAGAGCTGATACTTGATATTATGAGCTTGTCAGTCTGATGCAGAGTACAAAACAATAATGATCTAAGTGGAATGAAGAGGAATCAGTAAAAAAAATTTGTTAAATACTATTTGATATATGGGTTTATATGCACTGTTGAGTGTAGTGTGTCTTAAGATATTTACTAATGATAGTATGAGGCTAATGTTATCAGGTGAGATATTTTAAAGCTAAGCATTTGGTATATGAAGACAAACAGTGCTTTTTCAGTAATGATTACAGTCATGAGCTAACTAATCTAGTACATTAAAAATTATTAAGTTAGTGATACATTTTTAGGAGATTCTTCGGCGATTTCTTACTTTAGGAGTAAAAGACAAAAAGCCATAAACCTTTGCTCTTCCTGTTTTGGTAAAAGTGGCTTAAATACTATATAGACAAATCAATAACTTTAGTTTGGTGACAAAATAGAATGCATCCTTTGTTGGGATACTCATGGAAGACATTGCTGAAGATTGAAATAATAAATATTATATCAAATTATGGAGTTTGCAGGAGTTCTTGTACATTTGGATAAAAGTACAGAACTATGGTATTTGTTATGCTCCTTTTTTAGAAAAATGTTTATGAATTTATTTTTGAGAGACAGAGCATGAGCGGGGAAGGGGCAGAGAGAGAAGGAGACAGAGAATCCCAAGCAGGCTCTGTGCTGTCAGCACAGAGCCTGACACAGGGCTCGAAGTCACAAACTGTGAGATCATGACCTGAACCAAAACCAAGAGTCGGTCGCTTAACCGAATGAGCCACCCAGGCGCCCCTAGTACATTCCTTTTTAATAATAAGATATATGGAGTCCTGCCTACCCTGTCACCACCCCCAACCACTAAAGAAAAGATTTACTAGAGAATACATTCAAAGTAAATGACTTAACATTTTATTATAAAATAGGATGTATAAAGTGTAAAGAATGATACAGTGTACCCAGAATCCAGTCTGATAAATAAAACATAGCTGCATAGAGTTGGAGTCCTTCTGCACTCACATCGGTTTGCTTCCATCCCCAGAGAATTTGTGATGAATTTGGTGATGCATGCTTCATGTGTACTTGGAAAGAACGTGTATTGTGCCATTATCAGGTAGAACGTTCGATAAGTATCAATTAGACTAGTTGGCTGATGGTGGTGTTTGGTCCTTCTATATTCATCTTGACTTTCTACTTGTATTGATCATAGAGAAATACTGAAGTCTCAAAGTGGAAGTGTGGATTTGTCAATTTCTCCTTTTAGTTCTATCAATTTTTGCTTAGTATATTTTGAGGCACTGTGGTTAGGTACATAGACATTTAGGATTGTTCTGTCTTTTCAGAGAATTCTTTATGTTACAGGCCCAACAAAACAATGCACAATGTTATAGATATTATTTCCTGCAATAGTTTTTTTTTTTTCAAGATTTTATTTTTAAGTAATCTCTACATCCAACATAGGGCTTTAAACTTAGAACCCCGAGACCAAGAGTTCCATGCTCCACTGACCGAGTCAGCCGGGCATGCCTATGCAATTGCTTTTCAAATCAGTTAAGAGAATAAAGGAAAAGAAACAAGTAATTGTTCTTTTATTTTTTTAATTTTTAATGTTTATTTTTGAGAGAGAGAAACAGAGCACGAGTTGGGGAGCGGCAGAGGGAGAGGGAGACATAGAATCCGAAGCAGGCTCCAGGCCCGAGCTGTCAGCACAGAGCCCGATGCGGGGCCCAAACCCATGAACCGCAAGATCATGACCCAATCCGAAGTCAGACGCCTAACCAACCAAGCCACTCAGGTGCCCCAGTAATTGTTCTGTCTTTAAAAAAATTTTTTGAACAGTTTTAGATTTACTGAAAAACAATAATAGGGAGTACCCATACGTACCCCATGCCTGTTCCTTCTCTTATTAACATCTTACATTAGTGCCGTTTGTTTGTTACAATCAATGGGCCGATGATGTTCTGTTATTATTAACTAAAATCCGTATTTTATTTAGGTTCCTTACTGTTTCCTCATGGCCTTTTTCTGTTCCAGAATCCCATCCAGGATACCACATGATAATTAGTTGTCGTGTCTCCTTAGACTTCCCTTGGCTTTGTCAGTTTCTCTGACTTCTCTCTTTCCCTCTAAAAAATTTATTTATTTATTTATTTAAAGTAAGCTCTACATACAGTGTGGGGCCTGAACTCACAATCCCAAGATCAAGAGTCATATGCTCCACCGACTGAGATAGCTGGGTACCCCTGTTTCTCAGACTTTTCTCATCAAATTTTTTATGAAACTTGACAAACTTGAGGAGTACTGGTTAGGTATTTAGTATATTTTCCCTCAATTGATATTTGCCTGATGCTTTTCCTCATGATTATACTGGGTTTAAAGGTTTTGGGAAGGAAGACCACAGAAGAAAAATGCCATTTTCATCACAGCATATGAAAGGTACATTCTGTCAACATGATTGGTCACTGTTGGCTTCAGTCACCTGATTGACGGTTGTGTCTGTCAGGTGTCTTCACTGCCAAGGTATCCCTCCCTCCCTCCCTCTGTTCTTCTTTGGAAGGCAGTCACTGTGTGCAGCTCACACTTAAGGAGTGGGGAGTTATGCTCCACTTTCTTTAGGGCAGAGTATCTATGTAAATAATTTGGAATTCTGTGTAGGAATTCTTTATTAATTCATTCGCTCATTTATATCAGTATCAACTTAAGGATATTTAATGCTATTTAATTTTGTTGCTGAAATTTCTAACTTTGGCCATTGGGAGCTTACAGTTGGCTTCTGTGTCTCTTTGATACGCCCCTGTCATGTAGTGTTTTCCCTCCCACAACTTTCTTTCAAGATGCTCTAGGGCTCATGTTGTGTATTTCCTGCCTCAGCCATTTCTCCAAGGAGCCCTGGTTCCTTTTATTGGAGAGTGGTATTATATACCAAAAATTGAGCACTACGTGTTGTCATTGCTATTGGGATATTGTTGTTTTTAGGCCCTCTCAGTTGACAGAGCAAGGACGTATATCTGTGTATACTAACCCCTGTATGTACACGGGATCTACAAATGCTTCTATGTGTAGCTATCTGTATCTATATTAAACTAACATGAACTTGTACTAATGTTTCCAATTGTAATCCATTACCACATGGATCTTGCTAGCTTCTCATCTTGCTTCTCTGTAACCTCACTCTCCACCATCTGCCATCCATTAACTTAGGTGTTCAGTTGCAGTGCCCATGCATACTCGTATCAGAATCGTTAACTTATAACCCGTGAGAAACTAGAGTACGGTACTTACGTGTGTTTTGCTTTGTCTTTAGTCTTACAGACTCCATTTATTTCCAGAGTTACTTAGGTCACTACTTTCCCCCTCACCCTCTTCAGTGAGGTTGTGTCATACATTTGTAACAGTAAGATTTTTTTTTGTCACATTCTGCATTTCATCCTGAGATCCTCTGACATTACAAGGGTTAAAAAAAATTGACGTACATTAAGGTTCGCTCTGAAATTTCTGTCGGTTTTGACAAATGTTTAGTGTCATTTACACGAGACCTGTATCCTGTGAAAGTTTCTCCACCCTAAAACATCCCCTGTGCCTCACCTGTTCATCCCTTTTGCCTCCCTGCCCCCCTCCAAAATCTCTGGTAACCACTGATTGTTTTAACATTTGTATAGTTTTGTTTTTCTGGAAGGTCCTGAGATTGGAATCATATGCTGTTTAGCCATTTCAGACTGGCTCTTTTCACTTAACAGTATGTATTTAAGCTTCCTCTGTGTCTTTTCATGGCTTGATAGCTCATTTCTTATTGCTGAACCACATTCCATTTATGAAAGTGCCACAGTGTGTTTATCTGTTCACCCATTTAAGGACATCTTGGTTGCTTTTCATTATTTGGCAATTCTGAATAAGCTGGGTGTAATCATTTGGGTGCAGGTTTTGTGTGGATAGAAGTTTTCAACTCAGTTGGGTAAATACTGAGTTGTACAATTTCTGGAATGCATGGTAAGGCTGTACAGTTGGCTTTGTAGAGACTTCCTGGCCGTCTGCTAGTGTGGCTGTGTGTGTGTTACTGCCAGCAGTGGGTGAGGGTGCCTGTCGCTCTGAGTTCTGGTCAGCATTTGGTGTGGTCATTTTTGTTCAATTTCAGCCATTCAGTAGTATCTCGTTGTGTTTTAATTTGTGATTTCCTAATGATAAATGATATTGAATGTCTTATATGCTTATTTATCATCTGTATGTCTTCTGTGAGGTATCTGCTCAGATCTTTTGATCATTTTTTTTAATTGGGCTGCTTTCTTAAAAAAAATTTTTTTTTTTACATTTATTTATTTTTGAGAGACAGAGAGAGGCAGAGCATGAGCAGGGGAGGGGGAGAGAGAGACACACACACAAAATCTGAAGCAGGCTCCAGGCTCCAAGCTGTTTGTCAGCACAGAGCCCAATGCGGGGCTTGAACTCACGAACTTTGAGACCATGACCTGAGCCAAAGTTGGACGCTCAACCGACTGAGCCACCCAGGCGTAATTGGGCTGTTTTCTTACTGTTGAGTTTTAAGAACTCTTTTTTGCACTTGGGATGCAAGTCCTTCATCAGAAGTGCTTTGGAAGCATTTCTTTCACATTAGGGCTTGTCTTTTCATTATCTGAGCAGTATCTCTTGCAGAATGGTTAATTCTGGTAAGATCTAACTGAACAGTTTTTTCTTTCATGGATTGTGTTTTGGGGTTTTGTATCTAAAAACTCATTTGTTTTGTTGGCTTTGGGCTTAGGACATTAAATAGCCTCTTCTGTGGGCTTACAGTTTCAACCCTTTTTAGATTGAAGAAACTTTGCATACATTCTCATAGGTAGGACTGTAGTCTTTTTTTTTTTTTTTTTTAACATTTTATAGGCTAAGGCTGTGTTTGGTTCTTTTTTTTAATTATTGATTTTGCTTCAAAGACATTTATTGTTGCATTGTTTAAAGTAGTAGATAACTGAAAATAATTGTCAATAATCAAGGCTCAGATAAATTTTTGAGGAGTATTTGACAGCTTGGAAAGATGCTCAGATATATTGTTATATTCCTCCCCCCAGCTTTATTGAAGTGTAATTGACAAATAAAATTTTATATATTTAAAGTGTACAACCTGATGATTTGATATATATGTGTACCTTGTGAGATGATTTCCACACACAATCATGTGTGATAGAAAACACGTCTATCATCTCACAGTTACCTTTTTTTGTGGTAGTTTAAGATCTACTCTTTTACCAAATTTCAAATATACAGTACACTACAGTATTATCAACTGCACTTACCATCGTGTATGTTTGGTCCCCAGATTGTTCATCTAATAACTGAAAGTTTGTATCCTTTGATTACTATCTTCCCATTTCCCCTACGTCCTAGCCGCTGGAAACCACCATTCCACTCTGCTTCTGTGGTGAATTTGACTTTTTTTTTGTATTACTAGATTCCACATATGAGTGAGATCATGGTATTTGTTTTTCTTTGCCTGGCTTGGTGCACTTTGTGCACTGATTTTTTTTAAATTGGGTAGGGTGAAACTCCCGAGTAGGGTGATTAGGGTTCACTGAAGATGAAATGTGTTGGCATAAATATACCTAGTGGATTTCTCTGACCACAGGATGAGATACAGGAAGATGTGGGTGCAGAGTCTGAGATCATGGTATCATAGAATTTTATTTGTGCATTCACATGGACAAAGATTTTGGCAGTCGAAATGGGAAAAAGGGGTGGATATGAGATATCATGAGGAAGGAAATGGCAGGGTTTGAAATCAGAGTTAGTATGTGAAGGGAATAATACAGAGGTGTTGGTTATCTCTCGATTATGAGGCTAAGAAAAGGCAAAGTGCCAGGAGTGTGAGTGGAAGGAAGTTAAAGCGATGTGCTTACATTCATGTAAGTGTTGATTTTCAAGGTTATGTCAGGAGCACAAGGACATACATTCAGGTATGGCAGTAGGATTACATATTTGTTCATTGTGGAACTGTTAAAATCAGAATTAGAGAGCTTCAGTTGTTAGTATCCATGGAGCAGTGGATGGACTTACCTATCAGTAAGGCTTAGGGAAATCATTTATAATAATCTTAGTTTATATGTACCCGATACATTTGGATTTTATGTAATCTGAATTGTTGTTGGCCTGGTTAAAGTGAAAAGACTTACTGTTTTAAACGGTTTGAGTTCCCCCAGAAGCTGCCTCAGACAAGGATTTGAGTGCAAGTATTTTATTTTGAAGATTATCCCAGGAAATACCAGTAGGGGACCATGAAGCGAGATAGGGAAGGGAAGTTTTGCAAGTAAAGGATTTGTTATCAAGCAAGTTACAGCTGCAAGTAACTATCTGGAGCTTTCCCACTGGAGAACTCTAGGAGCCAGTATAAAACGTCCTCAGAATTATCCCTCTTGAGGGGGCGAGGTAGGTGGAATATCTACAGTCACTGGTTAGGACTGTTTCCAGAAGGTGGTAAGTCTGTAATATTTCAAGGTTGGCATGCAGGGAATAAAATGGACTTCAGAGGTCAGAGGAGGCCATCAATTTGTTGTTTGTGTTGTTTTGTTTTTGAAGCAGATGCTGTCAGTCTAGTAGACAGAATTGGCAAAGGTTAGGAGATATGGGGAAGGGTATGGATATGCCTCTTTATACTCTGCCTTGTGGTTCTAGCATCTCCAATTCATTTCCTATAGGTCATCAATCGCTCTCACTCCGAGGCTTAAATGAGCCAATCTAGCAGTACATTAGGACTGGGTCCAGCTGTCCTTTTCGGAACATTAAATCCAGTGTCATGGGGGAGTGCGCCTATATAACAGTTTCCTCACCAACCTTATACTTGGTCCCCAAGTTCAGCTCTCAAAATCCATTCCCAGGTATGTTCTCCCAGGTTCCACCAGTACATATTATCAGGTCCAGTAGCTGTTTTGGTGAATCACCTCTTCACCTTTGGTGAATCATCCAAAGCAAGGACAGTACCTCCCTGTTCCCATGATGCCAAGACTTGACCCTAGTTGTTAGCCTAGAATCAGTGAATCAGTGAAGCCTAGAATCAGTGAAGGGACAGATCCTGAGAAGTGTCAGCATCTTTTGAGGCATGTATCTCAGATGAGGCCTTTCATGGTCTTCAGGCAGAGGAGACTGCCATCTTGTAGCAAGGGCAAGGGAGCCACTTCTTCCGGCCCAGAGGGTTCAGGAGAATCTTGACTGGAGTGTCAATTCAATATTTTTAATAATTTACCTCCTTTCATAATCAGAATTTGGGCCTGCCTTCTAGTTGTAGAGGCTGAGGGTTCCTTAAAATGCTGCTGTGGGGTCTTTGGGCTGTCTTACCATACTTTGAGTTGATACCTATATGATTTAGCCCTTGACGTTTTCTTTCTTCTGTGCATCAATGCTACTGAGCAGAAACTCAGCCAATTTCATTGTCTTTAAGTTTCTTGATACCCCTATATCTCTCAGATGCTAAAGCTATTGCATAACCTAGTCATCTTTTATCTATATCTCTTCCTAGCTCCACCACATCAAGAATCTTAGTAATATTGATGCAACAGCTCGCCAGGGGTTCTCAACAAGCCACTTACTACCAGCACTGGGAACCTTGTTGTCTGGTTGGCAAGTGATCCACTTACAGAATACATCAGAAGGACCTGTTATACCAGGGTCAAATTGGTCTTGTTTGAGTTACCCTAGAAGTAAATGCTGATATAAAGACTCAAGTGCAAGTATTTTTTGTTAGTTTGTTTTGTTTTTTGTTGTTTTTTGTTTTTTGTTTTTTTTTTTAGGTGATCTTAGAAGATACCAAGAGAGTGGAGAAGTCAGAGAAGAGAAAGCAGCTAGTAAAGGGTTTCCTATCAGGCATTGTGAGTCAGCAAACTTAATTCCAAAGAGGAACTTAGGAAGCCAGTGGAAAACATTGTTTTTTGATGCGTAAAGGAGCTGGAGTGTTTATATATTAACTTCCATCAGTGAGAGGGCTCCTCCAGGAATGTTAATTCCCTGGGACTTCTGGACTGCCCTGCAAATGTCAAAGCAGTCTTCAATGGCCAGAAAAACCCTCAGGCAAAGAAATGCAGATGTTGGCAACTGGAAGCTGATCAGTTCTACATGAAAGTAGTAGTATAGGTGAAAGAATAAAGGCAGGATATCAACAGGGTCTTCTACACTCTTAAGTCAACAAGTAATGTCAACGTCATGGTTAATGTTGAGTAACAACCTCTTCTTGCACATTGGCTTGGTTTTGAGAGTTTTTTTTATATATTTTTATATATAATCCTGTGTCTGAAATGTCATTAGCTTGTCTTTTCATTTCTTACCAGTTTCTTACATAGAACAAAAGTGTTTAATTTTGGTGATGTTCAATTTGTCTTTTTTTTTTTTTTTTACGGCTTGTGCGTTTAGTGTGATGTACTAGACCATGAAGACTTTATCCTCTGTTTTCTTCTAAAAGTTTTATACTTTTATATTTTACATTTATTTTCCATTTAGAATTATTTTTTGTGTATGGTGTGAGGTATAGGTCAAGGTTCATCATTTTGGCATATAGATAAGCAGTGTATTGAACACCAAGTTTGTCCTTCATTGAATTTCTTTTGCACTTAAAAAAAAAAAAAATCAAATGGCCTTTCTAGTACTGTGTTGTCTTGATTTCTGTGGCTTTATAGTAATTCTTAAAATTTGGGAGTGTAATCCTGCAACTTTTTTCTTTCTTTTCAAAATTGTCTTGTCCAATCCTTTTGCCTAGTCATATAAAATTTAGAATTGTCTATGTTTATAAAAACTTCTGCTGGGATTTTGATTAGACTGTCTGGTTAGATGGTATGTCTTTCTGTTTGTTTAGGTCTTTAAAAAATTTCTTGCATCACTCTTTTGAGTTCCAGTATACAGATCCTTTACTATACATATTTTGTTGGTGTATACCTAAGCATCTTATTTTTTGTTAGAGATATCGTAAATGCTGTTTTCAAAGTATTCAATATCTAGTTGTGCAGTGCTAGTAATCAGAACTGTGGTTGATTTTTGTGTTTTGATCTTGTGTCCTGCAACGGTGTTAGACTCACTTTTTAGTTCTAGGAGCTTTTTTTGTATATTCCTTTGGAATTTCTACAAAGATAATCATGTTGTCTGCAAGTAGGGATAATTTTATTTCTTCCTTTCCAATCTGTTTGCCTTTTATTTCTTATCACTAGCTAAGACATCCTGTATAGTGTTTAATGGAAGTGGTAAGAATGGGCATCCTTGTCTTGGTCCCAATCTTAGGAGGAAAGCATTTAGTTTTCTACCATTAAGTGTGACTTTGGCTATAAGTTTTCTCTAGATGCCCTGTAGGTAGAGAGAGGTTTTATTTCTAGTTTGAGTAGAGTTTATCATCAGGAATGGACATTGTATTTTGTGAAATGCTCTTTCTGCATCTGATATAAACATGTGGTTTTTTTCCTTTAGATTGTTAATATGTTGGATTATGTTGATTAGTTTTCAAATGTTGAACTGGTCTTGCATTCCTGGGATAAACTCCTGTTGCTTCCAAGGTTTTTATATATTGCTTGATTCAATTTATAATACTTTGTGGAGGATTTTGCTTGTTGATGAGGGTTTTTGTGTCTGTGTTCATGAGAGATATTTATTTTTGTATTGTCTTTGTCTATTTTGGGTATCAGGATATTGCTGGCTTTTTAAGATGAATCAAAAGAAGTTCTTTTGTATTTTCTGGTAGCAATTGTGTGAAATTGGTGTTATTTCTTTTAACATCTTTTCTATTGCTATTCCTTCATTTGCAGTATTTTGTAATTATTTTCCCCTCCTTTCTGAAGAACTTTCTTTAGCAGTTATTTTAGAGCATGTCTGCTGGCTACAAATTCTCTTAGCTTTCTTTAATTTCTGAAGGATAATGTTCTCTCAATATAGAATTCTGGGCCGACAGTGTTTTTTTTCCCCCAGCACTTTAAAAGTCTTGGTCTACCATCTGCGGACTTCCATAGTTTCTGATGAGAAATCTGTAGTAATTCGTATCATTGTTCTTCTCAAACAGGAGCTGGCAGACTGTGGTCTGTGGGCGGACTATTTTCTAAATAAAATTTTAACAAAGCCACACCCACTTGTCTACATATTGTCTATGGCTACTTTCACACTGCAGTAGCAATGGTGAGTAGTTGTAACAGAGACCACATGGCCTGCAAACCTAAAATATTTATGGTTTGGCCCTTCAAGAAAAAAGTGGCTGATCCCTGCCCTATGGGTAAAATGTTTTTTTTTTTTTTTTTAAGTTTAAAAAAAAATTTTTTTTAATGTTTATTGATTTTTGAGAGAGAGAGTTCGAACAGGGGAGGGGCAGAGAGAGAGGCAGACACAGAATCCAAAGCAGGCTCCAGGCTCTGAGCAGTCGGCACAGAGGCCAACACGGGGCTCAAACTCACAGACTGAGATCATGACCTGAGCTGAAGTCAGACTGAGCCACTCAGGGGCCCCCTTTTTTTTTAAGTTTTTTAAAAAAAGTTTATTTATTTTGAGAGAGAGAGATCTGTGGGATCATGACCTGAGCCCAAACCAAGAATTGAACACTTAACTGACTGAGCCACCCAGGGGCCCCAGTAAAATTTTCTTTTACTCTGACTTCTTTCAAGAATTTTTCTTTTTAATTTTATTTTTTATTTTTTAAATTTTACATCCAAATTAGTTAGCATATAGTGCAACAATGATTTCAGGAGTAGATTCCTTAGTGCCCCTTATCCATTTAGCCACACCACCCCTCCAGTAACCCTCAGTTTGTTCTCCATATTTATGAGTCTCTTCTGTTTTGTCCCCCTCCCTGTTTTTATATTATTTTTGTTTCCCTTCCCTTATGTTCATCTGTTTTATCTCTTAAAGTCCTCCTATGAGTGAAGTCATATGATTTTTGTCTTTCTCTGACTAATTTCACTTAGCATAACACCCTCTAGTTCCATCCACGTAGTTGCAAATGGCAAGATTTCATTCATTTTGAGTGCTGAGTAATACTCTATTGTATATATATACCACATCATCTTTTTTTTAAATTTTTTTTAATTAAAAAAAATTTTTTTTTCAACGTTTTTTATTTATTTTTGGGACAGAGAGAAACAGCATGAACGGGGGAGGGGCAGAGAGAGAGGGAGACACAGCATCGGAAACAGGCTCCAGGCTCCGAGCCATCAGCCCAGAGCCTGACGTGGGGCTCGAACTCACGGACCGCGAGATCGTGACCTGGCTGAAGTCGGACGCTTAACCGACTGCGCCACCCAGGCGCTCCTATACCACATTATCTTTATCCGTTCATCCATCAATGGACATTTGGGCTGTTTCCATACTTTGGCTATCGTCGATAGTGCTGCCATAAACATGGGGGTGCATGTGTCCCTTTGAAACAGCACACCTGTATCCCGTGGATAAATGCCTAGTAGTGCAATTGCTGGGTCGTAGAGTAGTTCTAGTTTTAGTTTTTTGAGGAAGCACCATATTATTTTCCAGAGTGGCTGCATCAGCTTGCATTCCCAAAGAATTTTTCTTTGTCATGACCTCAGTTTGTGGGATCAAGCCCTGTGTTGGGCTGTGTGCTGGCAACTCAGAGCCTGCTTGGGATTCTCTCTCCCCCTCTCTGCTCCTCTCCTGCTCACGTATATATGTGTGCATGCTCTCTCAAAAATAAATAAACTTAAACACTTTTTTAAATTTTTTCTTTTTTTCAACGTTTATTTATTTTTGGGACAGAGAGACACAGAGCATGAACGGGGGAGGAGCAGAGAGAGAGGGAGACACAGAATCGGAAACAGGCTCCAGGCTCTGAGCCATCAGCCCAGAGCCTGACGCGGGGCTCGAACTCACGGACCGCAAGATTGTGACCTGGCTGAAGTCGGACGCTTAACCGACTGCGCCACCCAGGCGCCCCTTAAACACTTTTTTAAAAAGAATTTGTCTTTTAGCAATTTGATTATGATGTGATCATTATAATGAGTTTCTTTGACTTTAACTTGTTTGCTCAGTTTCTTGAATTTGTAGGTATGTCTTTCACTGAACTTGCTAAGTTTTCAGCTATTATGTCTTCATGTATTGTTGAGCACCATATCACCACACTGTTTTTCTCCTTCTGGGATTCTGAGTACATGAGGAATGTTGGATCTTTTGTTTTTGTCCACCAAGTTCCTGAGGCTTTATTCCTTTTTTTTTTTTTTTTTAAGAAATCTCTCTCTCTCTCTCTCTCTCTCTCTCTCTCTCTTTCTGATGTTCAGATTGGATAATTTCTGTTTGATGTATCTTAAAGTTTACAGACTCTTTCCTTTGTCTTCATTCTACTGTTGAGTTCATCCAGTGAGCACCTCCTCTCCCCCAGTGAGTTTATATTTCAGTTCTAACATTTCCATTTGGTTCCTTTCCTATCTTTTGTTTCTCTACTGACACGTAAGATTTTAACTGACGTTTCTGGGGCGCCTGGGTGGCTCAGTTGGTTGAGCATCTGACTTTGGCTCAGGTCATGATCTCACGGATTGTGAGTTGGAGCCCCACGTCAGGCTTTGTGCTGACAGCTCAGAGCCTGGAGCCTACTTCTGAGTCTGTGTCCCTCTCTTGCTCTGGCCTTCTCCCACTCTCTGTCTCTGTCTCTCTCAAGAATAAATAAAACGTTAAAAAAAAAAAGATTTTAACTCATGTTTCAAGAGTGTATGTGATTGCCAATTGGAGCATTTTTATAATCACTGCTTTAATGTCTGTCAGGTTACTACCAACTGCGTCATTTCGTCAGTGGCATCTGTTGATTGTTTTTCCCCTTGTGAGTTAAGATTGTCTTGGTTGTTTGTTTGCCAAATAGTTTTGTATTGTTTCCCGGACATACTGAACATTGTATTGTTAGACTTTGGGTCTTCTTTAAATTTTATAGAGAATGTTGGTATTTTTATGTTAGCATTGTAGTTTGGTGGACATCCAGATGATCCAGAATATATTTATATTAATTTTTTCAAGATTAACTTGGAAACAAAGATACAATTTAGAAGATTGTCCCGAAGAATTTAGAGATCTCCAGGAATTCTTATACCCAACTTTGAAAAAAAGTGATGTAGAGAAATAGCAAAAGTAGAAAAAGGATTTAATAAATGAGATGTGTTATAAAGGATATTATGATATTCTCTTTTAATCTGTGTTTAGCATTTAAGATTTGTTATTACCTCTTCACAGGCCAAGATTGAGGAAGAGGCAGTAAACTTTTAAGTAACTTTCTTTCTTAGTAATTACAGGCTATGGGTATCAACTTCTGTTTTTTTTTACTGTAGGACTTAGATTTCATTTAATATTTGCTGTTTCTAGTTGCTTTTTCTTTTGGCTTTCTTTCCGTTTAAAATTCTGTTCTCTTGGGGGTAAATTGTTAAGTAACCAACATGTGTGTTGAAGAGTACTTTGTAACATATCAATGATCTAAAACGGTCAGTCTTAATTATCAAAACATTAGTTGTAGGATGTTAGGGATTGCATTTACATTTTAAATTTTCTTTAGGATACTATTTATAATTATACTTTGCTGGGCACCTTGTCTTAATGGATATGTAATTTGTGTAGCCATCATTTAATTTGTTATTCTAACATATTTGAGAATATGTTATGTAAATAACAGCTTAATTTTGCTTAAGGACATTGTTAGGCTTACGCTCTTTGTCTAGATATTTTTTCTTCACAGAATAAGGCAAAATGCAGCGGAAATTATCAGAGATTTTGCATCACTAGGGTCTGTGCAATACGCTGTTGGTTTTTTTTTAGCTTTTTAGGTGTAGAGATTTGGCAATATGCATCTAAAAGCAACAGTTATGTAAGAAGTTTAGTGAAAGGGTTAGGATTTCATCTACCACTTCTGTTTGTGTGCCCTCAAGCAAGTTAGTGTTCTTTGCAGGCTGTTTCCTAATTTATAAAATGGGTATAATAAGAATGATAACCAGTATCTAGGGTTGTTGGGAGGATTAAATGAGGTAATGCATGGAAAGAGTTTTAACAGAGTGACAGCCTATGTCTGTCAACCTAAACTATTATCATGTGATAAAAACTTACCTTTAGGAGCTCTTTGAGTTTGGGGATAAATACCTTTTTGTTTAATATTGTTCAATATAAAATAGAATATTTTATGTATATCTTTTATGTATAAGCTAGTAACTTCTTATGTTCTTTATTTTAGCTTTTCATTATAATTATTTGCTAAGTTATACTTAGTAACATGTTTATCTTTGTAAAACAGTAGGGATGTGGGAAACTGTCTCAGCTAATCCAGGACTCTGCAGAGAAAATAATCAAGGTTAGAAATAAGACATAGCTCCATATTTTCAGCACAGGAAGCAAATGTATGTGCTCATTTAATTATTAACTTTGTAATTATTTTAGAAGCTGTCAGATAAATAAAAGGACAGTTATTTGTCTTTTTCTGTATCAGGCTTCCACTTTGTTTTTACTGATGCTGTCTTAAATGTGCACATACAACTTGGTTTTTGGGACCTCTTCATAATAGAATGATAAGCTCTTGGTTGAACTGTCAAATTACAGTGGTCTATTGTATCTTTTTTTGTCTCTAGGATGATTGAGGAAAGTGGGAACAAGCGGAAGACCATGGCAGAGAAGAGGCAGCTGTTCATAGAAATGCGTGAGTCTTGAGTGCTTCTGGAGCCCTTGTTTGTATGTGTGGGGATGCCTTTTTTTTTTTTTTTTTTTTCCTGATCAAGTCACATCTTGAATCCTTAGCACATTCCAAGCTTCAGAAAAGGGAAAAAAAGGAGTTGAAGAATCATGGAGTTGAAGGACCTCAAGTCAGAGCATATATTGTAATTGAGTTGACCTGAATTGCTTTCTTTCTTTCTTTTTTTACATATTTATTTATTTAAATATCTACAGCCAACATGGGGCTTGACCTCATAAACCCGAGATCAGGAGTTGCATGTTCTTCTGACTGAGCTGGCCAGGTGCCCTGACTTGAATTACTTTCTTAAGTAAGATCATGAATACTAAGGCAGAAATGTTACCTAGCATATCTATGAGTTTAGGGCACACCAGTCAGTTTATTTATTTATTTATTTATTTTTAAGATTTTATTTTTAGGTAATCTCTATACCCAAGCTGGGGCTCAAACTCATGACCCTGAGATAAGAGTCACATGCTCTACTGACTGAGCCAGCCAGGTGTCCCAAGGCACACCAGTCAGTTTAGACGTCTTGTTGTAACTCCATTGTTACCATGAGCTTGCAGGTGGTGATAAATAATTAATACATTATATAAATTAAGTTACACTGGATACAGATTCTGAGGTATAGAGGACTAAGTGTTAAAACTTAGAGCTATAGGAATAATTAAAAGTACAAATGTATAGTTTGGTATATTACTTTACAGTACGGTTTTAAATCTTGTTAAAAAATTATATTCTTCTATAAAACTCAAAGAGAAAGATGGCCGAGAGAAGTGGGTCATTTCCCAGTATTTGAATGACTATTTTGGTCTCCGATTACTTGTCTATGTGACCTTGACTCGTGCATTCATACTTGGTGGACCACAAATTCCTTTGCCATGAAATAGGGTTATTGGTCTGTACCAGTGTTCATGATTGCTTTTAAAAGCATTGTACTCTTTTTAAAAAATGAGATCTTACAAGGACCCTCAACACGAGAGTGTCGTAGAATTGGTACTGCTTGGTTGAAGAGGGGAGGCAGGAGCCCTGCCTGAGATAGCCCCTGAGGTACTTGTAGAATTCTAGAATTCTGCATATCACAGAGTAAAAATCAGTAGATAAAGTCTCAGAAGCCTCTTTCAACAAGCAAGATATTTTAAATCTTAAGAGTCTTAGTAACGGGAGGCAGAGTTTGACTTAACTGAGATCTATGTTGTCCTGTCAAGCATAAGCTAGAGAAGTATGGAAGATGTCAGAGAAGAAATTTGTGGCATTGGGTGGGCAGTCAGTCCGGGCGATCTTTAAGGAGTTCTGTAGTTCTGAGTCTCTAATTGCTAGTCATCCAAGCCAGACACCCTGCAATCACTTCCCTCCACCTCACCTTCCACCTCCAAAGAAATCACAAAGTGCTGCTGAGTTTTACCTCTTAAGGGACTCCTGAATTTCTCATGCCTTAATGGCTTTAAATCCAGGCTCTGCTGTGAGACTATCCGTGTTTGGATCTTGGCTCCCTCATTTTCTGGCTGTATAATCTTAGGTGAGTTACTTAATCTCTGTGCTACTACACTTGTCCATAAAATGGGAGTAGTATCTATTTCATAGAATTATTGTCAAGATTAAATGAGATAATGTCAGGCCTTTAACACGGACACAGAATAGTAGGTATTTAATGTGATTAGCTGTGTTTAATATTTTTATCATTGTTACTTTTCTGAACTCAAAGCAATCTGTTTCGGATCCCTTCTTCCAGTGTCAACCCCTTCCAATCTGTGATCCGTGATGCTGCCAGTTGAACTGCAAAAATCTGTGTTACTTCCTTCATAAATCCCTTCAGTTGCTCCTCATCGCTTTCCCAAGAAAGTCCAAGCTCCTGGCCATGCCTGGCAAGGCTCTCCTGGCCTCTTTTTCCCTCGGTTCATAGGTTCCCGGTTTCCATCACACACCATGGGTGTCACTGCCCGGTCATACTGAAGTGGCTTTTCCCACATCGATCATATGTTTGATGTCTCTGTGCTTTTGCTCATGCTGTTCGGCTCACCTTCATCTGTCTCGTTGTTCCTGTTCGCTGTTCAAGGCTCAGCATAGGGGTCATCTTTTCTATTTAATTTTTAACACATTTATTGAGGATCTATTATGTTCCAGGAATTGTTCTAAGTGCTAGGGTTAAGGTGAGAACAAAACGTAGTGCCTGACTATCCTCATATTGCTTACACTTTGGCAAGGGGGAAACAGGCAAAATAAGGAATCCAAAGAAATAAATGATAATTCCTGATATTAAGAAGTACCGGCCTGGGAGTGGGGGGGATGCCTGGGTAGCTCAGCTGGTTAACCTGACTTTGGCTCAGGTTATGAGTTTGAGTTCTGCATTGGGTGAGCTCAAGCCCCACTTCGGGTTAGCTCTGGTTCTCTCTCTTTCCCTCTTTCTCTGCCCTTTGTGGGATTCTCTCTCCTCTCCTCTCCCTCCCTCCCTCCCTCCCTCTCTCTCTCTCTCTCTCTCTCTCTCTCTGCTCCTCACTCACTTGCGCCCTCTCTCTCTCAAAAAAAAAAAAAAAGAAGAAGAAGAAGAAGTGGGGAGGGTGGGGGTGGTGCCTTGGTGACTTGGTTGAGTGTCTGACTTTGGCTCAGGTCATGATCTCGCAATTTGTGGTGTTGAGCCCCGCATTGGGCTCTCTGCTGTCATTGCAAGCCTGCTTTGGATCCTCTGTCCTCCCTTTTTCTGCCCTCCCCACTCACAGGCACTCTCTCTCAAAAATAAATAAACATTAAAAAAATAAAAAAGAAGTGCCTGGGGTGGCTTCAGGAACAAACATGGGCATGTGAGAGAGTACAGTGACGGTCAATATTTGGAATAGAAATTGGGTGTTCTGTGAAGAACTGGGTTTACTGCTTAGTGAATATTATTCTGATATATGAGCCCTGGATAAATTACTATTCTCTGTAACAAACTCAAGGATTTGGACAGTTTGGGAGATGTTTGGTATCGCTTCTTGTCTCTCCTGTTTTTTCACGCAAAGAATTGCATTGGTGGCAGTGATATCTGGCCTACTCTCTCATTTCCTACTCCCCCCAAATCTCCAGCATTATTCCCTTCTATGGATGCAGAAATCATCTTTTGCCAGCCTTATCATACAGTTCTACCCTCTAGGTTTTGGGTTGATTTCATGTCAAGTTTGAATCCAGTGATCTTTCTCCACTCTTTTCTTACTCTCAAAGGGTAATTAATAGATTTTTACTTAAAAGAGACTTAAAAATTTTTTTAATGTTTATTTTTGAGAGACAGAGAAAGCATGAGCAGGGGAGGTCAGAGAGAAAGGGAGACACAGAATCTGAAACAGGCTCCAGGCTCTGAGCTGTCAGCACAGAGCCTGACGCAGGGCTCGAACCCAAACAACCACGAGATCATGACCTAAGCTGAAGTCGGACGCTTAACTGACTGAGCCACCCAGGCGCCCTGAGACTTCACTTTTTTTGAGCAGTTTTAGGTTCACAGTAAAATTAAGAGGCGGGCACAGAGAGTTCCCATCTATTCCCTGTCTCGACACATGTACAGCCTCCCGCATTATCGACATCCCCCACGAGAGGGTACATTCATTAAAACTGACGGGCCTGTGTTGACAAATTGTAAAACCCAAAGTTCATAGTTTACATGAGGGTCCATTCTGGATGTTGTACATTCTATGGGATTATATTATTTTTAAACGAAGACAGTTTTAATTCTTGTTTTTGAAATTCTTATACCTCTTTTTCATTACCTCCCTACTCATTAGGACCTCTGATATAAGAACAGGAAGAACGGGACGGATAACAGCCACCCTTGTCTTGTTTCGTACTTTAATGGGGATACATGTAGTATTTCACTGTTAAAATGATATTTGTTGCAGGTTTTGTACCCTTTATCAGGTTAAGGAACTACTTCTAGGTTCTAATTTACCGAGAGTTATTAACTATTATTTTCTTTATTCTATATATTTATTTATTATTTCTTTAAATTATGAACGAGTATCAAATTTTATCAGATGTTTCCTGCTTCTCTTGAGATGAATGTATTTCTCCTTTATTCTGTAAATATAGTGCTAGGGCTAGCTATCTTTTCCTTTCAGGGTCAGAAAGTGAATATTTTAGGATATGGAGGCCATATAATGAGTTCTCTGTTACAGCGACTGAACTCTGCTGTTATAGCATGAAAGCAGTCATAATAATTTAATAATTTAGATAGGTTGTATTCTTTTTATGTTGTGTGGCTTTATTATTATACCATTGTTATATTTTTCTATAATCTTCTTAAGCTTTTCTGTTTTTTTTTTTAAGCTTTTCTGTTTTTAGATCATATATTTAAATTCCATACTATGAAGGGCAGTGAAATTAGTTTATTCTTTCTTTGTTTAATATTTTCTCTTGTAGACTAAGCACTATGGGAATTAGGATCACATCTCTTCATCCCAGTAGGCCCGGTAGCTCGATAAATATTTATTAAAAGAAGACTGGAATAAATTACATAGAAGGAATTTGGTAGTTTACAATTCTTACATGATATAAAACTACTAAGAAAAAGGTGATAAGTTAGAACTGTAGTTTGCAACTCTGGAGGTAAAGTGAAAGCTCTCTAGGTCAGGTGATAAAATGCTGGCGTCAGGCCTCCCTCCAGTCTCAGAGAATGTGATTTCGTTTTTTCTTTTCCCGAATTTTGTCAGTTTTATTGGTCTTTTCAAGGAACTTTTTTGGCTTTTGTCGGTCCTCTCCATGTATTTTGTTTCTTCCTCATTATTTTGTTCTCTTGTGTTTATTATTTTCTTCTTTCTACTTTTAGGCAATTCTGTTGTTCCTTTTTCCAACTGCTTATTTTAACACTTTTTTCTTTCTTATATAAGCACTTAAGAACTTCTTTCCTGTGATTTTCTATTTTTGTGCTCCATGTGTTCCGATATATGCCATTTTCATGATCACTTCTCTGTGCTTTCTTATTTGTTAGGAATTATTTAGAGTACTCTTTTAAAAAAAATTGCAAATAAATGACTTTGAATTAAAAAAAATACTTAGCTGAATTGGGATATGGATCAGGGAATGAGAGACGTTCTAGAATCTTTGAATTTGGCGATCTTTTTTGTTACATGTTTTTGTAAATATTCCATGAGTGCTTGAAAATAATGTGTATGATTTCTGCATTATTTAGATCAAACTTGTTACATGTTTTATTCATATCTGTTTGGTCCTTATGGATTTGACTCCTTAATTACTAAAAGACGTTAAAAATCTCTGCTTTGATCATAGATTTTAAATTTTTTCCCCTTAGTTCTGTCAGTAGTTTGAAGCTTTTGTTTGTAGATGCGCATGCATTAAAATGTTACATCTACCTGGGAGATCAAATATTTTGTCATTATGTAGTTACCCTCTTTTTCTAGTAATGTGTTTTGCTGTGAAGTCTATTTTGTTGTTATTAATATGGCTGCACCAGTTTTTTTCTTTGGTTAGAATGCTTTGTATAGTATCTTTTCAAAACTTTCTGTATCCTTATGTTTTGTGTGTATCCCCTGGAAACAGCCTAAGCTAAGCTATTTAACAACTACCCTTGTGACCGACAGTCTTTGCTTTTTCACTGAAGAATTTATTCTGTTTAATTTTTTTATGAATACAGATAGATTTCATTTTTTCATCCATCTTGCTTTGTGCTTCAAATGTGTCCTTTCTTTTTTCTTTTTTTCTTCCTTTCTTGCCTTCCTTAGATGAATTGAACTTCCTTCCTTCCATTCTACTTTTCCCTCTTCTTGGTTGTGAGTTTTCGTATTCTTTTCCTGTTCTTTTTGTGGCTACCCTAGAAATTCTAATGTCAATTAAAATGAAGTTCAGAGCTTGATATTTATAACTTTGTTCAAAGTAATACTGGAATATAATATTTTAGAGTACTTCCTTTATGAAAGATACACCACTTTTAGTATTAACTTTTTTTTTAATTTAAAAAAATTTTTGATTTTCTGTTTTTAGAGAGAGGAAAAGAGCAAGTAGGGGAGAGGGGCAGAGGAAGGGAGAGAGAGAGAGAGAGAGAGAGAGAGAGAGAGAGAGAATCTTAAGCAGGCTTCATGCTCAGCACAGAGCTTGATGCAGGGCTTGATCCCATGATCCTGGGATTATGACTTGAGCTGAAATCAAGAGTTGGACGCTCAACCCACTGAGCCACCCATGTGCCTCAGCATTATCTTTTTTATTTTTTTTATTTTTTTTTTAAATTTTTTTTTCAACGTTTTTTATTTATTTTTGGGACAGAGAGAGACAGAGCATGAATGGGGGAGGGGCAGAGAGAGAGGGAGACACAGAATCGGAAACAGGCTCCAGGCTCCGAGCCATCAGCCCAGAGCCTGACGTGGGGCTCGAACTCACGGACCGTGGGATGGTGACCTGGCTGAAGTCGGACGCTTAACCGACTGCGCCACCCAGGCGCCCCAAAGCATTATCTTTTTTAACGCCACAAGTTAGACTTTATAATTCTTTTGTATGATCAGTTTTTCTTTTGTCTCATCTATTTGACTATCACTTTCTTTGCTTGCTTTTAAAATTTCAATATAGGTGTGCCCGGGTGGCTCACTCAATTGAGCATCTGACTCTTGGTTTCAGCACAGGTCATGATCCTAGGGTTGTGGGATTGAGCCCTACAATGGGCTTCGTGGTGTGGAGTCTGCTTAGGATTCTCTCTCTCCTTTTCTGCCTTTATCCCCCACGCACATATGCTTTCTCTCTCTCTCTCTCTCTCTCTCAAATTAAAAAAATAAATAAATAAAATTTAAATCTAAATCTAGGTGGAGCCAGCCATGTGTCTCTACCATTTCCCTTTGTGGTATCGTTTTTCTTTCTTTCTTTTTTTTTTTTTTAGTTCACCCCCTGAGAAGTCACCACTCTGTGGTCTGTACCTTCCTCTCTGCTGGGACCTCTGGCTTCATCTCTGGTCCCTAGGGTTTCTAATTGTACTGCCGGAAAAAAAAAAAAATAAGGAAGTCATTTATGTTTATATTTGTTACTTATTCAGACTCACTCTCTTGAAAAGTTTTTTTTTTCCTTATTAAAAGTGGTTGTAAGTTTTCGGGGCAATTCAGAAATGTTGCTATACTTATATTTATTCAGTTTGTAATCTCTTCTCTCCTTTCTCCTTCTCTTCTCATCTCATCAGTTAGAGGCCTTTCTAACAAAATACACTTACCTCCTTGCACCTCCCATGGTCTGCCGAGCACCTCCAGCAAATCCTATGGCTCCCTCGAACATGGTTTGGAATCCTGTGATCTATCTGAAGAAGGCTAAATGTATCAGCATGTTTACCTGGAGAAAGGAGTTGGCTTTCCCACTACTTTTATCATCTCTCTTTATCAGCTTTTCCAAAATTGTATAGTTTGTCTGATACTTTGACTTTACTTGGTATATTTTTGGGAGGAAGCAGACCAGTCTTTTATACCAGTGACATAGAACTTACTAATTTTCAGTTATTTATCCATTCAGCAAATATTTCAGGAACTAGTCTTAGTATGTCCTACTTTTGGGCATATAATAGTGAACAACACAACAATTAAATGGTTTCTGTCTTCATCAAACTTAGTTTCCTGGAAATGGACATAAGGAACGATAGGGCAGTAGGAGCCATGACTGGGGCAGCTCGGCGGAGGGTGGGGAGGTGGGTCCAGGAAAAGATCTGGGAGGAATGATATCTAGGCTGAGTCGGTTCAGTGATGTGATGAAGAAGGGGCTGGAGCAGTAAGTAGCACTTACAAAGGCTCAGATGAGAGGGTTTGGCATGTTTGGGTAATTATATGTAGCCCATACTGATTGGGCTTGGGTGTGAGGTGGAATTTAAGAGTTGCATGAGCCAGACCTTTTAGTTGAGTTGGATAGTTAGGTTTCCCAAACCTAGCTTGATTGTAGGACTCTCTAGACTGAAGATTCCAGGTTCCCCAGGAGACTCTGATACAAGCAGATACAATGAAACTCACCCATTTGATTTTTTGCTTTCCTTGGGATTTGGTTATACAATAGAGATTGATATCCTGTTCTCATGAATGAAGAGAGCCATAATAAAGAAAGAAGAGTTAATCCTTTCTTATCCTTTCCCTCTACGTTTTGGCTACTCAGTATTTCTAGATTGTCTCCTATCTATCCAGGAGCTTCACCGGGCTCTCCACCTGTGGCTAGAGTTTTGCCTGTGTGTTTAGTTAGGACTTTTTGTACCATTTCTTGATAAGCTTGATACGTACTGTCTGACATATTAGTATTAAAGGGACATTTAGTGTATTTCTTATAATGAAGTATTCTCAAAATGAATGATAATGAAATGAACAGTAATCTCTTCTAGTTCAGAATACTCAAAGGGATAATCATTTTAGCTTCTTCACTGGGAACTTTCTGTTCTATTTTTTATGTGCCAAACTACCATATTTTCTGATCAGGAAATCAATATGACATTTATATAAGGGACATTTTTAAAAAGTGAAGGCTATTCTTAGAGCAGTATATGAGGGTTTTCCTTATAGATATCTGGCAAGAGGACTGCTTCAGAAGAAGGTAAATGTATCAGAAGTTTGAGAACCTGGATGGTTGAATGTTGGTACAATAAGATTTTAATAAAGTTCTAAAGTTACTGATTATATCTTGACTTGTAGAAATTATTTTGGGATTCAGACTGTTGTTAGATTTTAAAAATGATATTATGGCCAGGGATCCCTAGAATGTCTGAATCCTGTGCCATCCCACTGTTACTTCCTTTTTCCACTGGGTTTAGAGGGATATATTTTCACAGCGTAAAAAAAAATGGCAAAGGAAAACAGTGATAATTAATTCTTGACTAGCACCTTGAACTTAAGAGTAGAGATTTCTGGCAGACTGGGCTGGAGCTTATGGAGTTTCCCATTTCCCTCAACCAGTTCGCTTTGGACTTGTGTGATACTTGCTCTATTCCATTTTGCAGTACCTAAATCTAACTCTAACTGCACTGGAGAGAGAACCTGAAAGAGAGTGAGTTATATACCATATGTGCTGACTTTTTTGTACGGTTACTTCTCCAGTGGTAAACATGGTGTACAGTCTGATTGATCAGATTAGTAATCTTTCTGTTTGGTTAGTTGGGGATGGAACTTTCCTTTCCCAGCTTCTCACATTAGTTTCCCTACATACAAGTGGTATTGAAGGAAAGATTCACTCTAGTTATGAGTGTTCTCCCTCCGAGTTTTGTTAGGCTGGCAGACAGGATAATATAGGCAGAACTGCTGTCATGGTGCTGGGCATGGAGTGGGCATGAAGAAAGTGTGCCTGACCCTTCCTTACCCCTTTTGTTTTCTCAGAAGAAAAGCCTAGTTGCCATGTTATATATAGCCTGTGCCCATGCTGTGGAATAGAGTCACTTCCCAGTATTTAGAAATTAAATGGTAAGTCCAGTTGAACATATGTTGTTTGCCCTTTTTTCAGGTGCTCAGAATTTTGATGTCATACGACTATCAACTTATAGAACAGCTTGCAAATTACGATTTGTACAAAAGCGATGCAACCGTAAGTCATTTTCACTAATTTCTGTGATAGCTGGATAGTGCTCTCAATAATATAAATAAAAGGTTTTAGTATCTTTTGGTCCTCCTGTAATGTTAATTGAATTATTTTTGTCTTGAATGTTTATTAAAATGTAAGCTTTCTCATGGAAAGGACTTGTCCCTCAAAATGTTTACTAAATTCAATAATGTAATTGGTTTCGATGCTGGCATAGTATTAATGTTCTTTAAGTGGGAGAATTGCTTTCTCCTTCTCACTTCTTTAATCAGCTTCTGGAAGAAAAGAAAAACAGTATTTTGACAGAGGTGTGATAAATTAATTTTCTTGATTAAAATGAATTCAACATGAATCAGCCTTTTCTATAAGTAATCACTCCACAATTGCTACTTATAAAATAAGTAAATAAAAAATATATATGTGTATGTACGGATACATAGATATACACACATGGATATAGAATCTTTCTTAATTTCCATGAAGATTAACTTATGACAGAATTATTTCACTTTTCTTGTTTGTGTGTATTAATGAAAAACTGTTTTGTGTAATGGAAAGAACGTTGGCTTTGGAATTGGAAAAACCTTAGTTTAGTCCTGGTTTTAGCATTTACTATAAACACATGATGTTGGGTAAGTCACTTTACATCTAAATACTTCTACCCTACTTGAAGCGTTACTTAAAAGTCCTAGTATGAAATTCTCTCTAGGGAGTTTACCATGCCATCTTAAACTGAAGTCTCTGATTTCTCAAAGCATTGTTTTTCAAAGTATGGGTTTTGACCCACTAATGGTTCATGAAATCATTCTGATGGGCTGCAGCCAGATTTTAAAGCACATAATAGAGAAAAAAAGAGAAAGAAAAGAAATCAGAACACGAATTATATGGTAAGACAAAGCATTTTGTGAAACTTTTGTTTTTTATATATTTAGACGTGTGTGTGTGTGTGTGTGTGTGTGTGTGTGTGTGTGTGTGTGTTAAATATATTTCTGTGGGTTGTGGTAAAAAAGTTTGAAAATCACTATCAGAGCAACTACCGTTTTAATAATTCTTCCTGTAATTATTTTTGGGAAATGGTAGTGTATGTTTGCAGTGTTGAGAGTCTGAAAACAGACTAGTGGCATTAGTAATGTACAGTAAAAAGATGCATTGTTCTAGAAGCTTTATTTTGTCACATATGATTTTTTTCACACGTGAGCTAGGGAGAGAGACAGAGAGAGAGGGAGGGAGGGAGGGAGGGAGAGGGAGAGAAACTTAAGCAAGCTCCATGGTCAGTGTGGAGCCTGATGTGGGGCTCAGTCTCACGACCCTGGGATCATGACCTGAGCTGAAATCAAGAGTCAGACACTCAGGGCACCTGGGTGGCTCATATGGGCTCAGGTTGTGACCTCACGGTTAGTGGGATTGAGCCCTGTGTTGGGCTCTGTGCTGACAGCACAGAACCTGCTTGGGATACTCTCTCTCTGCCCCTCCCCTGCTTGTACTCTCTCTCAAAATGAATAAACATTAAAAAAAAAAAAAAATGAAGCATCAGACACTTAAGCAACCAAGCTACCCAGGCATCCCTCACATATGATTCTTTAATCAACCTGAAAAATTTTTTTTCTGTGGGTGTATAGTTTAAGTAGGAGTAAAATTTCAGTTTTATCCATATGTATGTTCAATTGTCCCTTACATGGTTTATTGAAAAAACTATCCTTTTTTCTTCACTGCCTCCAAATCTTCTCTTCATACTCATTAGGAGAAATGTATAATTGTTCAGGGGCGCCTGGGTGGCTTAGTCGGTTGAGCATCCGACTTCGGCTCAGGTCGTGATCTCACGGTTTGTGAGTTCAAGCCCTGCGTCAGGCTCTGTGCTGATAGCTCAGAGCCTGGAGCCTGTTCTGGATTCTGTGTCTCCCTCTCTCTCTGCCCCTCCCTTACTTGTGCTCCGTCTCTGTCTCTCAAAAATCAATAAACATTATGGGGCGCCTGGGTGGCGCAGTCGGTTAAGCGTCCGACTTCAGCCAGGTCACGATCTCACGGTCCGTGAGTTCGAGCCCTGCGTCAGGCTCTGGGCTGATGGCTCAGAGCCTGGAGCCTGTTTCCGATTCTGTGTCTACCTCTCTCTCTGCCCCTCCCCCGTTCATGCTCTGTCTCTCTCTGTCCCAAAAATAAATTAAAAAAAACGTTGAAAAAAAAATTAAAAAAAAAAATCAATAAACATTAAAAAAAATTAAAAAAAAATGTTCATAGCAGTTTCCGCATATGCTTTTAGACTCATGTGTTCCACTGGTCTATTTGTCTATCCTACCAGTAACTGTTATTATAACTTTATAATAAGTCTTAATATCAGAGCAAGTCTTCCTACTCTGTTTTTCTTTTCTTTTCTTTTTTTTTTAATTTTTTTTTAACGTTTATTTATTATTGAGAGACAGAGAGAGAAGAACATGAGCAGGGTAGGGGCAGAGAGAGGAGGAGACACAGAATCTGAAGCAGGCTCCAGGCTCTGAGCTGTCAGCACAGAGCCCGACGTGGCGTTCAAACTCACAAACCACAAGATCGTGACCTGAGCCGAAGTCAGACGCTCAACCGACTGAGCCACCCAGGCTCCCCTGTTCTGTTTTTCTTTTTAATATTGGGACAGTTTTGGTCTTTTTATATTTATTTTCATATAAATTTTAGAATCTAATTAACAATTTCTACTAAAAAGAAACAATAAAACAACACTGCTGGGATTTTTTCCATCTTTACTTTTTTTTTTTTTTTAGTTTATTTATTTTGAGAGAGAGATAATGTGAGTGGGGAAGGAGTAAAGAGAGGGAGGGAGAGAGAAAGAGAGAGAGAGACAGGCAGACAGAGAGAGAATCGCAAGTAGGCTCCATGCTGCCAGCACAGAGCCCGATGTGGGGCTTGAACCTGTGAAGCAGTGAGATCATGACCTGAGCTGAAACTGAGTTGGACACTTAACTGACTGAGCCACCCAGGTTCCCCTCTTGATTTCTTTTTAGTTATAATTTACATATAGTAAAATTTATCCTATTTTAACGTATAGCCCTGTGGCATTTTGTTGGGACTGCACTGAATCTATAGATTAAGGTGGGGAGAATCAACATATTTCTAATATTGACATTTCCTCCAATGAACATGGTATGTTCCTCCATTTATTTAGCTCTTTAATTTCTGCCAGTTAAATTATAATTTTTTTTTGTTTTTTGTGGAGATGTTTGCACTTCCTCCATTGGATTTATTCGTAAATTTTTGATGATTTATGATACTATTATAAATAGTATATAAAATTTAATTTTCTTTTTCTTTCTTTTTTATTTTATTTTATTAAAAAAGGTTTTTTTTAATGTTTATTCATTTGTGAGAGATGGAGAGAGACAGAGCATGAGCCGGGGAGGGGCAGAGAGAGAAGAAGACACAGAATCCGAAGCAGACTCCAGGCTCTGAGCGTCAGCACAGAGCCTGATGTGGGGCTCAAACCCATGGACCATGAGATCATGACCCAAGCTGAAGTCGATTGCTCAACTGACTGAGCCACCCAGGCGCCCCTTGTTTTATTTTTTTAAATGAGAGAGAGAAAGAGAGAGAGAGAGAGAGAGAGAACTGGAGGAGGGACAGAAGGAGAGAGAGAATCCTAAGCAGGCTTCATACCCAGCACAGATCCTGGCACTGGGCTCAGTCTCACAACTGTGAGATCATGACCTGAGCCAAAATCAGGAGTTGGATGCTTAACTGACTGAGCCATCCAGGCACCCCTAAAATTTCATTTTCTGTTACTAATAGAAATACAGTGACTTTTATATCTTGACTTGTATCTAGCAATCATTCCAGACTCAAATATCAGTTTTAGTAATTTATCTGGAGAAACTTTGATAGTCTGTGTGTAGAATTTTGTCATTTCTGAATAATGACAGTTAAATTTCATCATTTCTGAAACTTACATGGATAATTACTGCTTATTTATTTTGGTTTAGGACCCAAAATACAATAGAGATGATGATAGTTGGCATTTCCTTTTTTTTAATTGAAGTGTAGTTGCTACACAATGTTACATTTATTTCACATACACAACACAGTGATTCTACAACTCTGTATGTTACAATATGCTCACCGCAAGTGTAGCTGCCATCTGTCACCATACGGTGCTATTACGGTACCATTGACTATATTCCCTATGCTGTGCTTTTTATTCCCATGACTTACTCATTCCATAACTAGAAGCCTGTTATCTCCCGCTCCTCTTCACCCATTTTGTCCATCCCCCCACCCTCTTTCCTTTGGCAAGGATTAGTTCGTTTTCTGTATTTATGGGCCTGTTCTGTTTTTTGTTTGTTTGTCCATTTGTTTTTTACATTCCACGTATAAGTGAAATCATATGGTATTTGTCTTTCTCTGTCTGACTTATTTCACTTAGCATAATACCCTCTAGGTCCATCCATGTTGCAAATGGTAAGATCCCATTCTTTTTCATGGCCGAGTAATATTCCATTCTCTATATATGCCACATCCTTTTTATTTATTCATCTATTGGTGGACACTTAGGTTGCAACCATATATTGGCTAGTGTAAATGATGATGCAATGAACATAGAGGTGCATATATATTTTCAAATTAGTGTCTTTGTTTTCTTTGGGCAAATACCCAGTAGTAGAATTACTGGATCATATAGTATTTTAATTTTTAATTTTTTGAGGAACCTCCATACTGTTTTCCACAGTGGCCATACCAATTTACATTTGATGGTGAGCCTTTCTTATCTTATTCACATATCAGAGGAAAAGCTTTCAACATTTTACTTTTAAGTAATATGTTTGCTGCAGTTTTCTGTAAATACCCTTAATCAGATTAAGGACATCCCCTAGTATTGTGTTTCTTCATTTCTGAACATAAAGTTTATTTGAAAAGTGTTTTTTTTTTTTTTTGATGATTTCTGACAATCTCATTTTGATCAAAGAACATGGTTGATATTACTTGAATCCTTTGAAATTTGCCTAGATTAGCTTTATAACCCAGGATAAGCTCAATTTTCAGACAGGTGGTTTGCGCTCTTGAATATAAAGCATATTCTCTAATCACTAGGGGCAGTAATTCATATAGTGCCCTTTATGCCTACTCTTAATTGTCTACATCCGCACTTATGCTTTTGTATGTTTCCTCTATCACTTACTAAGGGAAATGTGTTAATTTCTCCCACTAAGCTTGTGAAATTTGTCTCCTTGAGGTTCTGTTAAATTTTACAATATATACTTTTGATGCTATTGTAGGGGAAGCAAAACTTTACCCTCTTAGGGTCTCTGGCTGGGCCTGAGAATTAAATGGACATAGACAGATTGGCAGTTTTGCACGCAGAGTTTTCCTGTACCTGGGAGCTCCCATAGGAAAATGAAGAACTGAAGGGGTGAGGAGGCATCAGTGCTGATACACTAGGAAGGAAGGAGTAGCAGTTGTGGAAAAGTAACTAAAATATATGGGGAGACTCAAGGAAGATAAGGGTTATTTTAACAAAGTCTATGCAGATTTCTCTTGGATTCAGTTCACTGTCTCTGGGGATAAGAATGTTTCTTTCCCTTTGGAATAAGGAGGGCATCTTTCACTTGGGAGTTTATTTCCTGCTTTCAGGAAAAAAAGAGGAGTTTAACATGACCTTCTTGGCACCTGCTGTTTTTCAAGTGTCTTTAGCTCAAAATAATCCTTATGCCAAAGTGGCATGTTTTGGGGTCCTATTCTGCCTCCTTTCACTATTCTATTAGATATAAATAAATGAAAAGTTCTTAGATATTCCTGGTGAAATAAAACTTTTAAGTTGTTGACAATTTATTTTCTTTGTGTTTCAGTCCATCTTGTTGATATCTGGAACATGATTGAAGCCTTCCGAGACAATGGCCTTAATACACTGGACCATACCACTGAGATCAGCGTGTCCCGCCTCGAAACTGTCATCTCCTCTGTCTACTACCAGCTGAACAAGCGCCTTCCTTCTACTCACCAAATCAGTGTGGAGCAGTCGATCAGCCTCCTCCTCAACTTTATGATTGCTGCATATGACAGGCTAGTACCTTACATGTTTACTTCATTTTAAGAATGTTTGTCTCTTAGTCATCCTTCTTCCAGAGTGTCTTGCTGAGTTGTCAACTTGGAATCACAGTTAAAAGGGAAATTACTCCATAGGAGTTCCTTCTAAAGACTGGTTAAATGCCAGAGTGACTTACTATCACATATTAAACTGCATAAAATTATGGAGAATCACAACACTGAGACATAGTGTTTGGTAACATTGTAAGTACCTTAGTATAGCTGTTCTCTATCCAGAGAAGTATAGCTAAGTTGTGAATTTGATTATGAGGCTTTCTATTTGACCTTGAAGCTAACCTTTCTTTACTCTGGAATAGTAAATGCCCCTTGACTCTAGTCTTGTTTTCTTCTCTTTATGTTTAGGATGCTGTTTTAATTTTTTTCAGTGCAGAACATTACCTTATACACCTTATAACACTAGAAGAAAACTATTTAAATGTACTACAAATTAAAACAAATAATTGGCTATATTTGTATTCATAGAGAATTAAGTTAGTATTGTAAAAAGCAAAAAAGAAATCATAAATGATGGAAGCATAGAATTTAATGTTTATATTGCGGGAACCAAGACTTTAGATTTTTGATTTCTGCTATACTGACAACCTTCCACTTTGGATGGGTTAATTCTTTCTGCTTCATTTTTTTCTCCCTGTAGACCTACTTTGAGTTTATACATTTGTAAAATGCTTTTATTTATTATACTTCATAATATTGAAGATTCTGTGCCTTGATAAAACTCTGCAGGTGACAAAGTCAAGTCACAACATAGGCACTCACTAAATTTATAACATTTTTATAAGATGTTATCAAATTAAATATTGTATCCATTTAATAGAAAATTATTTTAGGAAATTTGAATTTTTAAAACAAGAGTACACATGAGACATAAGTCCCAGAATTTGAATGCCATTTTGTTAGTAATTAGATTAGTGAATCCATAAGGTTAATTTTATATTGTCCAAGGAATGACTCTTTGGATACAAAGACCTTAGTAAAAATGTTATTCTGTGGTGAATAAGCAGCACTTATCATGACACTAACTCAGTGAGTAAATCAGTTCAGGATTGCACAATACAAATTAATTCAAGAAATAATTTTTTTTTTATACAAAATCAGAAATAAAAGTCATCTTACTTTTAAACAATGATAAAGCAGAAATTATATAAACTTTGATTCTATAACCATATCAAATAAGTTAAGTACTATGGCTAAGGAAGGAAGAAGGCAGAGCAAAGAGACAGCAAGAGAGAGAACAGGAATACCCAACTTAGGAGCAGAAGGTGCAGAGGTTCTGGGACATATTCAGAGATGGCTAGACACATCCAGAGGGAGACAACGGAAAACAGTAAGCAAACAGTAAATCATATGAAGACAATGCATAGAAGGGCATGCTACAGAGAACTAGGAAAAACAAAGAAAGATGAGTAAGTTAAGAAGAGGAAGGACTGTAGTATGACAGTGGTGAATTTGGTAATTCTCACATCATATCCTATTTAAAACTTTGGCCATAGGCATCAATAAATCCTTATATCACTGCTAACCTTGAAATCTTGAGTGTGTGTGTGCGCGTGCACGCGTGTGCGCCTGTGTATACATATGTATATATATGTACGTACGTAACGTACATATGTATGTATATGTATATATGATAACATCTTGTTTCACTCTCTGGTAATTTGAGATTGGCTTTCACATACTGGAAAAATGAAAGGATCTGGTTATTGGAATTTTATTTTTGAAAATCGTAGCATTTTGTGAAATATTTCAAATATTAGTCTCTGTATTGATTGGCCTCTTTATTACTTAGGCTGGAGAGTGCCTCTGATATGTAGAGTATGTAGTTTTTCATTTTTTTTAAGTACGCTTCACACTCAGCGTGGAGCCCAACGTGAAGCTTGATCTCCCGACCCTGAGATCAAGACCTGAGCTGAGATCAAGAGATGGATGCTTAACCCACTGAGCCCCCCTGGCACTCCTCTAGTTCTTTATTTTAATTAATATTTTCAGGATTTCATATTTTATAATTCCTAAGTTAGAATTTGAAGCACTAATTTGATTATTCTTAAATTCCCTTACCTCTGAATTTACAGTCAAATTTTGGCCAGCGTGTTTTGTTACAATTAAAATACATTGTAAGGCTGTAAAACAATAGTAAGAAACAAATAGGATCCAGACTTTGTTCCTCAAGTGTGTATCTTATTAGGAATTATTTTCTTTTTCTGCTGAGGATTTACACTATCTTATATTTGACAACTAAAACACAGAGAACAATGTTGTAAACATCTGTGTGTAGGACATTAGTAAAAGCTATGAGGAATAGCCAAAACACTTGGGTAGCCTCATTTTTTTCCTTATCAGGTCTTTAGTATAATAATATTGGTGGTAGTCATCTGGTCTGGTCTGAAGGTACAGCAGGCGATGCTGAGGGACTAGAACTCTTCCTTACTCTTCTTCAGTTGAGCCAATTCCATTATTTAGGGCTTGTGATTTGCAAACTCCCTTTCCATCACCAAAGTCTGTGTTAGGTTGGCGTCTTTAGTTGTAAGCAGTAGGAAGCCCACTGACGCGTGTGCTTTTGTAGCAGTGGGCGAATATGCTCACATCACCAAGGAGCCCAGAGGCCCAGAGGCAGGCCAGCCCTCTGTCTTCTTGCATCAGAGCTCTCACTTCCATTTTTCTCTTCGTAGTGGTTGTGGTTTTGCCCTCCTCTTGTATCAGCTTCATCCTTTTGCTACATCAAAAAATGCCTGCTGTCAGCTACTACATGCTTCCTGTTTCAAGTCTAGGGTAGCGGGAGAGAGCTGGTTTCTTTCAACACCAAACAAAAGTATATGAGCCTCCCTCCAGAAATGTGCATTTGGGCCATGCATGTGTAGATGTGATGCTTTTTAGCTCAAACAGATCAGGATTTGTGTCTCTGGAGTAGAGTGGTTAAATTCTTCCCCTCATTACATGATGCCTCACAGTGGTGGGGGGTGTGGTTGGACTAGCTATGAAGGAGATAGCTACGTGTCAACCCGAAACTGCTCACTGAGCATCATAAACTTGTGGCTCCCTTTCTTGTTAAATGGCCCCGTTCTCCACCCAGCTCCTTAAATCTGAAACCTGAGAATCACTTACACCCTTCCTTCTTCTCCACTCCCATTTCCATGCCAGTTACCAAGGCCTGTCATTTCTACATCTGTTTAAAAAAAATTTTTTTTTTAATTTTACATTTATTGATTTTTGAGAGACAGGGTGAGACAGAGCATGAGCAGGGGAGAGGGAGAGAGAGAACAAGACACAGAATCTGAAGCAGGCTCCAGGCTCTGAGCAAGTGTTCAGACGGAGCCCGATGTGGGGCTCGAAGCCACGAACCGTGAGATCATGACCTGAGCTGAAGTCGGATGCTCAACCGACTGAGCCACCCAGGTGCCCCCATTTCTACATCTTGACTCGCTCAGGTCTGTGTGCATCTCTCTGGCCCTACTACCACCCAGCCTGCCACCGTCATCTTCTGCCTGGACTGCTTCCGGGGCTTCTAACTGATCTTTTTACACGTGCTTTCTTCCCTCATTCGTTCTTAGAGGTAATAAACATCATGAGCCCTACTATCTAACCCAGGAACTTGACATTAGCAATAACTTAAGTTTATCTCTCCTGTCT
This sequence comes from Herpailurus yagouaroundi, assembly GCF_014898765.1. NCBI lineage: Eukaryota > Metazoa > Chordata > Mammalia > Carnivora > Felidae > Herpailurus > Herpailurus yagouaroundi. The sequence continues at coordinate 20,713,565 of NW_024412419.1, read as the reverse complement.
CATCCCACTGACCTGCACATAACTAAAGTGAATCCGATTCTGATTTTGCGTTACTGTGTTCTTCTTAACAGTTTTTTCCCCACGTATATAGGCATAAACACAGTGTTGTTTAATTTTAATTATTTTTACTAATTGTAAAAAAGAAATTCATGCTGTCTGGCTGTCTGTACTATTACCTCATTTACTTTTCTCATTCATTTCATGTTTTTTTTTTTAACTTTTTTTATTTTATTTATTTATTTATTTATTTATTTTTATTTATTTTTTATTTACTTTTGGGACAGAGAGAGACAGAGCATGAACGGGGGAGGGGCAGAGAGAGAGGGAGACACAGAATCGGAAACAGGCTTCAGGCTCCGAGCCATCAGCCCAGAGCCCGATGCGGGGCTCGAACTCACGGACCGCGAGATCGTGACCTGGCTGAAGTCGGACGCTTAACCGACTGTGCCACCCAGGCGCCCCTAACTTTTTTTATTCTTGAGACAGAGAGAGACAGAGCATGAACGGGGGAGGGTCAGAGAGAGGGAGACACAGAATCGGCAGCAGGTTCCAGGCTCTGAGGCTTCAGCACAGAGACTGACGCTGGGCTCGAACTCACGGACTGCAAGATCATGATGTGAGCCGAAGTTGGCTGCCTAAACGACTGAGCCCCCAGGCACCCCCAGGCGCCCCCAAATGCCCCCATTCTGTAATATATTGTAACACTTCATTCATGTTGCATGTAGCCATAGTTCAGTTATTCTCGCTGTTGCACAACGTTCTGTTGTAATACTGTACCTGTCGTGTTCTCCAGGTTCTTGCTGCGGGAAACAGCACTGCCTGGAGGGTCCTGGCTCATGCGTACAAGTGTTCTAGACTGCTCTCTTGGTCCTAAACTGAGGAATGGAATTGCCAATTCGGGGTGGGGGGGAGGTGCGGTACATGAAATTCAGCTTTAGAGGATAGTATCAAATTATTTTAACAAATTATACCAGTGCATAAGAGATCCTTTCAATCCACATTCTTTCTGAAAGTTTTAGAATTGTCAGACTTTTTAGTTTTTTTGCTAAGTGATACCTCATTGTCTTGATTTGCATTTTCTTGATTATCAAGCATGTCTTCATGGGTTTCTTAACCAAATATATTACTTCTGTGAAATGCCTCTTCGTGTCTTTTGCCTGTCGTTCTAGCATGTTGTTTTTTCTTTTTGTACTGATTGTAGGGGCTCTTCATAGACTCTCGATGACAGTTTTTTCTTGGTTATATGTGTTGCACATATGTTCTCTCCATTTACTTTTCATAGGATATCTTTCTCTTCAAATGTTTTTAATGAAAAATTTCAAATATTTACAAACATAGAAAGAATATTATAATAAATCTCAAGCTATCTATCACTCAGCTTCAGTAATTACCAGCACATCCCCAAACTTACCTCATCTGTATCCTCAGGATCTTCACCTCCACCCTCCCTCTTTTCATGCCTTCTTTGAAGCAGATCTCAAGTATCATTGTTTCATATGTAAATATTCCAGTGCCTACATTCTAATGTGTTGCAGTACCATTTTCCCTCAGCTTTGCTCCAAGAAATACTACTGCTTAGAATGGAATGAAATTACACCTTAAATGGAACAAACCTATAAAGAAATCATACATCTAATGAAACTAGGTTTGGATAAAATCTTCAAAATACATCAGTATTGAACATATTAATGAAAGGTCAGAGTTATTGTTTACCATCTAAAAGAGCAGTATAAAACACTGTTGCTACTTTGAACAATCTAAAGATTTCTTTAGTGTCATGAGTTTTATGTATCTAATTTTGATGGGTAAATATGGAAGAAGTTGCTGTGTAGTTTGGAAATATGGCTAAGAACTGTTTTAAAGTCTTGCTCTGACAATTTGGACATATTTAAAAGTTTCCATGGTTTCCTCTTAATACTGAATGCTAAAAACAAAACAATATAAAAAAAACAAAGCAAAAACAAACTCTTTCATTCTAAATAAAGCAGTTGTATTCCTTAATTTTGAATATGCCCAGCTAGTGTATTATGGAATGGATGTTGCTGAAAAAGATAACATTAGGTTACAGTCTTCCTCATTTGTGATTTTTAAGGAAAACTATCATATCCTGGGAGGCATAAATACTTGATATATTTATGTGCAGTATTTACTGTTATCTCTGCTTGTTGTCAGATGGATTCAGGATGGCAAGAAAAAATACAGCCAAATACAAGTGGGAGAGAACTAGGACTGAGTGGGAAGAGTTTGGGGTTCACAGAAGCAGCACATTTAACTCTTGCAAGGATGTGAGCATAACTCCTTTAGGAAATTTCCGGGGGTTGGTGGAGAATGAGGTAGGGATTTGGGGTGTTTTAAAAAGATGAAATCCTCAGCAGAAACCTTGTGTGAAATGGAGAGAAACAGCTGCTCTGGTGGACCAGGAGGAGGACAGCCCACCTGCCTGCCCTGCGTCCCCCACACTGCCTGGTGGTTGTCTTGATGGTGTCACCAGAACTGGTTCACTGAGTCACAGTCTGAGTACTTGGTGCCAGGATTATTCAGGGAGCAGAAATGAGTGAACTTGAAGTTCACTTACTCTTCCCATCACTTACTCATTATTTTGTAGCTTTTCTTTCAAGAGAAGTCATGCATTCATGTTAATTTTCAAAGAATCTTCTTGATTCCAGGATATGCAGATCTGAAAAGGGTTTGACCATTAGCTAATATTTCAGAAAAACAATTTTTTGCTAATTATTTTGGCCTTATCTTACTGTTTCCTTTTTATGTGTTTATTTTTGTATTGTTGTTTTTTTTAATGTTTATTAAAATTTTTTAAAAAATATTTGTTTATTTTTGAGAGAGAGAGAGAGACAGAGCACGAGCGGGGAAGGGGCAGAGAGAGAGGGCGACACAGAATCTGAAGCAGGCTCCAGGCTCTGAGCTGTCAGCACAGAGCCGGATGTGGGGCTTGAACTCAAGAACCGTGAGATCATGATCTGAGCCGAAATTGGACAATTAACCGGTTAACTGACTGAGCCACCCAGGGGCCCCCTAAATGTATGTTTATTCTTGAGAGAGAGAGAGAGAGAGAGAGAGAGAGAGTGAGAGCATGAGCAGGGGAGGAGCAGAGTGAGAGAGAGGGGCAGAGGATCTGAAGCAGGCTCTGCATGCTGACAGCAGTGAGCCTGATGTGGGGCTAGAACCCACAAACTGTGAGATCATAACCTGAGCCAAAGTTGGATGCTTAACCAACTGAGCCACCCAGGTGCCCCTATTTTTTGTTTTTGTTTTTAAGAAAAGGCAAGAAAGGGCATGCTTCTTCTGAGTGTGTTACTTTTTCCTTGCCTTTGTTTCTCTGAAAGTGAGGAGAGAGGTAGTAACAGAGAGATCTCTAGTCCATTCGGTACCTCCAAATTAATGTGATTAAGACACCTTTTTCACCTCAAGAACCTTCCAAAACTCCCTGTGGTTTTTGAACGAGATTCGTACTCCTCACTTCTAATGGTATCAGTCCTTGATTCCCTGTACATACCAAGCTCTCAGTAAACTACTTGAGGCACTTCTCAATTTTTCTAATATGATATGCTCCCATTTCTCTCCAAGCATACTTACCCCAACCCCTACCCCACCCCGCTCAAGTTTTTATATACTCTGTAGCCTTCCTTTTTACCACCAACCCCACTTTTATCCCTTTGATGACCTATGGTATTTGTCTGTGTTATTATTTTGACCTTAAGTTATACAATGCTCTAAACTGCTTCGTAAGTGTACAAATAAGGTTGAAAGCCCTTGAGAGCAGAGATTCTACCTTATACTTTGATTACTTGATAAACACAATGCTGAATTCTTAATAAATATTTGTAAGGTTGAAATGAGAATTAGCAGGCATTCTGATTGTGATAAAACTGAATAATATTCTAAGTTGATTTTACTTGATTAAGCCATTTGACATTTGCCAAATGGATTCTTGATTTGCAGGTGATTATTGCATAATCCATTCACTGTGAAGTTTTGTAAATTAAGATTAATTGGAAAAATATGAGTTTTTGAAAATCAACAAGAAATGTTCTTTTACTTTTAGCTGCATGTGGTAATTGGACTAGTAGCAGTGTTTGTAAAGTAGAAGTCTATTTTTATGTGAGAAGTACTAATTTATGGTTGGCAGCAGCCACAATTGTTTGTTAAAGATGTAGAAACAGCTTGTTTCTTAAGTAAAAAATGCCCCCTGTAGTCTTGTTTTCAAAAGTATTAATTTGCATAGCAAGTTCTTCTTAGCGCAAAGCTATAAACACCATCCAGATTAGGTTAGTTTAAATATTTTTTTAAAAATAGGTAGAATTTGAGACTTTGCTGAACTGAAATGAGCAAGCTCCCAGCGAAAGGGCACAGGTGAGGACGGCGAGGCTTCTGAAGGTGCCTGCATGTTAAAACATAGCAGTGTTTACTCAGGGTGACTCACTGTCTGCTTAGCTTGGCACGGAGCTCATCGTGGTGTTTTCTCAGTATTGGATAATAAGAACTCTTTTTAGAAGTCATGTGCATGGTTTATTGTCAGACCATAAAATGATAGGTCTGTAGCAGTGAATCATGCAGGGAAGTCTGAGAAAGAGAGGCATGATATTTCTTACCGAGGGAGGGTGCTCCCTGGAGAGACTCTGGGTGGGGTTAAAATAACAAGTTTCCTTACTCCCATCATCCTCAACAAACACTACCTGTTTGCCCTCTCATTTTAGTATCTTTATGCAGGGGTTAATATTTACTGTTACTTGTTTTTTTAAAATAATTTTTTCACATTTATTTATTTTTGAGAGAGAGAGAGCATGATCAGGGGAGGGGCAGAGAGAGAGAGGGAGACACAGAATCCGAAGCAGGCTCCAGGTTCCGAGCTGTCAGCACAGAGCCCAACGCGGGGCTTGAACTCAAGGGTGAGATCATGACGTGAGCCAAAGTCGGACGCTCAACTGACTGAGCCACCCAGGCACCCCTACTGTTACTTATTTTTTTTTTTTAATTTCTTTTTTCAACGTTTTTTATTTATTTTTGGGACAGAGAGAGGCAGAGCATGAATGGGGGAGGGGCAGAGAGAGAGGGAGACGCAGAATCGGAAACAGGCTCCAGGCTCTGAGCCATCAGCCCAGAGCCTGACGTGGGGCTCAAACTCACGGACCGCGAGACCGTAACCTGGCTGAAGTCGGACGCTTAACCGACTGTGCCACCCAGGTGCCCCCCTACTGTTACTTATTAAGTATTCACCTACTAACTCTGAAGCTGTCATAGGTCAGATTTTCAGTTGAACCACATTTTTTTTGGTGATAAAACCGAATCCTATTCGAAGACAACGGATTCTGGGATGAACTTGGATTTTACCTCGGAAGGACTGAGAACATAGGTGTCGGGGAGGTTGTGTGTGCCACGACCAAGGGCAGCTAACCCTTGAGTTTTAAATGTAACTTGACTTGTATACAGGTTAAATTCAGGTGTCTGCTGGGAAGGATTGAGACTGAGTTTTTCCAAGAAGAAAGAATCAATTAGATAAAGGACATAATCACAGGGTGTTAGGCTGCTAAGTGGCTGCAGCTCCTCTCTGCTGCCTCTAATTCTAGGCAAGAATGCAGGGGCGATAAGGCAACCCTAGAGAACACAGTGATAGTGACACTTTCCCTTTGCTTTGTTTGGGGGCAGCTGCAGGAAGTTTTAGTTAGGCTTAAAGTAGACTGAGGAACCCAGTGCCAAGAAAAGCATTCAGAGCAAAGGAGTAAATGCTGACGTTTGGCCTACTAAGCAAACAGTTGAGAGGTGGGGGAGCTAAGATTCTTTCTGTTTGAAGAGAAAAATGTAAATAACGTGATTTCAGCAAGAATTCTGAGTATACCCTTTCACTAATTTTATTAAGTGATTATTTCTGTATGCTAAATTATACTTAGATTTTACATCAGTATCTTTAGTAAGTATTTAAAGTATCCTTAAATACACCATTTCTTAATTTGTTTATATCAGTATTTACTTTTGAAAGGTTGAATAAACCTTTTGATGGTTGAAACTGTGAGCCTAAAACTGTAAGCATTGTAAGTGGGAAGGTTAGTTCGTAATTCAGACTTGAACCCACTGCCCCATTTTCAGGATACACAATTATATATTTATAAACAGATTCTTAAACATGTTCAGTAAGCGTCATTCCTAAATCTCTCTGTCTGTAGGTCCTCATGATCCTTAATCTCAGATACCGCTCCTTTCTCCTTACTTAAAACACCCCCCACCTTGCTTATACGTTCCCTTTATCCTCTTGAGTTACACATTGACACGTACATGGATTTCCCCTCACCCTCAATAAAGCATGTGATGTTACGCGCACACATATTAGCACACCCCAAAAGGGCATGCAGGCAGAAAGGGGAGAAGATTCACGGTGCGATGGGTGGGAGATTATGTGTGGATATTGCTGTGTGGCTGTACAAATAGGAAAATGGTTGGAAAGTAGATCTGAGAGATGACGAATTAAGGGACCACACATTACTGATAATAGTTGAGGGGTGACACACACACACTGTCCTGTTAATACATCTGATCAGAGGTCAGTCATTGAGATTAGTAATAATCTTAATGAGTGGAGGGGTGGCTCAGTCGGGTAAGTGTCCATCTTCAGCTCAGGTCATGATCTTGGGGTTCATGGGTTTGTGCTCCATGTCGGGCTCTGCGCTGACAGCTCAGAGCCTGGAGCCTGCTTTGGATTCTGTGTCTCCCTCTCTCTCTGCCTCTCCCCTGCTCACGCTGTGTCTCTCCCTCTCTCAAAAATAAATAAACATAAAAAAAAGTATAAAAAATAACGAGTGGAAAAGGATACAAGTGCTGATCTAAGTTAGTTGAGAAGGATGTTGTTATCCTGTATTTGAATATAAGACTTTCTGAATTTGGAACTAATATCTGCATTAAAGCTGAGTAAAGAATATTTGAATAAGGGATACGAAGTATTTTAAATATTAGTATTTTAAATATTAGCTTCTAAAGCATTCTGAAGGTTTTTAAGAAAAAAGTGTTAAGTGCTCTTATGATAATATTTAGAAGTAAAGGTGTCATAGTACCCATTAAGACCTGCCATATGGCATTTATTGATGGGTACTGTACGTTAAATCTTTCTTGAGTAACAGAGTTGAGTTTGACCTGGCTCTCTTGTCAGCATGCCGGGCTCTGCTGCACTCTTCTGTTCGCATAAATGGCATCAGTTTCTTCTTTGCATCAGGAATAGATATCCTTTTTTCTCTTTGAAGGAAGAACATGAGATTTGGAGCCAGAAAGAGTTATACAATCACAATATGATTAATTCTCTTTAATCTTTCATTATGTCCTTTGATTTTATCATTACCTGCAAAATAAAAGCTGAAGTCTTAGTATTGCCTTCAAAGTTCTGTGTTAGTAGTTTTCAGCTCAGGATGCATATTAAAATAACATGAAAAACTTTTTAAAAATATCAAGAACAGGGTAGGGTTTTGGCATCTGGATTTTTGTGTCCACATTCATGAGGGATACTGATTTTTTTTTCTTTTGTTGTAATAGATTATTGTGTTTTTGGTATCAAAATAGTACTGGTCTCATAAAAGAATTGGGAAACGTTTACTCCTTTTTTGTTCCCTCAAAGAGCTTAGAAATGCAATTATTTCTTCTTTAAATGTTTAGAATTCACCAGTATAGCTCTCTGCATGAGGAGCTTTCTTATTTGGAAAGCTTAAAAATACAGATTTAGTTTCTGTGATAGATACGGGCCTATTGAGGTTATCTGTTTCCTCAGCATGAGCTTTAATACTTGGTGTTCTTCGAGGAGTGGTTTGTGTCTGGTTCATTTAAGTTGTTGAATTTATGGACACAATGTCTTTATATTTTCTTATTTCTATCATGTTTATAGAAGCCTTAGTTGATAACCCTTCTTTCATTCTTGATATTGGTATTACCAATATCTTTCTTTTTTTCTTAGACTGGCTGGAGGTTTGTCAATATTACTGATTTATTCAAAGAACCAGCTTTTGGTTTTATTCATTTTTCTCTATTTTTCTGTTTTTTAATTTCACTGATTCCTGCTCTTATGCATATTTTTTTTCTTTTGCTTGTTTTGGGTTTAATTTGCTGTTCTTTTTCTAGTGTCTTAAGATTATTGACTTGAGAACTGTCTTTTCTAATATAAGCATGTTTAATACTTACAAAGTGAAAAGTGCCCGTACACTCATGCTTTCCTTTGGCTGCCTTTCCACCCTGGATGCAACCATTGTTATTTTTTCAATATCCTTTCACAGAATGCTACATAGCATTCTAGCAATTATTTTCTTCCATGCTTTGCTTTTTTTTTTTTTTTTTTAACTTAGTAATCTATCCTGGATATAACTCTTTATCTTTCACATATTCTTTTTTACTATTTTTTATGATAGCATAAATAGCCAGTCTTTTATTAATGGGCATTTAAGAATAGGGCCTGGGTGGCTCAGTCGGTTGAGCAACCGACTTTGGCTCAGGTCATGGTCTCGCGGTTTGTGGATTTGAGCCCCGTGTCGGGCTCTGTGCTGACAGCTCAGAGCCTGGAGCCTGCTTTGGACTCTGTGTCTCCCTCTCTCTCTGCCCCTCCCCTGCTCACGCTCTGTCTCTCTCTGTCTCAGAAATAAATAAACTTAAAAATTAAGAATAGGGCCTGGGTCTTGGTATTTTTAACATTTTTATTCTTTTTATGCATTTCATTATGAAAAATTTTATGCATACAGTTTATATATTTTAAGTGTCTTTTAACTTCTAGGTTTCCCTTCATCATTTTCTGCCTTAAACCATTAGCCTTGTCCAGTAATGGTAACTGTCGCTTTCCCAGGATTCATTTATTTTAAACAGTTTATACTGAGAATTAGAAAATGCCTGCAGAAGGATACCTAAAACAGAGTACAGTGTAATGAATCATTGTAAAGCAGATGTCCCATGTAGGTACTATGGAGGCCAAGGAGTCAAGGACTGTCAGCACCTGGAAAGCCTTTCGTGTGGTCCTTTTGTGTCTACCCTTCCCTTCTCCCACAGGTAATCAGTATCCTGATTTTTATGGAAATCTCTTCTAAGATTAATTCTTACTTTCCCCTGGATACTCTCACTTCATGAAATCTGTATCTGCAAACAACGGTTTGAGCAAGTTTACCTTAAAAAATGTCATTAGCTGTGTAGCGAGGCTCCGTCTACTGTTGATGAGCCCTGCCGCTTCATTCTTGCTCGCTGGCCATCAGGCATGCCTGCTCCCACTCTGGACTTCAGGAATGGTTTCTTTTGTTGCTTCATCTTTCTGGGCCACTTCACTTCAGGATACAGACTGCATCCAGTGGAGTTCTTAGTTGTAAGCAATAGAAACCATCTCTGGGGGCATCTGGGTGGCTCAGTTGGTTGAGCGTCTGACTTCAGTTCAGGTCATGATCTCACGGTTCGTCAGTTCAAGCCCTGCATTGTGCTCTCTGCTGTCAGCATGGAGCCCTCTTCGGATCCTCTGTCCCTTTCTCTCTCTGCCCGTCCTCCACTCGCCGTCTGTCTGTCTGTCTGTCTGTCTCTCAATGAGTAAACTTTAAAAAAAAAAGAAACTGTCTCTGGCTAATTTATTAAAAGGGCATGTGTGACCCACAGACTCTCTAAGAAGGCTGGGAAAGTGGGCCTGATGACCACACCACCAAGAACAGATCTCAAAATTGTCACAAAAACGCTCTAATGAAGACACCACTGCCACCTCTCTGGGGCACTGATATCGTTGCTTGAACCCCACATACCACTGACGCTGGGCCGTGGGCCTGCCACAAGTGTCTGTGTCTCTGCCCGCTCAGGGAGCTGGAGGTAACTGCTAGTGCAGCCATGCTTGCTGGTGGGATCTTTGGAGTTCCTCCTTCTACAAGCTAATGGTTTTCTATTTGGTCTAGAGCGGGTGCGTCTTACTGGCAGAGCTTGTGGCATGTGGCTGTGTCTCAGTTTTGAAGAAAGATGGGAAAGCAAGTGGGTGAGGTTTTCTTTGTTTCTTTCTTCACACTTGGGTCGTAGGACACGTATTTGTCTCGTAATATAAGGCATGCTTAAAGGTAGACTTGGCATTTAGATGGTTGGTGACCAAAAAGAAATGTCCACTGTAGAAGTTCTGTATTGGTTTTAGAAATCCATTCCTCTTAGTAGCTGATGTTCTTTGTAGCTACTCGTGTTGTTTGTACAGTGCAGGGGGTGTTTGACACAGGCATATTCCTTATATTGCCAGGTGCCATATAAGATGTGGAGCGGTGCCTGTATTTCTGGAGAACTTTTATTTTAAAAACCCCATCCCAGGGAAGCCTGGGTGGCTCAGTCAGTTAAGTGTCGAACTCTTGGTTTTGGCTCAGGTTGTGATCTCATGGTTAGTGAGATCGAGCCCTGCATTGGGCTCCGTGTGCTGACAGTGTGGAGCCTGCTTAGGATTCTCTCTCTCCCTCTCTCTGCCCCTCCCCCGCTTATTCATTTTCTCTCTCTCTCTCTCTCTCTCAATAAGTAAAACAACTTAAAAATAATAAAAACCCCATCCTAATTTTAGCTAATTACAGGGATTCTGGCTTTATCTTATGAATAAACTTAAAGAGATGTAATAGTCGAAAGTCATACTGTAACAAGCATTAGTATTTCCTGGAGATCTTTTCACTGAGAACTTTCTGGCTTATAAACCCTTTGCCTTTTTTTCAAGTGCGATCTTACTGTATAAAAGTTTTGGAAAATGGAAGTCACCCTGTTAGGACCATAAGCACTTGCTTTTCAAAACCAAGGTGATATAGTTCTCATCACTGCAGAGGTATTTAGAGGTATTTTACTCTTACTGTGAAACTTTGTAAGCGCAAGCTTTATAAAATGAACACAAAAGCCCATTGTTAGTTTACAAGTGATGACTTTAAAAACCTGCTAGTGAGGTTTTCATCTGCTGTGAAACCAGGGAATAGTTGGATGGAGGGAGCAGTGGCCAGGTTGGGTCAGAGGGGCTTGCAGACACTGTCTTGTCTCTGCAGGTGGTGTGTGGCATTATTTTAGATAATTCATGTATGTTTGACATTTCATCTCCAGTTACTAAAAAAGAATTAATATTACTATCCCTTCCCCTTCAGTTTTCTCACAGCAGTGGTATGGGAAGATCTGAGACAGATACGATCAAGCTTCTTAGAATAAACACATTGTAACGTAAGGATGTCATAGTAAGAACAAAGATGAATGTACTATAAAACCTTTATAGCAGTGTGCACCCTGTGGGTTTACTATATAACAATAAACTGTTGTTATCATGCTAGAAGGGACACATTTCTGAATTATTCAAACCAGGTGGTGCCTCAGTTTTGAATACTAAAAACAACTCAAATGTGAATTCAATGGGCTAAATTGATAGGAAATTTATTTCTGGTTCATCCATTTGGCCTCTGTCTACATAGCCAGTAGAAAATTCTTTACAGAATGTTTATAAAGCTCATTTCCAAATAATTCAGGTTACTTTTAGCACTCTTTACCTAACATGCATGAGGCCTTAATTCTACAAAGGAAAAACAATCCAAGGTTTCTAAAAATTCAAGGTAATAATTGTAGAATATAATGGTAGGGGTGAATGTACTGGTTGCTTGATATTTAGTGATACATTTGATTAATGCTTTTGTGGTCCAGATAGCAATTGTTCTAATATAATTTATTTTGCAGTGAGGGCCGAGGCAAGTTGACCGTATTTTCAGTTAAAGCTATGTTAGCAACGATGTGTGGTGGAAAAATGCTGGACAAATTGAGATGTAAGTACTTTCATATTATTTGAAAGATTTTATTTTCCAATTAGGACCTTTAAACAGTTTTAAATGAATGTTGTCAGAATTTTGGATGATACTGTAATGAACTTTTTTGTGTTTTTACTACATCATTCCCTTTGTAACAACTGGGAACTGGCTCAGAATATGTCAGTTATGCCACCTACTGTTGAAATGGACAAATTGGTTGAATTAATTTGTTTAGTTTTTTGTTTTTTGTTTTTTGTTTTTTTTTTAGAATAAAGTAACAAAACTGAAGAGATTCAGAACAGGAACATGGACCTTAAAAAAGTCTTTTAAAAATGTTTCCTATATTATTAAAAATTTTGCTTGCAGATGATTATGCTGATTGCTTTTAGTTAGAAAAGAAATTTGATTATTTTTACCAGGTTTGGTTAAGATTAGCCCTTTAAAAAATAAGCTTATTCTTCATCAGAGGGTATTTGCTATGATTAAGCTTTTCCTTAGTACCTTAGAGTGCAGCTCAGTTATTTAGAAATTTATAGTCTTTTTTTTTTTTTTTTATTGTTGCTAAGTCTTTTCTTACTGTTGGCCATTTTGTCATTTTACTGTTCCCTAAGTATACTGTAGGATTAAGTGACATCAAAGGAAGTGACATTCACAGTAATTTAATTTTGCTGCTTATGGTTTTCACTTATTCATTCATTAGATAGTTACTAACTGCCTGAGATATGCGAAACATCGTGCTAAGTGCTTTGCATATATTTTCTCACTGAATGTTTAAAATTTCTTTGAGCAGCAGGTGGTATTTTCTCCATTTTACAGACAAGTTAACTAAGGGGGTAAAGCTGGGATTTCAACTCAGGCTGCTGAGCTTCTAGCCCTGCTCTAAGCTATTTTGTTGTCCTCCATATACTGATGCTGTGATGGGCGATGCACATACGATGCAGTACAAGGAGCAAAGTGCCATACTACACGTAAGGAGCTCTGGCAGGTTTCAGGGAGGTGAGATTGAAGCTGTGGGTTTTAATGAAGTGTTGAGATACCCTGTGAATTGCTTTGTTGGAGAAACTGGGTCATTTGTTCAGTAGCATTTCTCATGGACTGGATTTTGATGATTGCATCCCTGTGATGTTCCTTTGCGTCCTACATTTTTTGTTTTAATTAAAAGCTATAAATGCTTGGTTGGATTTATTTTTTTTTTTTAATTTTTTTTTTTAACGTTTATTTATTTTGGGGACAGAGAGAGACAGAGCATGAACTGGGGAGGGGCAGAGAGAGAGGGAGACACAGAATCGGAAGCAGGCTCCAGGCTCTGAGCCATCAGCCCAGAGCCTGACACGGGGCTCGAACTCACGGACTGCGAGATCGTGACCTGAGCTGAAGTCGGACACTTAACCGACTGAGCCACCCAGGCGCCCCTATGCTTGGTTGGATTTAAACACAAGCTTTTGGGCAAGGTGACTTGATAGGTACCTTTGTCTTCTGTGCTTTTTCTTACATGTTACCATGGCATTGAAAGTTGGAAACCTGGATGGCTCACTAGATACAGATATCAATATTCTAAAGAAAGGTCTTACATAGTATGTTTGGTCAGCTGTTAACGTGGTTTATCTTCATTTCGAAATCAGCGGCAATGTAAACCAAAATTTCAGTAGTAAAACTTCTTCTAGTTTCATTAAATACTCTTCTGTGTATTTTTCACATGGTATCTCAAAATATTACTATTTGGGGCTGAAATTTCTTCATATTTTTTAATTCTAGCATGGTGTTTTTCTGAGACAGATAATACAATACAGATGAGATTATATTTCATTCAAACATAAAGGAAAAGAAAGTTGGAATTTTATCTTTCTCTTATTTTTTAAAGTTTATGTATATATTTTGAGAGAGAGAGACAGCATGAGCAAGGGAGGGGCAGAGTGGGAGGGAGAGAGAGGATCCCAAGCAGGCTCCATGCTGTCAGCACGGAGCCCAACTTGGGGCTGGAACTCACAAACTGTGAGATCATGACCTGAGCCAAAATCAAGAGTCAGACGCTCACCTGATTGAGCCACCCAGGAGCCCGAGGAATTTTATGTCTTTTTTAATGACGATGATACCAGGTAAAGAATATACATTGCCGTCTTTATTAGTACTGGAGAAAGTGGCTGAAAATAGAAAATACATGATATAACTGCAGATTGTAGATGACTCTGGAGTCTTTCAGTTTCTGTGGTTAAGTCAGCTATATTTACATAGAACTGGAATGTGGCACATAGTAAATGCCAAAACTTTGCCAAATATCATTTGTTGCTGGAGTACTAAAATAACTGCAATTCCCTGTTGTTACTGCTAGTGAAAAAGTGCAAATTTTAGTATGATGTGAAATGTGGAAGGGATCCAGGTAATGGCAGGTTTTTCATTTGTTTTTAGGTGGCTTTCAGATTTCTTAGAGGAACACAAATGATCATTATTTACACGGCACAAAAGTACACATGCTCAGGCCAATGTGACTTGTCACTGTATTCAGAATGCCAGATCATTGCACATCAGATATGGATTGATGAGATACCAGCCCATGCTAGGTCACTAATTACCATATTTGTGTTATGCAGATAGGTCTAAAATATGGTTTCCTTATCTTCATGTTCAAAATTATAGTTTCTTTACCATCTGTAGTTCTGTTTCATTATTTTTATTGTACTATAATTATCTTCTCTTGAAAATGAGATGTTTAACATAAGTAAAACATTTCAGGTATTGAAGTCTATCTCCACTTCTTAATTTTAATCATTCAGAGTGGAAACCACATTTATGTGGTCTGTCACTCTTGTTTTAAACAGAGCTCACTGGTTATAATTTACATATTTTTCATAACTTGGAGATGTCGTCGTCTGATGCATTTGGGGCTAATTGTGAGGCTCTGGGTTGTTTATCCCTTCTGATGTTTTCAGACAACTTTGCTTTCTCAAGTTCTTGAGCTTTTTGTTGTTGTTGTTGTTGGTGGTGGTGGTGGTGTGTGTGTGTGTGTCCCTTTTATCACTGGTAAACATGATAGGATTATCAGAGTACCAGTCTCTAGAAATCTTTCTTTGCTTCCGATTTACTTAAAAAAAATTTTTTTTAATGTTTATTTATTTTTGGGAGAGACAGAGTGTGAGTAGGGAAGAGGCAGAGAAAGAGGGAGACACAGAATCCCAAGCCAGCTCCAGGCTCTGAGCTGGCAGCACAGAGCCCAATGTCGGGCTCAAACTCACAAACTGTGAGATCATGACCTGAGCTGAAGTTGGAAGCTTAACCAACTGAGCCACCCAGGTGCCCTGCTTCTGATTTACTTTTAATATGGAGAAAACATAAGCAAACTTCTGAGCATTCTATTTAAGGTATGAATGTAAGTGATGACTCCTGTATTATGAGAGAAGTACTGGAGCTTTTGTAGTGTGATTGGCAGTTTGTCTGCTGTGAGAATCCTTTTCTCCTTGGTTTTCCAAGTCTCAGCTATGTCCTGCTTTGTTGAGAAGGCTGAATAACAGCTTAGGTAAAAGTGAGCTGTAACACTATATTGTAATATCCAATGATATTTGACTATTCACTTTCCTTCTGTTTGTTCCGTTGACCTTTGTTCTCAGTTTCTCCATCTTCCTCCCATTAACTGCACTTTCTGTTTGTTACCTCTGTTAATGTTCCTTTTATTTATTTATTTTAAATGTTTATTATTTATTTTGAGAGAGAGAGCACATAGGAGTGCACGTAAGAGGTGGGGGGGGCAGAGAGAGAATCCCAAGCAGGCTCTGCACTGTCCACGCAGAGCCCTACGTGTGGCTTGATCTCACAAACCTTGAGATCATTACCTGAGCCAAAATCCCAGAGTTGGACGTTTAACCGACTGAGCCACCCAGGTGCCAAATGTTAATGTTCTTTTTAAATTCAGTTTTCTAGGGGCGCCTGGGTGGCTCAGTCGGTTAGGCGCCCGACTTCGGCTCAGGTCATGATCTCACGGTCCATGAGTTCGAGCCCCGTGTCGGGCTCTGTGCTGACAGCTCGGAGCCTGGAACCTGCTTCAGATTCTGTGTCTCCCTCTTTCTCTGACCCTCCCCCACTCATGCTCTGTCTCTCTCTGTCTCAAAAAAATAAAACATTATGGGGCGCGTGGGTGGCGCAGTCGGTTAAGCGTCCGACTTCAGCCAGGTCACGATCTCACGGTCCGTGAGTTCGAGCCCCGCGTCGGGCTCTGGGCTGGTGGCTTGGAGCCTGGAGCCTGTTTCCGATTCTGTGTCTCCCTCTCTCTCTGTCCCTCCCCCGTTCATGCTCTGTCTCTCTCTGTCCCAAAAATAAATAAAAACGTTGAAAAAAAAATAAATAAAAAATAAAAAAATAAAACATTAAAAAAAATGAAATAAATTCAGTTTTCTAATTTATGGAATACACCTTAGTGTTTCTACTTTTCTTCCTTTTATTTTGATCTTTCTGCTTTTTCCCTTTTGTTTTAGATTTTTTTTTCCTATAATTTTCTCTCCCCCCTTTTTTGTTTGATATATTTTTTGTTTTTTTTATTTTAGTTTCAAGATAGAATTTAGAACAACTTAAACAATACTTGTACTTTTAGCTTGAAATATTTCTTGATTGGTTTTTTCAGATCTCTCTTAAGAGAGTTTCTGTCTCCAGGTAATGTTCATTTATAGAAATAGTTCACTGTTATGGCCATTAGGGACTATATCCTAGATTCACAGTTAACTGGGATCACATTCTAAATACCAGTGATTTATAATCAGAATACAGACTTTAATTATAAGCCTGATCAAAACTTAGTAATGTCAGAAACCCTAAAAATAACTCGGAGAACAAAACTTACAGACTGTAAAGCCTATTATTTATGAAATCATACTTGTCATTTAATTTATGGGATTTATTTACTTTGTCTAATTCTGCTGTTTGTTTTCTAGGAAATTTAGTCTCTTATTCAGACCTCATCTGTCTTGCATTAAAAGATAGGAGCAGATAATTTGGGGCTCCTGGGTGGCTCAGTCAGTGGAAGGTCCGACCCAGGATATTAGCTCAGGTCATGATCTCACGGTTTGTGAGCCTGTGTTGAGCTCTGTGCTGATGGTGCGGAACCTGCTTGGATTGTCTCTTTCCCTCTCTCTCTGCTCCTCCCCCACTCATACTTTCTCTCTCTCTCTCAAAATAAATAAACATTAAAAAAAAGATAGGAGCAGATGATTCATGTAATTTATATTTAAATTCTTTAAAAACCTGCCACTCCCATTTTGAATGACAGCCTAACAGAATGTATCAGGGAGGCTGTGAAAATATCCACATCCATTGACTCAGTCTGTTTCTTGAGTTTACCCTGAGTAATTAGTCAAGAGTGTGCCCTAAGTTTTATGTATATTTGTTATGACATTTTTTTATAATATGTGAAAGCTTGAAACAGTTTTAGTGTCCAAAGCACAGAACCCAGTTACAGTCTGGGATACTTGCATGATTGAATATAATGTCCTCAAATATGTGTTTCAGATCAAAATGCATAAATGTAATATAGTTTTAGGCAAAAATTTATTACGCACATAGAAAAAGAAATAATATGCCAAAATGATAACAAGCATTTTTTCTGTGTTACAGCATAAAAATGCTTTTGTAGTAAGAATAATTTATATTACTTTTGGTTTTGTGTGTTTCTGATATATTGCACTTTGAGTAGTCAGAGAAAAGATGGCCTGAGTGCTGATTATGCCCAGAACTGACAGTTCTCACCAACATTTCAATTGCTTGCTTCCTTCATGTTTTACTAACAGCCTGTAGAGGGGCCATCCTTTGCAGTTCTAATGAAACAGATTCACTTGTTTAAAATTTAGCTTCCTCTGCAATAGTCTTTTAACTGCCTGTCACTGCATAGTTATCCTGGCTGGTTTCTATTAGCCATCCTTTCTCATCATTAGATGGAAATGACAGTTTAATTTGAATGAATGATGCCCACATTTGCATTTCTCATATAACCAAAATGTTCTAGAACTGGAAGCAAGTAAGAGATAAGTCCTAAATCAATGTTTTGTCAAAAGGGAGGCCTAGAGGGGTGCCTGGGTGGCTCAGTTGGTTGAGCGTCCAACTTTGGCTCAGGTCATAATCTCGCGGCTCTGTGAGAGTTCGAGCCCCGCGTTGGGCTCTGTGCCGACAGCTCAGAGCCTGGAGCCTGCTTCTGCTTCTGTGTCTCCCTCTCTCTCTACCCCTAACCCACTTGCATTCTGTCTCTGTCTCTCTCAAAAAATAAATAAACATTAAAAAAAAAATTTTTTTTTTTTTTAAAGGGAGGCCTAGAGACTTGTCTGAGGTAGTTCCTGGCTGAGTCAGCACTAGAGGTCCAAGGCATTCAGACTCCATCCTCTAGCCTCACTCTGACTTGATGAATGCTGTAGGACTGTTCATGAGTTTGGGAATAAAATATTCATTTGGATTTGGTTACATACAGGTATTTATAAATATACAGATGTGTATACATGTTTTTGTGGGTTAGATTACTCAATTGGTAGAAAGATGACAGGCGGTGAGAATCATTTGCCAGGGAAAGCTAACATATGAAAGAAAATGGCATTCTGTTTATAGACTTGACTCTTTATTGTAAACAACCCTATCACCTTGCAGAAGTGTATGATTGGTTATATGGGGAGAAAAAGAGTGGATAGATGCAATGAGTAAAACCAGGGTTGTTATCACCAGAATAAAAGGTTGAAACAGATGTGATGATGGTAGAATAGTGGAATTATTTTGCCATTACACAAAAGACAGACTTTTTTAAAAATTAATTAATTTATTTTTCAGAGAGCGTGCACGTGTGAGAGAGAGCATGGAAGGGGCAAAGAGAGAGGGAGAGTGAGAGAATCCTAAGCAGGTCCTGCGCGATCAGTCCGGAGCCTGATGTGTGGGGTTCAGACTCACCAACTGTGAGATCATGACCTGAGCTGAAATCAGGAGTCAGCTATTTAACAGACTGAGCCACTCAGGCAGCCCCAGAATATTTTTTAAAGTGTGTATACATATACATTTAGGGACTTGATTGTGGGTTTTTCACAAGGGAGAAAGCCTACATTTTAATCTGGAAACATCTAATGGGGAATTAGCATAGCTTTTTTCAGAGGTATATAAATAGAAAAAGAATTACTGGGGAAATTAACCAGTGTTCTGGGAAGTAATTTAGTCCCTTAATGCCGAAGGGTTGAGGGCTTTAATTAGAGGACTAGTTTAATTTTTTATTAAATTTTATTGTCTCTTCTTTTTTTTAATGTTTATTTATTTATTTTGAGAGAGAGGGAGAGAGGGGCAGAGAGAGGGAATCCCAAACAGGCTCTGTGCTTATAGCACAGAGCCCAGTGTGGGACTTGATGTCACCAATGATGAGATCGTGATCTGAGCCAAAATCGAAATCAGACCCTTAACTGACTAAGCCACCCAGGCGCCCCACTCTTACTTACTACTTTGGTGAGATCTTTGTATTTGTATATAGTAAATCACAGTGACTTCGCTCATTGTTATGCTTCATTTAAGATTAAAAAAAATTTGCGGTACTTTTTTACTGTTTTTCTTACAGATCAAAGAAGCCTAATCTTTAAAAAAAAAACTTTGTAAACCAATAACTCAAGCAATAATAAATTAACTTCACTGTGCCTTCAATTTGGGGGTCTGGCAGTATTTCTCTTATTAAATCAAACAAAGAAACATGTTCTGGTTCTCTTATAATTGTAACATGGCCCTATTAAGTGATAATTTCTTTTTTAGTGAATTTAAAAAAAATTACTCTGAATATATTATAGGATATAGTAACTAAGTGTAATAGAAAATAATACTTTTTTGAGAGTAAGGTTGGTCATTTTATTGTCAGTTATTTCCTTTGTTACTCTGAATGAGTTAGGTATAGATGTGTCAGTGCGAGTATATACACAGATGTTTTTGTAACTGTGAAGCTGTAGATACGTGTATTTATGTGCTGGGCGGCTAAAGTTTCTGGTCTTGGATATTTCCACCATTTAGTTAGCGGGTAGAACTTGATAACTTGCTAATTTATCAGTTATTGAATACCTTGAGTGGCAACAGAAAACTTAACCAACAGTGGCTTGAACACCTGGGGATGTATTTTTCTCATGTAAAATTAAGTCCAAAGGCAGGTAGGTCAAAGTTGGTACCATGAGTTAAGGATGTCATCAGAGACTCAGGTCCCATCCTCTCGTCCTGCTCTGCCATATGGCTTTCCTCCTTGCGTTCATAACATGACCGCTGCATGCCAGGCCGCACGTTCTCATTCGAAGCAGAGAGAAGAAAGAAGTGCCTCTCTCAGGAAAGCAGAAGCCTTCCCAGAAATCCACTTTAGAGTTACCTTGTACAAGAGAGACTGGGAAGTCGTTTTTCAAGTGGAGCACATTGCCATTCTCATCACCGTCAGGGTTCAGTTGGGGAGCAAGCAGGGGAAGGTAGATACTGAGTAGTAGGCATGTTGCCGCATCCCATATCGACCATTTGTTTTCGTTCAGATTTAATGAATGATTATTTTCCTCATAAGACTAGCACCCAGCTATTTAAAAATGAAGTTAGGGGTGCCTGGGTGGCTCAGTTGGTTGGGCGTCTGACTTCAGCTCAGGTCATGATCTTGCGGTCCATGAGTTTGAGCCCGGCGACGGGCTCTGTGCTGACAGCTCAGAACCTGGAGCCTGCTTCGGATTCTGTGTCTCCCTCTGTCTCTGCCCCTCCCCTGCTTGTGCTCTGTCTCTCTCTCGCGCTCTCTCTCTCTCTCAAAAATAAATAAACATGAAAAAAAAAATCTTTAAAAAAAATAAATACATAATAAATAAATAAAAATGAAGTTATTATGGTCTCCCCTCCTTCAAAGGGCATCAGTTTTTCACATAATTGGCAACATCTTCAAAGCTCTGTATCTGCAGTCCTGAGCTGTGGCCCAGTACTCCGGTTCTAACTACCTGCAGGATGGTTCTGCCTGGACATTTGCTGATTGGTTCAAATACACTTATGTGCAAAGATAAATATTTGTATCTTCAGGGTTTTTTTTTGTTTTGTTTTGTTTTTTAGTCAGGGTTGTCATTTTCCCAAACTGGAAACTTAGAATAATAACCCTAACTTCTTAAATTCCTTTATTCCCTAATCCAGTTTGCCATCAGCAGGGGTTTCCTGCATTGAAATGTCTTGGAGGTGACCCCCCCCCACCCTGACCTTACTGTCACTACTGAAGTTCACACACTCGCTACCTCATTTGTGCCTCCTCCACAAGGTTTTGTAGCTGATTTCCCCAGTCCTGTTCTTCCTTTTTTATCCATTCTGCTGGTCACTAACAGTCTCATTTTACAGAAACTTAGCTTTCTAAATATCTTTTCCCTTCGTAAGAGTTTTTAAACCAAATTCAAAGTGATTTCCTCTTTCAAAGTTTTCTTTCATGCCAGATATGTTTCTTATTCTGTCTTTATTTCCCTTTATTTCTCAATCTAAATTGTCTCTCACTGAAGAATGTAGTACACTGTTTCAGTACACTGTTTCCTGCTTTACCTCCCCCCCCCCCCCCCAAAAAAAAAAAAGATAACAAATTCCTGCCATAGACACTTGCCTCCTCTTCTCTGGTTGTGTCCCCCAGCCCCCACCTCCAACCTCTTTTGACCTCATCATTCTATACCTTTCAAGGCCTAGCTTCTAATTCCTTTCTTTTAGAACTTCCCTGACAGTTACTGCCTATGTGTTTTGTAACTATTCTAAACTACATTTTGAAGAAGTGTGGTGTGATGGAGTCAGGGAAGTATAACTTTAAAGTGTAACTTTAAATCTTGACTTAGCTACTTACCAACTTCTTAACCCTAAGCAACTTAACCTTTCTAAGCTAGTTTCCTTATCTATAAAATTTAAATAATTCTGTGTACACACATACACCTTTTTGTGAGAGTAAAATGAGGTATTGTTTAGTAATGTATAAGGCACTTAGTATTAGGGATTGTTGCTTGAAAACAAAAACCCAGGATAATAGTGTCTTAAACAAAGCTGAAGTTTATTTTTTTCTTACATAAAAGAAGTCCAGGGTTAGGTAGTCCAAGGCTGATGTGGTATTTCATCTGGGACCCAGGCTTTCTCTACCTTTGTTTTCTGCCATTTGAGTGCATGACTTCTGTAACAAAATCACAATTACCACATAGTCCAAGGTGGCTGTTGGAGCTCCAGCCATCATAACTACACTTCAGATAGCAAAAGGAGGAAGAGGATAAGGAAAGAAGGGCCTGATTTCCAGCTTAGTCAGCTTTCTTTAACCAACCTTCCTGGAAGTCCCTCATAACCCTTCTGCTTATAGTCTCATTGGCTACCACTTAGTCACATGACCATGACTTGCTACAAGGAGGCTATTAAGTTTTCATCTCTTAGTGGGGTGCATTGCTGTACAAAATAAAATTAGTGTTCTATTACTAATAGAAACGAGGATAATTAATTTTGGGTGGCTACAGGCAGCCTCAGCCATGGTTACAACCTGTTGTGGTACTTGACAAATAGGCTTAACAGGCATCTTTATGTCTCTGTTCTTTCTGTTCCACTTAGTGTCAATTTAACACTTAATTCTTCTTTGCTTCATATGTATCTTTTTTTTTTTTCAGCTACACTGAAAGTTTCTTGGGGGATAAAGACCCCCATCATACTTCTTTGTTGTGTTTCATAACACCTAGCAGAATGCTTGGCACTTGGACCACATAGAAGGAACTTAATATTTGTTTGTTAATTAATTGATTTTATCTTCCACTAGGATTGTAGTTCTTTTAGCCTCTCATTGAATCTCCCCACCCGCCATGGGTATTTAATACTTTTTCTCCAGCTACAAACTAACAGCTATTTAGAGAGCATATATTGTAGATTTTCATTCCTTTGATACTTTTTCTTGTTTTTTAATGTTAATGTTTTTTAAAAGTTACTCTGTGGAGTTGATAACTTAACATTTTATCTTTCTTTAGTTAGTATATTTCAAATGTATTTTTTTTTTCTACACCTAGTGCTTCAGGATAAATGCCTCGAATTAAACCTAAAGAATAATGCATATATAACATATATCAATTACATATATATCTGTTCTATACTTATTAATTATGTATAGAATCTGACTTTTTAAAATGCCACACTTGGCAGGGCCTCAGGAAACGATTTTTCTGTGCATGTTTAACTCACCCATTTGTTTATAAGGAAGCTCAATACTTTGAAAAAAAGCTCAGGTCACATTTCTCTGACACATTGATTTTGAGCTGCTGGTGATTTTTCTTTTTCTCCCCGACTATGGATGAGAAGAGAGGAAGAACTAACTGGAGAGAGAAGACTCTCTCTAAGAAGATAAAGAAATAGTATTACTAGAAATTTCTTTCCCATCTGCTTGAGTCAGACTTTATGGTAAAAATAAGATCTTATAGTATCAAAGTATCTTGGGGTAGAAGAATTTATAGGAGTTCTTTTTATTCTACTTTGGAACTCACTGAATGGAATATTTTAAACATGTTTTATGCTTCCTTCAAATTTATTCCTTCACAGGAATACATTACATTAGTAGCATATGAATATATAAATATAATACAGTTTCATACCCCCAAATCAATATGCTAATATATTCATAAACCCAAGCATGTATATGTCTTATATAAACACATACATAAATGCTAAGAGATAAAGGTATGTTGCTACAAATTCTTCTTGGAACAAAGTTTGTTATAAATAAAATAAAAAGTAAATATCATTCAGTTATGTACACTCAAAAAGAGGAGGTAGGTAGACATCCATGAATGGTTATTGGGTTTAATATTTAGGTAGATATTAAGTGGGTGGGAGAGAGGGCTGGGCAGTAAAGGAACTATACAATGTTAATAAGAAGGAGAACACATATTAACTAAAAATCATAATAGCTTTATGGTACTTTTTAATGGTACTTTTTGACCAGTATACAAATAACATAGAGTCATTTATAAAAAGTTTATATTTCTTTCTAGTTTGACTTTATTTGGTTTTGTTCTCATAGATGTTTTCTCCCAGATGTCAGATTCCAATGGCTTAATGATATTTAGCAAGTTTGACCAGTTTCTGAAGGAAGTTCTGAAGCTCCCAACAGCTGTCTTTGAAGGGCCATCTTTTGGTTACACAGAGCACTCAGTCCGCACCTGTTTTCCACAGCAGGTAAGGACAGTTTTGTAGAATCTAGGACTAGAAGAGCACTCATCCATCCCTCTGCCCTTTATTAGATTTCACCAGATTGCTTCTAGTCTAGGGACATAAAGCCTTGGGTAGAGGAGGGAAAAGAGCTTTAAGTGGGAGGGGTGTGAAAAAGAGAAAGAGGGCAGACAAAAAATTCACCTACGAATTCTGGTTTGGGGGAGAGGGGAGTCTTTTCTGGAAAATGGTAACATATGTAAAATTTTAAATTACCGACATTTTAAAGAAAAATGTTGAAGATGAAGTGTTTATATTATTGCTACTGGACATATATTACTTGCCTGAATGAGTTCTTTCAACTGTGAAATAGAAGAATTTTGGCGTAAAACTCTATACAATACTGGGCCATTGTTTTCTCAGCACCAAAGACAAGGAATGCTACACAGCTCTCAGCTGCCAGCTCAAAATCTCTCGAGGGTACACTCTTGTTTTCATGTGAAGAAACGATAGACTGGGTTTCCTCTTTATTTGTGAGTGTCCTTGTGTGATCCTGCCCTAGAGATTGTATGTGTGAATTCCAGATCTTAACTGTGTCTCAGGGGTCTCAGAGCAGAGTGGATGCTGGCAGTAGCTCCATTTGTGCAGGTAGACATGAGATAAAAGGAGCTTCATGCTAAGCTTAGAAAGTTCTGGAAAGGGGGGAATTACTGAAAAATCTGTTTTAAAACTAATGAGTAAAAGATTAATGGAAGTAGGATATTGACATAGTCTGAAAGTATCTCCTCATAAGATATTTTTTATTTAAAAATTTTATTTATTTGAGAGAGAGAGTGTGCATGCATGTGTGCTCAAGCAGGAGAGGGGCAGAGAGAAGGATCCCAAGCAGGCTCTGTGCTGTCAGTGCAGAACCCGACGTGGGGCTCAATCCCATGAACTGCAAGATCATGGCCTGAGCCGAAATTAAGGATTGGATGCTCAACTGACTGAGCCCCACCATAAGACGTTTATTAATTATGAAAGGAAATGTAGTAACATTACAAAGTTACTATGTTACAATAGAGAAACCTGTCAGATTGACATTAACCGAGTGATCAAAGTCCCTATCACCAGCGAAGGGACAGACTGATATCCTTGCCTCCTGAGCGGATGCACCAAGATGTACCCAGTATCACTGTTGTGGTACTTGGGCCAGAAAAGCACAGCCTGAGTCTCCTCTTCCTTTTTTTTTTTCCCCATTTTTTATGTTTGGTTTTATTTTTTAGTTTTACTGAGATGTAATTCACATATAACATTGTAAAAGCTTAAGGTGTACAACATAATGATTTGAGATTTGTATATCTTGCAAAACATTTATCACAATAAGTTCATTAACATCTGGCCTGAGTCTCATCTTGAGGAACCATCTGACAAATCCAGCTGACGATAGTTCTACAAAATAACTGGCCTATACACTTTAAGAATGTCCATGTCATGAAAGACAAAAAAAAAAAAAAAAAACCCTAAAAAACAAAAACCTGTTCCAGGTTACAGGAACCTAAAGAGAGAAGAAAAACCCAATGCAGTTTATGATCCAGGGTTTCCTTTTTGTTATAAAGGACATTGTTGGGACAATTGAAAAAATCTGAATACGTTTTGTAGACTAGATAGTAGTATTTTGTTATTAAATGCTAATTTCCTTACTTTGATATTTGTATTAAGTTATGTGAGAAAATAACCTTGTTTTTAAGAAATATAGGTATTTAATTTAAGGGTAAAGGGGCATCTCTTCTGCAGTGTTAACATTTGAGAAATCTTGGTAAATGGGGAATTTTTTTGTAATCTTATGATCTTTCTAGAAGTCTGAAATTATTTAAAAATAAAAAGTTAACACATAAAAACAACAAATCTAAAAGTTTGAGAACCGAAAGAACATCGTAAACCAGATCCTCCTGATCTGTGATACTTTGATTCAGAAAAGAAGCAAAAACAAACACACACATAACCTTTTTTTTTCTTTTACATTTAAAGTTAAGAATTCATATTTATTTGAACTCAGACTTTCAAACACTATTTTGTAATTTGTTTAGAGATTACTCATTAGCTTTAGCACCAAAAGTGGCACCCATAATACTGGTGAGTTATTTTTAGTAAGTTCTGAGGAGATGTTCTTCCAAATTTGTACATACTTTGGCGTATTGTTTTTGTGGAAATTTGCCTCTACGCATACTTTATCTCTTTCTCAGTATAAATGACAATATCAGCTTTTAGCACAGTAAAGATAGCTCTGTGCTTCATTTTATTCTAGTATAGTTTGCATTTTCCCCATAAATATGCATTTCTAAATGAAATGAGGCTTTCCATACATATGCTGGTACGGGAATGTCCTTCAGGTATTAAAATGCCCTGAAGCGATGTGAGGATGAGTGTGATAAACTACAAACATTTTTCCATTGATTTTAATTTATTTTTTAAGTAGGCTTCACGTCCATTGTGGAGCCCACTGTGGGGCTTGAACTCACAGCTGTGAGAACTGAGTTGAGATCAAGAGCCAGATGTTCAACTGACTGAGCTGCACAGGGGCCCCAGACAGTTTTCACTTAGAATTCCTCTCGGTGCTACTGCTTTAGTAGTACCATTACATTAAACGGTTGCCCCCACAATACTCTGGGGTAATCATATCTGATGTACGTGTGGCTTTTCACACAAGATACTTCCTGGAGGTCAGGCTAAAACTTGATCAAGTCCTGGAATGCTACTGTTAAGTAAAGTGTGTCAGAATGAATGGGGAAGGGAATTTATACAAAGAAGTGTCTGTGAAGAGTAACATCTGACCAGTGGATGGCAGTTATGTGGGGTTTTAAACCTAAAGTAACCTTTGATCTGATTGTAACGTGAGGACTATAATGAGAATCTAGTACTGGAACGACAGTTTAAAATGTTGAAGAATGTACAGAAATTTCCAGCTGTTAATCCTAGGAGTGCTATCTAGGATTCTCCAGATCACCTTATGCCTTTATGGTGAGGCTTTTGAACATACAGCTTGGCTGTTGCTTCTCATCTGCCTCTGATTCCTATAAAAAAACTCATGTGCCAAATTTGAAAAAGTCAGAGCAGCATCTCAGGCTAGAGGAAACTTGAGCTTTCCTTGGTCTGTAAAGATGGCCCAAAAAAGGACCCTCAAAAGAAAAAGAAACTACTGGTAGAATGACCAAAAATATGAGACTTTGGACAGAGGTTCATGCAGCAAGAGTTAAGTCCAATGAGTTTTGGGTTTCTTTTTGAAAATGGGCTTTTCCCGTATGGTTTATGTTCCTACCTATGTGTTTTTTAACACGAGTTAACTTATCCACCATCAGATAGCGAGAGAACAGGGTCAGTGTAAAGTGGAAATTGCTCTGTTGACTCACGTGCAGTTTTCCCAGCATATTAATGTTCTGGGCTGAGCAAACAAGTGATCACAATGAAAGAGAATGTAGGACTGTTTTAAGAAAGAAGTGGAAAACCTGCAGAAGTACCTTTCTCTGGTGAAAGAAGTGGCTGGTTTGCAGGATTCATGAACTGCTTCACTTTCTGTAGTATTATGGGGTGAAACTGTGGATGCACAAGAAAGACGTGTGAAGACATTGTTTTTAGGACCCCTCACACCTGTGCTACAAAAATTGATTGATGGAGTTACCTATTCCCTGGAGCCCGTATTTAGTTTTGATAAAATTGATCTGTCTTAGAAGTTGTATGCCCTTATTATAAAGAAGGGAAAAAATGACTCAGGACTTAGGACTGAAAGGTATCATCTGATAGTGACCTTGTTGGCAGTGCCTGTGAGAGATTTAATTGTGCTATTAGTGTTGCTGTTGTTTTTTTAGTCCTCTGTTTACAAGGTGGCATCTGTTTTTAGGTTTGTGCCAACCCTGTTTTTTCTCCCATACCTTATTTTTAAATCCACGGCTTTGCAGTATGTGCAGTTTTTCAGTGATGTCTGTGTTGATTTACAGGAGAAATTCTTGAATTTTTCAAATGATGTGAAGAGAATTACATGTTTCTCTATTTTAATATAGCTTGAATTCTTTTTTAAAAAACAATTTTGGGGCGCCTGGGTGGTGCAGTCGGTTAAGCGTCCGACTTCAGCCAGGTCACGATCTCGCGGTCCGTGGGTTCGAGCCCTGCGTCGGGCTCTGGGCTGATGGCTCAGAGCCTGGAGCCTGTTTCCGATTCTGTGTCTCCCTCTCTCTCTGCCCCTCGCCCGTTCATGCTCTGTCTCTCTCTGTCCCAAAAATAAATAAACGTTGAAAAAAACAAAACAAAACAATTTTGCCTGCTTTTCACAAACTGACCCCAAAAAAGATGTTGGACTTAACATAGTTTTAAAAACACAACAAATATTAAAGGCATTTATAAGCTAATTCAGCAGAACACATCCACTGGAATAGCTAAAATTCAGACTGACAGCTAATGTTGGTGAAGATTTGGAGCGACTAGAACTCTCATACGAGCCACTTTTGAAGATGCTCTGGTGGTTTCCTATAAACCTCAATGTCAGAGATTCTTTTATCAGTTTCATAAGCATCTGAGGTGTCTGTAATAAACCACTGGAGTGAAGTTAATTCGAGAAATAGTATGCCTGGAATTTGCTTCAAAATATTCCAGACTGAAGGAATGGTGAAGGCATAAATTAAAATTAGTCATTATTGAGAATTGTTGAAGCTGGGTAACAAGCATATTATACTATTCTCTCTACTTTGGTATATTTTAAAATTTTTAGAAAAAATCTAGCTGTTTATTTGTGCTAACGATTATTTTCTGTATAAAGCACAGTGTTAACATAGCACCTCAAGGCTAATATTTTGGTGGGTAGGCCAGGTATATTGATTTTTCAGTGTTTGTAAACTAACAAACTGACTTTAGAGACTTAAAAGTTATTAAAAAACAAGCAGTGAATATGTTAAATCTCTCCCCAGTTTTTCTAAACTTCAGAGTTTAAGGATGAGTTCTGTTTCTCAAAAAGATGATTGCTATTTGTTGTGCTATTTATTTTTTAGGTTCATATTGACTTTAGTTTGAAGTGTTCAGTCCACCCTGCAGAGGATCTTAAACTTGATGTCCGTCTTTATGGAAGACTGAATGAGTAGGGGAGAGAGGGAGATGGGAAGGGAGCGGTGCTCTTTCACTGGGTGTTGCGGGACTCTCCGTGATTCACGGGGAGGCGGGCAGTGGGTAGAGATGGGATTACATTATCACCAGTGGATCTTTCAGAACAGCAACAGTATTTCTTGTGCCTGGAGATGTCCTCTGGCTATACTTTGATCCGCATACCCTCTTCTGCTACATGCCAAAATGACTTTTATCCCCACTCCATCTTTGAAGTGAGACATTTTCTGGATGTTCTGACTTTGTTTTCCTGGACGTTGTATAAAGTTTGGTAAGAATTACCTGGTGTGTGTATATGTGTATTTCATAGGAATTCCAATTAAGCAGATTTTACAATCTCCATCAGCAGTCCCTCATTACCAAGATAATCTAGTTGGGTAATTACCATGTTTCATTGATTTGAAGACACTCTTGCACACCTTACCATCTCTGATATCCAGGTACCTCATACAGACAGTAATATCTTACAATTGCACTTGGCCACTAGTTATGATGGGTTGTCTTTTCTTGCACATGTGTGAACTTGGTCAGAGCTGTTCCTGTTGTCACTTCAGCTGAATTATGTACACATTTGGTCCTGCGTGTGCTGTCATTTCAAATGATATTCGCTCTCACTGAAATGCCAATAACCCCTGACCTTCTTTCTCTCCAACAGAAGCCCTCATATTTCATATCCCAGATACAATAGCCCTTCTTCTTTGATGCTCTGAATCTTTCACTGTAGGATTAATTGTTCCTCTTCTGCATTCCCATGGCGTGTTATATCTAGTTCACTTATGCCCTGAAGGGATACACCTTGATCTCCTTCAACTTTATATCCCCGTGACTAACAGTGTCTGGAAAATGATTGATGCTTACTAGAGATTTGTTGGATTAAATGATTTAAGTCAAATATGGCATGAGAAAGTGTCTTGGTTTGAATTCTAACTGAAAGCTTAAATCTCATGGATGTATCTGAAACCTTGTTGTTGTTTTCATTGATATTTTTATTCTGTGATTTTTCTCAAATGAAACAGTCTTTGCAGTGAGGAAAATATAGTATTTCAGAAGTACTGAAGTTTTCCCCATTTTTTTAACCATAATAAATAAAATCATCTCTAACAAAGAGCACAGCAGGGGTGCCTGGGTAGCTCAGTCCGTTGAGCGTCCAACTTTGGCTCAGGTCATGATCTCACAGTTTGTGAGTTCAAGCCCCACATTGGGCTAGCTGCTTGTCAGCACAGAGCCTGCTTCAGATCCTCTGTCCGCCCCACCCCCCCACCCTTCTCTGTCCCTCCCCTGCTTGTGCTCTTTCTTTGTCTCCCAAAAATAAACATTAAAAAAAGAGCACAGCAGCATGATATTGTTATGTCATTACAAAGTACTTTAATTTTTCAAGTTCAAAATAAATTTGTGATATGGTCAAATTTAGTGTCTGATAATAATCAAAAGGCTGACCCATAGCACTGGTCCTATAACCAGTTAATTTATGTTTGTCCTGGTCAGACAAAATATTTTTAACTCTACACAAAAGTTTGTATAAAAATATATTAATCTAGAAGCCTTTAAAAACATTTTAAAAAATGTTTCAGGTTTGTTAACCGTATGTCATTCATGGTTTTACTGATTACCAAGTAAGTCAGAGCAATGGATAAGAAATACTTACCTGTTGGGGAACGTGGATGGCTCAGTTGGTAGAGCATGTGACTCCTGATCTCGGGGTTGTAAGTTCAAGCCCCACATTGGGTATAGAGATTAAAAATAAAAGTCTTAAAAAAAAAAACAAAAAAAACTTACCTGTTGCCCATAAGGAAATAGGAGGAGGTTTTAATGGAAATGATGAGGCTGGAAATTGTACCTGTGATGACCCAATGCTAAACTAATTTACTTGTTTTCTCATGTTGTTTTAGTGATACTGGATTTCTTATTTTTAAGGGGTGGTCTCTACCCCCTTTTAAAACAGGGAAAATGTAGTCATGGGTAGAGGGAAGGAGGTGAGAATGGCTCTAGGGTAATAATTGTCAGTATTGAGGATTAGAATAACAAAGGGCAGGAAGGTAGGTGACAAAAAGAAATGCTTACTTCCAGGGAAAAATATATGAGTACACACAAGGATAGAAACAGCCTCAGTGTTTTATAGAGGAAGGCAGAGATAAATCATGGCATCTCAGCTCAGTGGATCAGGCAGCTGTTAAAATGATTAGAAATGAAGACCTTGTAGCAAAACAATTAGTATTTTAAAAAAAGTTAAGTGAGGGGCGCCTGGGTGGCGCAGTCGGTTAAGCGTCCGACTTCAGCCAGGTCACGATCTCGCGGTCCGTGAGTTCGAGCCCCGCGTCAGGCTCTGGGCTGATGGCTCAGAGCCTGGAGCCTGTTTCTGACTCTGTGTCTCGCTCTCTCTCTGCCCCTCCCCCGTTCATGCTCTGTCTCTCTCTGTCCCAAAAAAATAAATAAACGTTAAAAAAAAATTTAAAAAAAAAATAAATAAATAAAGTTAAGTGAAAAAACATTATATATTTTTATCTACCCTATGTACATAATTACATAGAATCATATGTACATTTACAGGGAAATATAGGAAAATGAGAATTGTGGGAAGCAGTTTTTGTAATTTTGTTGTAGTTTTTGTTATAAATACTGTGCTATAAAAATAGAGAAAAATGTGGGGCACCTGGGTGGCTCAGTCGGTTGAGCGTCCGACTTCGGCTCTCACAGCTTGTGGGTTCGAGCCCCACGTCGGGCTCTGTGCTGACAGCTGAGAGCCTGGAGCCTGCTTCGGATTCTGTGTCTCCCTCTCTCTCTGCCCCTAACCCACTCGCATTCTGTCTCTGTCTCTCTCAAAAATAAATAAACATTTTAAAAAAAAAAGTTTTTTTTTTTTAATAGGGAAAAATGCAAAGAATGTGTTCAACTCAAGTATGAAAAACAAAATAAAAAAGGAGAAAAAAGTGCTAACTGGTCATTTACACAGTTATTTACTAAGTCATGGAATTTTTGACCTGAGAAGTCTAGCTCAGCAGTTCTCAAACTTTTTGGTCTCAGGACCTCTTTACAATAAAAATTATTGAGGACTCCAAAGAGCTTTTGTTCATGTGAGTTATTTCTATTAATAGTTCTATACTAGAAATTAAAATTGAGAAATTAAAGATATTGTCGTGTAAAAATAACAATGAGAAGTCTGTTGAATCTTAAATGTTTTTATGAAAAAAGGTATATATTTGAAAACATTTTTATGAAAAAAAGCTATATATTCGAAAACATATTTTTATGAAATAAAGCTATATATCCCAAAACAAAAAAAATTTAACAAGAATGCCATGGTTCTACATTTTTGCAAATCATTTTAATATTTGGCTCAGTTGAAGATAGCTGGATTGTCCTATCTGCTTATCCTTTCAATCTGTTGTAATACGTTGTTTTAGTTGAAGTGTAGAAAGAAATCTGGCCTCGTGTGGCGAGGAGTTGGGAAAGGGAGGAGTGCTGTAGTAGCTTTTTCAGATGGTTGTGAATCTGCCGCCTTGCCTCTGGAATGCCCACTGTTTGCCTATAAGAGAATGAGATTGAAAAGGGCAAATAATGTCTGAGAATTCTATGAAAATAGCCCCAGCCTCAGGGACTCATTGCAAATGTTTTAGGAACCAACAGGGCAGCTTCTGAACACACTTGAGAACTACTGCTCTACCCTTTGATAGGTGACAAAACTGAAACCAGAAGGGTAAGCGATTTTCCCCAAATCACATGGTTTATTGAAGATACTACTGGGACACAGTTCTGGTTTCATTCCTCATGATTTTGGAGGACTTCACATTACAGTATGACCTTAGAACAACTTTTGTAAGCTGACCCTGAGCATTTTTATCAGGGTCTAATGAGATGTCATATATAATTGTTCCTTTTCATCTTGAAGATTAAAAAAGAAGCCTCCATGATAGGTGAGTCAAAACTTTTTAGAGAAAGTAGCATTAGAATTACAGGTAGACTTGTAAAAATTAATTTTAATATTATATATAAAATAACAAATTAGATATAAAATATATAGAAATATTAATTAAAACATTTAAGTTTTGGTTGCTACCTCTTGCTAGCTAAAAAACACTTCTTAGTATCTTCTTTCTCAGTAATGTTACGGGGACACTTTTCATTTTTTTGTTGCTTTGTTACAGTTATGTGCATATCCATAGGAAGAGGCATTTTCTATATCTGGACCTCCATTCAAATGTTTGGTGACTTTCTGGTTTTGTTTTTCATGTTGTTCACTCATTCCTCCGAGATTCCACTGAGGTGTGAGAAACGTTAGGGACTTGGATGCCTGAGATGGAAAACACTTTGGAAAACTTTATTTGGCCTAATTGAGTAGATATTTTTCAAATTTCACCCACGCACGGGTATCTATAAAGGGCCTTTGTATGGTAGGTTCTTACTATCATCACCCTCATTCAGCCCTTTGGCTCACCCCTTCCCTCCCTCAAGTCAGTGTTGGCCTCCAGCCTCTGTCCTGAATCTGAGGCTTTCCTTCCTATTTCTTCATCTTTTTTGAGTTTTATTGCAAAAGCCTTTCTTGCTCTACATCTCTACTTTATCCTCCCTTTTCTGTTCCCTACTTACCAGTTTTTTTTTTAAGATTATTCTTAATAAGAATTGTCTCCAATTTACATACAATGAAATCAAGATTCTCATAGTTGCCAAACAGATACACAGAAGTGAGTCTGTAGTCTCCTGTTTGCATGATGGAACCATCACTGCAAAGGTGTCACGGTGGATCAGATACAAATGCTGGAGGTTGCCATCCTCCTGACTAGCCACCCCGGTGCCTTCACTTGTTGCTCCCAATTTGAGGTGAACAGATTAGTGGTAAAAATCACTTGTTTTATAATGTACTGGCAAAATCTTTGAGTCGGCTCTAACCAATTTTGTCCTTTTTTTTTTTCCTTCCTGAAATAAAGTATTTTAAAGTTTTATGGGGAAACACTCCATTTCATATACCCTGTTTTTCACCTCAAGAAAAGGTGGTAGGACTGAGAACGTAGTTACTTGGGAGAGTGGGATGAGATTCTGGGTGCCTTTTGGTGTCCACATGCTCCAGTCCTCATTCCCTCCCCCTGCCTTTGAATGGTGGGACCAGGGCTTGTTAGAAAAGCACTACTTACTGGGCCTGTATCTCCTGCTCTCCTGTGTTCACCCTTTTGTCTCTGCCCTTCTTTAGGAATAAAGTTGGAAGTGGAGGCCTCTGTGTCCAGGTTATAATCACAGAGCTCTCCCATCTAGTTGTAAGACATTCCTCTTTCCTCCTTTTTTCTTTCCTTTTGTGGAGCAGGAAAGGTGCTTTGTGGGTTAGAGGAAATAAGGAAAATTCATTAATTTGAAAAATTTTGATAATCTGTTCTATCTATATCTCATGACTCTATTTTTTCTAAACTGTTTTCTCATTTTTTTTTGTATCCAGTGGACTATAATTATACCAGTGTTTCACATACAGTGAAAGCTTCGTATGTATTTGTTTAAAAGAGAGAAATAAAGATGAAACAAAAATGCAGTCTAGCTGGGGAGATGATGTAATGGGGGGGTGATGGACATTGGATGTTTAGGCTCTAATTTCGTCCAATTCTTCCCTTTAGTTTTCTTTCTTTCTTTCTGTACAAGAAAGTTGTTAAATGATGTTTAAGAGTGTTTGCCCCTCACTGCAGTATTTATTTAGTGATAACACACCAATGTTATGAAATGCTGGAGATACGGTAAACAATAAATGGAGTAGTTCTGCTTTCACTGATTTTTTTTTAATGTTTATTTATTGTTTTATTTTGAGAGAGAGAGAGTGAGCAAGAGCAAGCATGGGAGAGGAGCAGAAAGAGAGGTAGAGAGAATCCCGAGCAGGCTCCACACTGTCATTGGGGAGCCTGACTTGGGGCTTGATTCCATGAACGGTGAGATTATGACCTGAGCCAAAATCAAGAGTTGGACACTTAACCACCTGAGCCACCCAGGCGTCCCTCACTGATGTTGTTTTATAATAAGGTGTGGGATGTCTGTCTCCCCCACTGGTTAATAATAGTAGTTTGAAGGACAGCTGAGTTCCTATGCTGGCTTTGTGTCCTATTTGAGTAGGACCTTCACAAGTCATATAAACGCTTCTTTATTTTCTCATCTGTAATATGAAGTTAGTCATAATACCTAACCTATTTACCTGGTACAGTTGTTTTAAGACTCAAAATAATGTGTGTGGAAATGCATGTGACTATTGTAGTGACATACAGTATGTTGCATTGTCTCTAGTAATGTAAAATATTGTATTTTGCTATGGACTTTCACAAGGAATTCATTACAACTTGGGAGAATTCTAGATCAACGTAATTTTGGAATTCATCAATAATATAAAGTATGTTTGCTCTTCTTCTCTTTACAGAAAAAGATCATGCTAAATATGTTTTTAGACACAATGATGGCCGATCCTCCCCCCCAGTGCCTTGTCTGGCTACCTCTCATGCATAGGCTTGCCCATGTTGAGAATGGTAAGCGGAACTTTTATCATTCAGTTTCTTGTGCTATAGGAAATACACGAGCTGATAGTATTTTGTAATGTCCTTAGCGATTGCCATTGAAAATTATAATTGGCATTTGTTGTCACTCTGTCATTTGGATTTGTGATTTTAGCTTTCAAAAGAGGGATATTTCTTTCTTTTTTTAAATTACAAGTTCATTTATTTTTTTAATGCTTATTTTACTCTTGAGAGAGAAAGAGAGAGAGAGACAGACAGACAGAGCATGAATGGGGAGGGGCAGAGCGAGAGGGAAACACAGAATCTGAAGCAGGCTCCAGGCTCTGAGCTGTCAGCACAGAGTCCAATGCGGGGCTCAAACCCACGAACTGTGAGGTCAGACACAGGTGAAGTCAGACACTTACCCTACTGAACCACCCAGGCGCCTCGATGGATATTTATTTCTTAAAGAAAAGTAAGGGAAGGGGACTTATTACTTAGGGTACCAAGAAATAGTAGTATCAAACTTTGTGGTTCACACTCTTGGCTTTTCCCCCTGAGATTTCAGGTGATTGTTTTCTACTTGAACCGACCTGATTTACCCATGCCTTCCTTTTTTCCTTTAACTTATAAAATTCATAGTTCTAAAAAATTGCATATATGCAGTATCACCCACTAAAATTATAATGCTTTTAGAGTAGTTTCAAGGAGAATAGCTAAGGTAGGATTTGGTACTTCATACATCTTTACTTCTTCCTTTACTATTTTACCTTGAATTACTCTTGGTATCTTTTCCAGGAATTTGACTAAATCTGTTTTGCTTAAAATGACAGTTATCTCTTAGTAACTTCTTAATTTTTTCTTCTGCTGTTATCCATTTATCTCATTGTTTAGGTTGTCTAAGTTTGTTAAAGGAAAGGCTGAAGTTTTTTGTGTAACCTCCCTCCTTCCTGTCCGGGCCTTTGCCTATATCTTATTCCGCCAAAGAGAACCAGTAACAAGTGAAAGGAGCTAAAAAGCAGAGCCCTTTTTCCCTTTGTAAGAATGAAATACACGTCCATACTCTTTTTATCTTCTCTCTGTCCCATCCATATCTTCTGTTTTTATTTTTTTTTTTCAAACGTTTATT
Organism: Herpailurus yagouaroundi; assembly: GCF_014898765.1. Lineage (NCBI taxonomy): Eukaryota > Metazoa > Chordata > Mammalia > Carnivora > Felidae > Herpailurus > Herpailurus yagouaroundi. The sequence continues at coordinate 20,676,996 of NW_024412419.1, read as the reverse complement.
TATTTTTGGGACAGAGAGAGACAGAGCATGAACGGGGGAGGGGCAGAGAGAGAGGGAGACACAGAATCGGAAACAGGCTCCAGGCTCTGAGCCATCAGCCCAGAGCCCGACGCGGGGCTCGAACTCACGGACCGCGAGATCGCGACCTGGCTGAAGTCGGACGCTTAACCGACTGCGCCACCCAGGCACCCCGATATCTTCTGTTTTTAAACCTCTCAGCCTTTTGCCCCACTGTGGCTTTAGTTCACAGGTACCTTAGATTCAGGATTATTTTCCTAAAGGTCTAGAATCTCTTGACTAAACTAAAACAGTTAAATAATTTTTTAACAAGATTTTTGGATAGAGATTTATACTGTTAAATTATTACAGTATTATTAGTTCTTTTGGAGGCAATACTTTTAACCTGAAGTGTTTTAGTACTTTTATATTCAATTTGTTTTCATGAAATCATTTTGTATTTGCTATGCCAAGTAGAAAGAATCTCTTTTGTTCTGATTTTTTTGTTATCATTGTGAACATTTTACTGTTACTTTGTGTATAGTGTATTACTTGTTGATTACATTCTTATGAGGTTAGTGATATTTTCCTCAGCGACAGAGAAATAGTATGAACTCATTGCAATATCTTAAAAATAAAACATGTTATCTATCATGGTAACATTTATCTACATATCTTAATTTTTATGGCAGGAAGTAAATTCTAAAACTTTGATATTTCTATATATTTCTATATGTTATTTTTGTTGTTGTTTGGGCTTTTTCTATGGAATTCATCGCTGGAATCATATTGAAGTTACTATTAATAAGGACAGATATCTATTTGCTTAAGCAGAAGTTGCACTTTTTTTATTGAAAAATCCAAGCATATAATATATAAGAAGATACAACATGATGTATTCTTCCAAAAAGAATACTTTTACCAAAACTTGATCTTATTTATAATTGACCCAGTACATAGGTGATCCTTTCCTTAGTCTGGCTCTGCTTTCCATCTGGTCAGCCCCTTATACTATCTAATGTAAGTGTTGGCTCTTGACTGGTGTAGAAGAAAAGAAAAATCACATAGACATGCATATTCATCCAAGATTGTCAGAATATACTTGATAATTTAATATTAATATGTATATATTTTTAATTTTTTTGAATGTTTATTTATTTTTGAGAGAGAGAGAGAAAGAGAGGGAGACAGAGCATGAGTGGGGGAGAGGCAGAGAGAGGGTGACACAGAATCTGAAGCAGGTTCCAGGCTCTGAGCTGTCACCACAGAGCCCGATATAGGGCTTGAACTCATGAGCCGTGAGATCATGACCTGAGCTGAAGTCGGACGCTCAACCGACTGAGCCACCCAGGTGCCCCTATATATTATTTAATATTAACTGAAAGTTATATAGAATTATAAATTCTGATATGCTGATGTTGACTGTGTTGATATTAGCTCCAGATTGATTTGAGAGTAGTGTTCTTTGGTGGAACTTTACTAGATTGTATAGTTTTAATTTGGAGCACAGAGTCTTATCAGCACTTTCATTATTCCTTAGAAATATCTTGATGACAAAATGCTTGAATTTCTAAATTTTTTTTTTCTAACGTTTATTTATTTTTGGGACAGAGAGAGACAGAGCATGAACGGGGGAGGGGCAGAGAGAGAGGGAGACACAGAATCGGAAACAGTCTCCAGGCTCTGAGCCATCAGCCCAGAGCCCGACGCGGGGCTTGAACTCACGGACCGCGAGATCGTGACCTGGCTGAAGTCGGACGCTTAACCGACTGCGCCACCCAGGCGCCCCACAAAATGCTTGAATTTCTTAGAGGAATTATGTCCTTTGGAGTTCTTATTCCTGATTTTACTTTTTATAGTCTTTAATGATCTTGTTACATTGTTTTCTTCACCAAGTGCTCCTTTCTTTTCCCCCCTGAGTCTTGGTGTACATTTTTGGAAACAGAACCCAAAATCCTTATTTTATTTTTTTGAGAGAGAGAGAGGGTGCAAGTGAGCGAGGGGCAGAGAGAGAGGGAGAGAGATGTGGGGCTCACTCGAAGTGGGGCTCTAGCTCACCTGATGTGGGGTTCAAGCTTACCTGAAGTAGGGCTTGAACTCACGAACTGTGAGATCGTGACCTGAGCCAAAGTCAGATGCATAACCGACTGAGCCACCCAGACGCCCCCCAAAACCCTTATTATTGAAATAAGATTGGATTTGTATACATATTGCTAGAAAGAGTTATTCAAATGAAGATTTGAATACTGTATGCCCTTTTCCTATTGACTTCCATTTCTTGTGTTCAGAATTGAATTGCCAGAGGGAACAATTATGTTACCAACACTTAAAAGAATAAACAACTGTCTTTAATATACAGTTATGCATTGCCCACTTCCCACTCACTGAACTGGATGTTCAGGCTGTTAGAGAATCCCAGCAATCTCTATGAATCCTGACTGCTACCTGGCAGGTTTGCATAAGGTGACATGCTGTATGAACGGAGAAAAGGGTGACAGGTCCCTAAGATTCCCTTCCTCCAAATCCCCGCTGCTTTGTTGGTCTAGAGTACTTTATTTTACTGTTTTGCTACTTAGAACTCTTACCTAAAACTAACATGGTAATATGTCTAGCCTTACTTTTTTTACCAGTAACCACAAACTTGTGCCCAGGCATGTTGTAGCATTTAGTTCAGCCAACATTTGAAGGCCTTCAGTTGAAGGTACTGTGTAAAATACCATTTTCAGGTAATAGAGACCCGTAGTGTATCATTCCAGGTGTTATTAGCAAAGGAAACAAATGTCTGTACAGCTGACAATGATAAATCTCTTTAAAAAGCAATGGGTTTGAAAAATAAATTTTAGACTGAAAGTTTCTCTTCTTATATATTTATCTGAATTTGAGAAGCATGAGTCTCGTTTTAAAGAAATTGGTTATTTTCTAAGGTGAATTGGAAGGTAATATTCTTCTCTTTAATGTTTATTTATTTATTTTGAGAGAGAGCGAGCAAGCACGCATGCACATGCAACACATGAGCAGGGGAGGGGCAGAGAGGGAGGGAGACAGTCTCAGCAGGTTCCATGCTTAGAGTGGAGCCCGACAGGGGGCTCAATGTCACCGCCAGGAGGTCACGGACTAAGCCTGTATCAAGAGTTAGAGGCTTAACCTATTAAGCCACTGGGCACCCCTGGAATGTAATATTGTAACTTGAAAAACTTTTCTCATTTATCGTTTTCCCCCCTTATTCTAGTAAATAGCGGCTCAGTTAACTAGGAGACGCTTCAGAGTTTTCAGTGTTAGTGTTGTTTTCACTTTTGCTTTTTTGCATCAGGTGTGGTTTTCCAGTGTATTGACTTGACTCTCCGAGTGAAAGTAAGATAACTTGCTTCTCCTCCTCTCCCGCCCCTTCTCCCCTGCCCTGCTGTCTGCCTGCCACAAGTCTTCCACCCCGTGGAGTGCTCCTATTGCCGGTGTGAGAGTATGATGGGCTTCCGGTACCGATGCCAGCAGTGCCACAACTACCAGCTCTGCCAAAACTGCTTTTGGCGTGGCCACGCCAGCGGCCCTCACAGCAACCAACACCAGATGAAGGAGCACTCCTCCTGGGTAACTGCTTCGTGTGTCAGTCCGGGTCCCCTGCTGTTCATCTTTCATCGCCAACAGCACCAGGAGGGTTTCCCGATAGGTCCCTGGCAAAGAGGGACGTGGTGCAGTCAGATCTAGGTGCCAACACTTGGGATGGGTTGCGAGCGTGTTGCACTTCATCACCTGATTTTAAAAGCAGAATCTTTAAAGTTTCAGGAGCTGGAGGTATTATTACAGTTGAAATGGAAAAGTAAGCGAGAAGTGTCTTCTTATTTTAAAACTGTGCAAAGGGTATTCTCCCAAAGCTTCCTCTCTGAGCTTTACGTGGGATTGAAAGTTCTTTTTTTTAAAGCATATTTTCTTCACGTCTGTAGGGCTTAAATGGGGTAAAGAAAGCTGCATGAAATAAAGGGGTTAATTTTTGTCTCTCTGAAGTTGGGGAAATACTGTATTTTACAGTTGCCACATCAGTGTCCTTATTTTCAAAAGTAGTCTTTTATTTTTATTAAAAAAAATTTTTTTTAACGTTTATTTATTTTTGAGACAGAGAGAGACAGAGCATGAAGGGGGGAGGGGCAGAGAGAGAAGGAGACACAGAATCGGAAGCAGGCTCCAGGCTCTGAGCCATCAGCCCAGAGCCCGACGCGGGGCTCGAACTCCCGGACCGCGAGATCGTGACCTGGCTGAAGTCAGACGCTTAACCGACTGCGCCACCCAGGCGCCCCAAAAGTAGTCTTTTAAGTAACAGTATTTGGGTGGAGGTTGATGTGTGATTTTCCTATAGTGTTTACAAATCATGCAACAAGCTTAGCATCAATCATTTTTCTTCCCGTCTCTCAATTTATTTTCAGAGTCTTAAAAATGCCATATATTTTTTTAATGTTTATTTTCGAGAGAGAGAGAGAGAGAGAGAGAGAGAGAGGGGTGGGGAGCAGGGAGGGGCAGAGAAAGAGGAGGACTGTTCACTGACTGCAGAGAGCCCGATGTGGGACTTGAACTCACGAACCATGAGATTATGACCTGAGCCGAAGTCAGGTGCTCAACCGACTGAGCCACCCAGGCAACCCCCACAAAATGCCGTACTTTTATTTCCAAAAAGTTGTTTTAAAAACTTTTCCCTCTGGTTTTCATTTGTTGGTTGGTTGGTTTGCTAAAGGGTAGAACATATAGAGGGTCATAAGTGTAATTCAGGATTTAGGTTCTTACCCTTGGTCATCCTACTGGACTTTAAGTATTTAGAAAGCTTCAATAATCAGGATTTTTTTTTTCTTTCCCTTTTTTCTAATTAGTCTTTTTAAAACTCAACCAAGAACAAAAAGAAGGTAAGTTCATATCAGGGATTAGTTAAAAAAAAAAAAAAGAACAACTTTCAATCCATGTGTGCACTTTACTTCCTACATCTCTGACATGTTAGAGGTAGTTTTTTGTTTTTTGTTTTTTTTTTTTATCAGATAGGTTTTCAGTTACACTTAACCATAAAATTTGTGTTAAACTGAACATCCTATCTGGGGTTTTGTTGTGTTGTAAATTCTAATACTGTTTTTGGTTGAGGAGTGATTATTTAAAAATTTTTTAAACAAGCAAAGGAAAAAAATACAACATAGTAGTCTCTTCCCTTTTTCATTGAATAGAGATAATTTATAGATTTCCAAGTTGTTGCTTTTCCCTTTCTTAAAGTACAAGTGTCCCTTGGTGGTAAATGATTTGTTAATGTTTTTCCCAATGTTTTTTGTTTAGAGTCTAACTCTCAGCACTGAGATAGCTCTTTGCTCTGTTACCTTTTGTAATGATTGGATTCGTTGGGATGTTTCTTTTGATAATTCTCATCTACATGTTGGGCTAGAGAATGAGGAGCTTGGGGTGCCTGGGTAGCTCAGCCAGTTAGGCGTCCAACTTCGGCTCAGGTCATGATCTTGCGGTTTGTGGGTTGAGCCCCACATCGGGCTCTGCTGACAGCTCAGAGCCTGGAGCCTGCTTCAGATTCTGTGTCTCCTTTTCTCTCTCTGCCCCTCCCCCGCTCACACTCGGTCTTTCTCCCCTTCAAAATAAATAAACATTAAAAAAATTAAAAAAACAGAGAGAGAATGAGGAACTTGTTCATCTTAATTTGAACTTGATCATTTAGCTAATTTATAACCCTTTTAGAAATGGGCATTTTACATTTTTTAAAATATAAGTGACTGAATATTGCTTTATGATTTACAAAGCAGGTTTTCCTGTGCTTTATTTCATTGAGCAAAAGCATACATAAAGTACAGAAATCACAGTGAATTTTTGTGCTTCTGCTTGATTCTCATAACACTCTTGTGTAGTAAGTCATATCCCCATTTGTTGTTATTTTTATTTCAGCTTTGTTGTTTTTTAAATTTTATTTATTTTTGTTATAGTGACTTAAGATTTCAAGAAAAGTCATGAACAATACGCATGCATCATTTTGAAGTTGCTATCTGTTTTGAATTTTGATGAGTATGTGCATTATGTGTGATTGATGCATCTTGGCAACGTTTTTTAGCAGTGTGTGTGTGTGTGTGTGTGTGTGTGTGTGTGTGTGTGTATGTGACTTGTTTTCAGGATTAGAACTCTGTATGTATAATACCCTTGCTCTTTGAGGAAGATCTGAATGAATTTTGAGACTGATGTGGGTAAAGAAGTTTCCACTAACAAAAAGATGTGTAATCTCTTTAATAGTCATTTCTTTGACATTTGCCAACTGTGTTTATACGAGTATTTGAATAACTATTTCTCTGTGTTCACAAGGGATAAATTTAGTGTACGTTTAACAAGTTTGTATATGAATTTGCATTGTAGATTGATAGGTGTTATATTGGTGCTTGGAAGTTTATTTTGATTTTTCCAAAAGTTTGTTTAATATTTTGTCTAAGTAACTATGAAATGTAATTCATTATTCTGTCAGGCATCAATCCATTCATTTGACTTTACTTTAGAAAAAAATGCTATATGGTGATTCATTCTGTGCATTCAAAAGATATTATTTGAACTCATGCTGTGCGTACCAGGCACTATTACAGGCGTATGAGATAGGTCTATGAACAGAACCGGACAAAGATCCCTACTCAGTGGGGCTTGAATTTTAAGGGGTGTGAAAGAGACCATGAGGGCTCACTGACATTGCTCTTTTCCCATTTTTGCTTGGCATGCATCTAGACTACATTTCTCAGCTTCCCTGTATCTAAGAAAAACCATGTAAATACCAGTTATCAGTGGAATGTGAACAGAGTGATATGTGTCTTCCCAGAATAAGGCCATTAATAGCTGAGGGCCTTTTCTGTCCTCTCTACCACAACTTAGGGGAGAGAACTTCATTAGGACCCAGAGGAAGATGAAACCATAAATGAAAGGAAACTGGGTCCTTGAATGATGGGTGGAGAAGAATATCCTGCTACCCTGCTTGACTTTGATCAAGAGAGCTAGGAGCAAGAGAGAAACCTTGTGTTAAGCTACTGAGGTTTTAGTGTTGGCTATAGTAGCTGGTTCTGGAAGTAAGTTCTATTACAGCAAAACCTTGAGATTTGTGTTGTTGGCTTAGCAGTCAGGTAGCCCTGATAAGGACACCAATGTTGGAGGTGGGAAGGACAGAAATCTATGTTATGCAGTGGTGACCAGTGGCTAAATTTGTCATCCATAATAACTTAGAAGGTCCACTTCTTGCCACCTGAGCTCTGGGTCAAATGTTGGAAAGGATTGAAGTGCGAGTGTGTGTTGACTGTCTTTTGTTAGGTCTTACACGAAAGAGATGAGCTTAAGAAAGAATTGTCTAGTTTTCAAGCAAAAAATGAAAGGGAATAGAGAAAGTTCTGACAGTTGGAGCAGGAACTGTTTTCTGACAGGAAAAACAGATTGCTTGTAGACCCTAGAGAGCAATAGGTAAGAGTTGAGAAAGGCTTTGAGCCACAAAGGCCTAGTGAACCTTCTCAGTCAAAGAAAGATGACAGTCCTATGGCAAAGATCGGATCAGGGCATGAGTTCTCATTCTTGGCTGTTCATCAGAATTACCTTGCTCTCACTTACATAGCTTCTGATTTAATGGGTCAAAGGTACATGAAACCTAGATAAGACAGTTTTTAAAAGTTCCCTCAAGTGATTGCATCGTGCAGCCAACGTTGGAAACTGCTGACCTGTTGTTTCATCTGGACTCCAGGTGGCTTCTGTTAGTTCAAAGCGAGAGGAACGGAGGCAAAGACATAAATCAGCCTTAAGAATTATGTCCAGGAAAGGACTTTGTGTGCGGTTACTGGCACATGGAACTGACTGGAAACAAATAGATCAAAGGCCTACTAAGTTTTTGAGGGAATTATATATTGGCAAAGGAACTAGGAGCCTGCACTTAACAAGCCCCTGACTGTTCTAACTGTAAGACTACTTTCTAACGACCCAGAACTTGCTCTGGGAAGAGGTGGTCTGTGAAGGCTGTACGGCCTCTAGGAAGGGCATGCCAGAGCCCACTTTGCCAAGGAGGATATTAGATAAGGAAGAACCTTGTGCTTGTGCTCCTCCATTGTGTGTTGGGCCTGGGGAGGGTGAGTGTGGATCATGTGCCCGATCCGTTCATAGGGTCCATCATTTGGAGCTACGCATGATCCTGATGAAGAAGACTGTGATAGACCCAGACGTCCTGGACTTGTCTTTAGATGCACGGACTGAGTGGCACTTCACATTTTCTTTTTGGAGAGGTTTGAGTGTGTTTTGTTTGTAGGAAAAGGGAGGAAACGTTTTGTGATCAGAAGTACTTATCTATATCCATGTTTTGCTTTTCTTCCTGGACCTGTACCTGGATGATCTAGCCCGTCATCCATGCAGCCTGACACGGCCATATGACTAGTTCTGACCGGTGGGATTTGTTTGCAGGTGATCTGTGTTACTTCTGGGTCAGGGCTGTTTAAAGCAGATGTGTCTCATCTTCTCTTTACCCTTCCCACTCCCACTAGACATTGGCCACATGGGATGATCTTTGAAGAAAGTAATAGCGGCAGAAGCCCTTGAATGAAAGGGAGCTGGGTACCTAGTAGATGGATCAGAGCCCCTCTGCCAATTTACACTAGACTTGCACATGAACAAGAAATCAAAAAGCAGAATCCAGAGTATAGGGTCATAGAGGCCTTGTTGAGAAAGTGAGATTTGAACAGAGTCTTTGGTGTATGATAGTAGACATCTGGGGAAGAGGAGGCATTTTCAGCATGAATCCTGTGAGTAAGAGTGTGTTTCTGAGTTCAGAGAACAGCAGAGAAGCTTATGTGGCCAGAGTGGAGTCAACAGGAGGAGGTCTATAGGAAAGGAGGACAGCTCACAAGGGCCTTTCTGACCATAATAAGGATGTTGGCCTTAACTCTAGTGGAATGAGTAGTCTTTATTTTTTTTACGGGAGAGAGAGAGAGAGAGAGAGAGAGAGAGAGAGAGAGAGAGAGAGAGACAACGAATGAATGGATATGAGTAGGGTAGGGGCAGAAAGAGAGGGAGTGAGAGAATCCCAAGCAGGCTCCACATTCAACACAGAGCCTGACTCAGGATCCTGGGATCCTGAGACCATGACTAGAGCCAAATTGAAGAGTCAGGTGCTCTGGGCATCCAGGTAGCTCAGTCAGTTAAACATCCAACTCTTGATATCAGCTCAGGTCATGACCTCACAGTTGGTGAGATCAAGCCCTGTGTTGGGCTTTGTGCTGACAGCACAGACATTGCTGGGATTCTTTCTCTCCCCCTCTCAGTGCCTGCCTGCCTCTCTCTCTCTCTCTCTCTCTCTCTCTCAAAATAAATAAACACTAAAAAAGAATAGTTGGATGCTCAACCAGCTGAGCCACCCACTTACCCCAGAATGTGAGTCTATAGGGTTTTGAGTAGAGGAATGGCATGGCTTGATTTATCTTTTAAAATGATCAGTCTGGATAACATGTAAAGAGTAAAGTGGGAGGGAAAGATAGAAGCAGAAAGAGCATTTCAGGAGAGATGATTGCAGTAATCAAAACAAGATACGGTAGGATGGTAGCAGTAGAGGTGGTGACAAGGGTAGAACTAGAATTTACCTCCTGAATCTGCCTAATGGGTTGGATGTGGCTTGTGAGAAGACAGGAGTGAAGATTTTGTCCTAAACAGCTAGAAGGATGGAATTGTCATCAGCTGAGATGAGACAGCTGTGGATGGAGTACATGTAGAGGTTAGGATTGAGAGTTCACTCTGGGAATTCAGTTCAGTTGGATTTAAGTTGCTTACTAGACATAGGGAGTTGTTGGATAGGCCATTGCATATGAGTCTAAACATAAAGAAGTCTGAGATAGGGATGTAAGCTTGGGGGTCATTGGCAAGTGGTTGATATGTAAAGCCATGCAACTGAACAGTAGCACCAGGTGAGTGGAGATAGAGGCGAGAAGAAAGAAAAGAGGAATGAGAACTGCCCTCAGGGCTCATCATTAAGAGATCTTGGAGAAGAGGAGGAACCTGTGAACAGTGACACAAGGTGAAAGCCAGGAGAGGGTGGTGTTCTGGACTATGCGTGAAGGGTGTTTTGAGGAGGAGGGATTGATCCTCTGTGTCCAGTGCTGTGACAGTCAAGGGAGAAGATTGAGAAGTGGCCCCTCATCTAACAATGTAGAGGTGGTCTTGCAAGAACAGTGTCTGTGGAGTGGTGGGGACAAAACCCGACGCAAGTGGGTGCAAGAGGGAGAGGGGAGAGAGATGGAGACAGAGAGTATAGACAACTGTCAGTGAATATCTATTTCTAACCTTTCTTTCTTTTCTTCTTTCTTTCTTTCTTTCTTTCTTTCTTTCTTTCTTTCTTTCTTTCTCTTTCCTTCCTTCCTTCCTTCCTTCCTTCCTTCCTTCCTT
>NW_024412419.1:20652444-20666498 GCF_014898765.1 Herpailurus yagouaroundi | reverse complement strand
TTTTCTTTCTTTCTCTTTCTTTCCTTCCTTCCTTCCTTCCTTCCTTCCTTCCTTCCTTCCTTCCTTCTCGTTTCTTCCTTTCTTTTCCTTTCTTTTTTCTTTTTTCTTTTCTTTTTCCTTTCCTTTCCTTTCCTTTCCTTTCCTTTCCTTTCCTTTCCTTTCCTTTCCTTTCCTTTCCTTTTTTCTCTTCTCTTCTCTTCTCTTCTCTTCTCTTCTCTTCTCTTCTCTTCTCTTCTCTTCTCTTCTCTTCTCTTCTCAGAGAAAGCGCAAGCAGGAGAGAGGGGCAGGGGAAATCCCAAGCAGGCTCCATGCTCAGCGCAGAGCACAATGCCAGGCTTGATCCCCTGACTCCGGGATCATGACCTGAGCTGAAATCAAGAGTTGGATGCTTAACTAACTGAGCCCCCCAGGTGCCCCCTAAGACTTTTTTTCTAATAGCAGTTCTTGGCAGGATTTTAGGAGACTCAATTAATCCCACTTCACTTTTCCCCACTCACAATTGCAGCCGGGAGTTGGGCACATGGCAGTCTGTTTGAGAAGGTGGTTTTAACTGTGAGGAAATAATGGACTGCCAGTAGCCCCTGAACTGAATATAAGCCAACCCAAGGTGGGCCTTCCCAGCACGCAGCGGAGCCTGGAGGCTCATGGCTCTGGGAGCAGAGAAGCATGTTTGCTTTCTGTAGAGATTGCAGATACCAGCAAACAGGGGAGGGAACGAGGCTGAGCTAGCATGTTCATTCCTTCTCTAGAACCAACCAGTCTGGTCCGAGGAGCGAGGGGCAGAGAGTGACCACCTGCTGGGGTCCTCCAGAGAAGGTCCTCCACATGGAAACAAGACAGTGGGCCATGGAATCAGCATGGATTTTTATATTCCAGTTTGCAAGGATATAGTCATCATCTTCTCTTGGTCTTGGGTCGTATTTCAAATAACCTTGCCATTAGGAGGCCTGCACGTACAGTATTTCAGTTGCTACAAAATAAGCCACTCCCAAACTGGTCACATAAAACAACCATTTTTTTTTTAACGTCTTATTATTTATTTTTGACACAATGCTAGAGACAGAGTGCAAGCAGCGGAGGGGCAGACAGAAGGAGACACAGAATCCGAAGCGGGCTCCAGTCTCGGAGCTGTCAGCACAGAGCCCGACGCGGGGCTTGAATTCACGAACCGTGAGATCATGACCTGAGCCGAAATCGGACGCTTAACCGACTGAGCCACTCAGACGCTCCCAAAAAACAACCATTTTATTTCACCCACGGGTTTGGTGTCAGGAATTTGAATAGGGCAGGGGGGCTGGGTTGTTCCTGCTCCATGACCTCTGAGGTCTCTGCTGGATGACTGAAGTACCAGTGGGGTGGGTGCTTCTTCACTCGCTTGGCCAGTGTCTGCCCTGGGATGGTTAGAAGGCTGGACTCAGCCACACTGTAGACTGGAGCCACCTGTGTGGCCTCTGAACGTGGCCTCTGCTTTCCGCAGCATGGTGGCGGTGTTTTCAGAGACAGCATCCCCTGAGGGAGCATCTGGAGAACCAAGTGTTCCAAGAGGACTAGGGGAAAGTCAGGCCTTTTCTGCCTGAGCTGTGGAAGTCACGCAGCCACATTCTGCCAACTTCTGTTGGTTGCAGTGTCAAGGCACTAGGGCCATTCCAGCTCAGGGGAGGGAGAGGATGCTGGTGGAGGTGGTGGGGGTAAAGTCCCATCACAAGGAGCATGTGTGGTGTGGTGAGTGGGACGGTGCAGTTACGTTTGGAGATAATTTCCTGGCCTATAGTTAATGCTCAGTAACGATCTGTTAAATGGGTGAATGAAAGGACACCCAGCCGTGCATCCAAGTCTGCCACAAGGAGGAAAGCCTTACGACCCGAACAAGCATTTCTGTTTAAATGGTTAATTCAGCCATAGAGACTACCCTATTTTTCTACGAAGTTATGCTTTTTAAAAGAGCACTTTGTTAAAACAACGATGCATAATGTTTACTGGGACTTTTATTCCCTTATTTAAATGATTCAGATTTGGAGAAAGATTCTTTTAAACTATTTCAAATATAGTGCTGCTGTTTTTAATCCCTGTTTAATGATCTTAACCCTGACCTTCATTTTCCTTGGTTGGGGCATCCATACTTTTCTGTTTTACTTTATGCATCCTTCCCTCCCTCTTTTCCTCCCCCTCTTCCTCTTCCTCTATCTCTCATCTCTCTCTTTCAGTTACTGTGAAATATGTACAACATAAAATTTACATTTTATCTCTTTTTAGGTGTCCACTTCACTGGCATTCAGCACATTCATATTATTGTGCAACCATCACCACCATCTGTCTGGAACTTTTCCATTTTCCCAAAGAGAAACTCTTAACCCTTTCTAGATATATGAGGAGGGCTAGAAAGAAGCCATTTCCCGACCTTCCCTGTGCTTTACATTCAGATCTCTGCTTACCCTGGTCTTCACTTTACCAAGAGGTATTTGACTGATTTCCACTTGGCAGGAAGTGTGTGTGTGTGTGTGTGTGTGTGTTTATACAAAATACACTTGTAGCACAGCTACCATTTGTTAGCTGAGTGCCTCAGTAGAGGCAGTTATGTAATATGGAATATGTGGAAGTTTCGTCTTTCTTCCCAGCAGAGGGCAGACTCCACCTCTGAACAAAGTTACTTCTCTTGTTCTTCAAAAATCTATAAATGAGGAAGTACTTGGATTCGTTTAGCAATCTGTTAATATTATTGCATCTTTTTAAAAAATAAATATTAACAGGCAACACACGTGTCTAGGATACTTGTTTGGGCATTAGTGATATTAAATAATTTACCTTACTGACTCAGAACATATTCTGTTGTCAGAGACCAAGACCTCTGTCAGGTATCTAATTCTCATGTGACTAGTGCACCTCTCCTCACATCTCTTGAATTCTGAGAGAATGTGCATTCAGTGAGAAGAAGGTATGCCGTGCCTCTTGGTACACTTCTGCCCAGTTCCAAATAGTCACATCATAATTAAATAACTCCTTTGTACAGAGTGTAAAACTAGGCAGGAGGATTTAAAATTTTTTTAAATTAATTTTTAAAATTCAAGTGCAGTTAACATACAGTGTTGTATTAGTTTCAGGTGTACAATACAGTGATTCAACAACTTTATACCTCACTCAGTGATCATCTTAAGTGTCCTCTTAATCCCCTTCACCTATTTTACTCCTCTCCTCACCCACCTCCCCTTGGGTAACCACCAGTTTGTTCTCCAGAGTTAAGAGTCTGTTGTTTTGTTTGTCTCTTTTTTCCCCCCTTTGTTCATTTGTTTTGTTTCTTAAATTCCATGTATGAGTGACATCATATAGTATTTCTTTCTCTGACTTATTTCACATAGCATTATGCTGTCTAGATCCATCCATGTTGTTGCCAGTGGTGTTCTTTATTCTTCATTCTTTATTATGGCTGAGTAATGTTTCATTGTATCTATATACCACATATTCTTTATCCATTCATCTGTTGATAGGCACTTGGGTTGCTTCCAGAATTTGACTATTGTAAATAATGATGCAATAAATATAGGGATGCGTGTTATCTTTTTCAGTTAGTGTTTTTGTTTTCTTTGGGTAAATACCTGGTAGTGGAATTTTTGGATCATATAATAGTTCTATGTTTAATTTGTTGTGCAGCGTCCATGCTGGTTTCCACAGTGGTTGCACCAGCTCATCTCCCACCAGCAGTGCATGAAAGTTCCTTTTTAGAAGAATTGGTTTTTTCAAAGGCATAGGGCAATATCCCCACTTGTGGCAAGTTATAACATGAGGTAAGGCAAATACATGAAGACATTCCGAACAAAATCTGTAAATGAGGCATTTAGCCCAACATCCCACAGTCCTCAGAGGAGCTGCTGAAACCGTGTCCACCATAGCTCCCACCTCGTGTTCATGAGTCGCTATCACCATTGAAGCTGTCTGGCCTTGCTCTTTTGCATGGCACTGCCATTCCCATCGTGATCTGTTGGTGATTCATTGCCCACCCTCCCCCCTCCATCCTTCTTACAGTTCTCCACATCTCAAGAACCTTTAGAACTGCTGCTCCTGGGGCGCCTGGGTGGCTCAGTTGGTCCGGTGCCTGACTGGATCTCAGCTCAGGTCATGGCCTCACAGTCATGAGATCGAGCTCCAAGTTGGGCTCCATGCTGGGCGTGGAGCCTCCTTGGGATTCTCTTTCTCTCCCTCTGCCCTTCCCCTGTTTGCTCACTCTCTCTCTCTCTCTCTCTCTCTCAAAAAACAAAAACCAAAAAAACCCCTGCGGTAATCAGCAAGCTGCCCTCACTTTTACTGCTTCTTGAAACTTTTCTTTCACCCCCGTCTTAATTGAGGTTGACGGTCCTCCAGAACGTCCCCTTCTCCTGCATCCCTTCAGGTGGTAGCTATTTATTCTCCCACATCTGTGAGTTTTAAGGGGTTAGGAAGTGAAATTATTGTTAGGGTGGCTATATAATTTATCATATAAAGCAGACTTACTTGAGAGTGAAAGGGGGCACTATTCTTTATGCAGGGACGACATGCATAGGCTGGGATTTCCTGGGTAAACAGTTTATGGACACTGTTTTGGTGTCCTGTTACTGCATAACAAATAACACAAAGTTAGCAGCTTAAAGCAGAAATTTGTTATTTTAGTTTCTGTATGTCAGGAGTCCAGGCAATGACGTGACTAGATTCTCTAGGTCTTCCTGGGCTGAATTCAAGGTGTCAGCTCAGGCTGTGGTTATCATCAGTACTGGGAGGTCCTCATGCCAGCTCACTGGTTGTTGGCAGAACTCATTTTGTTGCAGATATGGTATCGAGGTCCCCATTTTCCTGCTAGTTTCCAGCCAGGGGTACCTCTCCTCAGAGGCCACCTGCAGTTCCTTGCCATGTGGCCCCATATGCAGCCTACAGAACGGACATTTGCTTTCTTCCAAGCCTACTGGAGCACATATCCCCGACTTCCTCTTCTGAAGCTAGCCAGAAAAAATGCTCCTTTTAAAGGGCTCACCTGATTGGATCAAACCCATCAGGGTAATGTCGCTGTAACATAGTCAAAGGAGTGATAGTTCATCATACTCACAGGTTCCAGTGACGCTCAAAGGGGAGAGGTTTGATGAGGACAAGGGTTGCTGAGAGTCACCTTAGAATTCTGCATATCCTACTACTCATCCTGGTTATTTTCTTCCTTGCTTTCCACCTTCCACTTCTAGCCCATCACACCCTGAATCTCTTGGATCACACAACGACAAGAAGCAGGATACTGCCTTGAGGCTCATGCCATTTTAACTCCAGCCCCCTTCTTCTTTCCTGACTGCAGTTAGCCCCTGACTTTCTGGTCATTTTCCTTCACCCCTGTATGGATTGGTACCAGAATTATGGTCACCTCTTGGTTGGTTTCAGTATCTGTAGAGTCAGATCTTTTAAGACCCTGGCCACACAGTTTCTTGACTTCCCCAACTCTGTCTCCTCCTCCACTGAGCCTCAGACATCCACTCCCTCACTTACACCTGGACCCTTTTGCCAACTCCACCTGCTCTACTTGAAAACCACTGATTTAGACACCCCATTCTGTGTCGGTACCCGTTGTCGTTCCAGCTGACTTGTTCATCATCTCTCCCTAAGACCGTCCCTCATGTCTTCCAACCTCTGTTCCATTGACCTGTCTGCTTTCGTTCAGTCTTCTCATTTTTCTTTTCTCCTTACCATTTTAGATACAGCGCTTCCTTCCTGTACCATAAACTCCATTGTCCGGTGATTTTTTGTCCATATCTCTGTCAACTAAATGCGTGGATGACTTAAATCTGTCTGCTTTCTCCTAAGTACTTCTGGAGAAAGCCATACAAAAGGGCTGACTAGTATTAGCATAAATTCATGATCCCCAACTTTGTATTGATTCTCAGTAGTGCAGTCCTATTACATTGCTGTGATCACCTTGCTTTCCATTCTTGGCAATAGTCAATTGAAGTTGTGTAGGAATAAAAAACTCCATTTGTTAAAAACCATCTACCCCCACTCTTCCCTCTCTTTCAAAGGATGACCTCCTTTCTTACCACACAGAGAAAACAAAAGCCAGTAGACAGGAACTCCCATAACGAATTCTTTTTAGGTACCTGCTGCATAGCAGACGTACAGTGAAAACTATGAAACATCATTGAAAGTAATTAAAGAAGACCTAAGTAAATAGAAAAGCCTACACATTTGTAGATCAAAAGACTCAATATTGTTAAGATGACAGTACTCCCTAAATTTATCTACAGATTCAATGCGATTTCCATGCAAATCTCAGCTGCATCTTTACATAACCCTATAAGCTGATCCTAAATGCATATGGATATGCAAGGGGCCCAAAATAGCCAAAGCAATCTTGAAAAAGAAGAACACAGTTGGAGGACTCAATACTTCCTGACTCCAAAACCTATATTATCAGTAAAACAGTAATCAAGACAGTGTAGTACTTGCATGAGGGTAGATGTATAGATTAATGAAATAGGGTTGACAGTCCAAAAATAAACTCTTACATTTGTTGTCAATAGATTTTCAATAAGGGTGATAAGACCATTCAGGAGGGGAAAAATAGGCTTTTCAAAATATGGTGCTGGGACAATTGGATATCCACATGCAAAAGAATGAAACCAGACTCCTACCCTTATACCATATACAAAATTAACTAAAAATGGATTAGAGACCTAAATGTAAGAGCTACAAACAGGAAACTCTTAGAACAAAACACAGGCATAGATTTTCACAACCTTGGGATATGCTGCACCTTCTGGATGTGACACTAAAAGTACAAGCAACAGAAGAAAAATAGATCAATTGGACTTCATTGAAATGACAAAGTTGCTGCTTCAAAGGATACCAGCAAGAAAGTAAAAAGACAATTCACTGAAAAGGAGCAAATACTTGCAAATCACTTATCTGATAAGGGACTTGTATCCAGAATTATAAAGAACTCTTCGGACTCAACAAAACCACCAAGTAACCCAATTTAAACATGGGTATAGGGAAAGTAGAGTGGTGGTTACCAGGAGCTGGGGGTGGGGGAAAGAAAGGAGGAGAGTCGTGTAATCAGTTTCAGCTTTGCAAGACGAACAAGTTCTGGAGACGTGTTTCACAACAGTGTGAATATACTTAACAGTACTGAAGTGAGATGGCCAATTTTCTGTCATGTGTTTTTGTAATGAAAAAAAAAAAGTAAGATAACTTTGGGGGGAAATGGGTAAAAGGTCTGAATAGACATTTCTCCAAAGAAGATATACAAATGGCCAATAAACCCATGAAAAGATGCTCAACCTCGTTAAGTCATTAGGGAAATATCTAATCAAACCCACCATGACATGCCACTTCATATCCACTACAATGGTTAAAATAAGAAAAAACTGACAATAACTAGTGTTAATGAGGGTGTGAAGAAACAGGAACCCTGGTACACTGCTGGTGGGAATGTAAAATTTTTCCATTATGGAAAACAGTTTGGTAGTTCCCCAGAATGTTTGTTTGTTTTAAAAATTTTAATGTTTATTTTTGAGAGAGACAGAGTGTAAGTGGGGGTGGGGGGAAGGCAGAGATGGGGAGACACAGAATCTGAAGCAGGCTCCAGGCTCTGAGCTGTCAACACAGAGCCTGACGCTGCAGGGCTCGAACTCACAGACCGCGAGATCAAAATCACAGACCTGAGCCAAAATCTGACGCTTAACCTATTGAGCCACCCAGGTGTCCCTTTCAGAATGTTAAACAGAGTTATGATGTGGTCCAACACTCCTAGGTGAAAATTGTCCTTTGGGAGAAAATACATGTCCACACATACACTTGTATATGAGTGTTCATAGCAACATTATTCAGAATAGCTAAAAAGTGGAGATCATCCAAATATTGGTCAATTGACAAACGGATTAAAAATGTATGTCAATATAATGAAATATTATTAGACAATAAAAATAAATGAAGTACTGATACATGCTAAAACATAGATGAACCTTGAAACTATGCCAGGTGAAAGAAGACAGATACAAAATGTCACATATTGTAGGATTCTATTTATCTGAAATTTATCTGGATCGGCAAATGCAAAGAGACAGAGAAGTGGTTGCCAAGGGCTGAGGAAAGGGAGGAATGGGGGTTGACTGCCAATGAGTATTGGATTTCTTTTTTGGGGTGAAGAAGATGTTCTGAAATGACATATTAGTTATGGTGGTATAACTCTTTTGGTATACTAAAAACCACTGAATTGTAATATTAAAAGGGTGAGCTTTATGGTATGTAAATTATCTCTCAAAAAAGCTATTATTTTTTTTTTTTAACCTGGTCAGGGAAAGCCTTTTTGAAGAGATGACATTTAAACTGAGATTGGAATGACTAACTTGAGGTTGGTGGTTATAAATCCAAAGTCAGACCAGTCAGCATAGTTGTGTATTTACTTCCCCAGTAAAGTGTAGAGGGTAAAGGAGCAGAGTGGATAAAGTTGGGGTTTCGACAGAGAGTCTGACAAAGGAAGAGCTGGCAAGAGGGGTTGGAGAGTATGCAAAGAAATGAATATAATAACGGGCCATGGAGTGTAGGTTGGTTAAAGGAGAAATGAGGCCATGATGTTAGATAAGGAACAATGTGAATGTGGTAGGCTCAGTGGAGTAGTGGACCTGCTGGCATTGAAGTTCTGTTGAAGGAGTGAGCTAGACAGAAGTTTGTAGGAGAATGGAGCACTTGAAATTGAGATTTTAGGTGACGTACAGTAATTGGCTATAAGATGTGCCAGGATGTGACTCTGAGGCTGGTGGCCGATGTAGAGTGAGGGAAAGGTTGTTGAAGGTGAGTTCCAGGAATCCCAGTGTATAAGTTTCCTATAGCTGCCAGAACACATTATTATACACTTGGTAGCTTAAAGCAGGAGTTTATTCTGTCATAGTTCTGGACACCACAGATTTGAAATCAAGATGTCAGCAGGGCCACACTCTCTCTGCAGACTCTAGGGACGGATCCATTTGTATTAGAGCTCTTCAGAGAAACAGAACCTATATATAATTTATCTGTAAAGATTTATTATAAGGAATTGGTTTATGCAATTATGGAGGCTGACAAGTCTCAGGATGTGCATGATGAGTCAGCAAGCTGGAGACCCAGGAGACCTGATGGTGTAGAGCCAATGTGGGTCTGAAGTCCTGGAAACCAGTAGAACTGATAATGTAGGTCCTGTCTGGGTTTGAAGGCTGGCAGCCTCCAGACCCAGATAGAGCAGATGTTGTGATTCAAGTCTGAAGGCAGGAAAAAGCCAGTGTCCTAGTTCAAAGACTGGCCAGAGGAATACTCTCTTATTCGGGTGAGGGCCAGCCTTTTTTTCTGTTCAGCTCTTCAAACTGATTGGATGAAGCCCACTTATAGCAGGGAGGGGAGTATATGTTAATCCCATCTAAAAACACCCTCACAGGAACACTCAAAATGACGTCTGACCAAATATCTAGGCTCCCGGTAGCCCAGCAAGTTGACTGAAACTAACCATCACACCATTCTTTGTCCCTTCTCACTTTTGGTGGCTTTTCTTGATTTGTGGCTGCATCACCGCAGTCACAGCCTCATTGGTCACATTTCCTCTTCTTCTTTCTCTTTTCCTTTGTGTCTCTATTTTATGAGGATACAGGTAATTGCATACGGGCCAACCAGATAATCCAGGATAAACTCTTCGGTCACGAGATCCTTAACTTAATTGCATTTTGCCATAGTAGGTAGCATTCACTCTTTAGCCATATAAAGTAATATTTTCAGGTTCCAGAGATCAGGGTGTTGGACATATCCTTCGGGGGCCACCATTCAACCCCCTATAACTAGCATATGGGAAGGGTCAATTCTATGTGGATGTTGGAATCAACAAGAATTATGGCAGCCGTAATGTTGGACTCCACTACAGAGGGATGTTTGATGCTTTGGTCCGATGACGTGACATTCAAAATTGGGGTTTTAAGGAAAAGAGAAAGTGATCTGGGAATGGCAGTGAGATTCTAGGAGCACATATCCACAGCTGGAGATCCAGCAGTTTGAGGGTGTGAGAGAGAAAGCAGGTGCATCTTGAATGGCTGTGAAGGGGGGGAGGGTTGGTTGGGTGGGGGGGAGTTGAGCCCTCAGGGAAAGCCAGGTTTCCTCCCAGGGCAAGAAGGTGAAGTAAGACTCAGAGAAGAGGATTCTTTGCCAGAGAAGGGATTTGGGGGATGGGGACTATGAAGACAAGTAGAAGGATTTGAGAGTGAGGATTAGTGAGATGGGGTCATGTAAGGGTATTGCAGAGCCTTATAGGAATGAGAATCTAAGTGGGAGTCTTGGATTTCTTGTGGAACAAGCATGGTGTGATAACCTTATGACAAAGGTTGTGCTGGAATCAGCCCCAGATAGTGTCCAAGGCAGACCGTGGTGCTGTCGCTCTGAGTGTTAGTTGGGAGAAACCTTGCCAGGCATGTGCAGAGCTCTGGGTGCCTATCTTTCCTCCTGTCCCTGTGGTATGAAGGTCTGGGGAGAAGGGCCCTGAAGTTCTCCTGACTGATGGCTCAGCTGACTGCTTCACTGACCAAGCTCCCTCTGAAATTGTGGACTTTCTGGTGCCAGCTGAGAGATAGAAGGAATAGGCTGGAGATATCCTGACAGCATTTATCAACATTTTCAATAGGTTGATCGGGATGTTTAAAATATTGCTTTTTTCAGCATCTGAACATCGCCCCCACTCTACTATGATATTTGGATGCACTATTTATTCTTAAATCCATTTACAGCTGCAAAAGTGCTGAGTTTGAAAGCAGAATATTTGAAATGGACCCAGCTGTTTAAAAAGATGGATGCTTATCAAAGAAAGGATTGGTGTATAGTTTATGAACAATAAGGCACTTTTTTTTCCAACCAGCCTGAATATTCTTAGAGCAAAGAGATGATAGGGTGGTTTTCCATCTGTAGAGAAATGAATGACTTAACCCAAATGGCTTCTTCAAATGAGCGGTCTCCTCTTGGTGGTCATGACTTCCCACAGCCCTTTGTCCAGCTTTAGATCGTTCCTGATTCTGACAGCTGGCCACCAGAGCGGAACTGGAGAATGTATACCCTACTTCCATGTGTGGAGAGAATTACAGAGATCCATGTGATCCAGCAATGTGAATTGCCTGTTTCTACGTGAACTCACATATATCAGGAATTGTCATCTGGTGCTTTCTGAGATCTGTTGGTGCAGATTTAGGGGAGAACTTTTTCTGCAAAGAAGTTTAATACATTTGTATTGTATATTCCTCACATTCTCTGTCCACTTAGTGACTACAAAGTATTCAATTATGGAATGTTCATGTGTTATTGATTAAGCCTTTGATTACCTCTGATACAGATATGTGTTCCCTGGCATTCTCTCCTGAACTGTGTTTTCTTCTCTTTCAGTGCCCTCCCTCTGAATTTTTCACACAGTTCTAGGTTTTTAAATGATCCCCCTGGATATGGATAGATTCCTGCAGTTCTTAATTTCAGCCTAGTCTTCTTAACTCCTATGTTCAGTGGTCTAATAGACATTTCCATCTTGAGGCCTTACAGACTTTTCTCTCAATACATGTTCCTAATAATGTTTCAGTCAGTTTGCTTCCACTTCTAAGTAGACAACTGTATCACTTATAGGAAACTAACTTAGTAATTTTCCAATCGTTACAACTTTAAAAAACAAAAACAAACAAAAAAAACCTCTGCCTTCTTAGGAACTTCTAGAGTAGCGGTTGCCCAAATTTGCCTGAAAAGACTCTGCTGGGCAGCTTATTAAATATACAAAGTACCAAGCCCCTACGCCTGGGAATTTTATCTTAGTAGGTCTGGGTTGAGGCAAAAGAATCTGCTTTGTTTTGTTTTATTTTTAAAGCGAGTACCCCCCGCATTTTTTTTTTTTTTTTTTAATCTTCAGGCAAGTTTGAGAAGCTATTTTAGAGCAGTGTTAATAGTGGTGGTGGTGGTGGTGGTGGTCTTCGGTCCTGACTTTGGCATGTCTGCACCATGGATGGTGTTAATTGACTCCTGCCTCGACTTGTGGCGGTATTTGTGAAAGTCTCTGCAGGTATTGGGTGACCAGGTGTAGTC
The DNA here is from genome assembly GCF_014898765.1 of Herpailurus yagouaroundi. NCBI lineage: Eukaryota > Metazoa > Chordata > Mammalia > Carnivora > Felidae > Herpailurus > Herpailurus yagouaroundi. The sequence goes on along the minus strand of NW_024412419.1, from coordinate 20,654,432 downwards.
ATACAGGTGGTGATCTAAGCCAGGCAAAGAGCTCTCTGCCCTGGTAATCCTTCAATAAACATTTCTAGTACCTGTTACATTCCAGGCTCCGGACAGCGCTGCTGTGCACAGAAGCACATGGCAGGTCTTCTGGGTTCTTTCGCCCCATGCTTTCTGCCCTCCAGCCTCTCTTTCCTGGGGCCCTGACTGCCTGTCAGTCTACTTCCATAGTACTCGATGCTCTGCTTCTTTTTGTTTTAGCTGACTAGACCCTTTGTTTGCTGAAACCTGAAGTATTGGTCACATTTTCTATTTTGCCATGCAACCTGTCACTGCTTTTGAGCCAGAGAACTGTCCGCTCAGTCTCTACTAGAAGCAACTTGTAAATCAAATGATCGATAACACACTGAAGTTCTGTCTTACGGAGTAATGTTTGAAAGCTTTTACAAGTATCTTTGGTCTGGGACTTTTATTTATCGTTTTCACTCGCAGGCAGCACTCTATCAGTATTAAACTACTTGCAGGTGCTTTTCCACCGTGTTTTCTTACCTTTCTTTGAATCTGTTGTTCTAGCTGCCCCTTTCCTCCTCTCCTCCCCCTCTTCCTTGCCACCTTCTGTAGAGCCTCTACAGTTCAGCTTAGCTGCTGCCTCTTTTCCTGGTTTCCCAGGCTGATTTCTGTATCTGTTTGTGCTCTGCTGTGGTACACTGAACACCTCTTTCAAAGCACTTACCACCCCACTGTAAGTATCTGTTCATTTGTCTGTACGTTCCATTATATCGTAAGTCCTCAGGATGTCATTAGTCTCTATACCTTAGTGTTTATTAAAGAACTTTCTAGGGGCTCCTGGGTGTCTCAGTCAGTTGAGCGTCCGACTTCGGCTCAGGTCATGATCTCGCGGTCCGGGAGTTCGAGCCCCGCGTCGGGCTCTGTGCTGACAGCTCAGAGCCTGGAGCCTCCTTCGGATTCTGTGTCTCCCTCTCTCTCTGCCCCTCCCCCACTCATGCTCTGTCTCTCTTTCTCTCTCTCTCTCTGTCAAAAATAAATTTTAAAAAAAATAAGAAAAAAAGAACTTTCTAAAAGTTGGCCTTCCCCACTTGTTCCAGTTTTTAAACTACTTTAGGTCATGGACATGTTCATTTTATGCCCACCTGACTCTTTAGAGATTGATAACATCCAGTTCTGGTAGCAATGTGGAGAAGAGGACTCTAGAAGATTCTTGGCAGGAGTGTGAATGGATACATTTGAAAAATAAGATTTTTAAATGAATACAACCTTTGACCCAACAATTCCCCATCTAGGAATTCTTCCATAAAAACATTTGCACCAAATATATTAGGATCTCTGTATGAGGCCCATCCCCACCCCCCAAAAAGGAAATGGCCAAAATATCCAATAGTAGCAAAATGGTTAAATTTTGTTATGATCTATAATAACTATACCTATGAAATTCTGTATATGCAGTCAAAATAAGTGAAACAGATTTTTGTGTACAGATATGGAAAGAAGTCTGTAATACATGTACCCATTCTCCTTCCTCCCCGGAGGTGACCTCTACTGTGATTTTGGTGTTTAGTATTTCCATTCATATTTTTGTATTTTTTTGTTATACATATGTATGTGACTATTAAAATATATAGCATTCTTTCATATGTATATATATATTTTTTACATTTAAATTTTTTTTTAATTTTTATTTTTTATTTTTTAAAATTTACATCCAAATTAGTTAGCATATAGTGAAACAATGATTTCAAGACTAGATTCCTTAATGCCCCTTACCCATTTAGCCCATCCCCCCTCCTACCACCCCTTCAGTAACCCTCAGTTTGTTCTCCATATTTATGAGTCTCTTCTGTTTTGCCCTCCCTGTTTTTATATTATTTTTGTTTCCCTTCCCTTATGTTCATCTGTTTTGTCTCTTAAAGTCCTCATATGAGTGAAGTCATAAGATTTTTGTCTTTCTCTGACTAATTTCACTTAGCATAACACCCTCCAGTTCCATCCAC
>NW_024412419.1:20487532-20652434 GCF_014898765.1 Herpailurus yagouaroundi | reverse complement strand
TTTGGCTATTGTTGATAGTGCTGCCATAAACATGGGGGTGCATGTGTCCCTTCGAAACAGCACACCTGTATCCCGTGGATAAATGCGTAGTAGTGCAATTGCTGCATCGTAGGGTAGTTCTAGTTTTAGTTTTTTGAGGAACCTCCATATTATTTTCCAGAGTAGCTGCACCAGCTTGCATTCCCACCAACAGTGCAAAAGAGATCCTCTTTCTCCTCATCCTCGCCAACATCTGTTGTTGCCTGAGTTGTTAATATTAGCCATTCTGACAGGTGTAAGGTGGTATCTCATTGTGGTTTTGATTTGTATTTCCTTGATGATGAGTGATATTGAGCATTTTTTCATGTGTCGGTTGGCCATCTGGATGTCTTCTTTGGAGAAGTGTCTATTCATGTTTTTTGCCCATTTCTTCACTGGATTATTTATTTTTTTGGGTGTTGAGTTTGATAAGTTCTTTGTAGATTTTGGATACTAACCCTTTATCTGGTATGTCATTTGCAAATATCTTCTCCCATTCTGTCGGTTGCCTTTTAGTTTTGCTGATTGTTTCCTTCTCTGTACAGAAGCTTTTTATTTTGGTGAGGTCCCAGTAGTTCATTTTTGTTTTTGTTTCCCTTGCCTCCGGAGACATGTTGAGTAAGAAGTTGCTGTGGCCAAGGTCAAAGAGGTTTTTGCCTGCTTTCTCCTTGAGGATTTTGATGGCTTCCTGTCTTACATTGAGGTCTTTCATCCATTTTGAGTTTATGTTTGCATATGGTGTAAGAAAGTGGTCCAGGTTCATTCTTCTGCATGTTGCTGTCCAGTTTTCCCAGCACCACTTGCTGAAGAGACTGTCTTTATTCCATTGGATATTCTTTCCTTCTTTGTCTTGGCCATACGTTTGTGGGTCCATTTCTGGGTTCTCTATTCTGTTTCATTGATCTCGAGTGTCTGTTCTTGTGCCAGTACCATACTGTAGTATGATTACAGCTTTGTAGTATAGCTTGAAGTCTGGGATTGTGATGCCTCCTGCTTTGGTTTTCTTTTTCAAGATTGCTTTGGTTATCCAGGGTCTTCTCTGGTTCCATACAAATTTTAGGATTATTTGTTCTAGCTCTGTGAAGAATGCTGGTGTTACTTTGATAGGGATTGCATTGAATATGTAGATTGCTTTGGGTAGTATCGACTCTTTCTAATATTTTTAAACTTATCAAAATAATATCACAGTGCATATATTTTTCTGCAGCTTCCTTTTTACCCACATTGTTTTTTAAATGATCTCTATGTTGTAGTTATTGTCATTGCCATATAGGATTTAATTCTGTTAATATACCACATTTTACCCTCCTATTGACTGACCATTCAACTTGTTTCTAATTTTCTACTTTTCTAAAAAAAGCTTTAATGGATTTTCTGGTTCAGGTCATCCTGTGTGGTGTGGAACTTCTCTCGGGTGTGTTTTTAGGGGTGGGATCCCTGATTTGGGGCACTGTGTACCCTCAGTTTTACTAGATATTGCAAAATTGCTTTCTGAGGTGGCTTTACCTCTGTGTACTCCCACCAGCAGTGTATGAGCCTTACTGTTTATCCACATCTTCATTTATAAGGAATATATTCATTTTAATTCTCTTATAGAGCAACAAAACTCTTAGCAAATTGTTTGAAGAGGAAGGGAATATGAACTGCCAGTTAGAGCTACAGAGAAGGAAGATTCTATCCATGGTATCAAACTGATGTTTTATAGGACAGTCCACACTCAGCATCAGATTTTTCACTGCTGTGTAGGCTGTGAAGGGGGCCACCTCCCACACAAATACAACGCTTTCCACTCAGGTCAGCTTGATACGGCAACTCAGTTGGGAGCAAGGCGTGGTGTTGAACTGTGTTTTTGTCTATACGCATTCACAACTTTTTCAGTTTTAATTTACTTGTGTTTAATGTAGCACTCGTTTGTGCTTCAAGTGCCACTGTCACCCAGTGTGTGTAGAACCATAAATACTGTGTTGGCGATCATGGCATCCCTAGGGGGTTAGTCTGTTGATACTGACTTCCCACAGGTCTGTCTTCTTTTTCTCCTGAAAGAGGGGCTGAAGCTGTTCGCTGCTCAGTCCAAGGTACTGCTGTTCTTTGGTAGGTACTGCTTCCTACCCCATCTCTTGGTGGACCAGCTGGAATAGCAGTGGTTCCTTTTTTGTGGGTTAAGAGGTTGTTGTAACTTACAAGCATGTTTCAGAAGCCATATGCCAACTAATTACATTTTATTTTACCTAACCACACTTTCATAACTGTCAGAGAGCTAATACTCTTACATCTTGGAAGAGTAACAAAAATTACATGGATTACATTTCTCTCATACCTTAATCAATTAAAATTATAGCTTTACAAACTAAGTTAAACTGGAGCTTAGCAATTCGAGTTTTTTACTTTCTGAAGTAGTTATTCTGAAGACCAAAAGTAATAATATATCACAAGAGATATTATAAAATTTTCAAAATAAATTTTTATTAATTTTAACTTAAAAAAAGAAGTGGGCATTCTGTTTCAAGGCAGTGGACTGAGGTCCTGCTGTAGCCGTTCCTTCTTGTCCCAGCTACTTAGAAATGATACATTGGAATTTTAAAAATAATCTGCAAGTATACTAGAGGGGGTAAAAAAAAAAAAAAAAGAAAAAAGAAAACCCGTGGCAGGCCCTAGACTGTGAAGAATCCCCATGAAAAGCACATGGGATCTATTTGCAAAAGAAAACCTTGTTCCAAAACAAGGTCAGGAAAGTATTGCTGCTCAAGATAGGAATAGCATCTAGAAGAATAGTGTCTATTTCGACTTGGAAGCAGTTGTTATAGGGAGCTGTGAAGGGCTCAGCACAATGACAGAGTGATCCCAGTACCATTGCATGGTGATGGAGGTGTCTCAGGCAGATGTAGTGTATATAGGAACTGGGGTTGGAGAGACAGGGCTGAGTTCCGGGTGCTTGATGAATTCCAGAATAAGAAGCTCCCATGCTCTGAAGACTAGATACAAAGTCTTTCCATGAGGTGGTACCTCCTGTGCCCTTGCCACTCTCACTGAAGACACGTCTTCCTTCTGAGTAGGTAGTGCACACAGATAGACTGTCTGAAGAGAGCCTTGACAACAAAGATGAGCACTTTGCTAGAAGTCACCAAAAACCAGAGGAACACAACCTTGCAGAGGAGATAACAGAAGAATTTATCTCAGACATAGAATTAATAGAATAAATAGAACAGATTTTATAATATGTATACTTGAAACCTTTGGAGAGAGGTGATCCGTTATTTTATCTACCAAACACAAGTATTGATCCGGGAAATTACAATTTTGATTGTCAAAATAAGATTCATTACATGGGCTAATTGACAGTGTTTCCAGCTAAAGAGCAAATTTGTGAGCTGGAAACTAGAGCAGAGAAATGTTCCTAAGCACATTGCAAAAGGATAAAGTAATAGAAAAAAACAGTTAAGACGTGGAGGATAAATGGAAGATTGCCATTTAATAAGAATCCCAGAAAGAGGCTGAGGAGAATGCAGACAGACTATATTTAAAGAAGTAATAGATCTAGTTTTGAGATGGTTAACCAAACACTACTTCTTCCTTCTTCTGCACCAAACCCATAGAAATGATAAAACTTTAAGTTAGATGAATAAATTCCCTTTAAAGATTGAAAAGAAAAGGAAGGGTGCCTGGGTAGCTTAGTCAGTAAAGCATTTAAGTGTCCGGCTCTTGATTTCAGCTCAGGTCCTGATCTCACGGTTTGTGAGTTGAGCCCCGCGTCAGGCTCTACACTGACAGCGGGGAGCCCGCTTGGAATTCTCCCTCTCCTGCTCTCTCTGCCCTTTCCCAGCTTGCACGTGCATGCTCTCTCTCTCTTTCAAATAAATAAGTAAAAACTTAAAAAAAAAAAGAAAAAGAAAAAGAATGTTCCAGACCTAAAGCCATAAGACATCTTTAAGCAGAGAAGGTATACATTAAATGAGAAGTTGCAGAAATGAGCTGCTCCCACTGCCTGTTTGAGGTCATCACTACTGCCGGGACCCCGAAGCTGATCTGCCTACTTTGTCAGAACAGATTTCGCATGAGATCCTCTGGCCGGAAGGCCACTGCTGGCTAAGATGGTAGCTGAACAGTCCCTGTGGGAGATGTTTGCCTGGCCAAGAACCATGAAACACCAGAAGAAGCCTAGCACTGTGAAATAAAAATAGGAGAACAACACGTTAGGAAGCAGAACAATGAGAAAGAAACTTTAAAAATAGGTCAATTTAATTTTCCTAGAGGACGAAGGATAGACTTCCATGCTTCCAAGCATGCTTCCATGCTTCCATGCTTCCAAGAAACAGAGGTTATGAAATGGTCAACAGTAATTAAAATGAAAAATATGGTTGTTGAACAAGCTCATTGGATAGGTTATAGCAAACTGGATATAACTGTGAACAAATTAGTGGACTAAAATAGGGTGAGAAATTCTCTCAAAACTCAGCATCAAGAGATAAGAGTTTGAAACAAAGGTTGAGGCATTTAGGACCATGTAGAAGTTACAATATTTATCTAATAGGAGTTGCAAGAACTGAAAAAGTGCAAGCCCTTAAGTGTAAAGAGCCTACTACATGTCAAGAAGAATATATTTTAAAAGGAGCAACACAAAACAACACCTATATACATCCCGGTGATAATGAAGAAGAGAAATTCCAAAGAGATACCAGAGAGAAAAGACTGATGGTCTACAAAAGAATGAGAATCCAGATAATATTAGATTTAATCTCTGGTTTTAAGAAAACAGTGGCACAGTGTCTTAAAGATGCTGAGAGAAAATAAATCAGAACCTAAATTCTGTTTCTGCCCACACTATCTTTCAACAGTGAGGGCACTCATAATAACATTTTTAGACTTGAAGGACTTTGACAGCCCTTCGCTGAAAGAACTAATTTAAAGATAGATACACTGCAGTAAGAAAAAAAACAAAAAATGAACCAAGAAGGTAGCAATAGGATAAAAGAGAAAAGAAGAAGCAGAGAAAGCAGGAAAACAATGTTAAATCTGAGTAAACATTGGTTGTAAAAGAGAAATGACTTTTAGCAAGTTGTAACTTTAATCAGCAAAGATAGCAACATGGAATTTGTGCTTAGGTGGAGTGAAAAGGAAATAAAAGCATGCATAGGATTGCAGGAGGAGGATGATAAAATGTAATCAACTCTATAAGAAAATATGTGCATTAAAAATGTAAGGGCAGCTACTAGAATTCGATATAAAATCTAGACCCTTAGAAGGGAACAAAACGTAAGAGACTCTTAAATATGGAGAACAAATGGAGGGTTACTGGAGGGGTTGTGGGAGGGGGGATGGGCTGAATGGGTAAGGGGCATTAAGGAATCTACTCCTGAAATCATTGTTGTACCATATGCTAACTAACTTGGAGGTAAATTAAAAAAATAAATTAAATAAAAATTTTAAAAAAAGAAATCAAAAGAAAAAAAGAATAAATCAGTTATTCAAAGCAAAAAAAAAAAAAAAATCTAGACCCTTAAAACTATTAGAAGAAAAACTAACACACACAAACTGGAACAATCCAAAAGGAGACGTGAAAGTAGAAAAAAAGAAGACCATGGTAAATACAAAGCACAAAATAAGTTGCTATGAATAAATTTAAACATACATATCAATAATTACAATAAATGAAAATGAATTAAACTCACCTACTTAAGAGGTAAAAACTCAGATTTAACAACAACAACAACAACAAAAAGCACACAGTATAGTGTTTTAGGCAAGGATTCAAAAGTTGACAAAGGGACAAAAAAGGCAGTATAAAATATTAATATGAGACAAAACAAGGCAAACAACATTGGAAGGGACAAAATGGGAGTTCAAAATTCTACCAAAAGGTATAATTTACAAGAGTTGCTCTCAGTTGTGAGCCTATTTGTCTTGCTTTTAATAACTGCATGTCTATTTATGTATGTGTATAAATATATACATTTTGAAATTATTGTGGAGCCTTTCTCCATGGTGTCCCTCATTCTGCACTTGTGACCTTCAGTCTGTTCTAAATATAGCAGTCACAACGATCCTATGAGACACCTCACATCCTTGCCCGTTCCACACACTCCTCTGGCTTCCCACCTCATTTGGGGTGAAGGCCCTACACCACCCAAGCTCTGCTGCCTCCTCTCTCCTCTTTGCTCCGCTCCCAGCACACCGTACTTCTTGCCATTCCTCCCACTGACTCTGCTTGTGAAGCTTTTTCCTTCCAGTGTCCCCATGCCCCAGCCCCTCCTCTCCTTCTGGCCTTGCGTCAGAGTGGAGCATTCCCCGACCTCAGTGCAGTAAAAGTAGAAATCAACAACAGAAAGAAGAAATAACCTGTATACACATCTGGAGTTCTAAACTTGTGGGGTAAAGATAATGGATAATCAAAATTATCAAAATTAAATGACTGGAAAGCACATGTCTAAGCCTACGTCCTTAAATAATACACAAAGGAAGAATTATTATACCCTTAAGTATATAATTTAGCAAAAAATTATAGAAAATAAACAAAATGAGATTTCAACTCTGAAACTGAAAAAGTACAACTAATAAACCTAAAAAATATGACTAAAAGAACTTTATGCTGATGAATCAGAAGACCTAAATGAAACGGACAATTTTCTAGGAAAACAGATACTAACAAATTTAGTATAAAAGGTAGAAAATCTGAATAGGTTACAAACCAGTTATAAATATTGGAATGAGAATCACAGATCTACACACTAAAGAAAGCCTCAAGCTCAGACTGTTTTACAGGTGTTGTTCTCTCAAATCTTCAAGAAATCGATAATTTTCATTTTATTTTATTTTATTTTTTTATTTTTTTTTCCAACGTTTATTTATTTTTGGGACAGAGAGAGACAGAGCATGAACGGGGGAGGGGCAGAGAGAGAGGGAGACACAGAATCAGAAACAGGCTCCAGGCTCTGAGCCATCAGCTCAGAGCCCGACGCGGGGCTCGAACTCACGGACCGCGAGATCGTGACCTGGCTGAAGTCGGACGCTTAACCGACTGCGCCACCCAGGTGCCCCGATAATTTTCATTTTATACCTGCTATGGTGGAGCACAAGAAAATACTGGAACCCATCTAACCAATTTTACTAGGCCAGCATAACTTCCATCTACAAATAGGCACCAGAAAACACCAGAAAAGAAAACAATAAGCCATCCTTACTTAAGAATATAGATGCCCAAGGGGCATCTGGGTGGCTCAGTCGGTTGAGCTTCTGAATTCAGTTAAGGTCATGATCTCACAGTTCATGAGGTCAAACCCCGTGTGTGGCTCACTGCTGTCAGCACAGAGCCTGCTTCGGATCCTCTGTCCTCCCTGCCCCTGGCCCCTCCCCTGCTCATGCTCTCTGTCTCAAAAATAAATAAATATGTTTTAAAAAGAATATAGATGCCCAAATCCTACATTAAAAAATTAGTAGTGGCACCTGAAAGGCTCAGTTGGTTGAGCTTCCAACTCTTGTTTTTGGCTCAGGTCATGATCCCAGGGTTGTGGGATCAAGACCCCCATTGGGCTCTGCACTGAACATGGAGCCTGCTTAGGATTCTCTTCTCCCTCTGTCCCTCTGCCCCTCTTCCCCACTTGTGTGTTCTCTCTGTCTCTAAAAAAAAAAAGTAATTTGATGCGTGATGAGTAGCATTTATCTTGGAAGCACAAGAATAATTCAACTTCTGAAGTTCTGTCTGTTGCTCCAACTTAAAACTGCTGGCTTCAGCAACATGGTAGACTGAGCTAACTGTAGTCTCCCATCCCCAGTGACAGATAAGCATGTTGGATTAAATGTAATGACAACAAAACTAAAATGCAGAATTGAACTTGAATAAAAGACAAATATCTGGCTATCAAAAATTAAGCCCCAAATTGTGGTGTCCCAAGGGGTTTCAGACTGGATACTGGATTTAGGCCAGTGGTTGGGGTTTCATGCCCCCATGGCATGGGAAATCTAACTTGGATCCATTCAAGATGAATAGAACTGATATTTTTGTAAAGGCTGGGACTTTAGAAGAGCAGCCTCCTTGAAAAAGAGGGACTAAAAATACTCCAGTGGCTGGAGAAGGTACAAATGGGACTCCCATACAAAAAGCAGTCTCTGCTAAAGGTGAACTCATTATTAAAAATTGCAAACTGAGTTATGAAATTATCAGCAAGAGAAAAATAGGAGTTTTAGTGTGCCAACAACTTTAGAAAATTCTACATTTAAAAAGATAAAGAAGTACATTTAGGAAGAGTGACATTTTAGAACGGAACAAGCCAATATGAAAAAGAACTAAGTTGAGCTTCTAGAAATAAAAATATTAAGGTTCATTAGAGGTTAAATGGCAGATTAGAGACAGCTACAGCAAAAATTAAGAAATGGGAAACAGATCTGAAGAAATTAACCAGGATACAGAATATTGAACACAGATACAGGGAAATGGAAAATGTGAAAGGCAATTAAAGGATAGAGCAAGAAGATCAACTTAGAATTCTGTACTTAACTAATCTATTCAAGAGCAAAGAAGAAAAAAGATCTATTTTTGCAAAGATTCTTAGTGGCTTTGCCCCCATAGACCATTGCTGAAGGAACAATAAACTATATACTTTTGGGAAAAAATAGATTGAAGCAATAAGGAAGAAATGGGATACAAGAAGAATTGGTAAATGTGGGTAAATGTAAATAAGCATCATGTGTAAAATAATAATAGTCAACTAATTTTGGTGGGCTTGACATAAGATGCAGCTAGAGAACTAATCAACGATGACACGAATGTGGCTGAGGCATGAGTAGAGGGAAAGGATTTTAAGTTAACAGAGTGAGAGTACAGATGCTAATTAAGATTGTGGTAAGTGTTCATGTTAAAATAGTTAGTGGAGGTTCCTGGCTTGTCTGAGGATTTAATAGGCTTATGTTTCTGCTTGGATCCCCTCCGTGGTGGCTTGGAGCTCAGGATGATGGACTCAGAGAGAGTAATTTGAAGCGAACATGACAGAAATGGCCTCCGAGGCACCAATCCTGAGATTTTTCCATTAGGCTGTTGTGCTCCCAAGTGTCAGGGCCTGTCAGCATACGCCCTGAGCTGAGCTGAAGCCTGTGCTGTGCAAGCAATTAGCTTGAGGCTGATTGAAAATACCATCATCTGAGCTCAACAGCAGCAACAAAAATTGGGGGGGTGTCTTAGTGCCTGGTCCACAGTTATCTGAGGAAAGCAAATTTTAGCCCTGGTGCAGGAGCATACAGGGCAGCAGTAACAGCGCAAGGCACTTCTCCCTCCCTAACTTGGAGTCTGCTTCTCAGTTGGAAACTCTGTGTCCCCATCCCTCAGCCAGGCTTCTCCTTCACGACCTCCATGCTGGTGCTTGGTGTCCCCAATCTGTTGCTGACTCCTTGCAAGAAGAATGTCTCACTGTCTGGGGCCGTCCCTTCTAATCTCTATGTGTTCTTTTCTCTGAGTGATTTTACCTGTTGAGAGGCTGTGTTATACTGTGAAAAGAATCAGACATGCCTAGTTTATATGAGCTTTAGTTTCTACACCTATAAAATTGAGACTGTTAACACCTAATTCATAAGACTGTTGGGAGGGTTAAATGAGCCTTACTTTGTGTGCAAAGCACCCTCAGGAACTTGACCCTACATTCTTTTTTTTTAATTTTTTTAAATTATTTTATTTTTGAGAGAGACATAGTGCAAGCTGGGGAGGGGCAGAGAGAGAGGAAGACACAGAATCTGAAGCACATTCCAGGCTCCAAGCTGTTAGTCCAGAGCCCGACACAGGGCTCAAACTCATGAACTGCGAGGTCATGGCCTGAGCCAAAGTTGGATGCTTAACTGACTGAGCCACTCAGACACCCCGACATTACATTCTTAATAACCATTGCTTCTAGTTCAGGAAAAAAACCAAATAACAAAAAGCAACCACTAAAAAAGTGGACTCAAAGAGTATAATTGCCAGAAAAGGAAAACAAAATGAGAAAAAGAAAAAACCTAAAAAGAAAAGATAAAGATGTAGGGAAAATAATGACATAAAGAATAAACCAAGTGATATAATAAGGTATAGAAATAAGTAAAAGTATATTAGTAATCAGCAAATTAAATTTTCCAGATAAAAAGCAGCAGTTGTCAAATAGATATTTAAATTTTTTTTTTTTACATTTATTTATTTTTGAGAGACAGAGACAGAGCACAAGTGGGGGAGGGGCAGAGAGAAGGAGACACAGAATCCAAAGCAGGCTCCAGGCTCTGAGCTGTCAGCACAGAGCCCGACGAGGGGCTCGAACTCACAAACTGTGAGATCATGACCTGAGCCAAAGTCGGACGCTTAACCGACTAAGCCACCCAGGCGCCCCTTGTCAAATAGATACTTAAAAAAAAAAATTTTTTTTTAAGTTTATTTTGAGAGGAGAGAGAGAGAGAGCATGTGCATGCACAAGTAGGGGAAGGGCAGAGAGAAGGAGAGACAGAATCCCAAGCAGGCTCCAGGCCATCAGTGCAGAACCTGATGTGGGGCTCGAACTCAAAAACTGTGAGATCACGACCAAGAGCCAAGAGCCAAGAACCAAGAGCCAAGATCAAGAGTCAGATGCTTAACTGACTGAGCCACCCAGGCGCCATTTGATAATAATCAAATGGTTATTATTATTTTTCTATTTGACTTCATGCTGCTTATAAGAAACAGTAAACAAACAAACAAACAAACAGAAAGGTTGAATGTTAAGGATGAAAAAAGACATACCATGCAAAGTACCAATCAAGAGAAATTTAGTGAAACTATATTAATTTCAGAAAATAGATTTCAGGGCAAAAATTTTTACCAGAGAGGCTAAAATGGTACATTTTACACTATGCTTGATCACAATAAAGTTGTTTTTTGTTTTTTGTTTTTTTAACCAGAGCTAGTTTGCCAAAGGTAAAGGATGCAGTTAACAATTCTCCACATGGGGCACGTGGGTGGCTCAGTTGGTTAAGTGTCCAACTTCGGCTCAGGTCATGATCTCACCATCTGTGGGTTTGAGCCCACATCAGGCTCTGTGCTGACAGCTCAGAGCCTGGAGCCTGCCTCGGATTCTGTGTCCCCTCCACTCCTCTTTGGCCCTCCCCCGCTCGTGCTCTGCCTTGCTCTGTCTCTCAAAAATAAATAAGTGTCAAAATTAAAAAGTTCTCCACAAATACACCTTTACTAATGCAGCTGTAAAATACATAAATAATAGAGGCACAATAAGAAGTTGAAAAATACGTTGTTAAAATGGGTAATTTTAACACACTTCCTTCAACAACTGTTAGAATCATTAGAGAAAACACAGACCATAGGAAGTTTGAGTGTATCCATTAATTACACATTTTTTTCAAACACACAAAAAAATTGACCACATTAAGGAAGCCTCGAAAGAATTAGTATCACAGACTATATTCTGTGACTATAGTACATTTGACTTAAGAATCAGTAACGGAAAGATGACAAGAAAACTGGTACGTTGGTTACTGAAAACTTAGTTGAAATGAACAAATTCCTAACACAATCCTTCTTACCAAAACTGGTTCAAAATGGAATAAAAACCCCAAATAGTGGTATAATCATTAAAGAATTTGAATTAGTAGCATAAAATCTTTACAAAGTAAACAACCAGGCCCAAATGACTTGACATGAGTTTCAACAGGCACTCAAAGAAAAGATGAATTCCAATATTATGTAACATTTCCCAGATTCCAGAAAAAATAATGAGCATTCCAGTTTCATTCTTGAGGCCAGAAGAACCTTGATACCAAAACCTCAGAGGACAGCAAGAAAGGAAACTTATAAGATGTTTTCATGAACAGAAATAAAAGCCTAAACAAAATACTATGAAACTGATTCCAGCAGTGTGTACAAAAGATACTACAGCCTGATCACCCTGGTTTTATTCCAGCAATTAGAGATAAATTATTATAACAACCAAATTCATAGATTGATGGATTAAGTCCATATAATCATCTCAAAAGACTTATAGAGGACATTTAATAATACCCAATATCCATTGATAATTTAAATACACACACACACACACACACACACACACACACACACACACATGTATACACACACACCCGAAAACAGTTTCAAAACAAAAAACCTTAGCAACCTAGAAATAGAAGGAACTTCCTTAACCTAATATAGGATATTTATAAAAACTGATAGTATCTATTATTTTTACTGGTGAAATGTTGAAATTATTTAAGATTGAAAACAAAACAAAGAGGCTTGCCATCACTGCTTCTGTTCAGCATTTTATCAGTAGTCCCATGCCGCATAATAAACAAGGAAAAAATGTTTGAATTGAAAGGAAACCAAACTGCCATTATTTGATGATGACTGTCAGTGTAGGAAGCCTGAAAGAATCTCCAGATAAATCAGTAGAACTAAAAACTTCTTTGTATCAAAGGACATAAACACAACATAATGAAAAGGCAAACGATGGAATGGGAGAAAATATTTGCAAATTGTATATCTGATTAGGGGTTCATATCCAGAATTTATAGAACTCGTGTAACTCAGCAACAAAAAACAAGTTCTCAATTGAAAAATAGGCTAAGGACTTGAATGGACATTTCTCAAAGATGATATAAAAATGGGTAGCAAGTGGCAGACAACCTCTCCTTTGCTGTCCAGCTTGCTGCTTCCTTGTGATGTATTCAATAAAACTTTTATTTCCTTAAAAATAAGTGGCTGGGGCACCTGGGTGGCTCCACTGGTTAAGCGTCCGACTTCTCGGCTCGGGTCATGATCTCACAGTTTGTGAGTTCAAACCCCGCGTCAGGCTCTGTGCTGGCAGCTCAGAGCCTGGAGCCTGCTTCAGATTCTCTCTCTGCCCCTCTCCTGCTCATGCTCTGTCTGTCTCTGTCTCTCAAAAATAAATAAACTTTAAAAAAATAAATAAATGGCTAACAAGCATATGAAAAGATATATGACATCACTAATCATTAGGGAATTGCAAATCAAAACCACAATAAAATATTCCTCACATATATTAGGATGGTTAGTATTTAAAAAGAAGTGTTGGTGAGCGTGTAAGGAAATTGGGACCCACCTTTGGTGGAATGTAAAATGATGCAGCCACTATGGAAACCAGCATGAAGGTTCCTTAAAAAATTAAAAATAGAATTACCAATGATTCTACTTGTGGGTATATACCAAAAGAAAGCATAGTCCCGAGATACTTGTACACCCATGTTCGTAACAGCATTATTTACAATAGCTGAAACTTGGAAGCAACTCATGTGTCCATTGATGGATGAATGGGTATACAAAATGCAGTATATATGATGGAATATTTTTCAGCCTTGACAATGGGAGAAATTCTGATACATGCTCCAACATGGATGAACCTTGAAGACATTACTCTAAGTATCTGAAGCCAGTCACAAAAAGGCAAATACTGTAGGATTCCACTTATATGAGGTTATCTATAGTAATAGATAGATAGTAGAGAGTTCATAGGACCAAAAAGAAGACTGGTGATTGCCAGGGGCTCAGGGCAGGGGGAAATGAGGGGTTGTTTAATGAGTATAGAGTTTCAGATTGGCAGAATGAAAAAATTTTGGAGATTGTTTGCACAACCATGTGAATGTACTTTACTGGTAAACTGTACACTTTAAAATGGTTAATGTGGTGGGAAGCCTGGATGGCTCAGTTGGTTACACATCCAACTCTTGATTTCAGCTTAGGTCCTGATCCCAGGGTTGTAGGATCGAGCCTCTTGTCAGGCTCCATGCTGAGCGTAGAGCCTAGTTAAGATTCTTTGTTCCTCTCTCTCTCTTTTCCCCTCCTCCCTCACCTGCTCTCACACTCTCTCTCTAAAATTAAAACCAAACCAAACAAAAACTTCCTAAAAAAATATGACTGTTAGTCAAAAACAAGTGAAGTAGGAGTTATTTGCAAGATCTAACTTCCATAGGTCTTCCACAAAAAAATATAAACAACTGTTACAAATCCATAAGAGAAAGGCAACCCTATGTAACACTACACCAAAGACAGGAGTAGGCATTTCACAGAGGAAGAAACCAACTGGCTTGTAAATACTGGAAAAGATGCTCAATCTTTTTGGCAGTCAGGGTTGCAAATTAAAATCATTTATCACCCATTAGATTGGCGAATGTTAAAATGTCTGACAATAACAAGGGTTAGCCAGAACGTGGAGATTTAGGAAGTCTCTCACACAGCTGATGGGAATGGAAATTAGTGTAACCACTATGTAAAAACAAGTGGCGAGTGCCTAGTAAAATTGAATGTGTATAACTCAATCTAGTAATTGCACTCTGATAAACTCTTACACATGGCTACCAGGAGACTTAGACAAGAAAGCTTATGGCAACACTGTGAGAGGGAAAAAATGGAAACAACCCAAGTGTTTATTAGCAGTGGAATGGATTATGATATAATTAAGCAATGACATACAGTCAGTTGGTGAAAAAATGAATGTGACATGTATCAATAGGGATGATTTGTAATGTCATTTTAAGCAAGAGCAGCAAGTTGTAGAAAAATATATCTATGTAAGTCTATATAGGTTTTAAAAGTATTAAATCATGTATTTATGCATAATCACCAAAGTAGTAAAATCAAGGACATGATTAATACAAAATCCAGAATACAGGTTACCAGCAGAGGAGCAAGTGAGGTGGGAGGGGGCTCTTAGCCTAAGATCCCACAGCAAGGCTTCAGAGTGACAACCATATTTCGGTTTCTCAGGCACACTAGTGGGTAGGTGGGTATTTATTTTATAACTTTTTAAACTGCACATACACATTTTATACACTCTGATATAGACTTCTTTAATCGTACCCTGTAGTATTTTGAAGAAATGGTAGGAAATGTTTTGAAATTGACTAATGTGGATTAAGATATCGAAAACGGACGAAGTTTGAAAATCATCACCTCAGAGTGTTTAGAAGAGATTTACTTTTTTAGGTTAAGGCTTCTCCATATATTTATCAGTTTTAGAGTCCAAGTGAGGGGAAAGGTACAGAGACAGAAAGTGGCATCTCTTGCAGAGTATTTTACACCAGGTGTGGAAGACACCAGTCCCTGCGCCTCACCTGCCTTTCTTCCTTCCTCACTCCCTTCTTCACCTCTGTAAATATTTGGTGACTGACTGCCAAGTCCTGGGCATTGTCCTACAGGTCCGGGAGCCTGAGAGGTAATGTCCCTATCTTGGTGCTTAAAGCCATTTTTGGATTCATGCTTACAGGCTTTATTAATCTTAGCCTCCTAAACTAACTAGATAGCAAAATTCACTTCAGGTCCATATCATAATTTATCTTTGTAAGGAAGTCATTTATTTACATATTTAGACAACCTAACTGAATGCATGTCTTTAAAATTTTCGGAGTAAGGGCGCCAGGCTGGCTCAGTCAGTAGAGCATGCAACTCTTGATCTCAGGGTCGTGAGTTCAAGCCCTACGTTGGGTGTGGAGCTTACTTAAAATAATAAACAAATACCATTTTCAGAGTAATATATCCTCTTTGGTTCGGTCCTAGCCCTTAGTTAATATTGTAATTCCTGAATATGTATATTTATTCTCAGTCTTTTTCCCTTTCCATACATGTCAAAACTCATGATATGTTCTAATCACTTAGAATTGACTTTGATGTATTAATTTTACCTCCCTATCTATATTTTTGAGACTCAAAGTTGGATCTGATCTTAAGCCTTGACTTTAAAGCAGTATTTTCAAATGAATTACAAGCACACTACTAGAGATTATTAGGTGGTACAGAGGGAGCCATTTTTTATTTTAATAGTTATGTAGTTATTTTAATGTTCATTATAAAATATACATGTGAAACCTGTGATTTCATGGTTGTTTTTGCTCAGGATGCAGCTAAAGCAGTCTATATGATAATCCATCTCATAGACTACACGAATTAATGGCCCAGGGGGTTCTCAGACAGCAAAATATCATGAAATTAATACATGGATCACAGATGTAGTGTTTAGTTGTAAAGGTGAATTAAGGTATTCTCTGATGTCCTCTCTCTCCTACTTGTGTTGTAACTCAAGAAATAAGTTTATATGGTTTGATCAGGAAAAAGCAGTCTAGAAAATTCATCTAGGCCAGTTGTTCAAATAACATATTCCATTATGGAACAGATCCTGGAACTATACACATGATTAACATGTAGATCCTACCTTTCAGGAGCACCAGTTTCACAGAAATAGGCACATGAATTAAAAAGTGCATGATAGCATCGTTAGCATAACAGTGGAAATTTGTGCACAGTAAGTGGGTAGCTTGGAAAGGTGGTCTCTGGCTTATGAAACTGTGAGAAAAGTCTGCCCGGAGCAAGACTTGCAAGCAGTCTTGAGAGATGAGCAGAAAATTTACAGAAAAATAGACTGGCAAAAGGTGATCTCAGAAAGGCACACGCCAAGGTACAGAGACCTAAGAGAACACGGTGTTTGGGGCTAACTGAGCAGCTTGTCATTTATGCTAGTGTGAGGAGAGGCGGGAGCCAGGTAGGAAAGCTTTTATGTGGATTGTGATGGTGGGTACTTAGATCTTATTCTATAAGTGATTAGGAGTCTTTGAAAGATGTTAAACAGAGAAGTGATGTGAGGTCTGGGGACAGTGTAGAAGTCAGAGGGGAGGATCAAGTCACATTTCAGCCTGTTGGGCAAAGGGGAAATGGAGAGCACTTAGGGGGGATTTTTCAGGTTTTTGCTTTGTTTAGCTTCATACGCTTTTTAGGAAATACTACATTTAGGCTTTGCTCAGAATTTAATGTGTTGAAGGGGTTAGTGGTAGGTGATTTGGAGCCAATATATGAAGTTTCTGAAGAAATTGGTATTATTTAGTCCGTGTTATAAACAAGGTGTTAATTAACTTTCCCTTCATAGTCTTAAAGGCAAAGAGTTTTGCTTATTTTGTGTTAAATACGTGCAAGTAGCATATAAAAAGTTAAGTGGAGATGTGATATCGATAAGGCACATGGCTGCAAACAAGTTCTGTTTTTCAATTAGAGTGCTACATATGGTAATATGTTGCAGAGGGAGTAGAATGAAATATTTACACCTTTTTGCAGTAAACATCCTGCCAAGAAAATTTCAGACAAATGTGTTATTTAAAGGGAATTGGGTGGGCAATAAAATCAATATATGAAGAGCTTCCTTTATATATGGGTTTCCAATGTGAATGTTCTGAATAATTTAATTGTGGCATATTGTTTACTAGTGTGTATATTTACTGATACATCTTAGACTTGATAGTCTTTGGATTTGGCGTGTGTGGTTCTACCTTACAGAGAAATGTATTAGTATGCCAACTTATTCTTGTACCTTCCGCATATCTGAATTTACAGTCACGGGTCTGATGCTGACTGCCTGTCTATGTGAGGGCACTCATCTGTGTCTGTATACATAGCCAGACCCTTAGCACCAAATGTTCTGCCTCACGTTTATTTTGGGAATATTCTCTTAATAGGCATGTTTTGGGATGTGACTTCGTCAGCTAATTTGCTAACATTCAAAAGCCACGAGCTCTCAGCATTATCTTAGCCTTTTAGTATTTTAGTCCACCAAAAATTTCTGACTCTGATTGGGAAATTAACTGTAACATCTTACCAAAAATGATCCAGAAGCATCAGAAGAGAGAGTTCATGCAAAGGGCACAGAGAGATGTTCGAAAGGAAAGTTAACGTTAACTTTATAGTCTGACTGCATGGTAGAAATGAGGGAGTAAGTATAGAAATGAAGGACCACAAATGACCTTGGGACAACTGTAGGTCCCATTCTGTAAGGCCCAGTAAGGTTGATTATAATGCAACCTTAGCTTGTATTTAAGATATTTTCTTTAGTTCTTGTCACCAAGTTCTTTGGAAATTCCTTTTCATTATTTTGAAGATTTAATTTCTTATTTCCTTATTTTCTACTTTGACACAGAAATCCCCTGCAAAGAAGCTGAGCCATGCAATTAGTAAATCTTTGGGGTGTGTACCCACCAGAGAACCCCCACATCCTGTTTTTCCTGAGCAACCAGAGAAACCACTTGACCTTGCAAATATAGTGTAAGTATACACCTGGATGTGGATATGGATTATACTGAAATGGAGACCTTGCTGAATTCTTTTGGATCACAGCCAACTTACCTAACATGAACATTTAACCTTCTGGTTTTTACTTTACTTTTGGGGAGCTTAAGACTTCAAGATTTTGGGGCACCTGGGTGGCTCAGTCGGTTGAGCATCCGACTTCGGCTCAGGTCATGATCTCACAGCTCGTGAGTTTGAGCCCCGCGTTGGGCTCTGTGCTGGCAGCTCAGAGCCTGGAGCCTGTTTCAGATTCTGTATCTCCCTCTCTCTTTCCCCCTCCCCTGCTCATGCTCTGTCTCTCTCTGTCTCAAAAATAAATAAACGTTAAAATAAAAAAAAAATTAAAAAAAAAAGACTTCAAGGTTTCATTTATTTAAATCACCATAAATATTTACATGGAAGCATATAGCTCCTGAGCCCTGAAGTCTAAGTGATAATGATCACAAAGAGAAACATTAATTAATATATTGAAGAGTAATTATTGAACTGGTTTTAGCAAGGTTACCTTTTGTTGTTAGCGTGTTCTTCCTTAAATCAGCGGTAGTGATCATTTCTTCTCTATGGCTGTAATGCCCACAGAGGTGTTTAAAACTGGTTCAGACAACATGGAAATGAAAATCAACTTAATTTGTTGGTTTTTTTATTTTTATTTTTTGTATTGAGAGAAAATTAGGAAACACAAGATTGTATTCTGTAAATAAAACTGGTGTTTTATTTTTACTTTCTTTGAATATTCATGCTAAATGAAAGAAAGCCAGACAGGATCAAAAAAGAGAAGTAGAGAAAGAGGAAGAGTAAGGAAGAGGAGAAACAATGAAACTTTAAGATTCAGCCTCTAAACTGGTTTCTTCACTTTGAATTAAATGGTGATGTTATGTGTCCTCCTGGATAAAGTCAGTAGGCTTTTGATCATGAGTCTTTCTTGGGTGTCGAGAAGTTTTTCTGTTGGAATAGACATCTGTTTTCTTTAACCTCCTTAAAAAAGCAGTTAGGGTTCTTGATCTTTTATTTTCTTTCTCATTCAATAATCTGAAAAACTTCTTTTAAAATGATACATACCTATAGATTAAAAATTTTAGAATAAAAGAGCATAAAATGAAATGCAGCACATTCTCCCACACTTCGTTGTGTGTTGTCTGGCTTTTAGATTTGCTGGCAGATACCTTGATATCTCTGATGTATTCAGAGCCCCATTTTTTGACTTCCCAATTTTGGACACTGTTGAATTCCTTCTGTTGTGTAAGGAACCAGTCTCACTTATAACTCTACGTATCAACCCATCCCAGTTTTTCATGATTATATTACCATTTTTAAAGTTGATTACCTGTTATTTTATTTTACTTTTACCTTTGTAATTTTAAATACTAATCCTAAACCTCTATATCTTGTAACTTCTTTTGACTTGCACTGTGTGAACTGAGGAAATTAGTACCTTCTCTCTACTTCTCCCTTCTCTTTTTGCCTCCTGACTTCTGTCATCTGTCTTTTGTATTGTCAATGCTGATATTTCTGTTCTCTTCAGTGACCATAACTAAGTCTTCTGAGATTCATTAAGGGTCAAATCTAAAAGTTGAAAACCCGACAGCAGCACTTACAGTTCATGTTCATTGCAGAGTCAGTGCGCTTCGGTTCTGTGAACTCTTCCTCGTGGTGCCGGCGCCCCCATCCCTGTCTGTGCAGGTACCTCCTGTCGGGGTGCAGGGGGGTCGTCCCCCGTACACACCACTGATGGCTCAAAATCAGGCCTGTTGACTTTATAACTGGATTGACTTTCTTGTACTGTTTTTTTGCTCGTCTTTTGGTTTCTTCTTCTTACTGGGAAAAAAATAGATACTTTTGTTCCCCACTGTGTTCCATAGTGAATTTTACCTATTGCTTGTAATCCACTTTTTGATTAAACTTTTCAACCTTTCCCCTTTTTGGTTAGTGTTTGTTACATTTTTTGATTAAAAAAATTTTTTTTTGCTCCTCCAGTATTGTAGTGGTTTTCTCATTCTCTCTCTCTCTCTCTCTCTCTCTCTCAGTTTTGAAGATGTCCCTTTCACTAATGTTTTTAGTTTATGTAGAATGGACTTTTGTGTATGGTGTGGTATAGAATATCCAGTTCTCTTTCTCTCTCTCTCTTTGCATTTGAATAATAACTTGTGTCAGGGCCATTTATTGGGTGATCAGTCATTTCTCCACTGACCTACATTGCCACAGTTGTCATAAATGAAGTGTCCAAATGTGCATGGTCTGGTTTTGGACTCTCCTGTTCCTTTGGTCAAATTGTCTATCCTTATACCAACATCATGCTATCTTAATTACTATAAGGGATTAGGTAATTTTTTTTTAGAATGTCTTGTGTATTTTTTTGCCCTTTGCTCTTTCATATAAATTTTATTGACAGTTTATTGAGTCCCTCATAAAATTTTGTTGGGATTTTGACCTGAGATTCATGGAATCTAAAAATCAAATAGAGAAGAATTGACATCTTTATAGTATTAAGTCTTCCATGTCATGAATGTGTTATATCTTTGCATTTATTTAAATATCATTTTGTGCTGAGGTATCTGGGTGGCTCAGTGGGTTAAGCATCCAACTCCTGATTTCAGCTCAGGTCATGGGCTCATGGTTGTTAGATCAAGCACCACATTGGACTTTCTCCCTCTCTCTCTGCCCCCTCCCCACTTGCCCACTCATTTTCTCTCTCTCTCTCTCTCAAAATAAATATTAAAAAAGTAAATATTAGTTTGTGCCTTTCATTAAAACTTCATAGTTTTCCCCAGAAAGTTATTATATATGATAGATTAATTCTTAGGTACTTAAAAAAATTTTTTTTATGTTTATTGTTTTTGAGAGAGAGACAGAGTACGAGCAGGGGAGGGGCAGAGAGAGAGGGAGACAGAATCTGAAGCAGGCTCCAGGCTCAGAGCTGTCAGCACAAAGCCCGATGCAGGGCTCGAACTCACAAACTTTGAGATCATGACCTGAGCCAAAGTCGGACACTTAACCGACTGAGCCACACAGGCACCCTGATTCTTTGGTACTTTTAAAAATTCTTCTGTTGGGGCGCCTGGGTGGCGCAGTCGGTTAAGTGTCCGACTTCAGCCAGGTCGCGATCTCGCGGTCCGTGAGTTCGAGCCCCGCGTCAGGCTCTGGGCTGATGGCTCGGAGCCTGGAGCCTGTTTCCGATTCTGTGTCTCCCTCTCTCTCTGCCCCTCCCCCGTTCATGCTCTGTCTCTCTCTCTGTCCCAAAAATAAATAAATGTTGAAAAAAAAAATTAAAAAAAAAAATTCTTCTGTATATTTGTTGCTGTTGCAAATGGTGTCCTTTTTTCTACAGGTTTTTTTGAGATATAATTTACATATGATAAAGGCACCCACTTCAAGTGTACAATTGAATGAGTTTTGTCAAATGTATACACAGTCATGCAAATGGTATCTTTATTGAATTATGTTTCTTAACAGTGTGTTACTGGTATGTGGAAATGCAAATTGTTTCTGTATTTTAATCCACTATCTAGTCATCTTGCCTCATTTGCTATTAATTTTAGTAATTTGCACTCAGATTTTTTTGGATTTTCTAAAATAATTATATCACCTGCAAATAATGATAGTTTTATTTCTTCCCTCCCACTCCTTGTACTTTTATTTTTATTTTTTTAATCTTTATTTATTTTTGAGAGAAAGAGAGAGAGGCAGTGGGAGCGGGGGAAAAACAGAGGGAGAGAGGGAGACACAGAATCTGAAGCAGGCTCCAGGCTCCGAGCCATCAGCACAGAGCCCAACACAGAGCTTGAACTCATGAACCGCAAGTTCATGACCTGAGCCGAAGTCGGACACTTAACCGACTGAGCCACCCAGGCACCCCTCACTCCTTGTGCTTTTAAATATTAATCATCTGGTTTTTTTCTTTTGGTCTTCTTAAGTTGGCTAGAGCCTCCAGTGCAATATTAAAGCAGTTGTTTTTTTTTTTTTTAACATTTATTTATTATAGAGAGACAGAGCATAGGAGAGGCAGAGAGGAAGGGAGACATAGAATCCGAAACAGGCTCCTGGCTCTGAGTTGTCAGCACAGAGCCTGACGCGGGGCTCCAACTCACAAACCGTGAGATCATGACCTGAGCCAAAGTCAGACGCTTAACCAACTGAGCCACCCAGGCACCCCTGCAGTGCAATATTAAATAAAAGTGGTTTAGTAGGCATTCTTGTATCGTTGCTGATCCCAAAGAGATGGCTTTCAGCATTTATTCGTATGTTATTTGATGTAGGTTTTATAGAAGAAATTGTTTATCAGGTAAAAGAGATTCCCTTGTATGCCTAATTTGCTAAGAGTGCTTTTTTTTCGGGGGGGGGGGTCATGAATGAATGTTATCAAAGGTTTTTCTGCATTGACATGATCATATGAGTTTCTTTATTAATGTAGTGAATTACGTTGTTTTTTAAACAACCATATATTCCTGAAATAAATACAAGTTGACTCTTCTTTTAATACATTGCTAGATTTCATTTGCTAATATTTTATTTAGACTTTGCCTATGTTTAGGAGTTCCAATTGTCCTGTAATTTCCCGGGTTTTTTTTGTTTGTTTATTGTTGTTTTGTTTTATTTTTAGGACAAAGTTTTCCCAGGGCGCTATCTTCAAAAAGCTGAAGAGCATTCTCTCTTTTTATATTTTTTGGAAGAGCTTTTCTAAAATTGAAATTATGTACTTGCTCTTTCAATATTTGGTACAACTCACCAGTGATTTTATCTCTGCCAAAAGCCTTAGTGGGAAAATTTTTAACTGTGAATTCCATTTTTAAAAGCAATTATAAGACTTCGTTTTTTATTTCTTTTTGAGTCACTCCAGAACATTTTATATTTGTAGGAATTTGTCAATTTCATTTGTATTTTCAAAGTTATTGGGACAAAATTCATGACGTTTTATCTACAGTATGTGCGCTAATGTCCCTTTTTCATTCCTACTTTCACATAATTATAGTTTTTCTCTCTTTTTTTTTCCCTCTTGAACAAATCTTGCCATAGGTTTGTCCCATCTAGTGGACTTTAAGAGGACCAACTTTTGGTGTTGACGATTCTCTTATTGTATGCATTGTATTTTTGAATATTATTTGTTTCTACTCTTTATTACAATTCTACTCTTTGTTTCTACTCTTTGTTACAATTTCTTCGGGTTTATCTTGCTACTCTTTTTTTTAACTTCTTTAAAGATACGGTTAGCGTATTCATTTCAGGTTTTCCCCCTCCTTATATAAGCATTTAAGGCTGTGAATTTCTCTAAGTAGTCCCTGAGTAGTGTCCAAGTTTTCTTATGTAATTTTTTTTATTGTTCTTTGAAAAGTATACTTTCCTAATTTCCAAACATGTGAGGATTGTCTAGTTTCCTTTTTGTTATTAACTTTTAGTTTAATTTAATTTTGGTCTAAAAAGCGGTCTGCACTGTTCAGTTCTTTCAAATTTGTTGAGACAGGCTTATATGTAGTATATGATCCAGTTTTTATTATACTCTTAGTAAGCATGAAAACATTTATTCTATGCTTGTTTGGGTTTAGAGCTCATAGTGAATGAATGTACGTCAGGTCAGGTTTGTTAATCATGTTGCTCATATCTTCAAAACTGTACATATTTCACTAGGAAGTTGAAAATTTGTTCTTACCTAGTAACTATTTATTCCTAATAATTCTGTATGTTCTCAAGTCTATTTTATCTGCTATACCTCTTTTAATATCTTCTGCTATATTTCCATAGCATAACTTTCCGCACCCTCATACATTCAGCCTTTCTGTGTCCTTAGGTATTCAGCATGCTTCTTGTAAATTAAGAGCTGGATTAAAAAATGTCATCTGACAACCTGTCTTAACTGGCAAGTTTTTTCCATTTAAATTTATTATTATAATATTATTATTATTATAGTCATTATAAGTAAAATTGGCTTTCATTATTACAGTTAAAAGTATTACACCATGGTAATTGGATTTTTTTCTCCTCTCTTATTTTGTGCTATTTATAATATTTAAAAAATTCCCCTTTATTTGCATATCTCACTCTGGTCACCCTTTCCCCAGGAGTAATCATTCTAATTAGAATGCTCATTGTATATCTTTTTCCCTGTACATGTTCTTGAAAACTACGTAGTGTTTTGTACGTCCTTTTAAAAAATTTATGTAAAGTGGCCTATGCAGATTATACCTATTCGTTCTCCCTGTGATGGACATCCAGTTGCCTCCATGTAAAATGCTGCGGTAAAGACCTCAGATGTTTTTTCCCAGTGGAACAGGGTAAGACTTTCTTTAAACCTAGGGTACAGTTATTGGGTCAAAGGTTGTGTGTATCCTGACCAGAGGAAGTGTGTTGGAGAATCCAGTAGTTCAGTGTATTCTTTCAGTTAATCTCTCGCATCTGAATTCAGGCCCCACATGGCCATCTCTACCTGGTGTGCCTGGGTTCAGAGACTTTCTGGTCAGTTTCACTAGAGAATAACCTCTAGCTGTTTTACCAGGCCTAGAAAAAAGTAGTCATTTGGTTGTGTGGTATTGGAGACTGGGGTGCTTTGCTTTGTAGGTGGACTTTAAACCAAACCTCTAATTTTTAATGCAGCCACTCTCCCTTCTTTCAGAGGCACCTGGCATCTCTAATTATTGAACGTTCCTGGTCTTCTGTGGCTCAGGAGAACGTTCACCTCAGGTTTCTTCTCTCTATATTAAAAAAGCCCTCCTCGGGGCGCCTGGGTGGCTCAGTCGGTTAAGCGTCCGACTTCGGCTCAGGTCATGATCTTGCAGTCTGTGAGTTCGAGCCCTGCATCGGGCTCTGTGCTGACAGCTCAGAGCCTGGAGCCTGTTTCAGATTCTGTGTCTCCCTCTCTCTGACCCTCCCCCGTTCATGCTATGTCTCTCTCTGTCTCAAAAATAAATAAACTTTAAAAAAAAAAATTTAAAAAAAAAAGCCCTCCTCATCTCTGGTTTCTGTTAGAAACTTAAGTATGAATTCAGTTTAGGACTGAGGGCTAAGAATCTGAACCTTTAATATTTCTTATTGATTCTTATCATTTTATTATGTTTACCTCGGATCCTTTTATTAAAAATTTTTAATGTTTATTTATTTTTGAGAGAGAGAGAGAGTGTGAGTGGGAGAGGGGCAGAGAGAAAGGGAGGCACAGAATCCGAAGCAGGCTCCAGGCTCGAGCTGCCAGCACAGAGCCCAACGCAGGGCTAGAACTCACAACGCATGAGATCATGACCTGACCTGAAGTTGGACACTTAACCCACTGAGCCACCCAGGCGCCCCAGATCTTTCTTGTTGTTGTTGTTATTAAGACTTTATAGATAAAGTTGTGGTTTCCTGTATTTTTCCTAATCCCATTACCCTTTCTCTCTCCCATAGAGTAGCCCCTAACATTTATTTGGTATTTATCACTCTATACATATTCTTACACTTTTACCAGATGTTCATGCATCCATAAAATAGCATTATAAAACTTTATATAAGTGGTTATGTTCTACATATCCTTTTGTATGTTTATTTATTAAATAGTATGTTTTTGAGATTTATTGAGAATCTCAAATGACATTCCACCGAATGACTATACAATAAATAATCCATTCTCCTGTTGACAGACATTGAGGTTGTTCCTAGTTTTTCACCACAATCTACAGTACTGGTGTGAGCATTCTTATACAGAGAATTTCTCTAAGGTATGAGTGGAACCACAGGGTCCTAAGATATGAATATCACATAATCAGGATAGATTAGGTGATAATGCAGTGGAAAATTAACCCTCAAATCTCATAGTTTAATGCATGAATGTTTATTTGTCACTCACACAAAGTCCCATGTGGATAGGAAGGACTCTAGAGCAGCTGAACTATGGACAGTGGCTAATGGTTTAGGCTGCTTCAATTTTTGGCTCCACTATCTTAACATGAGGCCTTATTGATCCCTGCAGCAGGGAAAGGAGCTTATCGGGAACTCATACCCATCTTCCTGTGCTTTGGTTCAGAAGTGACACATGGGGGGTGCCTAGGTTACTCAGTTGGTTAAGTGTCTGACTTCAGCTCAGGTCATGATCTCACGGTTCGTGAGTTTGAGCCCCACATCAGGCTATGTGCTGTCAGCACGGAGCCCACTTCTGATCCTTTTTCCCCCTCTCTCTGCCCCTCACATGCTCACTCTCTCTCAAAGATAAATAAACATTAAAAAAAAGGGGAGGGGTGCACCTGGGTGGCTCAGTCGGTTAAGTGTCTAGCTTCGGCCCAGGTCATGATCTCACAGTCTGTGAGTTCAAGCCCCTCATCGGGCTCTGTGCTGTCAGCTCAGGGCCTGGAGCCTGCTTTGTATTCTGTGTCTCCCTCTCTCTCTGCCCCTCCCCCACTCATGCACGTGCACATGGTCTCTCTCTCTCTCTCTCAAAAAAAAACATTAAAAAAAATTTTTTTTAATAAATAAAAAATAAAAGAGACGGGACATGCTAGAAAGTCTAACCTTGTCAAGATGGATCTTAGCGTAGAGAATAATGTTTCTTACTAAACTTTTTAGTTTAAAGATCAAATTTGTTATTTTTGTTTGTTTGTAATCTGGCTTCCATTTCATATTTTACATTAATGTGCTCCTCTCAAAATTAAAAAAAGAATATCTGTGTCTATAAAAAATTCTTATTTCTGGATTTTTTTTTCTTTCTTGTTGTTGTCAGATAAAAGACAAGAATTTAAGGGTTTTCTAGGACACCTGAGTGGCTCAGTTGGTTAAGCATACGCCTCTTGATTTCAGCTCAGGTCATGATCTCACAATTGGTGGGATTGAGCCCCACATCAGGCTTCATGCTCATGACAAGGAGCCTGCTTGAGATTCTTTGTCTCTCTCTCTCTCTCTCTCTCTCTCTGTCCCTCTCTCTCTTTCTGTCTCTCTGTGTCTTAAAATAAATAAACTTCAAAAAAAATAATTTAAGGGTTTTTCTTTCCCAAAATGGATAGCCATTAGTCCCAACTCCATTATTTTCCTGATTTGTTGCAGTTTTAATTTTGCTTTTCTTTTAGCAACTGATACTCACCTTAACACCCTGAGAAATAATATAAATCACATCTGTGTCTATATTTGTAAAATAATTCTCTAGCAAGATTCCTTTACCTTATGGCTTGTCTTTATCTTACTGGCACGTTAAGAAAAGCTTTTGTGAAGAATAACATTTTTGGTGAAGCCTAAAAGATGAATGGGGATTAGCCATGTTGGAGGTCAGTGGAGGAACATTCACAGCAGAGGGGGAACAGTAGGACAGAAGAGACGGAAAGGCTGCAGAGGTGGGCAGAATCCAGCTGAGATTTTGGACATGATACTAAATTGGAGAGTTTTAGGTAGGACAGAGATACATTTGCATTTTGCACTTGTAAAAGTCACTGCCTGCATGGAAATAGGAGAGTAGGACAAGAGTGAAAAAGAAGAGGCCAGCTAGAAGGTTTTTTTCATAGACCAGATGAGAGATGATGGTGGTTTGGATTCTCATGGTGATAGTGAGAAAAGTTTGTGAACACATAAAGAATTTACGGTTTTACCATTATTGGACACCTAGAAATAAAATTAAAACCCCAATGGAAATGTGGGACAGGAATTGAAGTTAAGTATAAGATAAAGTATATTTTAATGTTAATTGCTTACATTTCATGTTAGATGTAGAGATTTATCCAGATCCTCATAAATTCAGGACTCAAGTGTTGTTGATATTTGTTGAGCACACATAGTATTGCAAGCCCTTTGCTCACCTCTCCTATATACATCATTTCATTTAACTCCTATAGCAACCTTTGCAGTATAAGTATCATTAACCATTAATGGGTCAGGAAATGGTATTGGTGAGTTTCAATGACCTGTCTAAGATCACACAGCTCAAAATGATGGAGTTGGGACTGGAGTCCACACTCAGCCTCTTTCCATCACACCTCACTTTCCTAACAGGCAGACCCAGTAAGAAATTTTTACCCTGGAAACATACAGTCATCAGACCATTGTTTGAGCCCTACGGTTAGTTTTAGAGTGAAGAGAGAACATTGAATAGCTGTATGTTGGTTGACTGAAAAATAGAAGGGAGGCAGTGTGGTATGATAGAAGAAAAACTAGATTAAAAATAGAGACATCAGGTGCACCTGGGTGGCTCAGTCAGTTGAGTGTCTGACTTTGGCTCAGGTCATGATCTCATGGTTCGTGGGTTCGAGCCCCATGTCAAGCTTTGTACTGGCACTGCAAAGCCTGCTTCAGATTCTGTGTCTCCCTCTCTCTGCCCCTCCCCACTCACTCGTGCACTTGCCTTCGCTCTCTTTCAAAAATAAACACTAAAGAAAAAATAGAGATATCAATTTGCTTTACTGTAAAGTGGTAATAGTAATAATTATCTCAGGATATTGTTTAAGGTTAATGTATTTGAAAGTACTTCTAAGAGGTTAGGATGCTGTAATACTGTATTCTAAACTTTTAAAGTCTTTTCCTCAGAATTAAGTAAATCATATCACAAAAATGTAAACTCCAGAAAAGCTGGGACTTTGTCTGATGCTTCGCTGAGTTCCCAGTGCCTAGAATAGTGCCTGGTGCATAGTCAGCACTTCAAATGCATTGAATGAATGAATGACACTAAAATGATTTATCTAAACAGATACCTCCCTCATCCCCTCCCCTCTTTATGTTTGTTTCTTCAGAAAATAGTACAGGTCACGTACCTACAGTAAGTCTCCACTAGATGTCAGGCATATTTCCTTGATTGGCTTATTGTGGGTTTTTTTTTTTTTCCTGGAGTTGAAAATATTAAGTAAACAAGGTTTTTCAAATAAACCTCAAACAAAACCAGTTCACTTATCATCTGTACTCTAGCAACTTTTCTTACTTGTAAGTCTCTCAGAGAAATTAGGTATTTCCTTTGGCCAAAACATCTTTATAAAACTTCTGATTCTTGATGTCTGATAGACTTTCTGCTAGCGTAATTCAAGCAATTTGCTGTTGCTTAAGATCTAATTATCTAAACACACAGTCCTTATACCTAATTTCTTTAATTAGCGGTTAATCACTATTACATTGCAGTTTATGGTTATTTATTTCTGAGAGAAAGCAAAACTTCCTGGTGTTGTCTTAGTGTATGTATTCCTCTGAATTTCGTCAGGGAAGAGCATGACCAGTGTCCCACTGGACACACCTGTGACTGATGTGTTCTCTTAAACAGGGATTGGCAAGCTACAGCCTGCAGATTAGACTTAATCTTAATAGGTTAGACTTAACCTATTGGCTGTCTTTGTGTGGCCCATGATCTAACAGTGGTTTTTATATTTTTAAATAACTGGAGAGAGAAAAAATAATATTTTGTGAAATAAATAGAAGAGTAACATCGTGTGGAAATTATATGAAATTCAAATTACATTGTCCATCAATAAGTTTTTTGGGACAGTCCACACTTACTCCTTTACACATAGTCTTTGTCTGCTTTTGGGCTGCAGTGGCAAAATTGAATCTTTGTAACTAAGGTTGAATGACCCTCAAAACCTAAAATATTGTACAGCCTAGGAAATATAGTTGGTGGTACCTGTAATAGCAATGTGTGGTGACAGATGGTAGCTACATAGTGATGAGCATAGCGTAACATACAGACCTGTCCAGTCACTATGCCATATACCTGAAACTGACCGACTGAGCCACCCAGGCACCCCTCAGTCTTTTTCAATTAAAAAAAAAGGAGGCGCCAGGGTGGCTCAATCACTTGAGCGTCCACCTCTTGATTTTGGCTCAGACCTTGATCTCATGGTTTGTGGGATCGAGCCTCGTGTTGGGCTCTGCGCCACCAGTGTGGAGCCTGCTTGAGATTCTCTCTCTCCCTCTCTCTGCTCCTCTCCTGCTCACATGTGCATGCACACATTCTCTCTCTCTCAAAATAAAAATAAATAAACTTAAAATAAAAAATGAGAATATTTATTATCTGGCTCCTCATAAAAAAAGTTTGCCAGCCCCTACTCTGAAGGAAGGGTTGGTAAAAACTGCAAATTTAGAGTACTTTTTGCTTATTGGTATTTTGTTCTTCTGAATGCTCATCATCATCTTTGATGGGCCAGGTTGTTTTTTCAGCCCAAGGATTAAGGTTAATTGATAACTTCTTCTGTTGAAGCTCTTGGATAATGTTTGTTACCTAGAAACCAGACTGCCTTATTGTTTCTTGCTGCTTATGCAAATATAAATATTAGCCTATTTGAACTGAGCCAACTAGTTTTCTCTACACTTAGCATCAAAAGAGAATTAACCTAGATAATAAAAAAAGGTATTTAAATTGTAATTAAAAACTTTAATATGGTTCTATTTTGTTCAATTTTAACTGCCCTTCTATTTAATACTTAGACTGCCTACGCATTATTTTGATTTGATCAAAACATATCCTCTTTTATTTCAACTTCATAGATTTTTTATAACTTTAGACAATTACGCTTGAAACATCTCATCCTTACAGTATTTGTGAACTTATTAGCATAATATGATAATTCTGCCTGCTTTGTTCTTATTCATGACTTTAAGTAAATCAGTAGAAATTTGTGAGACCAGGAATAATGTAAGACCATTTATTAAAACCCTATGAAATTTGTAAGACTCTGAAAAAACAAGTCTAACTACTTGTTTATGTTATTTAGATATTAAGGCACATTTTTGTGATGCTTTTATTTTTTTATTTTTAAATTATTTATTTTTGAGAGAGAGACAGAGAGACAGAACGCGAGGAGGGGAGGGGC
Organism: Herpailurus yagouaroundi; assembly: GCF_014898765.1. Lineage (NCBI taxonomy): Eukaryota > Metazoa > Chordata > Mammalia > Carnivora > Felidae > Herpailurus > Herpailurus yagouaroundi. Next base: position 20,621,642 of record NW_024412419.1, on the reverse strand, counting down.
AGAGAGAGACAGAGACAGAATCCAAAGCAGGCTCCACGCTCCAAGCTGTCAGCACAGAGCCCAACGCGGGGCTCCAACTCACAAACCATGAGATCATGACCTGAGCTGAAGTCAGACGCTTAACTGACTGAGCCACCCAAATGTCCCATGATGCTTCTTTTAAAATGATTGATAAATCTGGATTTGGAGATGGCTTTTGTGACAAGGATGCTTCTGGGTAATTGTCCTGTGCCAAACTCAGTGCCTCATTGTTTGCAACTTTTTTTATACACTAAATTTGGGTGTTTTCAAAGAGAGTTATTAACTGGCTTTAACTGTATTCCCAAACAAAGTGTGGGGTGCAGTAGACTTTATAGTACTGATTTGTTGGTCTGGATTGAAATCACTGTCTTCCACAACTATTTACTGAATGTGTACTGTGACTGGGGCTCTGTGCTTGGTGCTGAGGGTAGTCTTATTTGAGAAAACTGACAAGATGATACTTTTCTCTTAGATCATTGGATGAGTCTGATGTTCTAGTCACTTGAAGGGAGTATCACATTCATTCTGGGTGTCTTGGTCTTTTGAGATTGAACCTATTGGGAAGGTTATAATTTTGAGCTGTTTCCAGCAGGTTAAGTATTATAATTTGACTCTTAGATCATAGCTCATCCGATACTAATTCTGTCTTGCATTTTGCTGTAGTGATTTTGAAAAACCTAGGCAATGGTGACATAATCTGCTCACCAGTGGGCCATCAGACACCTTATATTTCAGGTCTATCTAATTTAATCTTTGGAGAAAAGAAAAGCTGCTTTTCATTCTCCTGTTCATGTAGCCCGGAATGTGAAAGCTCTTACGGTTCTTAAGGTAAGCTCTTAGCATCATCTGACACTAATTCTGTCTTAACATTTGCTGGGATGATTTTGAAAACCTAGCACCTGAGGAATACAAGATTCTCTCAGAGCTTTGAGCCTCTCTTCACCCTGGTTTGGGTGTCCTTTGCTTGGCTCCATTTCAGGAGGATGGTCCAGGGGATTATTTGCTTCTGGGGTTGGGGCTACTTGCTAGCCCTGGAAGTATATCCTTCCAAAAAGAAAGATGGAGCATAGAGAGCACTGATACCAAGGGTCATGTGTCATGTTAGGTAGTCCTAGAAATAGGATAAGATTTTTGCCTGAACTTCAGTGTGGAGCTGTAAACACGAAGCCACACATGTGAGTATATGTGTACCTATCTGTGTGTGTGTGAGCATGATGGGCAGGTGAACAGCAAATGTGATAACTGATTATGATGCAGTAAGGAGAAATAATTATTTAATGTAACAAACCTCAGGGTTTAATCCTAGGAGGGTAACTATTTACAAGTGGCTGTGACTTTGGTCTGCTGAGTTTCACCTCCCCGCCTTGGGATTTTCCTCACTCTGTTTACCACTACCTGTGCTTAACACAAGCTGTGCTTCTAAACTCTAAATTTAACATGGTCGAAACATCATCCCTTGTTGTTTTTTTTTTCTCTCTTCATTGTGGTAAATACACATAACATAAAATTTACCATCTTAACCATTAAGCGTGCAGTAGTGTTAACTATATTTATATTGTTGTGAAACAGATCTCTAGAACTTTTACAACTTGCAAATCTGAAACGACACATCTACTAAACATCAACTTTTTGTAGTAAAAAAACTACAAGCCTGTGGTAACCCCCATTCTACTTTCTGTTTCTATGAATTTGAGTACTTTAGATACCTCATCTAAGTAGAAGCATGTATTTTTTTTTCTTTTTGTGACTTTCTTATTTCACTTAGCATAATGTCCTCAGGGTTCATCCATGTTGTAACATGTTTCAGGATTTCCTGTTGTTGTTTTTTTTTAAGGCTGAATAATATTCTGTTGTATGTGTATATACCACATTTTGTTTGTTCATTCCCCAGCGGATGTTTGGTTTGCTCCCACCTTTTGACTGTTCTGAATGATGCTCCTCTGAAGATGGGTGTACAAAGAACTCTGTGAGACTCTGCTTTCAATTCATTGAGACATATACTTGGAGATGGGACTGCTGGATGTTACAGTAGTTCTATGTTTAGTTTTTGAGGAACCTCCATAGTGTTTTCCATTGCAGTTGTACCATTTTACATTCCTACCAACAATGTGCAAGGGTTCCAGTTTCTCTACAAACTCACCAACGCTTGTTTTCTATTTTTTATTGTTTTCATTTTATTGAATTAGTCACCCTAATGGGTGTGAGGTAATATCTCATTGTCATTTTGATTTGTCTTTTTTTTTTTAACAGTTTTACTGAGGTACAATTTACGTACCATAAAATTCACCCACTGTGACAATTAAATAACTCCTAGTAAATTTATATAATTTTGCAACTGTCACCATCATTCAGCTTTAGAGCACTTCTGCCATCCAAAAAAGTTTCCTGGTACCGATTTTTGGTTAATCCTAGCTCCTACCAGTAGCCCCAACACAACCGCTGATATACTTCTTATTTCTATAGCTTTGTCTTTTCTAGCAATTTCATATAAATAGAATAATGTGTGGTCTTTTGTTTCTGGCTCTTTCATTTAGCATAATATTTTTGAGGCTTATCCATGTTGCATCCAATATCAATTGTTCATTCCTTTTCAATGCTGAAAATATGCCATTGTATGAATATACCACATTTTATTTATTCCTCAGCAGTTGATGGACATTTGGCTCATTTCCAGGTGTTGCTTGTCTATGAATAATGCTGCTATGAACATTTGCATCTTTGTGCGGACATAATGTTTTCATTTCTCTTGGGTGGATACCTAGGAGTAGAATTTCTGGGTCATGCAGAGTAAGTGTATATTTCATTTTTTAAGAAACTGCCAAACTGTTTTTGAAAGTGACTGTACCGTGTTGCATGCCTGCCGGCAATACATGAGAGTCCCAGGTTCCTCACATTCTCACCAGCGCTTCGTACGCTGTCACAATTTGGATTGTAGCCATCCTACTTAGTGAGTAGTGGTATCTAATTGTGGTTTTCATTTGCATTTCTCCAGTGACTAATGATGTTGAGTACCTTTTCGTGTACTTACAAGCTACTCCTGTGTCTTCTTTGATATGATGGTCTATTTAAGATCTTTTGCCCATTTAAACAGTCTTGTTTTTGAGTAGTTTTAGATTTACAGAAATGTAAAGATAGAACAGGGAGTTCCCGTTTACCCTGCACTCGGTTTCCCCCGTTGTTAACATTTTACAGGTGAACCAATATTGGTATCGGTATTACCTGAACTCTATTCTTTATTAAAACTTCATTCATTTTGCTCCCAATGTCTGTTTTCAGTTGCAGTTCCCATCCAGGATGTCACATTCCATTTATTCATCATGTATCCTTGGGGTCCTCTGAGCCGGGACACTTTCTTTCACCCACTCTATAACTGGGTTGTTTATCTTACTGAGTTTTTAAGAGTTCTTCATATATTCTTGTCGTAAGTTCTTTATCAAATATATGATTTGAAAATAATTTTTTCCAGTCTGTGTCTTATCTTTATATTTCCTTAATGATCTTTTGAAGCAAAATTTTAATTTTTTAAAATTTTTTTTTTCAACGTTTTTTATTTATTTTTGGGACAGAGAGAGACAGAGCATGAACGGGGGAGGGGCAGAGAGAGAGGGAGACACAGAATCGGAAACAGGCTCCAGGCTCTGAGCCATCAGCCCAGAGCCCGACGCGGGGCTCGAACTCACGGACCGCGAGATCGTGACCTGGCTGAAGTCGGACGCTTAACCGACTGCGCCACCCAGGCGCCCCGCAAAATTTTAATTTTGAGGAAGCCCAATTTGTTTCTCTTTTTTTGTTTTAAGGATTATGCTTTTGATGTTACATCTAAGAAATCTTTGCCTGACCCAAGGTCACATAAGTTTTCTCCTATGTGTTCACTTACAAGTTTTATATTTTTAACCCTTACATTTTAGTCTGTCTATAATCCATTTTTGTGTTACTTTCGAACTAATTATGATTGCTAAAAAAAAAAAAATCCTTGAAAAGTAATCATTCTTAATATTGGAGAAATCTGCTTTTATTTGCGCTTTATTGCTTCCCAAGCCAAACCTAGAGTATAACTATAAGGTAATTTCATGTAGACATTGAGCCTCAAAATTATATATTTCATCGAATGGAATTTCTTTTTTTAAGTTTATTTATTTACTTATTTATTTATTTATTTATTTATTTATTTATTTATTTATTTATCTCTATATCCAGCGTGGGGCTCAGACTCACAACCCCCAAGATCAAGAGTCATATGCTCTTTTGACTGAGTCAGCCAGGCACCCCTCAAGTGGAATTTCTCAATAGAATGTGTATACTGTGATCTGGTTGCAATTTAGAATAATCTGAATATTTCTTGACACCTTTATAGGTCTTTATATTGCCCACTTTTGATTAGTAAGTACCTGAGTTTAGCACCTACTAAATTAGCCCTTTTCATTTTTCTTAAACCTCAAATCTATCTACATGTTTCTAACAAATTAATCTTCTTGAGTTACTGCCTTTATCATATTACTTCCCTATTTAAAAGCCTGCAAAACTCCACTGCCTGTGGAATTAAGGGGCACTCCTCATGTTGGAATTCAAGGCCCTGTGTAATCAGGACCCACCTTACTCTTTGAATCTTATCTTCTGCTAAATTTATGCAATATGAAGCCTGTGCTTCAGCCAAACTTGCCTCCTTCTTACCCTTTAAAACTTTGTGTCTCTTCCTGCCTCTCTGAGCAGGCTCATGAACTTTCCAGGCCAACTGCCCCCTTTCCTCAATGCCCTTCTTTGCCTCTTTCAGACTTTTCCACTTTTGTATATCCATGAGCCAAGCTTAAATTCTGCTCTATCCATGAAACCTTTGAATCCTAGAAACAGCTAACTCGTATGGATCTCTTCTTTCCTTCCCTAAATTCCTTTAGCTTTTGTTGGTTTATCAGTCATTTGAACACCAAAAGTGCTGTTCTTTTCTCTAAGGACTTTTTGATTCTGTATCAGGCCTGGATTCCTTAAAGTTGTAAGCACGTGCTTTACATCTTCATTTTCTTAAGGGCTGTGATCGAATGTCCTTTGTGTCTGCTATGTTCCAGGTGTTTGTGGGACTAAACTGTACTGACTTGTATGCTTCTTGAGTATGAAGCACAATTGTAAATTCTCATTGAATTAGGTTAAGTTTGGCAAGTTACTTGTAGTCATTCTCTTCAGGGTCACATTTTGGGACCTGGCTTGTTTATTGGTTATGACTTTGCAGACCTTACTGAAGCTTTGGAAAGCAATCAAGGAAAGGTTGCTTAGATTGTAAAACTCTGTATTTTTTATGAGCTTTTGGAGAGGTTTTATTTTACTATTCAGAATAATCCTACAGGTCAAGATAAGGTCAAAATAAGGCATCTTCTCCTTTGGTAAAGTAACCTTTCTCTTTTGTCTTACTTATTTTTTCCCTTTTGGATAATGCTAATGGATCATCTTCAGGGTAAAACTGGGTATTTTATCTTCAAGCATGAATTTCAGGAACGATTCTGTTGAATAGTATTGAATGGTCTTCCTCCTTGGTTTTTCACTTTTTTAATGGAATTCATTTTGGAATTTAAGTGACTTCTTTCTCTTTAGTCATTTCTTCCCAGCTGTCACCACCTCATGTTTAATTCTCTGTAAGTCCAGCTGTTATTTTTCACTCATGTCCTGTGTCCAGTTTATCACCAGAAAAACATTCTTGTTAACAGCTTCTCCATAGAGTTTCTTGAGATGAATATTTAACATCTTCATTTTAAGAAATTAATTTGCCATTGATATCATCTCTGTGAACCTCAGACCTTTTGAGAGCTTAAAAGTCTAGAAGTGGTGTAACATGGAGGGGTAAAAATGTTGCTGACAGATTGACACTGAGTATGAGAGAGAGAGAGAAGTCAATTTGGCCTGAACAACTGGAAAAATAGAGATCGGGATACCTAGAGGTGAAACAAGTTTGGGTAGAATGAGAGCTCCATTTGGGTTTTTTTGATACCCAAATAGAGATGTAGGCAGTTTATATATGTCTGGAGGGTGTTCATGTGTATAAAGTTTGGAAGTATAAATTTGGAAATTGACAATTTGGAGGTAATGTTTAGATAGAGAGGAGAAGCGGCGCCTGGGTAGCTGAATCGGTTAAGCTTGGGTCAACTTCAGCTCAGGTCGTGATCTTGCAGTTCATGGGTTCGATCCCCGCATTGGACTCTGTGCTGACAGTGTGGAGCCTGCTTGGGATTCTCTCTCTCCTTGTCTTTCTCTGTCCCTCCCCTGCTCATGCGTGCTCCCTGTCTCTCAAAATAAATAAATAACCTTAAAAAAAATGAGAAGAGAAAGCACGTAAGAATCAGATCCTGTTACTAGTTTCTTTATTAGATGATCATTCAGTTAATTTATTTTTTAAAATTCTTTTTTCCTAATATGCAGAGTTAAGGCAATTTTTTATTTTTTTATTTTTATTGTTTTGAAGTTTATTCATTTATTAACTACACCCATTGTGGGGCTTGAACTCACGATCCCCAAATCAAGAGTCACATGCTCTTCTGACTGAGCCAGCCTGGTGTCCCTAAGGGGATTTTTTAAATTTCCAAACACATGAGACTTTTAGGGGTATTCCTTGATGCTTTCTGATATTATTGAATTTTGGTCAGAGGTGGTATTCTGTGTGATATAGATTCTTTGGTAGAGTTGAGATTTCTTTTAGGGTTAAGTATGTGAACAGTTTTTTCTAAACATCTTGTGTTTGTTTTAATAGATTCTCAGATTATTGAGTGCAGTGTTCCCGGTATTCCCATTAGATCAAGTTTATTAATTATGTGTGTAAAAAGATTAAATTTAATCTTAAAAATAAAAAATGCATTAAGTGTCTATAGATGGAAATGCCAGCTGGCTGAATATTATGGGAAAAGCTTTTGGTACATTTTCCATTAAAAGCATTAGATACAGAGGAATTGTTTCTTAGCAATTTGGACAGAAATGACCATGATGTACTCTGGAGAACTGTGTGATGACTCAGAGAACCTTTAGTGATGACGAAGACACAGATATCAAAGATGCATTCAAAGAGTTTGGATGAAATTGAGTCATGAAAGTGAAACAAAATTCTGTTTCTAAATTATTGTGTCCTTAAATGTTAAGTAGTGGCAGAAGGAAGGAGAGAAATGGGATAAATAGAAGTGCAAGTAGCAACAAGCTTTTGATATATTTTTTCTCTTTTAAAAATAGGGGAAGGCAATCTTTCCCAAGAAAGGATCTCCAAAAACTAACTTGAACATGTAAACCTTTAAATGAATCAAGTCAAATGGCTTCCTGGTGTGGATACAGTGGGAGTAAGTTACAAATGGGAAAGTACTGGTGCATCTAAAAATTTAACATCTTCAAAATGAAAAACACCCTAGACTCCCAACTAACACATGCTCCTGTCTACAGGAGCTGAGCGTCTGATGATTGCATCCGTCTGTCATTTTCCCCAACCTTTGTTATGGTGGCAGAGGAGAAATAGTGACAGTGAAGACCTTGGGCGAGGGAGCTGTACCAATGCCATTGTCAGCTGTACTGACAGACAAAACAGAGGCATGGGGTGTGGAGCCCATAGCAGTGAGAGCTATCACTTAGGTAATAATTAAAAGGCCTTCACGATCTGTTGCTCCGTCCTTGCAGTGTTTAGGTTTAGAAACTTTTTCAAAGCCAAATAATGTCATATATTAGGGATTTTTCTGTAACTAGAGAATAATGGGTTATTTATGAATATCTCTGAACCTTTGAACATACTAGTACAAGTTGAAATTGGGAGATACGTATCCTGCAATTTTGTTCTTTTGAAAGATTGTCTTGGCTATTTTATTCTTCTCTTATTTCTATATGAACTAAGGATCAACTTGTCTAGTTGTATAAAAAAGGCAGCTGTGATTTTTTGACAGGGATTGCAATGAATCTGTAGATCAATTTGGGGACTATTACATCTTCCAGTCCATGCACGCGGAATGGCTTTCCTTTATTTTTTTAGACCTTCTTTAATTTCCTTCAATGATATCTTATAGTTTTCAGTGTACAACAAGTCTTCCCCTTCTTTGATTAAATTTATTCCTGAGTATTTTGTTCTTTTTGATGCTGTTGTAATTGAAATTGTTTTCTTAATTTCGTTCTTAGATTACCCATTGCTAGTTGATAGAAATGCGACTGATTTTTTGTATTGACCTTTTGTCATGTGGCATTGTTGAACTTATTAGCTCTAATAGTTTTGGGGGGTTTTATTTGTTTTTTGTTGGATTCTTTTTTTTTTTTTTAGCCCCACCCCTGTTTGGGGAGTTCTTTAGAGTTTTCTATATATGGGATCATGTCATCTGCAAATAGAGATAGTTTTACTTCTTCCTTTACAATTTGGATACATTTTCTTTTTCTTGCCTAATTGTTGTGGCATACCCTCATTATGGAATGATAATTTGGCTGAATTTAAAATCTAGCCAAAAGATGTTTTCCCTTCATTCTTTGAAGGTATCATTCCTCTGTTATCTTGTAACCAGTTTTGATGATAACAATCTGATTCTCCTTCCTTTCTGTTGAATCTCTCATATTTTACGAGTAACATTAGTTTCCTTTATAACATTAGTGCTATAGTTTTTACTATAATTAAAAAAATTTTTTTTAACGTTATTTTTTTTGAGAGAGAATAAGAGAGAGAGCGCACACGTACAAGTACGGGAGGGGCAGAGAAAGAGGGGGACACAGAATCTGAAGCAGGCTCCAGGCTCTGAGCTGTCAACACAGAGCCCGACGTGGAGCTCGAACCCAGCAGCCATGAGATCATGACCTCAGCTGAAGTTGGACACTTAACCAACTGAGCCACCCTGGCGCCCCTACTGTAATTTATTTTTTTATTTTTATTTTTTATTTATAATAGTTTTACTATATAATCTATCTGGCTATGAGCTCCTTTTTTTAAAAGTTTATTTCTATTTGTTTTATTACTCAAAGGATTCTTATTCTCTAAAGGCTCATATCTTTCATCAGTTCTGAAAAATTCTCAGCCATTATCTGTTTCAGATACAATTGCCTCTTCATTCTCTTTGGTCTTTCTGGAACTCTGACATAGAGAGTTTAAAACTGAATTTCGCTCTCATGTTTCTTAACTTTTAAAGAAAATGTACGATCTGCCTTCCATTGGATTCAGTATTATATTAATCCTGTGTTTGGAGTGTTTTTTTTTTAATTTCAATAATTATGATTTTCATTTTTAAAATCTCTAATTTGTTTCTTTTCAAAACATTTTATGGATGTGGGGCACCTGGGTGGCTCAGTCAGTTGAGCATCTGACTTTGGCTCAGGTCCTGATCTCATGGTTTGCAGGATTGAGCCCGACATTGGGGCTCTGCACTAACAGTGCAGAGCCTGCTTGGGATTCTCTCTCTCTCTCTCTCTCTCTCTCTCTCTCTCTCTCTCCGCCCTTCCCCCACTCACATGCACGCACGCTCTCTCTCTCTCTCTCAAAATAAATAAACTTAAAAAAAGAGAACATTTTATGGATGCTATTCTATGCCTTAGGTGCCTGAGGATATTAAATATATTAATTTTAAAGACTTTTATAGATGCTCTGTTTTCCCTGTTTCTTTGGAGGGAGGGTGAGTTGAGGGTTTGTTCTTCCAGCTTCCTCAAAGGAGGCAGCAGTCCTTGTGTGGGGGTCATGGAAGCTTTGCACAACCCTTGCTCACCACAGTGGCTTCTTGTTTATTTTCTTCCTTGGGGGATACTTCTTTTTTTAGATTTAAAGAGTTTCCTTTTTTTGCTTTGCTTCTAGCTATGTATACATCAATTTATTTTTATATCTTCAAATCATTTTTCTTTGGTGCAGGAGGGTAAGCTCTCTGCATGTGCTCAACCTGCCACCTTGAACCTGAAGTCTCTCCACTACTTCTTTAGCTGATTTATAATTCACTGTCACAGCACTGTCTTCAAAGGTCTCTGTGTGGCCTTTCCAGCAGAGACTTTGATACACATTTAATGAATGGTGTGTGGTTCTTTATTCCCCTTGCAAACTCCCTAATGTATTAGGGCATTTCAAATTACTTTTAGATTCTTTTGGCCCAGAAATTAAATACCAAGACTGCTTTAACGGGCATCGCTGGCCTGATGTGTTTAGTCCATATGGGAGGGAAGTGCTGCTGTTTTCATGTGCTCAAGTGCACCCCTGAGCACACTGTTTAATCATCATTAGGCCTCCTGCTCAAGTGTTCTCACCATCCAAATGGCCTGACCATTAGCTATCCTTTGAATACATATTCTCAATTTGAAATTCAGGTGAGGAGGTGCCTGAGTGGCTCAGTCAGTTAAGTGTCTGACTCTTGATTTCAGCTCAAGTCATGATCTCACAGTTTGTGGGATTGAGCCTCACGTTGGACTCCCAACAGCATAGAGCCTACGTGGGATTCTCATTCTCTCTCTCTCTCTCTCTCTCTGCCTCTCCCCCTCTTGTGCTATCTCTCCCACTCTCAAAATAAATAAATAAAAAATAAAATTCAAGTGAGCCCTGCACCAGTTTGCACTTTTAGGTTTAGCTAATCCATTGTTTCAAGTAGATTACAATTATAAGTAGAATCATAAAATGTCATTATTGAACCAGTATTTGTTGAGCACCCACTATATGCCAGCCGTGGTGTTAGGTGTGTGGTGTGAACCCAAGGGTGCAGTCAACTCTGTGGGCCCTGTTCTCAGGAAGTTGACAGCCTCTTAAGTGAGACCAATCAAGAAGTCAACGCGAATCACATATAATTGCAAACCGTGATAAGTCCTATAAAGGCAAAGAACAGGCTACTATGCATGAGCATAGCAGAGACTTCTCATTTAAATTGTGTAGTAAGGAGAGGAGTTTTTAAACTTTTTTAAAAAGCAGCAGTGGAATATTTTGTTTATATGACATTTTATGTGGAGCAGAGTGGAGCTGCTTTTATGGAAATGAGGTTGAGATCTGATCCTCTTGCCCTCCTTCATGGTGACTGAAGCACTTCATGGAATCCTTTGGTGCCCAGGGAGCATATGTGGAAGCCACTGTTCTAGAACCAGCTCCCTTCATTTCACAGACCAGTTAGCTGAGGCACAAAGGGCTTCATTGTCCAGAGTCATGTAGGTCACTCAGTCTGCTTAGTGCCGGGATCAGAACAAGAACCCACCTCTCCCAAACATGCATTCTTTTCACTCCCCCCCTGCCTTTCTTCCCCCTTCATGTGTTTTTATTATAAAATTAAGGTATTTCGATCTCTGTTGTATTGTGGTTCTTTTTTTCCCCCGAAATTAATTTTAACCCATTGCTGTTCACATTGCCCTTCACATTCTGTGCTCTGCTCCCCCTTGTCTGTCCTCAGCGTTTGTAACCGTGAGAGATATTATCTCACTGCTATTTTGTTTTTATTTTATTTCTGATATATCATCTAAATCACCTCTTTCATTTTCTGCCAAGAATTCAAACACATACATCCATTTTATTTTTCAGGTTTTTAAAATCGGTATCAAAGTGTTTATATTAACCAGTTAGCTGTCTGATGTGTCTTGTTGTCTTTTCTTGCCTCTTCGCGCATCTTAGCAAATGATAGAATTTTTGCTAGGCACTTAGGTTTTTAGTCTGGGTTTCATTTTGACTTTCCTGTTTTTAGTGTAGTACTTGTATATCTTTTACCATTTTGTTTTGTTTTTGTTTTACTGTGGCAGAGAAGTCAGGGCCTATGTGACATTTTTGCTCAGACTCTTAGGAAGTATAAGGAAGTGGTAAAATAAGACGGACTGGAAGACTGAGGCTGTAGTGTCTGGGCAGTGACTGCAGAAAGGAAGGTGTTTGTCCTCATTTGAGAGACTGGTAGGGAATCAGTGATTTGAAGCAGAATGGCACGTGAGAACTGTTCTTAGGAAAGCAATTTTAGCCATGGGAGATCAGATGAGTAACAATCAAAAGTTCTGTGGACACCAGCGGACTACCAGAAAGCCCTTACGATGTTATTGACGTTGGGCTAGCCAGCTACGGCAGTGTGGGGGTGCCGATGGAGGTGGAGACCAGGGCCAGACAGATGTAAGGGCTACTGAGGAGATGAAAGAGATAGGAGGGCACAGGATGACTCAGAGTGTCAGGGACGTCCTCATCCTGGGAGTGCCCTGTTGGAGGTGTCCCTGAAAGCCCATTCGGTAGCTCACACTGCACAGCCCTTCTCAGCTGCCCTCTGATGAGCTGCCCTTCTGAAGCCAGGAGCTCTTCACATCCAAGGGGTAGGTAGACACCATCGTCTATTTTTTTCACTCTGCCACCGTTCCCATTAACTCCTCCTCAACAAAACGAGACACCAAGCCTTTCTAACTCTCCCTTCCTCCCAATCCTACCTACCCAGCTTGCTTGGCAGGTACAGTACCGCAGGCTGCTTTCCTGTCAAGCAGTTGGCCATTAGGAGAGGAGGTGGGGGATGCTCCTTAATGGCCCCATCAGAATGGAATTGCCGACTGGATTAATTGGGTCTGTAATTTGCAGCGGAACTTGGATTCTCTTGCAAGAGGTGTGTTTCATGTTTCCGCTTCCAAGGAGTGGTACCTACTCTGTGTGTGACATCTGCCTTTCTGTCATTGGCTGCACCCGACTGCTTGATGGGCTTGCTGACGGATGCAGACGTGTGTTTGCCTTCTAATGAACTGTGCGCTCGTACCTCCTCTCCCCAAGATGCTCCGTGGGATAAACTACCTTGTGGAGAAGATTCTTCGTCATGCGATTGTTCTGTTTCCTTAGAGACAACAGCAGTGTAATACACTAGATGTCAGATCCATAGAGAAAGAAGAGGCATTTGCTACAGAACGTAAAGGTTTGATAGCTTTTCCTTGCCTTTATGTTTTTGCTGCTTCAGCTGCTGGGCTGATGACGATTATGTTTATTTTTGGCAGGGTGCAAGGGCCTCTGGAACTTCCCAGGCATTTATTATAAAGGGAAAGCCCACTGTTATCTTTTCCTGTCTGCTTCGTTATAAAAATACCTGAGAATCAGCGTGTCTTCTCTAATAATGTATCTGTTTCCATTTTTGAACACAGATTTCAGTAACGATCATGTGAACAGTCAGGAAATGACAATGTTGCACCATGCGTTGACCCTTCTGTGAACAGAAACTTGTTGAAGTTTTTAAGTTGCTGTCTTTTCTCATTTTTCTAGAAATACAGGAGTTAACATCTATATAAAGTATTGACAACTTCCTATCTAAGTTTAATGAATAAAGAGAACAAAGAGAGAGGGATTTAGTGTGGCAAGGTTTTTGAAATAAAATAATACATTTCTGTTGATTTAGTTATCTGTCTTATTAGGACCCTTCCCCTGCTTTTTCAGTATAATAACAATTAAACTGATCCGTAGTGCTAAATAATCTAATTTAATAATTCATTTTATAATTCTGTCCTTTTCCAGAGTAGAGCAGGATATCCAGGTTCCTCAGGGTCCCTCTAGCTGTCATCTGGTGGTGAAAGTTCTGTATAAGAATGTGTTTGTGGTAAACCTTTCCTTCCTGAGAAATATTTCATTATAAGTATTATACCACAAATGGCTATGATGAACTGCTAGAAACAGAAATTGAAGCATGTATATCTTATTCATAGGTCTTTATTACATTGATGAATTAGTCGCAATGTGTTTAGATTAGTTGTTGGTTTGGAAACTGAAATCTTTCCTCTTGCTTAATTAATTGTAAATGACCAATAATATCATGAGATGTACTTCCCTAGAAGTCAGAGAAACTTCATTGTAAACAAGTAATATCATATTTATACTACATTTACAGTACCATATATTTTTTTTAACCTTACGGTTTTCCAAAAGGCAGTTTTGTTTGTTTTTTATTTATTTGCTTTGGCGGATAATCATAGAAAAAAGTGGAGTAACAGAGATGGTTGGTCTGGTACATAGAAACAAAGAACAAAACATCACGCTACTCGAGGAGCATAAAAATGGTCTTCATTTGTCATGACTGTTGTCAAGAGGCGGGGTGTTTTTTGAGAGAATAATAGAATCATAGAGATAAAAGGGATCTTAGAATCTGTCCTTCTTCATATTTCACCAGAGCTATGGTGTGCCATTATTATAGATCATTGTAACTCTCGTTTATTCTCTTCATCATAATGGAATAATTAGATAAACTGGTTTTCTCAGTAGATCACATATTGTCTCAGTGTGGGGTCTGTGAATAGTTTTATAGACTACTAAATTTTGGAAGTTAGTGACGAAAAAGAAACATATACTACCTTCATCCTAAAGTAGTGTTCATCTAGGCTGATCATCCCAGCAGAGATCCCACAGTGCCTGGACCCTAGACACTGACAGTTAACCTTGACTTTTGAAGAAAGTTAATCTTTAAATAAGTGAATATTTTTCACTGATTTGCCCTGCAACCTTTTTTTTTTTTTTCCCCCTGGGAATAATAACCTCTTTATTAGAATTGGTCCTCTCTCAGACCTAGGTGTGCTATTCTGAGAGAACTCCCAATCAAAGTATTGGGCCCTCTGTCTATCAGAGTGGGCAGATGACTTGAGGTGTTTTCTGGGAATTTCAAATTGGAATTAGGGGAAGAGGTTTTATTCTCCAGTGGTGAAGCTGCAGTATTAGGCAGAAACTATTTCTTGTTAAGCATAAAAAGACATGAGATCTGTATAGACTCTGACCCAAAATGAGATCTCAGCAAAGAGTCAATGTCCTAATGATGTTCCAGTGTCCTGGAAGCCAGCTGTACCCCCATCCTTCATGAAGTTGACTTATGAATTTGTGTTATCATTGGTTATCATTTGGTGATGATACTCAGGAAATTCCCCTTTTTTTCCTAAGTTATTTCATGTTAGATTTGAAGTCAATGGTCCTGTTCTTCCCTGAGAGCTCTGATCTGAAATTTTCATTTGGGTAATATAGGAGTGCCTGCTATAGGATGGTGAGTCTGTAGATTTGAATTATTCAGTGAGTTCAGAACCAGAAAAAAAGTGGTTCCAATTCTGGTTCTGCCACTTACTAACGTGACCTGGAACATGTTAATTCTCTTCTTTGACCTTTATTTCCTTATTAGTAAAATAGAAATACCATGATGAGCAGTAGCAAGAATTCAGATAATGTATCTGAGGACCTAGCTCAATGCTAATGCAATGCTTGGACTCAACAAGTGTTAGTTCATTGACCCTTCCCTCCCCAACCTTCTCCAGTGTTCTAAAAGTGAAGAAATAAATGTAAACTATTTAGCAAATCTTCTAACTTCATAAGATTTTTCATTCTATTTTGTGGTGCTGGTCTTTAGTTAATTGTCGGAAATAATTAAGTTGTTGTCTTTGTTATAAATGATTTTACACATTTTTGGTTGTACACGATAATTGTCAAATCAGATTTGACTTAAGAATTACAGTACATTAAGCTGAAACCTAAATGCCTGTTGTTGCGACGACTGATGATTATGAGGACTGACTGGTTTATAAACTTGTCATCAGAGACAACCTTCAACTTCATTTTGTTTTTTGTTTTTTTCTCAAAGTGAACAGTGCTAGGCATGAATGAGCCATTGATTTTGGTGTGTTTCTCTATTGATAAAGTCCTTGTTTATTTATATGGAGTTTGTAGTGATCAGAAGGGCTTTGTGGTGATACTATAACTTCAGGAGCAATTTCTGTGGTAGGAGAAGTGAGAAAGTGTAACCTTGCCGAGTCTATGAAGAAGGACATTCCAGGTAGGTATCAAGGGGAAGACTTGAAAGCAGGGGCTGAGAATAATTTGCCTGAAAGATATGAAAGGCCTAAATAGTTTGATAGATTAAAGAATGAAGTAGTCTTCAAGGTAGGTTTTGAATCTGTCTTAAAGTATGGTGGAATCTGCTGCATAATCTTGAGGATGAGAATAGTATGATCAAAGTGAGTAGGGAAGAGCGGTTCAGAAGCAACACAGGGGTCTAGGATTGAAGGCAAATAGCTGGCTACAAAAATAGTTAACTAAAATCGTTAAGCACTTCATCTGTGAAGCATCGTTGTGGGCGATCATCAAGTAAATGAAAGCATACAGCATAATCTTTTTCCCTTTCACGCTAACAGTAATAAACAGAAACCAAAAAATCTGGTTAAGGAGTCCCCAAGCATATGATTGGCAGGTAGCTGTCAAGGTAAAAGAGAATTGCAGGATCACGGTCTTAGCCTCTACAAACAGGAGAATATTCTGGGAAGAAGAGCAAGATAATGAGCAAATACTTTTAAAAGTCTAGGGTGGGGTTAAAAGTATCTCACTGTCTGGATGACTTCCTACAGAATAGGTTCTGTCGAAGGACCTACAGAAGTGACAACACTTACAGGTGCCCAGGACCTCAGTGTTCTCTCAGGCTTCAGTTGGCTTTGTTCTTGTGTCTCTTCATTCACACATAATTTTTAAGTAGCAGTTTTGCTTAAACAACAACATTATACTTTCACATCCTTGGTTAGAGAGTTCTACCCAAAAAGTATTTACCTCTGGATCTAGGTCAACTTAGAAAACCAAAACAAGTAATTACACGCAGTGTTGGTCCTGAGCCCAGTCTTAAAATCTCTCTCTCTTTTTTAATCAGTCGTCTGGCTGATAGAATAGATAATTTGCTCATTAAACCTATGTATTTTGTTAGACTGAGATGAGGAATCCATAACACCTTTGAAATTAAGATTAGATTTTAAATTCATCTTAATAAATTAGGATCTGTTTTGAAGGATCTGTTTTGAAGGATCTAACTTACCCAGTTTTCCTTGGGGCAGCCTAGAGGTGGTGAAAGATGAGAGCTCTGCAGCCAGATGGTTTGAGTTCAGATAGGCATTCATGATACAGAGCTTTAAGGATGTGATAGGGGAAAGAGTAGAGCACCCCAAAACTACTCCAGGTATATATTGTTTTACCTTCCTATAGAAACAACCTTTTAAGAACTTTGATCTAACACCTTGCTTTTGTTTATAATTTATAGACTAAACAGTCTTAAGTAAGCTTTTCTGAAAGTGCAGTAATCAAAGGTAGCAGAGACACTACACCATGGTTAAGAACAGACACAAGAGCAGTACCGCCTTGGTTCAGATCCTCCTTCTGCCAGGATTTGGCTGTGACCTCAGTGTGCCTTAGTGTCTCCATCTGTAAAATAGCGTTAGTAATAGTATCTGTCTCATCGAAGGCTGTAAGGTTTAAGTGAGTGAACCCTTGGGAAATGTTTGAACTGAGTGTGACACATATTAGGCACTCAACAAGTGTTGCTGTTGTTGTTATTTAAGACACCCCATTCTGCTGATTCCATGACACAGTCACAGATGAAAACCTGCTGTGGCTGCAAGCAATACCAATATACTTACCCAATATAACAGCTAATAATGTCATTATTTCATTCTCCAAGAATAGTTTCACCAAACCTGAATTTAACAGAAAGATTACTTCTTATACACTGCACTCCTCTGTATTCTGCATCATGGTGCTAACTTGTGACCAACAAATATTTCCCAGAAGCCTGCTCCATGTCTCATACTCTGCCAGGTACTTGAAATACAGTGATTAAAAAAAAAAAAATCACACAAATTTCTCACAGTCTGGTAGAGGAGATAATGTACCCTGATCTAGTATGTTTTATTAACTTTCTTTTGGGGGATTGTGGTGGTGAGGGTGCTGAGGGGATGTACAATTTTGCATCTACTCAAATCATTTAAAGGTCTTTTGTCTACTCACAGTCCCTCAGTTAAACATCTTCCTTCAATTTACTTTCTTTATGATAACAAAAAATAGTATAGGCTCACTTTAGACAATTTGACTCGATGTTATAGCTTCTTTTTTTTTTTTGTCTTTTTTTTTTCTGCTTTATAATTTTTTTAACATTGAGCATCCTTTTCTCTGGAAATCAGGAAAAATCAAACCGGAGAATTTGGGGAAGTACAAGAAAGTATAAATAGAAGGAAAAAACTAGCCATAATTCAACTTCTCTTAACATTTTGACATATTTCCTTCAGTTACTTTGTTTACTTTTACTATTTAGCTGAGAACACGCTGTGTGTATATATAATTCTATTTACAGGGTTACTGTGAAGATAAAATGATATATTTACAGCTCTACACACAGTGTCTGATAGGTATACATCAAACATTCAATAATTGTTAGTATTACCGTAGTTATCATGCCCTTTTTTACCTCTTATGTGGTAAGCATTTAGAAAGTCTTCATAGGGGTGCCTGGATTGCTCAGTCGGTTGAGCATCCTACTCTTATGTCGGCTCAGGTCCTGATCTCAACCTGTCTGTGTTGGTGAGGCTTATTGCTGACAGTGGGGAGCCTGCTTAAGATTCTCCTCTCTCTGCCCCTCCCCTAGCTTGCGTGCATACATGCTCTCTCTCTCTCTCTCTCAAATAAATGAACATTTAGAAAATCTTCATAAACATTGTACTTTATTTTTTAATTTTTAAATTTTATTTAAATCCAGGGTCCTTAATATATGGTGTAATAATGATTTGAGGAGTAGAATTTAGTCATTCATCACTTACATATAACACGCCGTGCTCATCCCAACAAATGCTGTCTTTAATGCCTATCACCCATTTAGCTCATCCCCCCATCCAGCACCCCACCAGCACCCTCAGTTTGTTCTCTGTATTTAAGGGTCTCTTATGGTTTGTTTCCCTTTCTTTATCTTATTTTTCTTTCCCTTCCCCTATGTTCATTTATTTTGTTTCCTAAGTTCCACATATGAGTGAAGTCATGATATTTGTCTTTCTCTGATTTATTTCGCTTAGCATAATACACTCTAGTTCCATCCATGTTGTTGCAAATGGCAAGATTTCATTTTTGATCGCCAAATAATATTCCATTGTTTATATATACCACATCTTCTTTATCCATTTATCAGTTGACGGGCATTTGAGCTCTTTCCATACTTTGGCTATTGTCAATAGCACTGCTATAAACATTGGGGTGCTTGTGCCCCTTCAAATCAGCATTTTTGTATCCTTTGGATAAATACACGGTAGTTCAATTCCTGGGTTGTAGAGTAGTTCTAATTTTAATTTTTTGAGAAACTTCCATACTGTTTTCCAGAGTGGCTGCACCAGTTTGCATTCCCACCAGCAATGCAAAGAGGGTTCCTCTTTCTCCACATCCTCGCCAACATCTGTTGTTGCCTGAGTTGTTCATGTTAGCCATTCTGACAGGTGTGAGGTGGTATCTCATTGTGGTTTTGATTTGTATTTCCCTGATAATGAGTGATGTTGAGCATCTTTTCATGTGTCTGTTGGCCATCTGGATGTCTTTGGAAAAGTGTTCTTGTCTTTTGCCCATTTCTTCACTGGATTATTTGTTTTTTGGGTGTTGATTTTGATATGTTCTTTATAAATTTTGGATACTAACCCTTTATCTGATATGTCGTTTGCAAATATCCTCTCCCATTCCATCAGTTGCCTTTTAGTTTTGCTAATTGTTTCCTTCACTGTGCATTTTATCTTGATGAGGTCCCAGTAGTTCGTTTTTGCTTTTGTTTCTCTTGCCTCTGGAGACATGTCAAGTAAGAAGTTGCTGCAGCCAAGGTCAAAGAGGTTGTTGCCTGTTTTCTCCTCTAGGACTTTGATGGCTTCCTGTCTTACATTTAGGTCTTTCATCCATTTAAAAAAAATTTTTTAACATTTATTCATTTTTGAAAGACAGAGAGAGACAGAGTGCGAATGGGGAAGGGGCAGAGAGAGAGGGAGACACAGAATTTGAAGCAGGCTCCAGGCTCCAAGCAGTCAGCAAGGAGCCCGACGCGGGGCTCGAACTCACAGAGCGCAAGATCATGACCTGAGCCGAAGTCGGCCTCCCAACCGACTGAGCCATCCAGGCGCCCCAGGTCTTTCATCCATTTTGAGTTTATTTTTGGGTGTGGTGTAAGAAAGTGGTCCAGGTTCATTCCTCTGCATGGAGCTGTCCAGTATTCCGAACACCATTTGCTGAAGAGATTATCTTTTTTCCATTGGATATTCTTTTTCTGCTTTGTCAAAAATTAGTTGGCCATACGTTTGTGGATCCATTTCTGGGTTCTCTATTCTGTTCCATTGATCTAAGTGTCTGTTTTTGTTCCACTACCATACTGTCTTGATGATTACAGCTTTGTAATACAGCTTGAAGTCTGGAATTGTGATGCCTCTAGCTTTGGTTTTCTTTTTCAGGGTTGCTTTGGCTATTTGGGGTCTTTTCTGGTTCCATACAAATGTTAGGATTGTTTGTTCTGTCTCTGTGAAGAATGCTGGTGTTATTTTGATAGGGATTGCAGTGAATATGTAGATTCCTTTGGGTAGTAGCAACATTTTAATAATACTTGTTTTCCAATCCATGAGCATGGAATGTTTTTCCATTTTTTTGTGTCGTCTTCAATTTCTTTCATAAGCTTTCTATAGTTTTCAGTGTATAGATTTTTCACCTCTTTTGTTAGGTTTATTCCTAGGTATGTTATGATTTTTGGTGCAATTGTAAATGGAATCAATTCCTTGATTTCTCTTTCTGCTGCTTCATTATTGGTGTATAGAAATGCAACCAATTTCTGTGCATTGATTTTATTTCCTGCGACTTTGCTGAATTCATGGATGAGTTCTAGGAGTTTTTTGGTGGAGTCTTTTGGGTTTTCCACATAGAGTATCATGTCATCTGTGAAGAGTGTAAGTTTGGCTTCCTCCTTGCTGATTTTGATGCCTTTTATTTCTTTGTGTATGGCTGATGGCTGAGGCTAGGACTTCCAACACTATGTTGAATAACAGTGGTGAGAGTGGACATCCTTGTCATGTTCCTGACCTTAGGAGGAAAGCTCTGTTTTTCCCCATTGAGGATGATATTAGCAATGGGTCTTTCATATATGATTTTTATGATCTTGAGGTATGATCCTTCTATTCCTACTTTCTTGAGGGTTTTTAATTGAAAAAGGATGCTGTATTTTGTCAAATGCTTTCTCTGCATCTGTTGAGAGGATCATATGGTTATTATCCTTTCTTTCATTGATGTGATGTATCACATTGATTGATTTGAAGATATTGAACCAGCCCTGCATCCCAGGAATAAATCCCACTTGATCATGGTGAATAGTTCTAATTCTCTTGATTCTTTTAATAACACTTGCTAGTATCTTGTTGAGAATCTTTGCATCTATGTTCATCAAGGAAATTGGTCTGTAGTTCTCCTTTATAGTGGGGTCTTTGTCTGGTTTTGGAATCAAGGTAATGCTGGCTTCATAGAATGAGTTTTATCTCAGATGGGATTGTGTTTCAAAACCCCACACTTCAGAGACCCCTGTGTCTTGGACCCCCGCCGACTCTCTGGGGGAGGATCTTGCGGAGTGCAATGGCCGGGTGCCAGCTTGCCCAGAAAATGTTCCTGCAATCTGACAGCAGCAGAAGTTCAGAGATTATGGCAAATCACAACACACAGCTAGCATGAGGTTTCATCACACTCTGGCATCTTTGTCCCAATACCAGCAAATGTGGCTGCTCTATGGGGTCCACTAGGACCTTTGCCTGTGGGAGGCCATATGACCTCTACCAAATGCACTCCCTGCAGGGGAACCACTTCTCCCCGCATGGCACCCGTGTGACAGAGCCCGCTGCCTGCTCCTGGGGATTTGCCCTGGTTCCCCACCAGAGCACCACCAGGACTGAACTCCGGAACTTCAGACTCCATGCTCCACTGTTTTTAGAATCCTGATGCTATTGAAAAACACTCCTTTCTTCCTGTCCGTGGTTTTGGGGAACAGATTTCTTGTTCAGTCACCTGCAGGTGTTTTTACTCTCTCTCTCTCTCTCTCTTTCTCTCCAGCTACTTTCGAGGGAGTGTTTTTCTTGCACTCTCCCAATACACCATACTCTCCCCCTTTCTCTGTCCTCTGTCTGCAAAAACAGCTCCCTATGCTCCACGGCTTTTCTCTCCCCCAGTTCACCTCTCCGCATTGGGTACCTGCCAAGTTCTTTGGCTCAAGTTATGCAGATTGTTGTGTTAATCCTCAGATCAATTTCCTAGGTGTGTAAAATTGTTTGGTGCTGATCTAGCTGCATTTCAGGGATGAGACAAGCTGAGGGTCTCCATGCTACCCCTCCATCTTAACTTGAAAGTCCATAAATGATTTTTAAAAGGGGTATGCATTAGGAAAAAAGTCCTTAGGGCGCCTGGGTGGCTCAGTCGGTTAAGTGTCTGACTTTGGCTCAGGTCATGATCTCATGGTTCGTGGATTTAAGCCCTGTGTCGGGCTTTGTGTTGACAGCTCAGAGCCTGGAGTCTGCTTCAGATTCTCTCTCTCTCTCTCTCTGCCCCTCCATTGCTTGTGTTCTCTCTCATAAAATAAATAAATAAATAAATAAATAAATAAATAAATAAATAAATAAATAAACTTTTTTAAAGAAAAAACTCCTCTTTCTCCTCAAGATTCAGGTTCATTAAATTGAGGGTAGAGCTTGCATATCTTATTTTCAAAGCTTCTCAGATGATTTCTATGCATACCCTTGATTAAAGTTAGTGATTTATTCACAACCTTTTTGGGTCACCTTTTCAAAGCCCATCTATAGGTACATCATCCTTTGGCTTAAAAGCTTTCCATGTTTCCCCCAATGCCATTGGTATAAATTCCAAACTTCTTAGCTTGTGGTAGAACAGGCTTCATTCACATCCTGGCCCTAATCTACTTTTCCAGAGGCATTTTCAGCTGTTCCCCTTCAAGTGCCTTTGAGTCCAGCCAAATAAGTTAAACCCACATATGCCATGTACTTTTGGGCTTCTGTGCCTTTTCCCATACCATTTCATCCATCCAGGGTACCCTTAACTTTTTTCTGTATCTGAGAAACTCCTCAGTGTTACTTCAGCCTCACTCCCATTGCCCCTCCTTTCCTCCAAGAGTAACTGCTCTTCTTTGACTCCTCAATTTTAGCTGCTTTCACTACTTTGCATTATGATGATCTGTTTACATACCTGTCTTCATCAATATGTAGTTAGGTTATTGGGATGAAGATAGCCTTACTTATCTTTTGTGAGTATGTACCCAGGAAGAATGCTTCTTTCTTTTTGATTAAGATTTTAAAAATTCTCTCCATGTCTTCTTTTGTATCGACTACTTCTGCCTAGCAGATTGCCTTCTGTCTGTATCATCCATCTATCTCCTCAAAAAATTGGCACGTCTTATGAACAAAGAAGGAACCTCCCAAATTTATACGAAGAGATGGTTGGTGGTCATTTGGGTATCAGGGAACTCATTAGTTTCTAAGGATGCCTTGTTGAGATCTTCATCAAAGGTAGATATAAAACATCTGGTGACATGTTCAAGGTATTCAACACGGTTTTGCATGTTAAAGAAGACCAACAAAGCTGATCTGATGAGTTGTGTCAATTCTGCCTTGTAAGTTTCTGAAACTGGTACTGTTAATGTCTACTTCACACCTGGAAGCATTTTTTCATCTGTGTCCTACTGGACATATGAAAAAATTTTTTAAGCCAGAAGTCATTCTTGGTGTATCACATCTCCTAGGACCACATCTGAGTTGTTGGTTTTCACAGTGAATTGTGGGTCTAGTGGTAGATCCTAAGTAAAGACTCCCTTTATGTTTTCAAATTCCTCTTTCATCTTGGACTATGAACACATAGTACCTATTTCTCTGGGAAAATGTGCTAGAAGTTCACAAAGGGTATGAAGTTTTGGGGGGAGTTAAGATTAGCTTCCAACTTACAATGTAGTCATTACTGTCTGGTTCTGAGTTTAGAGAAGAGGTTTTGATGTATGTGCTAAAAGATAATAATTGAGCATGGGGCCCTTTGTTTGTTGAGCATCGACTCTTGATTTTGGCTTGGGTCATGATCTCACAGTTTGTGGGATCAAACCCGGTTTGGGATTCTCTCTCTTCCTTTCCCTCTGTCCCTCCCATTTGCATTCTCTCTCTGTGTCAAAATAAATAAACATTAAAAGAATGATAATAATTGAGCATGCTATCTGCCAAGAGATAGAGATGATTGTTAACAAGTCTTGTGGCATCAGACCAAACAAAATACTACAAATCATGAAATTTTATCACATGGATCCATGTGTAAGAAATTTTTTTTTAATTTTTTCTATTGTCATTTTTCCTCTGAGAATGTCAGAAAGGAAATTGAATGTAGTAGTATCGTCAATATTGAAAAATACTAGGTATCTGTATTAGTTCTGAAAGCATGAACATGTCCTTATCTTATTTGGGAAATGGGTCACTAATAATAATATATTAAACGAGCAAAGCCCATTCTGTTTTCAGGACCAGAATGTTTCTGGTGCCCTCAAGGATGAAAAGCTGTGATGTTGGATTTGTTTCTTTCATAGGAATTGTCTCCTTGTTCCATTTGGACATTTAGTCCATTAGAACTAAAGTTAATCTCTGTTCATTTTTATTATTAGCCTAAAATGATTGATTGATTGATTCATTGATTATAACTCAGCACAGCTACTTGGCATTAATAGGCTTGAAAGTGTGGGAGGCAATATTGGATATCTGCCTGGAAGATAGGTGGGGAAATATATAATGTGGAATTAAATTCTAGCCTAGAAAAGCATATTTCAGTTCTGAATGTCTTACTTTGCAACTTGTCACATAAAGGGAGGAATGTGTAATAAATAAACATAGTACTGTGGCTTAAAAGTCAAGAGACCTAAATCTGTTCCCTGCGAATTACTTTAACAATTTAATTACTTTAATAATAAATTAATCCTCTCTGTTAAATGGAAAACCATTAAAAATATTTCCCAGGGTGCCTGGGTGGCTCATCGGTTGAGTGTCCAACTCTTGACTTTGGCTCAGGTCGTAATCTCAGTTTGTGGGATCAAGCCACATATCGGGCTCTGCACTGAGAGCACAGAGCCTGCTTGGGATTCTCTCTCTCCCTCTCTCTCCCTCTCTCTCTCTCTCTCTCTGCCCCACCATGTGCTTTCTCTTGCTCTCTCTCTCTCACTCTCTCTCAAAAATAAATAAATAAACAAAATATTTCCCTACCCAGAAATAAAATTGGTTAAAAAAAAAAAAAAAGAGGAGTGTATAGATAGATACAGAGATAGGTAGGTAGGTAGTCCTTGGCTTAACCTGAAAATTTTCCCTTGCGTTTTTGAGTGTATTGTAAAACCTACAAAACAGTAAAGGCTCTGGTCCCTTAATATTCACCAAGACTTGCTAAGTATAACCTCTACAAAATCACTTTACATAATTAACTCAGCACTTAAATATAAGGAGAAACCAGGAGCTAGTTCCCAAGCACCTAAATATGAAAGAAGGACTTCTTTGCTTGACTTTTGGCTTTGATGGACAAATTTCTCTGAAAAGTACTTCTTTCAACTTAGGAAAGCAAGTGAGAGATTTCCCAGGAGTAATATTTAGCAATAGTCATGTGGCTCCAATGCAAGACAGTAACCCTGTGTAGCTGAGCTTGGTGGGGAGGAAGAAGAGCAAAATCATAGATTCCTTTTGGTAAGTTTGGATTCATTCTTTTAAGACTTTCTCAAAAAGGAGCACTAGATCTTGAGTCCAGAAAACCAGTGCTACAGACGAGTTATCAAATGTACTTACCTTATAATTTAAATTTAGATTATGTTATAAAAAAAAAAAAAGCATTCTAGGGGTACCCAGGTGGCTCAGTTGGTTAAGTGTCCAACTCTTGATCTCAGTTCAGGTCTTGATCTCAGGATTGTGAGTTCAAGCAAGCCCCACATTGGGATCCACAGTCTGCATGGAGCCTACTTAAAAAAAAAAAAGCATTCTGATTAGAGGATAAGTATAAAATATGGATTGATTGTTAAGATTCTAGTAAGGCATTAATAAAAGAATTTAGTACTTAACAGCCTGTTTTGGTAAAAAGTATGCAAACTAAATCCATCTTGTTCATCTGTGATCTTCCCTTTCTTGCCGATGACAAACGTGTGCTATGGCTATAGCATCTTTTGGCATCAGAGTCTCCCCATCACCTCCCAACTTGATCCTGTGTTTATGTTGGTCTATTTTGATGGGCTTTTCCCATCATTCTTTTCTGCCCTCCCCCTGTGCCCAGCTGCCAGTTTCTTGACTCTGCTGTGCTGCCTTCCTGCCCATCTCTTCTTCCATCACGGGCCCATTTTTGACACATTGTCCTTCTTTCTGTTCCTGCTTTGTCTCACTCCCCTCCTCAGGCTTGCACTGTGCTGTCACCTGATTCAGGTATGCCCGGGAAACCTAATCCTTTCCACTGCCCTCATCATCATGTCTGTCCACCCAAATCTAAGGGAAGACAGTGAACTCTAACCAAATCAGGAACAACATGCAAGTTGCCATTGTGACCCTCATAATATACCACAAACGTCAAACACCTCGTAACCCTGGAAACACCTAAGATACAAAGATACTAATTAAGTAGCAGAACTCAGTCTCTTGTGCACTAAAACTACGGAACAAAATCCGGCGAAATTACATCCCTGTCATGGTGTGTGCGTGACCAGTCGCTCCTCTTGGTGCAGTGCAGCTCTGTGGTCCTTTGGCTTTGAGTGAAAGAACCCTTCTTGTTGAGTTTGCTTGGGCTGCACCTATCCATCTCCACCCTTCCTCCCTGTGAATCCTACTGTGCTTATCAGAAGCAATGATAGTTGGTTCCTTTGCCCCTATCACTCTTTCATTTGTTTCCCCGGTCCTATTGGTAATTATTAATATAATGTAAATGTCTTTCCTTTCAGTCCTCCTCGTCCTCTGGCCAACATGAACGACACCATGGTGAGCCACCTGTCCTCTGGGGTGCCCACCCCCACCAAGAGGTATGTAGGGTCTACGCCTCAGTCACTGCTCAGAGTTGGGTACAGGCCTGGCCGGGGAAGCAGAGATTCCACAGGGCAGAATTCTCCTCCTTTAACTGTCTTTTAAAATTATTTTGTGATTTTTTTTTTCTTCTTTTTTTCCCCACTAACTCGTAAATGTAGCACCAAAGGAGTCTGCTTGTGAGTGGTGCCTGAGGTGGAAACTCTTCATTTGTGACAAGCAGTGAACATAGTGTCAAAGCAGATTTGGCACTTTGGAAAGCCTCTTCTTTAACATTAAATAATATTTTGATGATCATGAATTTCAACAATTTTGCATTTGCATTCTTTAAATGTTGAAGATCGCTTCTGCTTCTTGATTAGACTGTGTGAACTGAATTAATCCCTGATAATTCTCCTAAATCAATGTGTATACGATTCATAAACATTTAAGTTGAAAAGCTTGGGTCTTTCTCTTAGTTTTACAGAGAGTCTCCTTTAGGGTCCTACAAGGAGCTAGAACTGTGTAGTCCTTTCTCTTCTTTATTTAATTTACTCTTCTCCAAAATTCTCTCAGGCAGGACTTTAAAAGAACTCTATAAAATGGCTTACTTTCTGTTTGATTTAAGCTGTTCCATAATGAGAGTATTGCAGAAACTCCCTCAAGGGCACAGCCATTAAAGAATCCTTTCTAACAGTCATCACCCAAAAGAGAACAAAAAAACAAAGACATTCCAACCAACTCCCCAAGTTCTTCCTGAAGAAAAACTACTTTGTGCCATATGTACTGATTGCTTTGGATTAATTCAGCTATAGAAATGTCATCTGCTTAATAATACTGTGACTTAACATATAATATATGATACTTAAGATCAACTGTGTTTGTTTTCATTGGCTAAAACTCCTGGAGCACTCTTTCCCAAACTTGACTGCTGAGAAGATTCAAAAGAATCACGTGGGTCAGTTATTAAAAATACAATTTTCTGGGACCACATCAGACCCAGTGGATCCTGAGCTCTTGAGAAGTTACACCTCTAACAATAAGTATTCCAGGTGATTCTTATCATCAAGCAAGTTTGGGAAAGAGCCTTAGAAGGAAGCTATGGAGTAAACTGGAATAGAGGGTTTTGGGATTAAATCAGAGTGACCTGATAATGTGTTGTCCACTAGGAAACTCAAGACGACCAGGTAAGAGTCCTTGCCTACAGCCTTGTTGAGACACTACCGCTTCTTTTTTTTTTTTTTTTTTTTTCATGTTTATTTTTGAGAGAGACAGAGACAGAGCATGAGCAGGGGAGGGGCAGAGAGATTAGGAGACACAGAATCTGAAGCAGGCTCCAGGCTCCCAGCTATCAGCACAGAGTCTGACTCGGGGCTCAAACTCACAAACTGCGAGATCGTGACCTGAGCCACCCAGGCGCCCCCCTTACCGCTTCTTTTGAGCAGATTTAAGTGGTATTCTTGACTACAGCATAGACTTGAGCCTGACTGGCTGCCTTTAAGTCCTGGCTCTCACCTGACCTTGAACAAGATTTTTATCTTCTTTTTTTAAATATATAAAATGGGGACAATGATAGTGTCTACCTTGTGGGGTTATGCGAAAATTTAAGATATTGTTTTCACTATTTAAGAAGTAAACTGATGAGGGGTGCCTGGGTGGCTCAGTCAGTTAAGCATCTGACTTCGGCTCAGGTCATGATCTCACAGTTCTTGAGTTCAAGCCCCACATTGGGCTCTGTGCTGACAGCTCAGAGCCTGGAGTTGCTTGGGACTCTGTCTCCCTCTCTCTCTGCCCCTCCCCCGCTAGTGCTCTGTCTCTGTCTGTCTCAAAAAATAAACAAACATTAAAAAAAATTAACTAAACTGATGAGAGAAGAGGTGGTGAAGAAACAATAACTTATAGATGACACTCTTTGTAGCAAAGTCTAGTAGACTTGGTCCTTCCTAGAGGTGGTTATCACAGACTTTGTAGGCGTTGACCAGCAGAACAACGGCAGCCAGAGCCCTTAGCAGGCCAGAAAGGAAGACTGAGCGCTATAATTTATGAAGAAGAGTAGTTGCCATATGGGAACAAGATGCTCCCATCCTAACAATTTAGTCCTTAGAATTTTAGATTTCATTTATATTCAGGATGAGATTATGATGTAACACGTGGGCATCAATTGCATAATCCGTTAGGTTTGGCTTTTTGTGGCCCAAGTTACCAAACCAATGTAAATTTCCAACTAGTATTCTATTTACTTCCTTAAGGATTCATCAGTTTTTCTTTTTTCCTCCAAATGTCATTAGACGTGTGTCTCCAGAGTCTGGTGAAAGCTAGGAACCCAGCACATCATCCCAGTCATACAGAACCTTTCTCTGCTGGGGCAGAGAATCCTCAAGGAGAATAAAGCTACTCTCCAGAATTAAGAAGTTTCCTTTAGGACTCAGCATACGACATAAATCACTGAATCAGACAAGAACATGCACAGTAATAAAAATGCAGGAAAAATTTAAGAGCTACAGTTTCTGCCTTTTCAGGAGGCAGTGCATATGAAAGTAGTGATAGCTCCAAGGGTCAAAAATACTATGTGAGTCCAAATAGAAGATGCTCACAAATGTAAGAGTGACTTTTTAAAGAAGAAAAACTTATCAATGGCAAAGATGCTGGCTGTCACGTGAGATGCTGTGAATTATGTTCCTGAGAGGGTCCACTGTAGGGATTTGCTCTATATAATATTCTTCTAGTATTCCTATATTGAAATTTCTATAATTGGAAAGAAATTTCATCTTTGCTTTAGACTAAATAGTTCCTGGAAATTTGCTTTCTTTAAAAACAACCAGAAGAGGGACGCCTAGGTGGCTCAGTCAGTTGAGCGTCCGACTTCGGCTCCGGTCGTGATCTCACAGATAGTGAGTTTGAGCCTTGCGTCGGGCTCTGTGCTGACAGCTCAGAGCCTGGAGCCTGCTTTGGATTCTGTGTCTCCCTCTCTCTCTGCCCCTTCCCCGCTCATGCTCTGTCTCTCTCTCTCAAAAATAGATAAACATTAAAAAAATTAAATAGAATAAAATAACGAGAACAATGTACTTAAAAACAAACAACAAAAAACTTTCAAAACTTTAAAATAGAGGCTTAAAGTCTCCCCCTTCTACTGGATTTCCTCCAAGGCTTGCTTCTGTCCCTCTTTTTCCCCAGGGTTCAGAATGTGAATGGTGGTATTAGTCTCTGGACTAAGGTACTGTATTATTTTATTTATTCATTCATTTTTATTTTGAGAGAGAGAGTGAGCGAGCCGGGGGGCGGGGCAAAGAGAAAGGGAGAGAGAGAATCCCAAGCAGACCCTGCACTTCCAGCACAAAGCCTGACACGGGCCCAGGCCCATGAACAATGAGATCATGACCTGAGCCGAAACCAAGAGTTGGATGCTTAACCAACTGAGCCACCCAGGCACCCACTGTTATACTGTTTTAAATCATAACATATATTCAGACCAATATCGAAAATTATGCCAATATTTTCTAATGTCTTCTAAAGCCTTAGCGTCATTTATGAATATTTAAACTTTTACAATTCTGTGGGCAGTTCATATAACTATGGCAGTAACAAAAACTTCCAATATGACACTTTTTGCTTTGTGCATTCAGTTGGTATATTAGTATTAACTCTTTTAACTTCGTGTATTAAAATTTAACTTAAAATGCACAAACCCAATTAAGCAAGATGAAAAGGTTGTAAATGAACTGCTCTATAGCATTGTGCTCGTAGTTAGTACCAGGTAGATCTTATGGTATGTGTTCTTACTATAGTTAAAAAAACAAAAAGGAAAACAAAAAGAGACAAACCCACAAAGACAAAGGCAAAAGCAGAAAGCAAAGGCAGAAGTGTCCACGGATCACAAAAGCAACTTAAAAGCCGTCGGGATGTCTATCTGTGGCTTCTCCATCTCTTGGTTACTCACAGAATGCCATCTTCATTCCCTACTGCTGCGAAACACCTACTTCTCAATACCGCCGATGGCTTCAGATGCACAGCCACAGCATTGGCATTCAAGAAGTTATGCTTTTCCTCCCTTCGATTAGAAAACTCCAAGGAAGGGTTCTTAACTGTCCTGGATTGGATTACTGCCCACCCTTGTGTATGTGGTAGGCCACACCCATTAAACCTACATCATCAAAACAGAGGAGGGAGTGTGTCCCCAAAAGATGGTCATACTGTCAAGAACAGAAAAGAGAGATCGTGGGAAGGACAAATAACAGAGGCTGTTGGCAGACCACCGTTTTGCTACCGAGCACACAGATGTGTGCAAAAGTATATACATACACACACCTTCTCATACAGGTTTCCTCTCCTAGGGTTTTCCTTCCCATAATGTAGCATTCCACGTACAACTGCAAATGGGTGCATGCCTCTCCCAGGAGTCTGTCCACGTGCTGTAACAGCCCTGGACCCTGGTTACATAGATTATGTCCATTCACCCAGGTCAGGTCTAGGTGTGTCTTTCTATGACTCCTTAGCCCCTCCTGCCCTGAAGCAAATGATAAGTTGTAAGCACTTTGCACCCAGTCCACAAAGGTAGAGATCAGAAAGTAGGAGAATTGTAATTCGGACAGCGGGAAAAGAGAGGTGACAGAAAACATGGCATATTAAGCCACATCTGCTGTGTTTCCTTGTGAAACACCACCAAAATGACAGTGTTGGGATTATTTTGAGTAAAAACCCGCAAGAAGAAAGAAAAATGAAAGAGGAGACCATACCAACAAGAATTTGGAAGCAGCAAAGCAGGTGGGTGAGTGGAAAGAGATTTTACAGACTGGAGAAGACTACAGCATAAGCGGATGGGGAGAGGAGCCCAGAAGAAGGCCCGCTGCAGGAATTAGAAGGCAAAGGGAGGATGCAGGATGTTTAGCTGGTAGTCTGTACAGGAAGCGCTTCGAACCACAGACTATCCACATGACTGGGTAATTGTCCCTACCCCCCTCTGCCAAAGAGTTGAGGTTGATATTTGGGGTTTTTGGAACAATACAGCCCCCAGGAGATCCTAATTGTCTTCATTATCTCACCCTTGGTGGGCTGAAGCAACTGGCTTCCAGACAACCCATCTCCCTCCCTTCGTTCTGAAGACTTCAGGAAATCACTGCTCCATCCTGTTATTCCTCTCCGGTGCCTGGAACTCCAGCCATCAGGGGCACAAGATCGAAGCCCCACGATCCTTAAGATCACAGTTGAACCAGTTGCTTTTCTTAGTGGCCACGTAGCAAAGATAGATGTGTCCCCTCCCTGGGATGGAGTGTTGCTGCCATCCATTCCTCAACCCGACTCAGCTAGTTCCACTCAGTGTTACTCCCCACTTCTAGTATCAGTTTCTATTTTAGTCAGAACCCTTGGCTATAAGTGACAGAAGCTCAGTTTGGATGAGCTTAGGGAAAACAAGAAGATTTTTTTGTTTTTGTAGCCAAACTGGGGGAAGAAAAGCAGGGCTGTACGTGGCTGGGCCTCAGGGATGACCAGAGCCAGGGGGGCTATAACTCACTTAGGTGTTTCCCTGTCTCCCTCTGCTACCCTCATGCTCCTTGCTCCTCCCTGTTGTATGTCAGCTGATTCTTCCCTATAATAGTTATCTTTCACACAGCAGGGAATATATCCGTGAGACCTGTGTGTTCATATTTCATAACCTCAACCCTATAGCGATTGCCTTTCTCTTAGTTCCAACTTGGAAACTCCTAGTGAGAGTTCTTTTTGGTCCATCTTAGATCATGTTATACCCATCCAGGGGTTTTCTGTTTGGTGGCCCTACCTAGATTACCACGGTTGAATGGGTAGGGGTCGGTTTTCCAAAGAAGGGGGTCTGCTGTCTGCAGAGAAGGTAAGGGTGCTGAAGAGACATTAGCTATAGACTTCTTTTTTGGGTGATTTCTGAAAAAAAAATTGCATACCTAAGTAGATTATATCACTCCCGCATTAGCATAGATTTGTTTCAGGAGGCCCTTTTTACCCCCCTACCACCTCATTTTTATTTTCCTCAAATATTAAACAGTGCTTTCTAGTCTGTTTGGTTTATAAAGATGTATTGTGTGCCACCATCTTTGGGTAGCAACACGTAGACATTAGAGCCACTAATTCTAAGAAGTTACCAATTACTAGGAATCATAAGTAAAGGCACGATTTTATCAGTCAAAAAATTTTAACTTAACACATACTTCACAAGAAGGAAAAGTATTTTTTAAAGGCCAGAAAATGCCATATTCTATATTATTTCTGAGCTGAAGACACATGACCAAGTTAAGAGATGCGTTGCACTATAATAGTATTACGATGGCTTTCTGAGTGGGTGCCAAGGTAAAGGTTTTATCTTGTTATCTACAGAATACTGAAGAATGACAGAAGCCACAGTCTGTTGTTTTTTAGACTGAGAACAACAGAAATATTGGCAAAACGAAGAAAGGGGGCAAACTGAAATTGGCCAAGCCAGAAATTATCCATTTGTGGACTCAGGCTATTGGTGCTCTTCCCTCCTGTGAAATGAGAGTGAGTTTGGTTGAAAAGCAAGAATTAATGAGGGTTTAAGCACGATCATGAAACAACTTAGCTTGCATGAATTCTTCATGAGAATCTGAGACAACACAAGAATTACTTTTTTCTCCAATCTATTTTTGAGAGACAGAAAAGCAGAGTAATTGAAAATTAACACATAATTTTATGTGACTGCAGGGTCCTCAGTGTTGGCAGATTTCCAAAGTCCATCTGATGGCCCAGGCAATCAGCCAGGTTTTAGCTGCCTCTGGGTTGGGATTAAATTCCATTTCCATTCAAGCATTTAAGGTAAACCCTTCAGCAGTTCTAACTCAGGTTAGTACAAACAGAAAGCTTGAGTATTTCCAAGTCCATACTTTAAAGCTTAAGGTTGGAAAATTGAAGCTTACAGAAGCATAGTAACTCCTCTCCTTGCACTGAAGTAATAGTTACCTCCTCTCATTGGACTGAAGCTGGAGGTCCTCAACCTGAGCAAGAATTACATCCATTATGTACTGTCAGCAGAACAGAGGGGAAGAAGGAACAGGTCTGGGGAGAAAAACTGTGAGTTCAACATTGTGTGTTCAGACTGAGATGCCTGAGGGATCCTGAGAGTGATCCACAGAGTGATCCAAACTCTGTGGAGTTTGGATGTGGGGGGCCAAGGAAGGGAATAGATGATTCTCCTCCAGGTTCCTTTCTGGCTTACCGTACTTATGGTCGAAACACAGGAGGAAGATTTGGGCAGGAAGATAGCAAGATTATGTTGAATTAGAAGTGCCTGTGGGACACAGAGGAACCAGACCATAGCATGAGTTCTTGTCATCCAGATTCTTCCAGCTACCTCACATTCACACTAGCAAAGGGCAGGCACATACTCAGATCCAACAAATGTACAGAACCCACATACACACAATTTTACACATTTTTCACATTTGGAGGCTGTTAACTTGAGTATCTTGACCACATCTGCTCTTAAGAAGCTGACTCAGTGCAGGGCACCTGGGTGGCTCAGTTGGTTAAGCGTCCAACTTCAGCTCAGGTCATGATCTCACTATTGGTGGGTTCGAGCCCCACGTCAGGCTGTGTGCTGACAGCTCAGAGCCTGGAACCTGCTTCAGATTCTGTGTCTTCCTCTCTTTCTGCCCCTTCCCTGCTTGCTTGCACTCTCTCTCTCAAAAATAAATAAGCATTAAAAAAAAAAAAAAAAGCCAACTCCGTGCAGTATGCTGCTTTGTAATGAAAGGGGTGTGCCAAAGGCTTGCACTTATAATGGAAATTCCTATAGCAATGCTGAAATTCCTATGGTGATCCAGTTTAACCATGGCTCTTCACTTCTTCTAACATCAAACTATTACAGTATTTTAACTTAGCCATAGTAAAGCAGATATTTAAAACAAATCAGTGCTGTGGTATAAATTCCTACTTTTTTCATGGATCTTACTAGGAAATCTCCAGTCTACTCCCCACCTCACCCCCAATCTAGTCCTTTCTTTGTTACCAGACATTTTACTGAAATGCAGATCTAATGATGTTACTCTCCTGGTTAAAACTTTCCAGTGGCTCTTTGTTTCTACAGCACTGTCCAATAGCATAGAAACCAGAATGGTAGCCATTAGCCAAGTGTGGCTGTCAAGCACTTGAAATGTGACAGAGGAGTGAATTTTAACTTAATTTGAATGTAAACAGGTACATGTGGCTAGTGGCAACACAATTCTACAGGATTAGGCCCACATTCTTCAGTGTGGCTTTGGAGGCTGCTCCAAGGTGACGGTCGCTAGTCTCCCCAGCCCTACCTTATTTCATTCTTTTTATTTGGCTTCTACACCCAGAATTACTCAAATCACTTACAGTTACCCAAGCAGGTTTCTGCACCTGCTCCTTCCTTTTTGTGCCTTCCCTTCCTTTTTCCTTTTATGTCCCTCTCTTTGTCATCTAATTCTTCCTTCTGAACTTAGCTTCAGCTCCTCCAGGAAGCCCTCCCTAATCCCCTACAACTAGGTTAAGTGTTCTTCCTCTGTGATTCATAGCATGTTGTACATATCATTGTATCATAATTACCTGTTTGTTCCATGCTTTTCTAGACTATATGTTCATTGAGAGTGAGGACTCACGAGGCTTTATCCAGAAACTTACTCCTTTTCTTCAAGTCGTGCTGCTGTTTTGTATCTTAATCAGTACTTCTTCTGTTAGGAAAGGGGTTTTCTTCTTCAATTACTTCAAGCATGTGGCATCTTATTAACATTGCCTGCTTATTCCATTCAGGGCAGAGAAATAAAGGACATGAGTTCTACTGAAGTATCTGGTTCTACTCCAGTACTGCATGATTCACTATAGCTGCCCCACCCCTGGTTATCTGTAACTTTCCTCTCCAAGAGTAAGAAACCCGGCCCCCATCACCCACCATCCCTCTGCCTATTTGTTTAGCCCTGATAGCATGGATAGTGGTTTCAGAACTGTTTATTTATTTCTTTAATAGATTACTGAGACATAATTCATTCACCATACAATCCATCCACATAAAGTGTATGATTCAGTGGGTTGGGGTATGCTTACAGAGTTGTGTGGCCATCACCACAATCAATTCTAGAACATTTTCATCACCCCCACTACTAAAAGATCACTCACTGTGGTGTGGAGAATCGACTGTAGTGGGCAAGAGTGGAAGAGGAGGGCAGTCAAGGTCTGTTGGGTGGCACTTGGTGAGACTTGCCAGATAGAAAGGATGGCAGCAGTGGGGGCAGTGAAGGGGGCTGGTTTCGGAGGGCAGCCAGGAGGGCTGATTAAGGAATTGGATGTGGGGCACAAGGAAATGAGAAGAAGAAACAAGAAGACTTCTGCTTTGAGCTCGGTGACTGGGTGAGTGGTGGTGCTGTTCCTTTCAACTGGTCAGCCTGGGAGAGTGGCAGGTGAGGAAGTGGGTGGAGAGAATGAGCTCTGTGTTGAACATGTTCAGTTTGGGATGCCTGTTAGGCAGCCAAGGGGAGATGCTGACTAGGCCCTCTAATACACAATCTTGGAGCTCCAGGGGGAGGTCAGAGCTGGAAATGTAAACTTGTGAGGATTACAGTAATACCTTTTGGTAAGATTATTCTGAGAATAAGCAAAAGAGCATATGTGAAAGTCTGTGATAAGGTCACAGGTACTCTGCTGATAATGACTACTACATTATCTTCTGTAATCCTTCCTGTACTCTCTAAAGTCAGTAATACATGAGGTAGATTTTATATTATTTTACAGATGAGGGGACTGAATCTCTCTGTGGACAGATTAAAGCCCAAGTTCACATAGCAAGCAGGTATCAGAGTATGGATTAAACCCAAGCCTGCCTCACTCCAGAGCCCATTCTCTCAGATGCTGTGCTCTCCTGCCTCCTGCCGAGCAATGAGTCCTGCTCCGGGGCTACAAACTGCCACTCCAGAAGCAGCCTCTGCTTCTGACCTTGTCCCACCACAACTTACCCTTCGTCCCCACCCTCACCACTCACATCCCTTTCCCTTGTGTCCTGACCCCACAAGTGTGTCTCTTAACTTCTGCCAAAGCACCCTCTCTTGCTGCCACTGGAGCTTCTGCTGAAGCCATGAGACACTCTGCCTTAGATTCAAAGGCCCCCATCATCTTGGAGAGCAGGTGTCACCCTGGAGTGTGCATCTGGAGCACCTAGAAGCTTGTTTCAAATGCATAGAGCTGGGAGGGTGTCTTGGGAAGGAAAGTATGCTGCAGAGAGAGATGTGCTCATTTCATTGTCACTCCTCTTTTTTAACTCTGGTTTATTCTACTCACCCTTGCTTTTGCTGATCTCCCTAACTGGACAACATTCTATTCTTATGTCTTCTTCTTCTTCCTTTTTGTTTTTTTTGTTTTGTTTTATTTTTTCTGTTTTGTTCCTTAAGTAAGCTGTACACACAATGTGGGGCTCGAACTCACAACCCTGAGATCAAGAGTCACATGCTCTACTGAGTGAGCCAACGAGGAACCCCTATTAAGTTTTCTTAGAGAAGAACAGTGTCCCTGTCATCTTAACACTTACTATATTAGCCATTTTACATTTATTTGTGTGATCATCTCTTTTTCTACTAGACTGTTAACATCAAGAGAGCAGCAGCCGTGTCTGGATCCTGCTTACTGTGGTATGTCTTCTTCTGGCACGGTGCCTGACATCCAGTAGGTGCTCCAGACATTGACTCAAATGCCAAATTTCCATCAGAAATACTACTAGAACTATTGTATATTCTGCCGTGAAAATCACTTACTTTTATGGATGGAATTGACATGTGTCAGCCTAGAATAGAACAAATTATTATTATTATTATCATTATTACTATCGTTATTATCATTATCATTATTTTATGTATTTATCACTTGTGTGGGATTCCAAACTATTCCAAACTACTGACTTTGCTTTAGAAAAACAGATTTCTAAAGCAAAACCTACTTATAAGTTGGGGGTTGTATATAGATTTATATTTTATCAAAAGGAAAGAATTTAAAGGAAAAAAATCTGGAAACACAGGTACATCTTTCAATGGAGTATATATTATCACATGTATATCTAACATAACACCCATACCCTGACACAGAATTGTCAGAAAATATATGGACACTTAAGTGCCTTATATACTGTAGATGGCTACTGATAATGCCTTTCATTTTGGTTTAGATTCCTCATTATCTGGCCAAAGACACTAGTTCTGAATAGCAGTTTTCATGGAAAGTTAAAATGGAGTTTAGTTGGACTATTGCTTCTATAGTGAATGCCTACAGTTTCTTTTCTGCCATTCCCTTTGGAACGCACCTTGGTCAGATTTTCACATCCTGTTCGCTGCCAAACCAGTTCTTTCAAGGAGACCAGTGACTTCCTCAGTGTTAAATTCACTGATGAATTCTCAGGACTTATCTTAATTGATCTATCCATGGCATTTGACATAGATGATCGCTCCCTTCTACTTGAAACGCTTTCTATACTTGCCTCCAGCTATTGTGCTCTTCTGCTTTTCCTCCTCTTCCTTCTTGGCCCCCTTTGCTAGTTATTCCATACCTCTTTGAACTCTAAATGTTAGTATGCCACAGGGAGCACTTCTCTTTTCTGTTTGGCCTCACTGTAGGTGATCCCATCCAGACTCACAGTTTTTAATACCGTCTACGTACCAGTGACTTCTAACCTTATTTTTCCGGACCAGACCTTTTTTGCTGAGCTCTAACCTCATTATCTTCCTCCTCAGTGGTATCTTCACTTGGATCTAATGCATACCTTAGTTAGATGTCCCAAGCTGAGTTCTGTATCTTCCCAACCAAACCTACTTCTCTCAGGGTCTTCACCGGCTCAGTTAATGGCGGTCTCATTCCTGTAGTTGCTCGGTCAGAAGTCTTGATGCTTATTTCGTCAAAAATGTCAGATTATTAGATCAGCTTTATCCAAAAATACTGTCAGAATCTGTCCAAGATCTTGCTATTTCTTACATCTCTACAGCTACTGCTACTTTGCTGGCCACTCTTGTCTCTCATATGGAACGTTGCAGGAAGCTTCTAATTAGCTGCTGCCTCCCCATTCTCTGACACTTTATCTTCCATAGTGCAAATGATCTTATTAAAATATAAGTTCTTTCATACCCTACCTCTGCTCAAAACCCACCAATAACTTCTCATATCAGAGTAAAAGCTGAAACCCTTATGATGGCCTTATATAACACTGCTACTTTTCAATCTGTCTTAGAAAGAAGCACTTTTGTTTTGTTTTAACTTTTAGTTTGAAGTAGACAAATACTTTACAAAAGTATGATACAAAATGAGTTACTATGGGAGAGAATTCCACGCTGGTCATGGTGAAGTAATTGCTATAAGATTAGCTCTTCCACTATAAACGTCTAGAAAACTATTCTGAATATAACACTGTTTTCAGAAATTAGACAGTAAGTAGGGCAGGACTCTTCTCCAAGGGAAAGGAAGTAAATGAGGAGAGCCCTATGATTGCCCAGGCTTTCTGCTGGGAGGCATTTACCAAACTCCAGTGCCAGAGACAAGCAGAGTAAGCCTTATTTGCTGAGAATAAGAAGACAGAGATTGGAGTTTAGGGAGGCTATAATTTGCCAAGTAGAATACCCGAGGGGAGGAAGCATTTAGAGAAAGAGCTCCATAAATCTGCATACAGGTCTGTTAAGTCTTTCGCTGAAAACAAGCTGCTTGTGCATAGAATGAGATTTCACAGGACCACCAAAGAACAGCTACCTGGGAAAGAACAACTCAACTCCCAGGGATTTGAAAGTAGAACAGCTACTCAAGCTCAGGCCGTTGTTTGGGTTCCAATCAACCAGAATAGAGACATCATGGAACACTTGGAGCACCCCGGAAAGGCCACACCTTACGAGCAGGGTGAAAATATCCCTCGATAAAAATTACCATAGATCTGCACTAATGAAGCTTTAACACAGGCCTCAAAAGGACCAAACTGTCCACAGGTAAATTAACTGACTACTAGAGTCTTTAGAAGAAGACAACAAAATTCAGACATTCAACAACATACTACTCACAATTTCCATCATCCAGTAAAAATTTAGAAGACATAGGAAGCAGCAGGAAGGTATGGCCTGTAACCAGAATTAAATTAGTCAACACAAACAGAGCCAGAAATAACAGGCATGATGCAGTGAGCAGACATGGACTTTAAAACACTCACAATAAATAGAAAAATGCAAAGGAAAATATTAACGTAATGAGAAAAATGAAAATAAAAAAGAACCAAGTGTAAACATATTGGAAGTTTCTGAATATATATTCTACTTCAATGACAAAGTTTTAAATTGAAAAATAGAACTTCTAGAGTTGAAAGGGATAGTACCTGAAATGAAAAATTCCATAGATGGACTTAACAGTAGATCAGAAATTGTAGACAAAAAAAGTCCACTGAACTTAAAGACACAGCAATACAAACTATCTAAAATGAAACACAGAAGGGGCACCTGGGTGGCTCAGTTGGTTAAGCATCTGACTTCGTCTCAGGTCATGATCTTATGGTTCATGAGTTCGAGCCCCGCGTCGGGTGAGCTCAAGCCCTGCTTCTCTCTCTCTGCCCCTCGCTCACTTGTGCTCACTCTTGCTCTCTCTAAAATAAATAAATAATAAATTGAATGAAACACAGAAAAGTGGCTGAAAAATTAACAGAGCTTCTCAAGACCTACGCAACAATGTCAAGCAGTTTAAAAGAGGGAGGAGAGAAAAATTATTCCAGGAAATTTTTTTTCCAAATTTCCAAATAAATTTTTGCAAATTAAATGAAAACCATAAACCCATAGATAAAGAAGTTCGGCAAATTGTAATCAGGATAAACAGAGAAAACCATACCAAAGCACATCACAATCAAATTGCTGAAAACCAATGATAAAAAGGTATTTAAAGCAGCTAGAGGAAAACAAAATGTTATATACAAGGGAACAAAGATAAGGTTTGTTTGTTTTTTAACTTTTTTTAAATATTTATTTTTGAGAGACAGAGTGAGACAGAGTGCAAGTGGGGGAAGGGCAGAGAGAGAGGGAGACAGAATCTGAAGCAGGCTCCAGGCTCCGAGCTGTAAGCACAGAGCCCGAAGCGGGGCTCGAACCCGCGAATGGTGAGATCATAACCTGAGCCGAAGTCGGACACTCAGCCGGCTGAGCCACCCAGGTGCCCCCAAAGATATGGTTTTGAAGTGATTTCTCAAAAACAATGCACGCTAACAGAAAATTGAATGGCATCTGAAAGTAGTGAGAGAAACTGTTTTTATTTCTTCTAAAATACATAGATTTCCTAGCTTTATCCACTGAAAAGTTCTAGAAGCAGTGATGATACTCCAGGAATAAAGAGCACCCTAGTACCCTGACTGTGGTCTCTAAATACTCTTTCCTAGTAACGG
This sequence comes from Herpailurus yagouaroundi, assembly GCF_014898765.1. Taxonomy (NCBI): domain Eukaryota; kingdom Metazoa; phylum Chordata; class Mammalia; order Carnivora; family Felidae; genus Herpailurus; species Herpailurus yagouaroundi. The sequence goes on along the minus strand of NW_024412419.1, from coordinate 20,580,544 downwards.
GAACCTGGAATCCTTGAAAGAATAGTTGATTCCAGATGTGGGGCAGGACATGCACAAGACGAGACTGGGACATCATACTGTGCCAAGCAAGGAAGCTGATAATATCTAATGGATATATTAGATTAACACAGGAGCCTACTTATAGGGGGCTCCCACTGGCCAAAGACAGGGTAATTTGAGCATCTAAAATATTATTATAATGGATTGAAGCAATCGGGTACATAAAAATCTATGAGATCATAATGATAAAAAAAAAAACAAAACTCCTTGGTAATCATTGTAGGTTACTAGGGCTCTAACTCATTGTTCTGAAATTTGTTAAGTAATAAATGTCAACCATTTGTTTTACCTTTCTTGAATGAATGATATTTCATGATAAACAAATAAACTAATAAATGCAGAAAAGATGATAAAATTGGAAACTGGACGTTTGCAACCCCACAAGAACTAATGAATCTAGGAAAGACTCATTAGTAAATGCTAAAGCCAGTAGGTGAAAAATTGGTGGGGAACTTTATACTAGAGAGATGTGACCAATAACTTCTGAATTCACTGATCAATGTTTATATTCCATTATGTGCCCCTATTTGATTTGTAAGTGCACCGTATTACCTATGACAGATTCTAGCCTCTTCTCAAAAATGAAACAAAAGCAAAAACATCAATCATATATCCAGATCCAGCCACAGGGAATAGAGAAACAAATTGAATGGCAACAAGGAAGCAATCAGTTAAATCCAGAATGTAGGATATGCTGTTTTCTTCACAAATGACATGAAAGAAACAAGGAAAAGGAAGATTAAAAACAAAAACATACAAACCAAATGCAAAGTGTGTGAACCTTGCTGGGATCTTGATTTTAAATGTAAATGGATATTAAATTGGAAATTTTTAGATGGGTTGGATTAAAACTTTTTCTTAAATGTGTTTAGGTCTGATGATGGCATTATGGCTATATAAATTAAGTATTCCAAAATGAAATAATAAACTGGGATTTTCTCCAGCCACCCCTTTCAAGGCAAAAAGTTGAGGGATAGACTCAGCAAGTTGACAAAATGTTGATTTCTTTGAGGTTGGGTACGTGAAAAGTAGTCATTAGTTTATTTTGTGCACGTTTTAACATTTCTGGAGTAAAAAATTTTTAAAAACTCATGTGCAGGGTCCTACGGAATGTCTATAAAAGAGCCTCACTCAGAATGTATACAGTGTTTTACAATGAGAAACAACTCTGACAAGTTTGGTTTAAGTATCAGTTTTATGGGAGAAAATAGAATGATGCTAAAGGCAGTATCCTTATAAAAATAAAAAGGTTTAACTGGTATCATGAGGCGACACTGAAAATCTCTTAATGTGTAGACAAAAGCTGTAAAAGCATTAGAGGGCGTTTAGTGATGTTAAATAGACCCAGGCTGCCTGTTTTCCTGCCAGAGGGCATTCCCTAAAATGGTGCGTCCATCCCAGAGCCCAGAACCTGGGTAAGACTGGTGGGCAAGGCTCCTTGGCGACCCCTCCTTGGTTTCTTCTGCTCAAAGCCTAAAGTGTCAGTCAACCAAGGCTGTTTCCTGAGGGACTGCTTTTGTCCAAAGGATTTGTGAAATGTATTCTCTATGGTCTAACACCATATTCCATTATGCATTGTGTTTTTTTATTTTCCTTATCATGATTTTTTTTCTATTTTTCTTTGAAGTTTGCCCATTTTAATCCATGTTCATTTCTCGCTCTATATGTGTCTGTGTCGTGCTTGCTGTCTTTGCCTCCATTGTTCCTAGGTTACAGTATAGCCAGGATATACCCAGTCACTTGGCCGATGAGCATGCGCTGATAGCCTCCTATGTGGCCCGTCTGCAACACTGTGCACGGTCAGTGGTAGCGCAGCAGCAGCAGGCGGGTAGCCAAGGGCTGATCAGAGGGAGGGAGAGCTATGTTACCTGGGGTTGCCAGCTGGAAAAAGCTCTGATGTGGGGTTTTTCTTGAGAAGCTACCAGCTATGTTTGGCAGAGCTTAAATAATTGCTAAAGCATTAACTTCTGAAAGAGAAGGAGCCTTGCCAAGCCCGGGCACTTACCTAAACATATAGTCAGAAATGCTCTTATGGAGTTTGCTTCCTTCGGCCCACACATAAAGGCTGAGCAAATCTCAGACAGATGTGCAGTCTCAAGATGCACATGCACAGAGTTATCTGATGCCACGTCTCACTGTTCATTCTTGTCTAAATAATGACCCCTTTCTGTCGACATTCAGGGCTTAAGGTTGATCAACCCACAGATGTCTCACTTTGTCTCGTCTAAGGTGCCATCACCCTAGAACGTCTTTACGTGCTACATCCTCGTCTCTGTCTCCCAGATCCATCATTGATTAACTGAACCAGTGGTTTTCAGCAGTGATATTGGATCATTGTCACCACAGGGCCTTTTCCAAAACATATATCCCTCCTCATGTTGTATGTATTATAATAACTCCATGTACCCCTTTCTTTGACAACTGCGGTAGGGACTCACTGTTAATGTGAGAATATGCCTGGTTCCTCAGTGGGTTAGGATGGAAAAACATTTGATAACCACTAACTCTAGCAAAGTTAACCCTTTAAAAGGATTAATACCAATCTAAGTGCTGTTACATTCAGGCAGACACAAAGCTACCTGTCCACTCTGTGCCCACACCTACCACCATTCTGCAAGGAGAATAGCAGGTAAAGTTTAAATCATATAAAGCCATCCCTCCACTTCACCTAGCAGCAAATAAGAGTCACTATGCCAAACGGATTCTTAATTTTAGAGAGGAAGCCATAATTTATTAACCGAGCACATAAGAGAGCTGGAGCCTTGCATTTTGATCTTAGTTTTGCACAGAACCTGCGATGGCTTCATGGGAAGGTCATTTGAGCTTGTTTTATTTCCTGCGATGACAAGAATAATTAATGTGAAATATATATCTTTGAAAAGGATTGTTTTTTATATTTCATACCATTTCCCGTAATTTTACCAGTGTGACTAAATAGCATTGATATGTTTAGGCATTTATCTCTAAAGTCTACTTCTTTACTTCCCAAGTATGTTTAATATAGGCCTATCCTATGGGAGGGGAGGGAAGGCCTGATAATTATGCATTGTATCACAAAGAGTGTCTCTTCATCCAACAGATGATTTCTGTACACTCTGTCTCAGCTCCTGGGATCTAGGAATAGAGGTGTCTCACCCCTGGCAGGACAGCTTACTTATTAACAATAAGGGCATTTGTGTAGGTGATTAAAAGTTTCCATGGTGAAAATAGGAGCAGAATGTTGGGCAGGGACTGCTACCTGATATTTCAGCCCAAAGAGATTTATGGTGGGTCTAGCTTAGGTCCTTAAGCCTCCTCGCTTAGGGATTAGGCTTCCTGCGCAACAACTGCTGGCTGGGAGGCCTGGGGGAACATGAGGATTGGGTGAGTACTGTATCTCTTCTTGAACCTAGCTTCATGCTTCCTCAAAGAAGTCAGAAATTTCCTGGCTAATTCTGAAAATGAAAGTTAGCTCAAGCAGAAAAATAAGGAACCTTTCTAATTTTCCTCTTAATTTTCATTGACCTTAAAACCTCTGATCAGCATAAAGTTCTAGTTTCTGACTGGAAAGCATAGCCAAATAAAGCAACCGTGTCGTGCACACTTGTGTATAAATGACAAACAGAATTAACCTTCCTAGGGGGTGGAACATGATGGAGGAGAAAGGAGCTCTTTTGCACAGAGGGAAAAAATGAAGTGTTTGTTATATCCCTTGCCAAAACAAAGGGCAGACACTTTAAGTCCCACTTCTTAGGCTGCCACTCCCTCTATAATATTATCCACTTGTATTGTTAAATGTTCATTTTTGTTGTTTATTCAGAAGATAAAGGTAGTTCTCTTATTTCTAACAAACATCTTTAAGGCACAAATATTACAGTTCAGCCTTGACCTTGGGGCCTTGGCCCTAATGTGTTAAAGCCAACTGATGCTAGCATGTTCTTATTACAAGATCATCTTTTCAGAGGATGATGAGACATGCTGGAGACTGATACCTGCATACCTGAAATTATCAAATATTCTAAAGTGGCACAGGCAGAAGACTTAAAGCACCTTAAAAAAAAAAAAAAATCCATCCTAGAAGAAAGACCAAGTTAATCTTAAGGAATTAGCCACAGAGATTGGAAATATAGAAAGGTGAAAACATCTAGGAAAAATACATAAATAAGGTCAGACACATCTCTATAGATTTAACATCACCCTTCCCAGATTCCCCTCAGTAATTATTACAAGATAATGTAATGGATAAATGACAGTTGATGTAACATCCTAAATTAAAGGAGTGAATTATTTCATAATCCAGTCCGAAGTTCATTGCATCACATATATACAGAGCTAGCTTCTTTCATCCAGGTGCAGCAGTATTTGATATCCCAACTAGGTAGGTCTTTCAGTTTTGGGGGTACCAGCACTCTTTTATGAAAGAGTAATGAAGTAAATTAATTTACTCTAAGATGAGGCTATAATGGTAACAAGCTTGGTAAAAGAAGAAAAAGGAGCGTTGAAAGGGAAGGTTTGATACCATGGATTCTTCTCTGACTTAAAAAAAATTTTTTTTTTCAACGTTTATTTATTTTTGGGACAGAGAGAGACAGAGCGTGAACGGGGGAGGGGCAGAGAGAGAGGGAGACACAGAATCGGAAACAGGCTCCAGGCTCTGAGCCATCAGCCCAGAGCCTGACGCGGGGCTCGAACTCCCGGACCGTGAGATCATGACCTGGCTGAAGTCGGATGCTTAACCGACTGTGCCACCCAGGCGCCCCTTTTCTCTGACTTTAGCATATGTTGGACTTGCCCTTGCCTAGGCTTCTTACTTCTGTTCAGCCAGTGTTAAGTACTTTTCCTTAGCCCTGTTTTTCATGGTGCTTTAGTTTTCTCTTGGTCTTTTTAAATTCAAGACCTATGTGTAAAAGTCACAAGTTCTTCCAAAACATTTGATTAGAAATCCCTCTTTCAGATTTTGCAGATGGTCTGTCTTTTCTCAGACCTTGAATTAAAAAAGAAGTAAGTGCCCCTTCTGATGGTGTAGGAGCAGGGAGATTAAGTGTGGCGTATGTGGCCTCATCATTTCTCTAAACCCCCTTTCTCTCAGAGGACCATTAGTATCTATGACCCAGGCTTCTGTTTCTTTTGCTACCATACTTGTTTACAAGCTTTCTCCCATCTGTTCTTTCTAAAAGAAAAACAAAGGTAGGGGATGTTTAATGCACACCTATTGAATTTTTGTCTCCTTGGTAGTGTCCTGGACAGTCCTAGCCGACTGGATGAGGAACACCGGCTTATAGCTCGCTATGCTGCCCGGCTGGCTGCAGAAGCAGGAAACGTGGTAAGTAAATGGAAGGTCCTAGCAGAGTAGCAGAAATTAGCATTATTTTAATATGCAAATGGTAGAGGGATGGTAAACTTGAAATTTAGGAGAATAGATATAGGTACCTCAGGAACAAAAGGAGAGGCATGGGTTTAGGGAAGGGATTACAGTGACCTTTAGTTTTATCTATAATATCCTCCTTAAAAAATGAGTCAAGAAAAGAAAATCAAAGAGCTAGAATTTGGTTCTTTAAAAAGATTGAATAGGGGCACCTGGGTGGCTCAGTCGGTTAAGCGTCTGACTTCGGTTCAGGTTATGATCTCACAGTTTGTGAGTTTGAGCCCCGCCAAAGGCTCTGGGCTGACAGCTCAGAGCCTGGAGACTGCTTCAGAGTCTGTGTCTTCCTCTCTCTCTTCCCCTCCCTCACTCATGCTCTCTCTCTCTCTCTCTCACAAAAATAAAAACATTAAAAAAGAGGATCAAATAAATTAATAACCCTCTAGAAATCCTGATGAAGAAAAAAGGAAAGAAAACACAAATTACCAGTATCACAAATGAAAGAAGGGACATTGCTACAGATCCTACAGGTATTTTAAGGATGATAAGGAAATATTATAAGCAGTTTTTTGCCAATAAAGTTGGCAACCTAGATGAAATAGACAAATTCCATGAAAGACACAAGTTAGGGGTACCTGGCTGGCTCAGTTGGTAGAGCATGCAACTCTTGATCGTAGGGTTATGGGTATGAGCCTGATGTTGGGTGTAGACATTACTTAAAAATAAAATCTTAAAAAAAAAAGGCAAATTAACAAAACTGACATAAGAATAAATAGAAAATCTAAATAGTCCTGAATCTGTTAAAGTGATTGAATTCATAATTAACTTCACACAAAGAAAACTCTAAGCTTAGAGGGCTTAACTATTGAATACTATCATGTATTTAAGGAAGAAATAATAACAATCTGACATAAATTTTCAATAGAGGAAGAAGAAACACTTTCCAAGTTTTATCAGGCCACTCTAACCTGATACCAAGACAAAAAAGGCCATTACAAGAAAAGAATATCAATAACCAAATTCTCTCATGAACATGAAAAAATCTTTAACAAAATATTAAAAAATTGAATCTAGCAATATATAAAAAGGATAATACACCATGATCAAGTGAGATTTATCCTAGGAGTGCAGATTTAACTAATACATAAAAATCAGACAATGTAATTTGCCAAGTTAGCAGTTTAAAAAAGAAAATTATAAGATCATTTCAGTAGGTGCAGAAAAAGTATTTAACAAAACGCACTGCCCTTTCTCTCTTCTTCTCTTTTCTTTTCTTTTCTTTTCTTTAATCTCGGTAAAGATTATTGACATTGAGAATTTTTTTAAAAAAGGAAATACTTCTATAAAATGCCAATTATTACGGACATTAATTAAGACACACGAGTCATGAAAATATCTAAAGCCTTTCTCAACTTATTTATATTTTCATTCTTACTGCAGGTAGTGTGCTTTCATTTGTTCTATTTCCAAATAGAACAGGATTTTACTATTTTGGAAATTATTGAATAAGGCTTTGACCATTTTTTTTCTATTTTTTTATTGTTTATTCACTTTTTTCTATAATTTATTTATTTTTTTATAATTTACATTCAAGTTAGTTAGCACATGGTGTAACAATGATTTCAGGAGTAGATTCCTTAAGCCCCTTACCCATTTAGCCCATCCCCCCTCCCACAACCCTTCCAGCAACCCTCTATTCTCTATATTTAAGAGTCTCTTATGTTTTGTCCCCTTCCCTATTTTTATATTATTTTTGCTTCCCTTCCCTTATATTCATCTGTTTTGTATCTTAAAGTCCTCATATGAGTGAAGTCATATGATTATTTGTCTTTCTCTGACTGATTTCGCTTAGCATAATACCCTCTAGTTCCATCCATGTAGTTGCAAATTGCACTGCCCATTTTCAGTATACTAGTAGTAGAAGAAACTTCTTAAATCTGCTAAAGAACACCTACAAGAAAATCTACAGCTAATATAATGAAAGGTTAAATTTTGGACTATTTCTCCTACCTAATATTGAGAACAAGACAAAGGTGTCCACTTTCACCACCTCTATTCAAAATTGCCCTGGAGGTCTTAGCCAGTACAATATGGAAGAAAAGGGAAAAAAAAGGAAGAAAAGGGTGTGAATATTGGAAAGGAGGAAGTAAAGCTGTTATTATTTACAGATGACATGATGGTGTAGAGAATGTCCTAAGGAATCTACAAAAACACTGCTAAGACAGATACATGACTTTGTAGCAGTGCTGCAAGATACAAAGTCAGTGTACCAAAATTGATTGTATTTCTATCTACCAGCAGTGAATAACTAGAAAACTAAATTTAGGAAAAACACCATTTACTATAACATTTAAAAACATCAAATACTTATGGATAAATTTCACGAAAGATGTTAAGCAATAAAATATTGCTGAGAGAAATTAAAGAAAACCTAAATAAGTGGAGAGGTATGCCATAAAATATTCAGATTTAATATTGTTAAGATGGCAAAATTTTCCAAATTAATCTACAGATTCAATACCAGTCAGAACCTCAGTAGACTTTTTATAGAAATTGGCCAACTGATTTTAAAACATATTTGGAAACCAGAGGACTTAGAAGAACCAAAAGTCTTTAAAAAGAACAAAGTTGGTGGACTTAACCCTACTTGACATCAAGACTTACTATACAGCCACAGTAATCAAGAAAGTGCGGTATTGGCAAAAAGATAGACAAATGAGTCATCCATAAGATAAGCTCATATGTATAAGGTCAAATGACTTTTTTTGACAAGGCACAAAAGACATTTTGGGAAAGGAAAATCTTTCTAACAAGTGCTTCTGGAACAGCTGTATATCTATATGAAGTAAAGAATCTCAAACCATCCATAGAAACCAACTTGAAATGTACCGTAAATTTAAACCTAAAAGCTAGAACCATAAAGCTACTAAAAGAAGGCTTAGAGAAATATCTTCATGACCTTGGAGCAGGCAAAGAATTCTTAGTGGGATCATGAACCATTAAAAAAAATTTTTGATAAATTGGACCTTTTTGAAAATAAAATCTTTTGCTCATCAAAAGATACTATCAAAAAAATAGACAAACCAAAACCTGGAAGAAAATATCTGCAACACATGTCTGATAAAGGGCATACTATGTAAAGAATTCCTGCACCTCAATAATAAGACAACTCCCAGTTTTTAAATGGTCTCAAGACTTGTCCAGACCCTTCACAGAAGAAGTTATACAGATGAGCAATAAGCACATAAGAAGGTGCTTGATATCATTAATCATCTGGAAAATGGCAATTAAAACCATATTGACCCACCAGAATGGCTAAAATGAAGAAGATTGACAACATCAAATGTTGGAGAGGATGTGGCACAAACAGAATTCTCGTACATCAGACACCAAAAGTGCGTACTGTTTGATTCCATGTATATGAAATTCTAGAATAGGTAAAATTGATTTATAGTGATGGAAATCACATCAGGTACTGTTTCTGGGAACGAGGATATTGCAGAGAGATAAAGAAAATTTCTAGATTGATAGAAATGTTCTGCATTTTAATAGAGGTGTGGGTTACAAGTTACATGCACTTGTCAAAACTGATTGGATGGCTTATTTAAGATATGAGCATTATATCTCAGTTAAAAGAAAAAGGAACCAAGAATGGTGAATATGGAAGAGTTTGTATTGAAAAATGGCTAGCTACCCAGGGATTTGCCATATGTTTACTATAAATTTGAAGTAATTTATAATAAAATGTTCCCTTTTTTCTTTCGTTTCAACCCTTTCCTTGAAGAGTTATATGCATATTAATATACATTTCCCCTTTCTTCTGCACACATATTCATCGTATTCATTTGGCAACTATTTATTACTTATTTTACTTACTATGATGAACAAATGATTCCTGCCCTCAGGGAACTAACAGTCTAGTGAGAGGGACAAACATTAAACAAATAATCACACTATTAACGTAACTACAAACAATTAGGTGCAGTGGAGGGAAAATAGAAGGAGCTATGAAAATGTATAGCAGGTCCCTGCTTTATACTGTATGGCTTCTGTGAGAAAGTGTTACTTGTGTTGAGATCTGAAAATAAGTAGAAGAGAATTCAGTTTCCTAGGAGCTAAAAAGAACTGAAACCCAAAGCAGCCCATGGGCTGCTGTTGCTCCCACTCCAGCCCTGTGCTTGGATTTTAATTGTCTTGAGGTACAGTGGGCAAAGCCTTGTGCATATGCAAAGTGGAGAGTTGGAAATGAAGCTTTCACATTAAGCTAGGCCCCCAGAAGCACAGACCGGTGAAAGTATGATACAGAAGACATCTATCTGCTGGCACAAAAATAGAATCGGAAAGCTTATGGGTCTCCTCCTGTAGGAGCAGAAGAGGTCTCCCCTAGGAATTCACAACCTTAGTCCTGTCTGTGTTCGTGTTGGGTGCATTTACATAACTTCATAGTTTGAGAAACACCCAGGTGAAATTTTAACATGAAATTAATCCTCTGGCATGGAAGAGAAGCAAAATATAAATCCTCTCCTAAGGTTAACGTTCACAGTTAAGGCCAAGCAGACATGAACTCCTGAGCATCTCTGTAAAGTATGGAATCCAACTAGACATGAGAATCCCAACGAGACATGAACTCCTGAGCATCTCTGTAAAGTTAGACCCTCAGTGACTTTAGATATTAGAATTATTGGCTATAGAATAGCTGTTTAAAATTTCTTCAGACCTGAAAGAAGGAATTAAAAACATAACAAAAGACTAAGAAGACCAGAGATGAAAACAAACCAAATAGGATATAAACATTTTTAAAAACTAAAGTTGTTGAAATGTAAAACTCATTGGATGAGTTAAAGGTCAGATCAGACACAGCCGCACAGAGAATTAGTCTGCTAGAAAACATATGCAAGAAAGTTTCCCAGATGCAACACAGAAAGATGAAAAGTTTGAAACAAGGTTTTCAGACTTACAAGATAACCAACAGCCATCTGATTGGAATCCCCCTCCCCCAATCCCCCCCCACCACTAAAAAAAGGAAAATAAAATTATTTTCTATTAGGTGAGAAAATATTTAAAGAATTAATGGCTGGGACGCCTGGGTGGCTCAGTCGGTTAAGTGTCCGACTTCGGCTCAGGTCATGATCTCGCGGTCCGTGAGTTCGAGCCCCACGTCGGGCCCTGTGCTGACAGCTCAGAGCCTGGAGCCTGTTTCAGATTCTGTGTCTCCCTCTCTCTGACCCTCCTCCGTTCATGCTCTGTCTCTCTCTGTCTCAAAAATCAATAAACGTTAAAAAAAAATTAAAAAAAAAAAAAGAATTAATGGCTGAAAATTTTCCAAAATTGATTCATGACATGAATCCTCAGATTGAAACATAACAATGAGTTCCAAACTTGGTAAATAATTTCGCACCTAGATGTATCCTAGTGAAACTACAGAATACAAAGACAAGGTACTCAAAAAGCAACCAGAAAAGATAGATACCTGCAAAGAATTGATAGATTTCTCAACGCCAACAACAATTCAACAGTTTTTTTATAAACAAGAAAAACCCGCTTTCTTTAAAAATAACACTTCCAATCATATCCACTGCTGCTGATGTTTATGTTGAAACTTTTAAGAATTTTCTTTGTGAAAAAAGACAGTTGAATATCATTAATGTACTGAAAGTAACTAAACCTGTCAAAGGAAAAGGGGAAAGACTTTTTCTGGCAAGCATTGAGAAAGGCCCCAGTGAGATTCATGCTGAAAGAATAACACTGATAGCTAACATTTATTGACAGTTTACTATGTGCCAGTCATTATTCTAAGTGCTTTGCATATATTAGCTCATTCATTCTGCAAAACAATCTCATGAGAAAACTAAGCCTCAGAAAGGTAAGGAAACCACTCAAGGTGACAGTCGGTCAGTGGCAAGCTGGGACTGGGGTACTAGTCAATCAACTCCTGAGATTTAGCTACAGAAGGTTGTAGTTCGGGAGGAGCATTAAATCTCGAAGAAAGAGCAAGACAAATGGAAGAAGGATCTGAGGCTGAAACAACAGACTGTGTGAGCATTAACCAGGTAAGGAACACCCATTGTATGCCAGGAGGGTGTTTCAACCTAGGTAAAGGCCCTGAGGTTGGAGGTTTCAGCACCGAAAAGATGTCTGTGAGGCTGGAGCCCAGAGAACAATACTTGGAGTGAAATTAGGCTGGACAGGCAGGCCAGATCTCTCAGGACCGTCTTCTACAAACACAGTATACTGATTTTAGAAATGTGTGCCAATTTATGTTTACTTCTTCATAGAGAAATAGTGCTTCCAGTGGAGAGTCTGGCTTTGTTTCTCCCCCGAAAAGTAATTTATTCCTTTAGATTTGTTTAGGCTTCGACATCTTTTCCTTGAGTATCTAGTATTAGGTCATATATCTGACTCCCAACATTACAACTCTAAAGGTTAGTGAAATGGAACAGAATGGAGGGCAGGTGGGGAGAAGTCTGAGGAAAAGAAAAGTTCCATTTAATTAGTTAAACCTTACATGTGTCCTCAGTCACAACCATTTAAGTTATTTTAGAAATTAATTAAATTTGTTGAGATAGCATTGTGGTTGAATGTTTAAAATTAAGTATATTTAATGCCATCATGTAGTCTTGTTGACTTTACATCGTACTTTAAAAATACCGTAAATAAAAGCTCCAAAGCCATTTGACCCTGAAAAGGAGGTCACGTTCTCCTTTCCTGCAAACAAGATAAGTCTGTTTACACCTGATAGTTTCTGATGCCACTTCTCTAATTCGTGTGAAAATGATAATTGTTAGAATGGTCTTGAGTGGAAATACTGATAAGGTCCCTTTCATCTTCAGTTTATTTTCCAGTGTGTGGTTATCTTCTAAATATTGGGCCTCTCAGGAAGGATTCTTCTTGACTAGATTTCTGTTAAACAGAGGACTACTAATCTGCTAATCTCTTGCCGATACAAGTGCTTTGCATAAAATGGGTGTAGTGCTCAAAAGAATTTATTTATAGCCTGCCAGATAGGCTTTGTATTGACGTTTTCCTTTTTTTTTTTTTTAAACCTTCTTTCAAAAAAAAAGACCATTAAATCACTTAAGCAGCCAGCATGGCACCCTGTGGAGTACCTCAGTGTCAGAGCCATCCCTCTCTTTTAGTTGACAACATGGCCACTGGAAACCTCTTCAGGCTGACCCTTGAACAAAGAAATTCTAGGTTGTTTAGATGAGCCAGGAGAGCTCATTTGTTTTCCTGGAGTGCCTAAATTCCTTTAAAAAACAAACAAACAAACAAACAAAAAACTACAGTGTGTGGTAAATCATAGTAATAAGAGCAAATTCTTAAAATTTCATCACAAACATCAGCAACACTAGATGTAATCAGAGGAGAGTTTTTTGTTTCTTTATTTTTAAAGTTTTTTTCTTTATGAAAAATGTGAAATTCCTTATGGAAGACTTGGAAGAAATGTGAAAGGAAGGGGAAACATTTTGTTGTCATCCCACCCAACATGTTTTCAAGAAGCTTTTTTTTTCAGATAGCCCAGCCTTCACAGCCTTATCATCACATCGACTGCTCCAGGCATGCACCATTCCAGAAATATCCTTATGGCTTCTTGCAAGTAAAGATCAACAGTATCCATGTGGTGTTTTGCACACATTTAATGACTCAAAGCCCCTGTAGAATAGTAATTAATTGTCAAACGTGGGTACATGCTATAATCGTGTGAAGCATTTAAAACGTAGAGATCCTTGGCTTTGCTTCCAACCTACTGAATCAGAATCTCTGTGTTTAGAGCCCATTGATTTTTTTTTTTTTTTTAATTTTTGTTTTTCAACGTTTATTTATTTTTCGGACAGAGAGAGACACAGCATGAACGGGGGAGGGGCAGAGAGAGAGGGAGACACAGAATCGGAAACAGGCTCCAGGCTCTGAGCCATCAGCCCAGAGCCTGACGCGGGGCTCGAACTCACGGACCGCGAGATCGTGACCTGGCTGAAGTCGGACGCTTAACCAACTGCGCCACCCAGGCGCCCCTTTTTTTTTTTTTTTTATTTAAAAAGGAAAAACAAAACTTTTTGTAAACAAAAATGTATAGCTAGCTAGGGAACCACTGCCCTAAAAGTCATTGGGTTTTTGAGAGGATTAGTAATCCACAGTCTTCTAGTTAGTCTAAGTGAGATTGGGGTGATGGGAGGGTGCCGCTGGAGTATGAAGAAAGCATAGCTGATATCAGGCACATCTCTCTGGAACTCCTCCTGCCAAGCTCATACAGATGGGAAGCCGCCAGCCCTTTTTTTAGGAGGCTTCAGAAATGCATGCTACCAGATTGCAGTTTGCTGACTGCATTGGCTTTCCTTGGTTTTTAAAAATTTGCCCAGGTTTACACAGAGGGATCTTGTTTTTACCCTGTATTTTTCAGATGTATTTCCATCTCATTAAAGATGATGGAGCTCTCTGAGATTACCTAAATCTAAGAGAATGCTAAGTGGTCCTCTTCACATCTCTTTCTGTAAATATTCCCATCTTACAGCTGAGAAAATAAAGGTGTAGGAAAATAAAATAAGTCAAGGTCTGCATAGTGAGTAAACAGCAAAATTTAGGATTCCTCACTAGCCTCTCTACTTCCATTCTTATCCCACTACAGTAATAAACTTTATTATAGAATACTTTTAGATTTACAGAGAAATTACCAAGCTACCACAGACTTATATAACCCATGCTGTTTTTCCTCTTATTAACATCTTAACATTAGCATGGCATGCTTATTGCAATTAATGAGCCAATATTGATGCATTATTATTACCTAAAGCCCATACTTTATTCAGATTGTTAGTTTTTGGTTTTTTTTTAAAACGCTTATTCATCTTTGAGAGACAGAGCATGAACGGGGAAGGCGCAGAGAGAGGGAGATACAGAATCTGAAGCAGGCCCCAGGCTCTGAGCTGTCAGCACAGAGCCCGACGCGGGGCTCAAAACGAACCACGAGATCATGACCTGAGCCGAAATCAGACGTTCAACCGACTGAGCCTCCCAGGCACCCCAGATTTTGTTAGTTTTTATCTAATGTCCCTTTTCTCTTTCAGAATTCCATCCAGGATAGCACATTACATTTAACTGTCATGTCTGTTAGCCTCCCCTTGGCTGTGACAGTTTCTCTAACTTTCCTTGTTTTTGATGACCTTAACAGTTTTGACGAGTACTAGTCAAATGCATTGTAGAATGTCCCTTATTTGGGATTAGTCTGATGTTTTTCTCATGATTAGACTCAAGTTATGGCTTTGGAGGAGGAGGAGGAGAAAGAGGAGGTAAGTGCTGTTTTTCTTCCATTGTACCTGGGGTACATAGCGTCAACATCATTTATCTATCACTGTTGATGTTGACCTTGATCACCTGGGTGAGGTAGTGTTTGTCAGGTTTCTCCAACATAAAGTTACTCTTCCCCTCTGTCTCCACACTGTCTCTTTGGAAAGAAGTCTCTGCGGACAGCCCACGCTAAAGGAGTGAGTGTTAAGCTCCACCTCCTTGAAGGCTGAGTATGTACCTACAGTATTTGGAATTGATTCTGTATTTCCTTGTTTAGAGCCCTACAGTGGCTTCATACTACATTCAGAATGAAATGGAAACTCTCCTCCAAGGCTAAAAGGCCCTTGGCGATCAGGGTCCCGGGGTCATCTCCTAGAGTCAGCCACCATTTTCACCAAAGCCCACGTCCACTCCATCAGTGCTGACCTAAACACACCCAGATGAAGCAGCTGCAAGCCTTGCTTGGCCTTTACCTAGCACACCCGTCCCTCAGATCATCACCCGGTTAGCTTCCCCGCTTCACTGAGTCTCAGAGAGCCTTTTCATAACCACCTTATTCAAAAAGAGTCTTCTGTCTCAGTTCACTCTGTTTTATGACCCTGTATTTCTTCATTGCATCTATCACTGCTGATGGTATATACTGTCTTTGGTTCCTTATCTTTCTCTCCCAGCATAATGTAAGCTACCTGAAGGTGGGGCTGTATCTTATTCACTAATGCATCCTAGTTCCTAGCACATAGTAGGTGCTCAGGAAATATTCGTTGACTAAATGAACAAACTTGTTAATTTTTGAAAGAAATCATCTTTAGGTCTCTTGTGGTTAAAGTATTCCATGTCTTTGTGAACTAATAATTCCCTCTCTGTCTTGTTCCCTTCAGTATCCTAGAGGCATTTTAGGAAGAGAGACCTGGGTTTGTTTTTTTTTTTTTCTTTTAAGGAGCACTGTGAAGTTTAAGATAGTAAATAAATACAGTCCCAAGTTTCTCTGTTATTTAATGTAACGTGACTGTGTTTCACATTTAATTGGGGGAAATCAGCCGTCATCAACACTTACCACTGGGGGCTCTCCTTGTTGTCATCTCCAGCTGGAACTGCTGCCTCAGGATAGAAGTCTTTGACCCGCACTTCTTTGTGCTTGAGTAACAATACTTCTTGGTGCCAAAGAATCTCTCCTGGTTAGGAACTGCTGATAATAACTCTTGATTCCTGTGTTAACCTCTTCTTTGAAAGAATCCTCAGCCTTGCAGTAACTCAAAACTGAAAAGATTCTTTAGAAATCTCCAATGAAATACTATGAGGTTTTTGTTTGTTTGCCATGATGAAGCCAATTCCTTTTGAGAGTCCGTTTCCTCATCCAAATTTTCCCCAATCTCACACTAATAAGGAGCCATTCGCTTCAACTCCAGTTTTCAAGAACTGGAAATCTGTTATTCACAGCAGATTTAGTCTCAGGCAAGCCACTTTTGTGAGGCTCAGCTCTGGCTCTCACAAGAGTCTGAAAAGAATATAGAAAATTTGTTCAGTTGGCTGTTGGTCCACTCTAGAGGAAGAAACATCACCTTTTTTCCTTCTTTTAAGAAAAAAAATATTTGGTAAAAAAGCCTCCCACCCACATTTGCTATGCTGTTTTGCCCCTGTTTATTTAGGAAATGCCACATGAAAAGAACTATTTATTGCATCTTTAAGCTCTAGACAGGAAACAAGGTTTCTGCTTCATGGTAGGTCATGTTTTGGGCAGAACCAAGAATGTGCAGCGTGAAACATAGCCATCTCAGAGCCTTCATTTTGGGCTTCCATTCTGGTTAATCAAAAAAAGGGAAACGTCATCTATTTATCCATTTTCCTAGTTTGTGTTGATTGGCTTTCATATTCTTAAAGGAGGCAACAAGGGTCAGAAATGTCAGTGGATATGCAAATCATAACCACAAATGATTTCGCCAGAGAAGATATGCAAATATATTGAGCACATGAAAGCATGCTCAATATATTAGTCATAGGGAAAATGCAAGTTGAATCCACAATGAGATACCACTTCACACCCACTAGGATGACTATGATCAAAAAGATGTACAATTACAAGTGTTGACAAGGGTATGGAAAAAATGGAACCCTCATACATTGCCAATGGGAATGTAAAATGGTGTAGCCACTTGGGAAAGCGGTTGCTGTATAACCCAGCAATTCCACTCCTAGATATATACCCAAGATAAATGAAAACCTATCAGTATACAACATGTGTCCACAAATGCTCATAATGACATTATTCAAAACAGCCAAAAAGTGGGAAGAACCCAAATGCCCATCAGCTGTTGAATAGATAAACAAAATGTAGTATATCCATGTAACAGAATATTATTCAGCTACAAAAAAGAAAGTATTGCTACATGCTACAACACAGAGGAACCCTGAAAACATTTTGTGGAGTGAAAGAAGCCAGACATAAAAGATCATGATTCCATTTATATGAAATATCCAGAGTAGGCAAATCCATAGAAATAGAAAGTAGGTTAGCAGTTCTCAGGGTGTGAGTGTAGGGGGAATAGGGAATGACTGCTAATGGGTACGGGGGAGTTTTTTGAGGTGATGAAATGTTCTGGAATTAATGGTGATAATCTCACAAGCTTGTAAATATACTTAAGCCCACTGAATTGTACACTTTAAAAGGGTGGATTTCATGGTATGTAAATCATATCTCAAAAAACCCACAGTTAAATATTTCACATGCACTAGAATGGTTAAAACAACAAAAGAAAAAAGACAATGACAAATGTTGGCCAGGATGCGGAGAATTCAGAACCCTCATTCATTGTTGGTGGGATTCTAAAATGATACAGCTACTTTGGAAAACAGTTTCATAGTACCTCAAAATATCAAATACAGGGGGCGCCTGGGTGGCTCAATCGGTTGAGCGTCCGACTTCACCTCAGGTCATGATCTTGCGGTTTGTGAGTTTGAGCCCCACTTTGGGCTCTGCTGACAGCTCAGAGCCTGGAGCCTGCTTTGGATTCTGTGTCGCCTCCTCTCTCTGCCCCTCCCATGCTCATGCTCTGCCTCTCAATAATAAATAAACATTAAAAAAAATTTTTTTTAAATATGAAATACAGGGGCACTTGGGTGGCTCAGTCAGTTAAGCGTCTGACTTAGGCTCAGGATATGATCTCACATTTTGTGGGTTCGAGCCCCACATCAGGCTCTGTGCTGACACCTCGGAGCCCGAAACCTGCTTCAGATTCTGTGTCTCCCCTCTCTCTGACTCTCTCCCACTGGCACTCTGCCTCTCTCTCTCTCTCTCAAAAATGAATAAACATTTAAAAAAAATTTTTTTTTTAACGTTTATTTATTTTTGAGACAGAGAGAGACAGAGCATGAACGGGGGAGGGTCAGAGAGAGGGAGACACAGAATCTGAAACAGGCTCCAGGCTCTGAGCTGTCAGCACAGAGCCCGACGCGGGGCTCAAACTCACGGACCGTGAGATCATGACCTGAGCCCAGGTTGGCTGCTTAACCAACTGAGCCACCCAGGCGCCCCTAAAAACATTTTTTTTGGATATTAAATACAGAATTATCAGATAACTCAGGAATTCCACTCCCAAGTATTTACTCAAGAGAAATAAAAACATATCAACACAATGATTTGTAAATGATCATTTTTAGCAACTTCATTTGTAACAGTCAAAAGCTGGCAACAGTGGAATACTATTCAGCAGTAAGGTGGAAGGAGCTCCTGATTCATCGAACAACAATGACAAACCTCAGGAACATCATGCTTAGTGGAAGCCAGAAACTAAAGACCACATGTTGTATGATTCCATATATATGAAGTTTCTAGAAAAGGCAAAACTGCAGACAGAAAGCACATCAGTGGTTGCCTGTGGTTGGGGATGAGAGTGGCAATTGACTGCAAGCCAGCATGACGGATTTTTTGTGGTGATGGGAAATGTTCTAAAACTGGACTGTGGTGGTTGGTTGCACAACTGTTTAAATTTACTAAGCCTTGGGGCGCCTAGGTGGCTCAGTCAGTTAAGCAGCCGACTTCAGCTCAGGTCGCGATGTTGCGGTCCATGAGTTCGAGCCCCACGTCGGGCTCTGGGCTGACAGCTCAGAGCCTGGAGCCTGCTTCCGATTCTGTGTCTCCCTCTCTCTCTGCCCCTCCCCCGTTCGTGCTCTGTCTCTCTCTGTCTCAAAAATAAATAAAACATTAAAAAAAAAATTAAAAAATAAATAAATAAATTTACTAAGCCTCATTGAATGGTATACTTAAAATGGGTGGATTTTATGGTATGTAAATTGTACCTCCAAAATCTGCTTTATTTTTTAATGTTTATTTTTGAGAGTGAGAGACAGAGAGAGAGACAGAAACAGAGCATGAGTGGGGGAGAGGCAGAGAGAGAGGGAGACACAGAATCCAAAGCAGGCTCCAGGCTCTGAGCTGTCAGCACAGAGCCCAACGTGGGGCTCGAACTCACGATCTGTGAAATCATGACCTGAGCCAAAGTTGGACACTTAACCGACTGAGCCTCAGGTGCCCCAAAAATCTGTTTTAAAAAATCAGTAGTCTAAGTTTCTGGATATATTTTAATTACACACACACACACACACACACACACACACACACAGAAAAAAAAAAACAAAAAAAAAACCTTTGCTTTCTTCTCACTGTAGACCCGTCCTCCTACTGACTTGAGCTTTAACTTTGATGCCAACAAACAACAAAGACAGCTTATTGCAGAACTGGAAAACAAAAACAGGTAAGAATGCAGAGGCCAAGCCAGTTTCTAAAGTCCAAGACTGTCATGTGAGTATCTGATTCTCCTTTTCCTTGCAGACTAGTTGTATTTTGACCATGAAGGAGGATCCCACCTTAGTGAATATAGGCCAGACCAACTCATGGGAATGCCCCTACTCTGATTTGGAGATCTCTGCATGCTGTACATTCTGGTAGCCCAAAGCCCTGTTCCTGTGCCCTCATGGATTCTTTTTCCCTTGCCTTCTCCCACCTACCAGCTCCCCTCTCATGATTCCCTTTTCCACCCCACCCCTCTTTCACTTTATCTGGTCATCTTATCCTGACCCACTGTGCTGTATGTGACTGTCTGCTCTCTCCCCACAAAGCCATTTAAAGTCACAGACACCAGACGGCACACCAGTATGCCCTGAATAGTAGAAACCGGGACAAGGAGATTAGATGTAAAGGAACAGGTTTTGGAAGAAGAAATGGCAGCTCTTATCACTTGGGGGCTCAAGAGGAAGAAGGGAGATGGGGGGAGTTAGCATAGGACCCACATTCAGAGATTGCAAGGGAGTTCGTTTTTCCTTTCCCTAGAAAGAAAGAAAGTCTTCTAGTGGCTGTTTTCCTTTAGTGGAGATTTTTCAAATTCTTGAGAAGAGTGTTTATATGACTTTCTCTACCACAAAAGATTGTTTCATTGAGGAAATATGAAGTGTGGAAATATCAAGAAGGTGGCTATTCCACATCTCGGTCATTTGGAAGCAGTCAGAACAAGATTGGTGGAGGCTGTTCTAGAATAAAAAGACCTGACAGGAAAGAGCTGTGAAGCGCTGTGCAGCCAACTTTCTTTCATCTGGCCTCTCCAGGGAGATCCTGCAAGAGATTCAGCGTCTCCGTCTGGAGCATGAGCAGGCTTCCCAGCCCACCCCCGAGAAGGCCCAGCAGAACCCCACGTTGCTGGCTGAGCTGCGGCTGCTGAGGTAAGTAGGGATACTGCACCACTGTCTGCAAAGGTTGGTCTGTGGTAGGAATTTACGTGTCGGGAAACAAAACGAGTAGAATGGAATCTGTTTCTCAATACAACTAGTCCTGTTAGAGCAAACAGTTAAAACATTCCAGTCATCCTGTTACTGCTTCAGGTGTTTGGATTCTGAGAACTTCAGCCATCGTGGCAGAACCAGGTCAACACCAGTGTCCGGCTCCACGCCAGGCAGAGCGGTGTTTACACTTTTATGATCGCTTTAAGAAGACGGCTCCGATCCGTCTTCTTATTTTGTTAATTAGTCTGGCTTTGAAGACCCTTGGCAGGAATAATGCTTCTCTGTCCTATGAGTATATTCTCCCGGTGCTTCACAGTCAGAGCAGGACTCTGTTGAAGGGGAAGGGTGCTTGTTACACAGGCACGTCTCTGAGATGCAAAACCACGTGGGAATCCCTTGCACCACCGCTGTGGAAACTTCCCACTTCGACATAGATATAAACGGCCTCGGGGCCCGGAGACTCAGGGCTCAGGACCCGAATGCGGGCAGAGAGGTGCTTCAGCCCCCACTGAGATGCTATTTTGGAGCGAATGGAGAAGTCTGCCAGAAGAGCTTAACATGAGAGTGATCTGATCAAAGTTATTAGGATCTTATTTCCTATCAGTCTTAAAAAGATGTGTGTGTACTCTTTGGTAAATGCAGACATTTTTTGGACGCTAAATTAGTGACTGGCTTCTCACCAGACCTCTAGATGTCCAAAGAGTATCCTTTCTGTGTAGGTTGTAACATTTGACATTGCACAGTTGATTTTTAATGTGCCATCATCTGGGGTTCTGCATAGCCGAATATACTTTTGTAATTCTTCCTTTGGCTTAGGTCATGTAGCTTCTCAACCATCATTTCTTCTCCTAGAGAATGGAGATGATTGTTTTTCTGTAACTGTCTTTCTTTCTAGATTTATATCATCAATAAATAAGTCATAAAGAATTTAAACTGTGCAGATGAAAATCATTAGAGTTACAGAGATTCCCATTCTTCTGAAAATTCATTTTAGTTCCTAAATTTAATTGGGCTTGAGGATTTGGTTCCTAGGTCCTCTGTTGCATGTCTGGGATGTTAGCAGCTTGGTGCTACTCTCCGAAGTCTGGGAGAGCATGTGCAGCTGACTCAGTCCCAGTGTTAACTCTGAACTCTCGGCGTAAGATAACAACTGTTCCCTTTTCCTCACCACAGCCCAGGCACAAGTAACTGTTTTATATCTAGCAAAGCAAAAAATGATTATACTCCAATCTTAACTGTTGCTGGAAGTGGGATCGCTAAAAGTCCTTAATTCAGCCGGAAGTGTCTGGAAAATGTCACAGATTTAGTAGGCAGACGGCTGAGCCCCGGGATGTCATGTAGGCAGCAAGAAGCAAGAATTTACCCTAAATCTGAGGAGGGTCTAAATCTTGAAAAGTCCGGAAGTGTTTAATCTGAAAAGCAGCTTCTGTTATCACTAAAGAAAGAGAGACTATTTAGTAAGCGTGCAGGATCAATTGCTTATGCACACAGACAAAACATATTGGCTCTCCACTTCACACTATATACAGAACACACTACCAGATGGATTAAACATGGAGACAAAACTTTAAAACTTTTAGAAGAAAATGTGAGAGAATTTCTTTAGGATTTTGGAATAGAAAATAGTTTCTCAGAATCACTTACCGTGAAAGAAGTTGGTAAATTCATCTGTATTCATATTGAGAACTTTTGTTTATCAAAAGACACATAAAGGGCAAGATTCATTTCTACGTATCTGACATCCTTCTGGTTTTGATCAATATATACGAATCCAGGAACTGCCAGGTACCCAGCTAGTGTAATAAAATGAGATAGAGAATTTCATTCTTGGGATTAGTGGTTATGAATTGTGTCTTTCCCCCATGATTGTTATTTTTAATTTTTATTTTTTTTAAGTTTTTTAATTTATTTTTGAGACAGAGAGAGACAGAGCATGAACGGGGGAGGGTCGCAGAGAGAGGGAGACACAGAATCTGAAACAGGCTCCGGGCCCTGGGCTGAGCTGTCAGCCCAGAGCCCGACGCAGGGCTCGAACTCACGGACCACGAGATCGTGACCTGAGCCGAAGTCGGACGCTTAACCGACTAAGCCACCCAGGCGCCCCATGACTGTTATTTTTAAATGGTATATTCATTTCAATAATATATGTGACAAATGTGTAAGATGTGAAGCATAAAGATAAAATGAATACCCATGAACCCACACCTTTGTCATGTGTTGTTAAAACCATGTCGTGTGTGTAAGTGCCCCCAAGCCCATTTCCTTGCTTCCACGTTCCCCACAGAGCTCTCCTCTATCCAGAATTTGGTTTATCATTGTCTTGCTTTTTAAACAGTATCTATCATCAAATATATGTGTATTCCCACATAATAAAGTGTTTAGTTTTGCTTTTTGTTTTTTACGCTTTATAGAAATGTTGTTATATGCATAGAGTGGAACCTTTCCCCCCTTCAGTACTACGCTTTAGGGTAGTAGAAGGACAACATGGGTCCTTCCATGTTGTTGCTGTAGCTACATATAGTTCCTTCATTTTCACCACATAGTGTAATTATTTGGTTGTGCATAGCACATGGAAAGAGTACCGCATCCAGTCTTGGAAGTTCAGAGAAGAAAGGCTCTCTAGAAAATCGAATGACTCGTGTTTTCTTTATTGAATTTATACCTGTGCTGGAAATTTAGGGAGTATGAAGACTAGAAAACAATGATTCCATCTTACAAATTTGTGATCTAGTTTTGGAAATAAACATAAAATAATTTTCTGGTCAGTTAACTAATATTATATAGTGTTAATAAATAGTATGGGCATTATGCTATAAGAAATCTAAGTATGAAAATATAGAGAGAGGCTAGAAGCAATTAGACCCATGGAGGTGGTGGAAGTTGAGCTAGACCATGGAAGGTAGGGTTGATTTGGATGGAGTCTGGGACAAAACATTTCAGATTAGAAGTGGAGTTGGGGTTCAGCATGATCCCCCAAAGAAGTATGATACATTTCAGAGAAGGGAAAGAGTCTTAGAACTAAGAATTTGTTTCAGGCGTCCATTGAATTAATCTTTAGAGTGCCAGTGATAGGAGATAAAATTAGTTGAGGAATTGAGACCAGATTCTGGAGAGCCTTAAGTGATAGGTGAGTGGAAATCCTTGGAGGATTTCAAACAATGATGGTGTTAACTTCACTAGATGTTAATTGAGTACATACTGGATGTGATATTCTCTTAATCATTCAATACATGCAAAGATGAGTAAGACTCATCCCCTGACCTCAAGGATTTTGCATCATGGTAGGTATGACAGCGATGCAAGGTAAAATAAATTAGGTGCCACAGGAGCACCAGTTGTTGTAGTGATTAATTAAGCAGGATCTGATACCTGCTGAAGTAATTAGGAGTAGCTTCCTGGGAAGAGTGACATTTGGGTGGGACACTAAGGAGTGAATAATATTTGGAAGAAGTTGGGGAATTGCTGGGATTCGTAAAATGACAGGATCTGCTTAAGGAAAAGTGAACCATCAGCTGGACATCCAGACGTGGAAGGGAATAGAAGGTGAGGCACTAAGGATAGGCCTGCAGATGGGGTCTGGAGCAGCACTCTGATAGAAATAGAATGTGGGCCACACATGTAATTAAAAACTTTTCTAACAGCCACAGTGAAAAACTAAAAGGAAATAGGTGCCATTAATTTTATCTTTCATACCCATGGTCTTATTTGATCCTCCAGATATTGCCATAGTTGTTTGTAATTAGTCCTATTTTAGTGAAGAGAAAATTGAGGCTCTTACAGGTTAAGTGACTTGTCCAAGGTTGCAATATTTAGTAAATGGTGGGCCTCAAGCCTCTTGATTTCTATTCCACTTCACCATAACAGATGAAATCAGGATTAATCAGGCTAAGAGACCATTGCACGTGTGAGGTAAGGCGTGCTTGGATAAAGTGAGAGACGGGAGAGAAAGACACATACATTTCTAGGAAAGAGTCATCTAAGTCGGATGACTGAATATAGGGTATAAGCAGGAAAGTATCGAAGAGGACGGAGGTTTTCAGCCATGACAGCTAGAAGAAATGAGGAAAGAGAACCATTTGCGGACTAAAGTCTTAAGTTCGGTTTTGGACTTATTGAGCTAGAACTGACGCGAAACCTGGCCTCAGAGAAAAGTGAATTCTCTCAGACACAGAGCCACCCTGGTGTCAGTCTCACTCTTGAGGCTGGCATCTGGTGCTGGAAGCATCAGCTACTGAACCCTGTTTCCCCTGAGCAATTTTCATACGTTTTCTCCACTCGTTTCATGTATCTTTCTAAAATTGACTTCCTGAGGAATTTTTTTTTTTTTTTTAATTTTTTTTTTCAACGTTTATTTATTTTTGGGACAGAGAGAGACGGAGCATGAACGGGGGAGGGGCAGAGAGAGAGGGAGACACAGAATCGGAAACAGGCTCCGAGCCATCAGCCCAGAGCCCGACGCGGGGCTCGAACTCACGGACCGCGAGATCGTGACCTGGCTGAAGTCGGATGCTTAACCGACTGCGCCACCCAGGCGCCCCCTGAGGAATTTTTAAAATCACTTTAACAATGATATTAATCATGCTTTGTTCTGTATATGGCCATGTGCATTTTCCAAAGCATTTTTACATACTATTCTCACAGCAGGAAAGTGAGCAAAACAGATATTATCACCACTTTCTACATAAGGTATCAGAAGTTCAGTAACTTGCTCAGCATCGCAGACCCCAGTAAATAGCGGAATCGGGTCTGAAGCCCATTTCGCCTAGGCTTAGACCCTTCCTTGAGGGTCCCTTTGTCTTCAGACCCTCATTCCGGATGGGCTTCTCCTCTCGGACAGGCAAAGGAAAGATGAACTGGAGCAGAGAATGTCGGCGCTGCAGGAGAGCAGGCGCGAGCTGATGGTTCAGCTGGAGGGGCTGATGAAGCTGCTGAAGGTAAGAGAGAGCCCTGGCCGCTCCCCCACGCCCCCCCCCACCCGCCTCCCTCCCACCGCTTGTTCCCCTTCACCTCCAGTTCAGCTGCTGCCGCCCCCCCAACCCCTGCCGTGCTGTCTGAACAGGGTGCCGCTAAAGGCTTAAATGGCTCTGCCTGTAAAGTTAGACACGACTCCATAAAGTCATCTAATTAGTGTAAAGCCGGATTATAAAAAATGAGTAACTGGAGTTAGCGTCATGTCCTTAAATAGTGGTAGGCAGGTTTATAAATAGGATACTAACTGTATGTAAACAAATGTTTCTCAACTGTTTGAAGTTTCTTTTAAAACAAATTTTCAAATATTTCCCCTAAATAAGAAGGATTAAGAGTCCTATTTTAGTAAGTATTATCGTGGCAGACCAAGCTAATCAGACTAATTCTAATGAATAACTTTATTAGGAGGAACAAAAAAGCATCCCAGCTCTATGTTTGTTATCTTGGGGCTTGAATAAATTTGGAATGATTCAGATGTCACTATCTTTGTTGACATATTACAACATGCGACAAATATATCGCAGCCCCTATACCTTAGAGGAGAGAAAGGCACATTTGGCATTTAAGTGTCCTCACCTGGACAGTTTGACTGGCACTCCACAGAAATATCTACCCAGATACGTAGCAGCAATACCAGAATACATTTGTTCCTGCTGTTAGTTCCTTCAGTCTCTGTGTCTGTGCTGAGAAACCACTGTATTTTGTGGTGCCACACCGAGTTCACAGCCAGAGTGGAAATCACAAAGTGTGGATTACCTCAAAAGCCAGGCTGAGGGGAGTAGATTGAATCCTGTGGTAAGAGAGTCACTGACGGTTTGGGAAATAATAGTTTGGGAAAATATGTAGAGCGGATCAGAGAGGGAAGAAACTAAAGGAGAAATGGAGATAAATATAACTGTCTAGCCCAGTGATTGTGCTGCATCACAATCTGTGAGTGTGAGTGACAGGGGTCCAGACTAGCAGTGCGGCTCAAGGAAACATCAGCTTGGAGACTTTTCTTCAACTTCTCTATGCTAAACGAGTCCCTTCATAGTGAAGCAAGTGGTATTAGCAACTTGGGTAAATGTAGCGTTTGTGTTTTAAACTGACTTTTGGGGCGCCTGGGTGGCTCAGTCGGTTAAGCGTCCGACTTCGGCTCAGGTCATGATCTCACTAGTTCGTGAGTTTGAGCCCTGCATCGGGCTCTGTGCTGACAGCTCAGAGCCTGGAGCCTGCTTCACATTCTGTGTCTCCCTCTCTCTCTGCCCCTTCCCTGCTCATGCTCTGTCTCAAAAATAAATAAACATTTAAAAAAAAAAAAAAACTGACCTTTGGCTTGCTCAAGACAATCGCTTCTTTTAGTCTTAAGCTGAATCTCTTTTTCTAGCTTTGGTCCTGGGTATTTGGGTTGTTTTGCATGGACGTGTTTCTACGTTAACCCTGTTAACGGAATTTCTCTTGAGAAGTATTTCGTGTCTAAATGGGTCTTGTTTAAAGAAAACCTGGCCCAGATCCCTCTAATAGTTGTCAAGTATCCAGCTAATCCAACCCAATCACCCACTCAAGATGGCAGAGAGGGACTTAAATGCATTTGGCCGGTATAGCATCTGGAGCCATGTGGGGCTTTGAAAGTCCTGCCATTGTGGGGTTGTCCCCTGCAAGACGGGAGATAATAGGGGATCCACTCATCCCTGGCCTGTGTCAGACTTGCTTGTAGTAAGTTGCTTTCAGACATTGCCCAAACATAGGTGGGAAGATACCCTAGGGTAATTTTTGTAAAAGGCAAAAGGTTTATGCAAACTGAAGGGAAGTCAGAATGCATTTCCCCCAAAGTCCCACGGTGTGCTTTCTCGTTAGCTGCGCCGCCCTCAGTCTCCGTTAGAGTTCCTGGTTCAGAGCCCTGTGAATATTATTGTGACCTGGTTCACTTCTGATGTTTGTATTCAAGGGCTGGGCAGAATGAGCTGAGGCCTGGAACTCTGATCCCAAACGCTGAGCTTCTTTGTATTTCTAGCTACTGTCTTACTTAGTTATAATTTCGTAAAATAAGCAGGATCCTTGTGCCCCATTTTGTAAAATCCCCTGCCGGCTTCTTAAATGCCTTATAATTTACTTACCTGATAGGCTGAGGCCATTCATACTGGGAGGAAGAATTTGCAACACAGAGCAGGAATGTTGTCTTTTTACCCATTGATTAGAATTTACAGTTGAAAATTTCATGCCTCTCTAATGTCCAGCTTCCTAAAAAGATGACAGCACAATCCTAATTTGTGTATTGTATGCACTCCTAGAAGGTCACCCGTAGGAATCATTGACTTCCATGAAAATTTCAAAGATGTTTTCCTACTATTAAGAAAATATATTCACTAACCGATAATAAAAATACGCTTTAGAATCCTAATTTTAATTTCAAAGGACTGTCCTGCCCTCGTCGATGTTCAATCTGCTAGCATTTAATTCTCTCATAAAACAGCTGTAAGCACTTAGTCAAATGGACAATGAAACCACATGGTCTGGGATACTCATAAATTAAAATACACTGCACAGTAAATTTCCATTTCACAGGGAGTTCTTTCTACTGCTTCAGTGAAATATTATGTACATTATCTATTTATCTGAAAAATGATAATTTAAAGAAGGATGTATATGAAGTGTTCCCATTGTTTATTAATTTATTCAATAATAATCTTAAGTCCTTTTTTGTAAGAAGGCAGGGTAAAAATTAATCAGGCATTTATTTAACAAGAAAATATTGGTTCCTAACTGTCACATTTAGGTATTTGGCAGTAAGACCAAGGAGTTCCAGGGACCTTCTTTCTTTCTTTCTTTTTTTTTTTTTTTAAGTTTATTTATTTTTGAGAGAGAGAGAGACAGAGTACGAGCAGGGGAAAGGCAGAGAGAGAGAGAGAGAGAGGGAGAGAGAGAGACGGAATCTGAAGCAAGCTCCAGGCTCTGAGCTGTCAGCACAGAGCCCAACGCAGGGCTCGAACTCACGAACTGTGAGATCATGACCTGAGCCAAAGTCGGACACTTAACTGACTGAACCACCCAGACACCCCTCAGGGACCTTCTTAATTGTATTTTTGGTTTTTTGGTGGCATGAGGCAGACTGACACCCAGGTACCCATGGTCAGAAGGTATCTTTTCCTTACATTTCCCCCCCCTGATTAATGTGTATGGATAACTTCTGTCCCAAACTTATTTAAGCTGGAAGTGGTTGTATGTTGGTATTTTACTTTCTAAATCATGTCCCCAGTATTTTTCTGCCTCATTTTTCATTTTCCTAATATTGCTTTTGAAACAGAGTCACCAGGTGAATTCTGCAGTTTTGGATTTCAACCTCATTTGCAAATGAGGTTTAAAATATAAATTATCATGTAGATAACTGCAGTAGCTTCGGTGTTACTTTGGCCACCTAGCCAGACATCCCCCATGTGGAAAAGTCTCACATGTTTTTAGGTGACATAAGCACTTTTGGATTTGTGGTTAAAGTATTATTATTCCCTTTAAATCAACCTTGGCTCCTGTGCCAGTTGCCATCAGTCAGTGTATACTGACACGACTGACTGACTGAAAACAAAAACCTTATATCTAAGACCTCGTATCTGACCTGTTAAGTGTGTTGACAGAGCCTTCAAGGCTTTATCTGAGTAACTTCTGTGAGTTTAAATTGTAAAACACCATCCTCAGTAACACGTTGTCAAAGCCCACCCTCTGCCAACCCCAGTGCACAGCAGAGGCCCCTCCCTCCTGAAAAGGCTGCCCTGTCCACCATTCCCGTCCTAACCTGACATGTGTCTCCTGCAGATTATCATGATGTCATGTCCTGGGACAAACTATCCATAGCAGAGTTCCCAAATGTGCAAACGGGAAACATTGCTTCCTGAAATTTCCCTATTCTGTTGAGCCAAAGCACTGTTACCTTGCCTGGAGAAAACAGTAAAAATAGGGAGGTGTCTTAGAAACAGTCCTGAGAACTTTTGTCCTTGTCTTCTGACCTCAGCTGCAATTTCAGCCTGTCAGGATTGCCTCATCCCTCCCCCACCATCTCAGTGTCCATTTCAACACTTAGTGCCAGCAATAAACACACATTTTAAATGGTTTAATAACTCTTCCTATGGCTCTTTGCCCTGCCGAGTGAATGGAGAAAAGTATTCTGCCTTACAGGGAAGCCTGGCTAGGAAGGGAAAGCTCTTCCCAGCTACGGAATTCTAAGCCCTTCTGACCAGAGCCACGTGCCAGATGTAAAAACTGAAAGATGCTAACTTCTTTTTCTTTTTTTTATTTTTTTAAAGTAATCCCTGCACCCAAGGTGGGGCTCGAACTCACGACCTCAAGATCAGGAGTTGCATGCTTTACCAACTGAGCCAGGCACCCTAAGATGCTAACTTCTTAAGGCTTACTGAGCTAACGCTCAGGGCCCTCTTTGCCTGGGCTCCTGTGAGTATAGGTTTGGTCAGGCATCTAGCAGCTGGCTCTGATTATGAAGAACATCTTCTTGTGCTCAGTTGGAGTCTCCGGAAGAGAGTTCTTGGTGCCTGTTTAATTTCTAGTCCATGTCTCTTCCTTGCAGGAATAAAATTATTTTTTTCCAATTTTTTTTACTTCCTCTCTCCTTTTTGTAACTGGTTGGATTTTCTGAAACCATTCTTACCATTGGCCCCAGATCTGCAGACCCTGTAAAAGCAGAAGCACCCGTCCGTCCCTAAGACTTCCTACACACATGTTCAGTAAAGACTGCCTGCACGGCTGGATCCGATTTAAATAGAACCATCGCAGCAGCTTTTAGATTTGCACACCCTGGGCAAAGAGCAGAGGCTCCCTGACCACAGTTACTCATGATGAGGCAGAGAAAGAAGAAGCAAAAAGGCCCACTAAAAGACAGAGTAGCTGAAGAGCAAAGGACCACGGAGACACAGACTCAGAAGTGTTTCTCTGGTCTTTGCTGTGCTTCTTCCCGCGGCGCCCAGTGGTGCATTGTGATAGCTGAGAGTTGGCAAGTACTCACTCTGCCCGCCGTCACTGTGAGGCTCTAAAAGACAGAGACCACATCTTATCTTCAGGTTTCCAGGGCCTTATGCATAAGAAGTACTAAATGAACCTGTGTTGAATTAGTGGAAAAGCGAGGTCGAGAGTTCTTTTTGAAAAGCCTCTCAGGGCCCTGAAGCAGCTTCCAGTTTGTTGGAGGAATGGGGATGGGATGTAAGCGCATCCTTGGGACAAAACCACAAAAAAGCAGCCCCAAAGCAAGTGGAGAGGAGGGGACTAAGGAAGAGAGTCTGGTCAGGTGAAATTGCTAGTTTGGGGGAAGTTTTTAGGGCAGTGGCTCTCAAACCAGCAGGCATCAGAATCAGCTGAAAGGCTCTGAAACACGTTGCTGTGCCCCACCCACCCCAAGAGTTTGGATTCAGGTAGTCTTGGCAGGCGCCCAAACTTTGCATCTCTGACGAGTTTCCAGGTGCTGCTGCTTTGCGAACCATTGGCCTAGAGGAAGGTAGCTAACACATAGGAATATTAGGAATGGGGAGATTGATTATTGGGCTTCTGGGTCCTAGTTGAGCTATTTCTTTCAGTCTACCCTAAACAGCGATGTGAGCTCGGGCGAGTCAGGCTCTCTAGGCCTTTTCTGTCCATAAATGAGGAAGTTGGATTAGATGGTTTCCCAGTTCTAGAGGCTAGCCCTGAATGAACTGGGTGGGACGGAGGCCTGCCATTCGCTCTGTGCAGCTGATGGTGCCTGATGACTGTCTGGGCCTTTGGTCTCTGAACCCGTGCACCTAGCCTGGTTTGCCTGATTCTTCCATCATTTCTTCCATATGTTTTGTGGTGATGGCCATTAACCTCTCTCCTTTTTCCCTCTGCCTTTTTTTCCATCTTCAACACCTCTAGGAGGAAGAGCAAAAGCAGGCAGTAAGTGAACTTGGGAATTCTCCACCTGATTCTTGCTCCTTTTGCATGTTCTTCTTTTCCTCAGAGAACTGTTACATTGTTTCTCGTCTCCTCCCTGCACAAGTTCACCTCTGCAGAATTGGTTATGTGTAAAACCCTCAGCCGTTCGCTCCATAGTCGTGTAAAACGGCCTGAAAGTCCACGTCATGTTTACCTCATTAGCAGAGCATGTTCTTACTTGAAACCAGAGCTCGTTGAATTTTTGTTAAAGTACACATCTGTTGTGTTTATTTAACTATGCATGATTAGCCAGGCTACGATTGCATTTCCCTGCTTTTGCATTCGCTGCTGCTTTATGTCTAGAGTGACTTTAATTGCTTGAAACAACTTTCCGGGTTGTGGGAGTGACCTCAGGTCTAAATACTACATCATGAATGATTGTGCATGGAAATGTATAGTTTTTCTGATGACTTCAAATGTCCTTTAGTCTCGAACAGGCTTCTGGATGCTCCAGCCCCAGGAGCCTTCTTAACAAAGTTACCAATGAAAGCTAAGTGACTGGTTATGCCCTAAGTGATTTCCTGTTCAGAGTCTGCTCCAGGGGGAGCTCTGGTTTTTGAGCTGCATGCCTGTTGCATGGTGTTTAGGGAAGGTTTATGTTTGTTTTTATTTTTCCGGACAGCCCTTAACCCACACAAGAAAATCAATTGAGGGCCTATCCACAATAGTAACACCATATGTTTGTATAACATAGTAAGGTTTTCAAAGCATACATTTTTTTATACAAGCTAAAGCTGATTTTTAACTTACCTCAGGGCTTTAATTTTAAAAGAGAGAAATATGAATGTTTAATTCAAAAAATTTACTTGTTTCTTTTTCAAAAAACAAAGTGATCCATGTTTTAGATTAAGAATAGGAATATACAGGGGCGCCTGTGTGGCTCAGTCAGTTAAGCGTCTGACTTCGGCTAAGGTCATGATCTCACAGTTAGTGAGTTCGAGCCCTGCATCGGGCTCACTGCTGTCACTGCAGAGCCTGCTTTGGATTCTCTGTTCCCCCCCCCCCCCCCGCCCCGCCCCTACTCCCCTTACTCCCTCTCTCTCTCTCAAAAATAAATAAATATTTAGAAAAAAAAGAATAGGAATACCCAACAGTATATTTATTACTTTCAGTTAGGAGGGCAATGAAATAACAGAGTGAAGAGGAAAAGAAAGGAAGGAAAAGATCAAATGGGGGAAGAGGCAAGAAAGGAGCAAGGGAGAGACAGACTGTCAGAAGGAAAGCAGATAGATTATGGGATTAAGATAGGTGATCAACCCCGAAATCTCAGTGGCTTTACTGTAACAAAAGTTTGTTTAGTGTTGTTTTTGCTTTGTTTGTTTGTTTGTTTGTTTTTTTCCTCATTGACACGTAGTTTATTGCTTTGATCTTATGGCACTTCCTCAGTAGGTGCGTTCATATGGGCAAAGCAGGAGAAGACAGCATGGAAAGTCAAGCCCAGTCATTAAATGTTTCTCCCAGGAAGTGACACTCCTACTTCTCTTTCCCTCCATTTCATTGCCCAAAGCAAGTCATATGACCACACTTAACTTCAAGGGGGGCATAGACGTATAATCCTCCAGTTTGCTTAGAAGCCACAGCGACGCGGATGCTGGTAACGCCGACCACAAATAGGAGGATGGGTGCGCTTGTGTTGAGGGAAGGAAAGAGAACATCTCTCCTTCCTTCTCCGTTCCCCCGCTGTTTCCTTGACAGTCTCCTCTCCTTCGTGGTGCTCCAGGGCATCACCTCACCTGTAGCTGCCGACAGCCACTGTCCCCCTCCTTCTCTTCTCTCCTCTATACCCCAAAGATGCACGTTGCAGCTAAAACCACTTGCTGGGAACTTACTCCAACAATCTGCCCAGACTAGCATCTCCTCCCTCTGGGAATGTGCCGGCTCAGAATGAAGAACCCTACACCTTACCTGAGAACTCTCTTTCCGAAGAGGGCGGGCTTTATGAGTATCTATTTTAATGATAGCAGTAGAGCTTCCAATAGACATTTCATTCTTAAAAAACATTATGGATTGCCATGTAATCCAAGAACGAGAAATTGCCACTGCTGGTATGTTATTTCTCAGGTTGCTTTAAAGCTGACCTTGAGCAGACAGGGACTTAAATAACCTGTTCGCTTCAGTGACCTTTGAGTCTGTGTGAGATCATCATGCCCTTGAAGTCGGCAAAGTAAGAGGCTAGACCCAGACTGCTGAAGCTTGCCCCTAATGAACCACTTGTGTGTATGTCTTAGAAGTTCTCCATGGCCGTGGTCCTGAGTTCATGACCTTGTCTTCGTACTCTCTTAGGACCGTCCATGGCACAAATTGGTACAAATTGTTTTTTCCTCATGATATAGGTAAGACATACTGCTCTGTGGATATAGGTTTAAATATCCTCTGTTTACATCACAGGTTAAACTGGACCCACCCAAGGCTCAGTGCTGAGGCTCAAATTTGAAAGCTCAATAGCTTTATATAATTCAACATTTTAAACAAGTAGACACATAAAGCTTTAGAACTAGTGCTTCTGTTTTAGTCTGTCTCCTTAGTGAGTGAGATACAAAAAGGTATTTAGCACAGAGCTAAGTTGTAACTTTTTCTTCCTTCCTGGGTTCTGGCTGGTATAGTTTAATTTCTTCCCCCATCATAATGTGTTACCTATATGGGTGATAAAATAGTTGTGAGAGACTCCTACAATGAAGAATTTACTAGACACGCTTCCCAAAATTGGCTCTATAAATCCATTATAGAGAACTTTTCATGTAGTCGTCTTCTTGCTTCTTTCCTCTTTGGGGGGATTTGAGAGGAATAGGTAATGACTGTGACTTAACAGCTTTGGTGCTGTGGGTCCACTTTCAGCCTTCAGCCACTTCTCCAGGGCTTTGAGTGGCATCAGCACCTCAGCTGATAATTCTTCTGCCTTTCCTCTCTCCCTCCCTCCCTCCTTCCCTTCTCTTTTCTCAGATCCAAGAGTTATAATTAAGGGAAGAACTGCCTGGCTATTTCAGATAAGACTTCACTGAGTGACTCTTCAACCCACAATATACCCTACAGTTTAACAGGCTCAGGAATTAGATTGTATCAACTGAGTCAGGGTTAATCAGGCCCGTGATAATCATCAGACTGTAATTAAAGGACTTTGTCTGCCTTTTTCACTACTGCCATCCCCAGTCGCTAGCTAGTGCCTGCCACAGAACAGATACTCAATAAATAGTTGCTGAATGAAAACTACTATTAACGAAATTCACAAGATTTCGAACTAAAAGTGGTATGAATTTGTAAGTTTATTGATTATAAGGCACATAACTGCTTCGAGTACTTAGAGCAGTGACTTTGCTCAAGGTACTCCTGTTCCCTACCCATTCAGAAGACTAAATCATGGTTCAGAAACGCCCTTTATAAAAAGGAATCAGAAAAAGGAATTTCAGGGTCACCATTAATTATGATTAATGCTATTACCATTTCTGTCTAAAGAACAGATATTGAGTATGTAGAATAAAATAATCCTCTCTTTTTTTTTAAATACATATAATCTATAAAATGTGGGGTATATGTAGTTATTTGTATCACTTGAAAGTATTTTGATAATTGCTTAGTAAAAACCTGGTGCCTGCAGCCTGGTTAGGGGATTCACCAGCATGTTACAGAGGAACTCACTAAGGTAACAACAGCCTGACGAGTAATGCTGGTGATGGTATTTACTGCCATTGGTGCACTTGAGCTGTGGGCTACTCCGGTCCTAGTCTGGAGGGATTTCAGATGTCTAAATTCATGCTAGTTACATCTCAGTGTTCCATTTTTCCCAGTGACTCAACACACCATAAAATTGTACTGCTGGATTGCTAACACCAAATAAAATGAGCTATCCAAGGCAAGAGGTACGGTTTACTCATGAAAGATGTTGCCTGGAACATTTCTCTGAATTCTCCTATTAGACATCACTACTTTTTATATACAGATCAACATCAGGCTTAAAGACTCTAACTTTAGATAGTAAGATATAAGAATAGAGGGCTCCCATGGGGTTGCCTTGATCCAAATTAGTAGTATGGTAATGGTCCAGAGGGTTAGATAGATGGGACTCTGAAAATTGTGTAATTAGAGGACTCTTGGGGATTCCACTAAGAGAGCATTGACACGCTTGGAACCTTTCCTTTTACTTCAGTAAGTTGGAATATCAAGTGGGATCTTGCCACATGCCCTTTCTGATTTCCAGAATCAGATGAATAACCCACTACAACTACACCAAAGAAAGCATGGTGTGAGCTGTTTCTTAAAAGCCTGCGTCTCTGATCTGGCTGCCCCAAATATACCTCAGAGGAAGGGTGCTCAATATTTATTTAGCCACGGTTGACCCATGAGGGTTCTAACAAACTTCATGAATATTAACTTTGTAAATTTAAGAAAAAGTACTTTTTAAAAACCCTATACAACAACAAATAAAAGCCTCCTTTGTCCATTAAAGAGATTATTGGTGAACCCCTTGATGTGCTCATGGACCACTTCTCCTCTTGCTTCACTTAACCTCTAGATACAGTCTCATTGGGAAGTGATTCAAATTCACATGCCTCTAAATCTTCTGGACTCTCTGACCCCACCATACTCTAAAATAGAAGGCTGAATCTACTTCTACCCTGAGGCAAAGAATTGCCATTCACTTATTTATTCAGCAGTGTCTTACTACATATGTTCGAGACAGTGAACTTGGCGTTTTGGAGGATAACAAGAGAAATCCTACAAAAATACCACCCTCAAATAATATGAACATTATTTCATCATTGGCATCATGGCCTTAAATACAGAAACACATGCCAGGTCAGTGGTATCCTGAGCTATAGGCACCACTGCTATCCCTCTAACTTTGTGAACTCCACAGATGTCTTTTGGTAAACAAAGATCAGTGTGATGTACTATGTGACTCTGCCATAGACCTTCAGCCTGGGTTCCAGTCCTAGTCTGTCTAGATGACCCCATGTGCTAACTGCACGTAGATTGCCTTGTGAGTCTGTGAAGTGTGCTCATTCACCAGTCCCGGCTCCTGTACTCACTATAGGAACCTGGTAGTTTGTTGCTTTGTTTTTCATTCAGTTTTTTCCCCAAAGGAGAAAATATTGTTACGGTATTAAAAATAAGATTTGTATTTCACTCCCCCAGAACTCCTTGAATACCTACAAGGAGTTTACAGTGTGAGGATATAGGGGGAAATTGCTTTGAGTCTCCGCAGTATTTTTCATCACCCTCGTCAAGGACAAACTGAGAGGTTTCCTTCCCTGCTTTTCTATTTCCCTCCTGCACTACATTTCTGTCTTTCCCTCTCTTGGACAGAATGCATGCAACATATGAAAACTATCTTCCAAAGTCTCCAGGGAAATTCTCTACACACCAAGCTGGAGAAATTGTCCTTCCACTGGAACAACATTGAATTCCTGGGACACACTGTCTCACCCAGAATACTACAGTCTGAGTCTCAGCAAAGCATCAGCAGAAAAGAATGAGTGAAAGGTGACTTTTTTAGGTTCTGAGCCTGAGGATCTAGGAAAATGATGGGAACACTGACTGAAGAAGTAAGAAGAGGAGATGATCTGGGTTAGGGAGGGGACTTTGACCTGTTTTTGAACATACTGAGTTCTGAAGATTAGGCAGGCACTCGGGCTTTTTGCCTGATCTACCATATATTTGGGGATATGCAGCTGGAACTTCAGTGGGAAAACATGGCTAGCATTGTCGATTTGGAAGTCTTCAACATAAAATTAGGGTTGAAACCATAAACATGAGGCTTAGGGAAAAACCATAGTAGAGAAAAAGAAGAAAGAGGAGGTGGGAGGGGTAGGATTGTGGGTTCTTGGTGAAAGCTCAGAAGCTTTCAAGAAGGAGAAAACTAATAAGACAATAGGATAAGGAAGCCCTTGGATTTGCCAATCAGGAAGTTACCAGCAACCCTGGAAAGAAAATTTTCAGTAGAGTAGTAGTGTAGATAGCTCTGAAAAATAGGCTTTGTTTTGTCCAGCCGCCACCCTTCTTTGGTTTCAGCCCAAAGAAGGAGAGGGAATTAAATCTTCAATCCTCCTTATTGAATTACATATGAATGGATTGCTCTTGTGATTCAAAGGTCCTTCTCATCAAAACCACTTTTCTGTCTAAACATGTCCATAGACTTTACAAACCTGTTTCCTCATCTGCAAACTTCAGCTTCACAGTCCTTTGATGCTTTCGTCACCTGTACCAGCCAGTATGTTGGGGAAAGGCTAAAGCCAGAAAGGGTCTATAGAAAACCAAGTGGGTTCATTAGACTGGTGTCTCCTTTTGTGACTTTAAAATGCACTGGGCTTTTCTTTCAACACCCAGCTCCTTCCTTGGTGTTTCTTCATGCTAGCCTTCTACCTCCTCCTTTCCAGACAAAAGAAAGCATCCTAAGAAAATATCCGCTGCTTCCCTGAAGCCCCCTCCTTTGGTTTATCTCTCAGGCTTCCACAGGAGGAGAGGAATCCCTAGTGCTCTTCCTGGTAGACCTCACCCCAGCATCCTCTCTTGGTGTGGGATTGGATCTATGATCCTTCGCTTGGAGAGCATCTGTAGGCATTTCATCAAAGCCTGATCCTGCACCAATCTCTTGGGTCTTATAGCTGACCTCGGGCTGGTTCTGATGTTCCATATTAACAATAACGCAACAGTAGGGAGCCTTCTCTCCTAGAGTCCTTAACTGAAATGAACATCTGCTTAGTTTCAGCTACAAGAAGCATGTTATAAAAGGTACACTAGACTTTTTTGCACTCTTCTCCATTTGCTGCCAATCATAGTCTGGCAAGTAGAATTACTGTCATTTGGCATTACCGTATGGATGCCCCGACGCTTTAAAAGAAAGAGGAGGGAGGAAGGGAGGAGGGAGAGAAAAGGAGGAAGAGAAAGAGAAGAAAAGAAGAAAGAAAAAGTAGAAGCTTGTTTTATGAAATTAGAGGCAAAGAGAGAGACGGTTAACTGTAGCTAATGTGGTGCCTTTAATAAGAAACCACACCAACTCACCACAGCTCTACCAGCTGGCTAACCGTAAATCCTTCAATACTTTTATTATTTTGTATTCTTATTAACTTAAATATATATGTAACATTCACTGTTTATTCATTGCTTTCACATTTCCAATTTCAACTGCCATATTTAACCAGCTCAGACCTGAGGAAACCAAGAGACAATCTAGGAGACTCTGATGCCTATAGCCGCCCGCCCCCCCCCCCCCCCCCACAGGACATCTTCCAAATGTGCAGAAGATACAAGAGTTTATTCTTGGGCCCCTTGAAGATCCTAACCTAACCCAAGGCTACTGGTGACCTGCCCTTCCTTTCACAGCAGCCTGCCACCTGGGAAAAGAAGATTCTGACTCACCTTCAGCCAGGTTTCTCATCCTCAGCACTGTGGAACTCTGGGCCACATAACTCTGGGGAGTCTGGGGGTGCTGATTTGTGCATTGTAGGGTGTTTAGCAGGACCCTTGACCTCTACCTGATAGATTCTAGTGATAGCCCCCTCCCCAAGCCCTAGCAGGTGAAATTACCCCCAGCTGAGAAGCACTACCCTGAGCTCAGAGAACCTTGCTCTGCGATACAGCCTGAGCCGCCGAGGCATTCTCAGAATCCCTGATTCTGAGGTTTACATGTGGACTGGATGGTGAACGATTCCCAGGCACCTTCCCCGCAAATCAGTCCTCTGGCCATATTTCCTGTCAGCTCCCTGTCTGCACACTGTCTCAGGTTTCTGCTCATCCACGCACTTGTCAAGGTCCAGGCAAGTTTTTCTCCAAAAGCCTGCTTGTGTCTCTCTCCTTCCAGTTCCTACCACCTTTCTTCATTCCAGCCTCCATCATCTGTCACCTGGTCTGTTGGAAGAACCTCCGCATAAGGGCTCCTTGTGCCCTATCTCTTCCTCCTCAGTCCCTCCTTCACGTTGCTCCAGAGCCAGAGTCCTAAATGCATGGCACTGGCCACGCCATTCTCTCCTCTGGAACCTTCCCCTAGCTCCCTGTGCCGCTGCCCCCAGCAGGGGTCAGTAGGCATTTTATTAAAGGGTTAGACAGTATGGGGTGCCTGGCTGACTCAGTGGGTAGAACATGTGGCTCTTGATCTTGGGGTCTTAAATTCAGGCCCCACACTGGGCATCGAGCCTACTTAAAATTAAAAACAAAAAAAATTTTTTTAAAGGGTTAGACTGTAAATATTTTATGCTTTGTAAACCAAATCAGAGATATTATGTAGGTACTTATATAACCATTTAAAATGCAACCATTTCAAAATGTGAAAACCATTCTTAGCTCATGGACTGTAAAAAACAGGTGGTGAGCTGGATATGGCCATAGGCTGCCGTTTGCCATCTCCGGCCTAGTAAATAAACTAGGTGACTATTTATTTAAGGCTCGGATGATGGTAGGCCACACTGCTCTTTCCTACCACATGTCTATGTGCTCCCTATATGCTAGCCCCCCCACACTGCTCCTTACCCCCCGCAGGCAGCCTCCCCTCCCAGGCCAGCTGCCTGTGTTCATGCCCTTTCCTCACCTGGATTGCCCTTCCCGAGCCTTTTCTGCCTATTGAAATTATAGCCCTCAAGATACTCTCAGATGCCACCTCTTCTGTGAAACCTTACCCTGTTCCAGAAGCTCAGAGTTACATTCTCTCGATTCTGTGCTTTTCCTTTGTGCCTCCACTAAGGCATGGATTTCACTCTCCTTTGTATGCTAATTGCATACATGCCTAACAACCCCAGGGGACCGTGAGCCTGCTAACAGTGGACACTTTGCCCCTTTGTGACCCCCAGCACCTTTCAAAGTAGAATAATGGCAGGTGGTCCTCTATTGAGCTGGTGTGTGAAGCATTTTATGTTCATCCACACCAGCCTGTAAAGATATTATCTCCATTTTGCATATGAAGAAACTGAGATGCAGAGAGGTTAAGTAAGTTACCCAGGTGCATGCTGCTAATAAATGGTAAAGCTGACATCCAAACTAGGTCTCCCTAACTGCAAAGCCTGGACTCTAACTGCTGCATTGTGCACAGCAGGGACTCAGCAAAGAATGGTGCTGTTGAATAAGGGTGCCATACCTCACCATATGAGTTTTGCATACCTATAAGTAGCCTTTAAATTTGACTCATTGGAGTTTAAAATATCCCTGATAGGTTCTGGCTTCTTGCCTGATCACCGATTGAGCTGTCTGAATAAGGACCATGCTCTCCTGGCAGTTTATTCTCTTTTTGTTTCTAATATGCAAGCTGAGTGTTTTGTATTCATTTTATAGGGATTTTCCCTTCAGTGAGGTCCCTGATCATTTCACCGAGAACTGGCTTTGAAATCCTACAATGAGAACTAAAGGAATACCATTCTCAAATAGAGTCGGACAGACTAGGAGAAACAAACAGAAAGAGGGTAATCTAGTCTTACAATTTATGAGCTTCCCTATCTGAAAGTTTAAATTTCAACTTCTTTTGATCTTTGGGTTTATGGTGAGTTGTAGTAGGTTGTTCTTTGTCCCTGGAGCTTAGTATGCTTTCCTCCTCCTACTAAGAAAGATAGCTAGACAACTTGCCTCCCACCCCTCGAAGCCTTGAGGTAAGCTTTGTCTTCTGCAGTGTAATTGGACTTGAACAGGGACAGAATCTACCCACTGCCAGTACCGAGACCATAAACATCCAGCAGTCCCATGGGAGCTGTTTCCTGTCTTATAGCAACTTACCCCATGAGCCACCACAGTGAACAGTGAGTGACAGGCTGTGTGTCAGCCCTGAGTTTCCTGAAGTGATGTGGGAACAAACGGGTGCCAGCCCTCTGCAGAGGGACTGCTGGCACACTTTTTGGTGGCCCCATCCTATCCTTCCAACAGACCTACACAGTACGTAAATGTACATTCATGGTATCTGTGGTGGAAAGAAAAGAGAGACATCGTAAAACTCGTCAGCTCTTCTCTCTGGTGTTTAGACGCAAAGTTTACCTTGAAAAGCTACACAGCACTTAAGTCACACAGCACCTTTGCTCAGATAGGAAGGTCTCCTGGCGTGCTCTTTCTCTGTTTCTAATTCACCCCGGAGGGAATCACTGCCATGCGCTTGTCTCTCTCGTCTCCTCCACCTCGTTCTCTGCTGTCTGCTTGCTCCCATCCCTGGTGCTAACTGCTAGCGGTCTCAACTGTTGTCCTGTTAGGCACACAGGACGGGCAGCGCGGTCTCCTGTCTCTCTCCTTTCAGCTGCACATTTGATGTGATGGCTGCACTTTCCGAGCAGAGCCACCCAACACCAGATCGATATAGTATGTGGGGTTTGTTTTACCTTTTCTTGAAGGGAGAAAAATCTGCCCCAAGTCCATTCTTCAGGGGCGCCTGTGTGGCTCGGTCGGTTGAGCATCAACTCTTGATTTCGACTCAGGTCATGACGTCCGGGTCATGAGATTGAGCCCGGAATCAGGTTCCAAGCTGAGCACAGGGCCTGCTTGGGATTCTCTCTCTCTCTCTCTCTCTCTCTCTCTCTCTCTCAAAGTAAATAAATCGACATTAAAAAAAAAAAAGTCCATTCTTTATACATCCCATTCCTCTATACAGTCAGGGTTGCCTTATCTAAATTTCAGACTTGCAGCTCCTTTCTCCCAGGGTTGATTTTTGTGGATTTTGTTGTTGTTGCTGTTTTTCTGAGAGGGCCTCTGAAAATCAGCAGCAAAGAGGCCAGTTTGTTTAATTTAAATACACTGCAGCAAAATGAAGGTAATTGTCCACAAAGGCCATCTGCTCCCTGGCAGGTATCCACGAGTCAGAGAGACAGATGGAGGCTAAAACGCCTCCTTCTGGTACCATGATAACAGCTTAGCTCAGAGTTTCAGGTGGGTCTGTGTTTGTGCAGAGGATACAGTTATCAGGGCTCCATAGAGGGCAGTAACTCAAAATCAGGCTTTTTGCCACAAGCCGCTCCAGGCTCGATTACCTAACTGTAGCGTGTACCAAGGAGATAGGAAAAAATTCATACCTGTCCCATGAAGAAAAAGAAGGGGAGGAAACAGTATTTCTCGAGCCCCTCCTGTTGCCAAGCACCATGCCGAGGATGCCTGAACACAGCTGAGTGTGGTGCAAATCACCCTTCTGCTAAGGACAGTGCCTTTCTCCCTTTGGGGCCGGCTCTCTCTGCCACAGCCTGTGAGCTCCTGTCTCTGCTCACAGTGTCCTCAGGTCACCTTCTCTGGCATACTGTGTACCTGCTTTGGCTCCAATATTAGATTTGTGTCATAGACAAGAAACTAAGTCATAATCACTGTACTCTCCTTTCGGGTCTCGACTGAAACATGGGTTCCTCCAGGCCTCAGCAACACCGTGCTATGCTTTGGTTTTCTCCTAGCCATATGAGGTCGTTAGAAGACCCGGGTACCAGTCGTAGCCTTCCTACTGATTTATTTGGAACCTTGTGGCCGCTCTAGGCCTCAGTCTCTTCAAATATAAAATGAACGTTGGACTGAAAGAGAGGCTATTTTCTTGGGGTCATGAACATTCTGAAATTGTAAGCATAATCTCTGAGTCCTTTTCTTAGAATGTGATACCCAGTTTTCTCAGGTTTTTAGACTCTTTTGCTAATTTAGAAGAAGTGAAGAGCCAACAGACCAGAGAGCTTCTCAGAATGTATTTCTCGAGCTCTGTACTTCTAGCAGAATTGTTTCTAACTACAAGGGACCTCTGTATTCAGAGAACCTGAGTGACAGGGCATGTATTGTGTTCAGCCATTGGTGACTGGCCCGTGCTGCATTCAAGCCTTCGTTATAGGTCGTATTACAGCAAGATCCCACTGTCCTTGCATCAGGAAACCTTCGAACACCAAGTAGCGTATTGCAGACCTTCCCTAGCTTCCCCAGGCTAACTGCCCCTGTCCTGGCAGCTCAAACCCAGAGGCGCAAGATGGTTTTACACCCGCATGGGAGAGTTTATCCCCATCCCCTGGAACCGCCTGACTAGTTCCCCCACCTTTCCTGATTTCTGTGTGATTCTCAGGTTCCCCATAACTTCAAGGTTCCAGCTGCGATGCTGCCCCCAGCCTGCTCCTGTGACCATTTATTCTAGATTGGTTTGCAGTGACTGGAGTGCTTGGCAGTCTCTGTGGGGAAGTCCTGCTTGCCTGAATGTAAAGCCCATCTGCGCTTCTGAGACATGGTGAAATTTCACAACGTAGTGCCCCAGGCAGATTGTAGTGTATCTGTCTGGCCCAGACCTGTCGAGAGGGCAGAGGGTGAACAATCCCTACCCGGGATCGTAGGTAACTGACAGCACGCCCAGAGTGCTGCGCTGCACTGCAAACAGGGTCTCGAACTCTGTGTGCTCTGCGCACTCCAGCTTGTGGACGTGTAACTAGAAGGGGCTTATTGAAATTCTGTGCGTCTTGAGCTAGAATCATCCTTGTTGCAGTCACCTGCTCCCTGCACCTCCATAGAGGCTCTGTGTGCATGAATCTAAACGGACAGCATCTCTGGTACTCACCGTACTGGTGAGAAGGGTATGTTCGGGGGCGCCTGCGTGGCTCAGTCAGTTAAGCGTCTGACTTCATCTCAGGTCATGATCTCACAGTTCGTGAGTTCGAGCCCCACGTCGGGCTCTGTGCTGACAGCTCGGAGCCTGGAGCCTGCTTCGGATTCTGTGTCTCCCTCTCTCTGACCCTCCCCTGCTCATGCTCTGTCTCTCTCTGTCTCAAAAATAAATAAAACATTAAAAAAAAAAATTAAAAAAAAAAAAAAGAAAGGTATGTTCGGTATAGAACATGCCATTATCTGACCCTGAGATGGCTGCCGGGAACCCTCAGAAGATCCTTCACCGACAGCCTCTTTGTGACTGGAGCAAAGCCGTGATTACTTGACATCACTGAGATGACGTGACTTGGCCAAAGGCATAGAATCATAGAATTTTAAATCAGAAAAATACTTCAGAGATCATCTGCTTGATGCCACTCAGTTTACAAATGAGAAGACTGA
This sequence comes from Herpailurus yagouaroundi, assembly GCF_014898765.1. NCBI lineage: Eukaryota > Metazoa > Chordata > Mammalia > Carnivora > Felidae > Herpailurus > Herpailurus yagouaroundi. The sequence continues at coordinate 20,536,248 of NW_024412419.1, read as the reverse complement.
GCCCCAGAAAAATTAAAAAGCAGGTGCTGTACGGTCAAAAGAAAACCCCAGGTCTCCCGACTTGCAGGCCATGCCCTTCCCACCGAATCACACCTCCTCTTTGTGTGTCTACCCCAGAGTGGTGGAGAGAGCTAGGATTCCATCTCAGAGCCTGCAACTTCCCCATCCTCTTCTGAGTCTTTGAATTGGCAGCAAAGAATCGTCTCTAAGGCCTGTGATTATTGACAAAGCAAAGAGGTTGGGACTTCGGCATCAGGACAGGCTCATTTACTCAGGGACTTGACACATTCTCTGATCGGGTAAAATGTTTTTTGATTATATATCCTTGCATCTATTCTCATTCACAGTCCTCTTTCCCTGAGTCTCTGGGCTTGATCTCTCATGTTCCACAACCTTCCCTCCCATTCCTTCTCCATCAAATGTCCTTCAGATGGGACTGACCCAATAATGTATCAAGAAGAAAATCAACCTGAGAATATGAGTTACCTGTTGCTGTATCACAACTTACCCCAAAACCTAGTGGCTTTGTGGAATAAATATTTATTACTTCACAGCTTCTATAGGCCCGGAGTCCAGATGCTGGTCCTCACAAGCTGAGGGTCAGGGTCTCTCACAAGGGCTACAGGCATCTCAAGGCTCAACTACTCACATGTTGTTGGCAGGATTCTTCGTGGGCTGCCGGACTGAGGGCCTCAGTTCAAGCCAGCTGGTGGCTGGAAGCCGCCTCAGTTCCTTGTCACGTGAGCCTCTCCACAGGGTGGCTCACAAGATCGCAGCTGGCTTCATTAGACTGAACAAACAAGAGAGAGAAAGAGTGTATGGGCAAGACCTAAGTCACAGTCTTTTATAACCTGATCTCAGAAGTGACATCCCATTCTCCTGACTCAGTAGCAGCAGTCACTATGCCCAGACCACATTCAAGGAGAGGGGATTACACAGGAGTGTGACAGCAGGGAGCAAGGTCATTGGGAGCCTTCGCAGAGGTCTGCCCACCAACCACATTTACTCATCTGGTTAAGTATGTCACACAAAGCTTTATTGATGACTGATAGATTTAGTGCTCCCTGGAGATTACTGCCTGCTCTGGCTCCATTCCCACTTTCCATTACTGAAGAAAAAGGGTCAGAAACTTGATATACCTCATTGTCAATTAACAAACATTTATTAAGCATTTACATGTGCTAAGCACAATGGTAAGGAAGATAAAATTTGAGAGGTGAGGTTAATGCTGTCAGAGTTCTGAGGAGCATGTCAGGAATCTGACCCTAGAGGAGGTGACCATGAAGCAAATGCCCCGAGGGGCAGCAGGAGCTAGTCTGACCACACTGAGGGTGGAGAGCTTCTGACCAGAGGACGACAGGCAGAGAGGCCTGCAGGCAGGGGAGAGCAAGCCTTTCTGTAGATGCAGCACCTGTCGCCCGTCCTGCTTCTTTATGTCTAAACCACCCAGTGGCAGCCATGGGCATGCCTGCACCCATGTGTACCTCCTCCAAGACCAACCCCAGTCTCTAGGCCTTCCTGAAGCCGTGGCCTCGGGCCTCGGGCCTCGGGCCTGACTTCAAGTATGTGTGTATCAATTGGCTGTGGTTTGTGCCTCTCCCGGGGCAGTTGGGATTTACTGACCTACCGGGATGCCAAACTGGTGTTGCTCTGCTGGAGCCTGAATTCACACAGGGCTCTTGATGGTTCCATCCGAGCATTGTTGTAATCCAACGTGACCCTAAAGCCAAGGGCTGGTGCTTGAGATTCACTGGGGAGAATCATGCCTTCCCAGCAGTCTTCATTTTTCTCTGTCTACTGCTCTGAACAAAGACAACTTCTGAAGCCTGTTTTTTATCTTCCTCGGAAGGCATGTCCTGGGCACTGATCCCAGGAAGAGGGCTTGATTATTTCCAAGCCGATGGTGGGCAATAGGTTTCATTTTCTGATCCTAGAGTTGTAGCCACATGTGGCTTTAGCTAGAGTTTTAGCCACATGTGGCTGGCCACCTTGTGCATCCCTTTTGCCTCATCCCCCATCATCATTTTCCTATTGAAATGCTTTCAGAGGTTCGGTTTCATGTTCTTAAAAAGCAACCTAGTTGCTCATCTTGGGTTTTGCGACTCTGACATTCAGTCCTCAGGCAGCGGTGCCTGACCCAGATCGCACTGAGGGAGATTTAGGGAATACTTGTGTGCTTAATGCTGGGTCAGCCCTCTGCGGGGACGACAGACAACTGTCACACAGCGAAGTGCATTTGAATTTCACAAGCCACATAGATACGCAAAAAAGAAATCTTTAGCTGGATGGACTTCATCCCTTTTGAGTGCTTGCTGTCTGAGCTGGACACAGTCTGGGCATCTCCAGGCAAACTCTGAAGCCAGTCATCCCAGATTCTGGCACCGAGATGGGTGCTGTGCCCTGGGGACTATGCTGAGTGCTGTGGCATCAGGGGAGGGGTGTCCGCGGCTCCAACTCCATGTGTGGTGAGGCAGCCCGGTCCTTTGCTTGTGGCCAAGCCTGGTTCTTCTAGGCAGCACTCCTCACTCCCCGGCCGAGGCAGCCGAATTCATAGGCTCCCCCGGCAGCCAGGGTGCACACGTGATCTCTGTTAGGCTCTAACTCTTCCGTGACTGAGAGACCACTTCAGGCTCGTTGCCTCTGCAGCTGGGAAACCATCGGCTACAGGGGTGCATGGGATCCTTCCTTGATGCTGTCCGAGCAACCCAGGCATCGATCTTCCACCCATGCCCCTCAGCTCTTGGAAGCCCAAGAGAGGTTGGGGCTTGGCCTGGGTCCACCGCGTCTGCGATCTCCTGCATCCCACACTGTGCTGGCTCATAGGACTTCCCTGCAAGGGACACGCCACTGCATCAGACTTTCTTGCTTTTCTGCACATTCTCTTACCTCTCTCCCAGCTTCATTATCTCACTTGGACTGGGGCTGGAACTGCTGGATCTGGCTGTTCATAAGCACTTTCCAAACCAGAGTTAATTGTATACTTTATTATTTGTCCCCTCCCCCCCAAAAATGGCCAAAAGTCGGGGATGATGGTAATTATAGGGTAAAAGACAGAGGTGATTCCCCAGGATACAGTGATTAATATGTGATAATGATTTATATTAATACAATGATTAATGTGTTATCCAACCAAAATGGGATTCCTGAGATGTTTATAAACTAGTTGGGAAGAAAAAATATATACCCTGAAAAAAAAAAATGATAATACATGTTTCATGTACGCTGACAAAAATAAAATATTTCACAAGATAGAACATGTTTAATTGTCAGAGGAAAATTATTATAAAAGTTAAACAGCAAAAAATAGCAAAAAGAGATTTCATAGTATTTCCTTGAATGGATAAACCACATTCTGTTAATCTATTCACCAGTCAATGAGCTTTTGGCTATTTCCTCTTTTGGCCTACCAGACCATAGCTACTGAATATTTGTGTCTGAGTTTTGGGTGGACATATGTTTGCGTTTCTCTTGGACACATACACAGCAGTCAGATTGCAGGGTTATATGGTAAGTTTATGTTTACCATTTTAAGAAACTGCTTACCTGTTTTCCAGAGTAGTGTACCATTTTATGGTCCCATCAGCAACATACAAGCGTTTCGGTTTTGTCATGTCCTTGTTCGTCTTTTCGATTGTAGCTCTTTCAGTAGGTAAGTGGTATCTCATTGTAATTTCAGTTTCTCATTTCCCTATTGATTACTCATGTTGAGCATTTTTCGTGTGATTGTTGCCCATTTGTACATCTTCTTCAGTAGAATGTCTGTTCAAGTCTTTCCCTGTTTTGTAATTGGGTTGTTTGTTTTCTTATTATTCAGCTGTAAGAGTTCTTTCTATGTTCTGGACACAAGTTTCTTTTTTATTTTTTTAGTTTATTCTTGGTGTTTTTTTCCATTTCTGCTTTATTGATATACAAACTTGTAAGATTTTTTTTTTATTAATGTTTATTTTTGAGAGAGAGAGAGAGAGAGTGAGCACAGGGGAGGGGCAGAGATAGAGGGAGACATGGAATCCAAAGCAAGCTCCAGGCTCTGAGCTGTCAGCACAGAACCCGACGTGGGGCTTGAACCCATGAACTGTGAGATCATGACCTGAGCCAAAGTCAGACACCCAACTGACTGACCCACCTAGGCGCTCTGTCGTTTTCATTTTCTTTTAATTTTTTGAAGAACCTCTACTCTGTTTTCTCCAGTGACTGTACCGATTTACATTCCCACCAATAGTACACAGGGGTTCCCTTTTTTCCATGTCTTCACCAGTACTTATCTCTTACCTTTTTGATAACCATCCTAACAAGTGTGAAGTGATGCCTCATTGTGGTTTTGATTTGCATTTCCCTGGCTACCTTTTCATATACATATTGGCCATTTGTATGTCTTCTTTGGAAAAATATTTGGTTCCTCAGTCCATTTTTTTAAATTATTTTTCTAAACAAAATGTTCATTTATTTTGAGAGAGAGAAAGAGTGGGAGAACTTGAGTGTGAGCAGGGGAGGGGCAGCAAGAGTGGGAGAGAAAGAATCCCAAGCAGACTCCTCACTGTCGCCACAGAGCCCGACACAGTCTCGATCCCACCAACTGAGAGATCATGACCTGAGCCGAAATCGAGAACTGGACACTTAACCACCTAAAGCACCCAGGCACCCCTGCCTTAGTCCATTTTTTAATTAGATTGGGTTTTTAGTTTTGTTTTGTTTTGTTTCTGTTGGGTTGAATGAATTCATTGTATATTTTGGATATTAACTCCTTATCATATATATGATTGTAAATGTTTTGTCCCATTTAGTAAGTTGCCTCTTCATTTTGTTTTGTTTTGTTGTTTTTTAAATTTTTAAACATTTATTTATTATTGAGAGACAGAGCACGAGTGGGGGAGGGGCAGAGAGGGAAACACAGAATCTAAAGCAGGCTCCAGGCTCTGAGCTGTCAGCACAGAGCCCGACGCGGGGCTTGAACTCACAAACCGCAAGATCATGATCTGAGCCAAAGTCGGACGCTTAACCAACTGAGCCACCCAGGTGACCTGACCTCTTCATTTTGATGATGGTTTCCTTGCTGTACAGAACCTTTTTACTTTTGATGTGGTTCCACTTGTTTATTTTTGCTTTTGTTGCCTTTGCTTTTGGTGTCATATTCAAAAAAATCATTGCAAAGACCCACAAGTTCTTTATCAGATATAATTTGCAAATATGTTTTCCCAGTCTGTGACTTATCTTTTTTATTTTTTCTAGTGGTGTCCTTTTTATAAGATTTTTATTGAGATAAAATTCACATACCAAACAGTTCACCATTTTAAAGTCTATAATGCAGTGGTTTTTAATATATTCACAGAATTGTGCAACCATCACCACAATTGACTTTAGAACAATTCATCACCCACTGAAAGGACCCCACATCCATTAGCACTCACTCCTCATTCCTCCCAAGTCCCCAGCCCCAGGCAGCCACCAATCTACTCTCTGTCCCTATGGGTTTGCCTGTTGTGGACATTTCATATAAATGCAATCAAACAATATTCTGTCTTTTGTAACTGGCTTATTTCACTTAGCATAATATCTTCAGGGTTTGTCCACGTTGTAACATGTATCAGTACTTATTCCTTTACTTGCCGAATCATATTCCATTGACCCTTGAACAGTGGTGGGGGCCTTAGGGGTACTGACCTCCTGCACAGTTAAATATCTGTGTATAACTTTTGACTCCCCCCAAACTTAACTACCAACAGCCTACTGATGATCCATATGTTACCCATGACATAATCAGTCAAAAAAACACATATTTTGTATGTTATATGTATATGTATTCTTACAAAAAAAGTTAGAGAAAAGAAAATGTCATGAAGAAAATCATAAAGAAAATACATTTATAATGCTGTGCTGTATTTATCAAAAAAAATTGGGGTGCCTGGGTGGCTCAGTTGGTTAACATCCAAACTGTTGATATCAGCTCAGGTTGTGATCTCATGGCTGTTGAGATCGAGCCCCACGTCAGGCTCTGCGCTGAGCGTGGAGCCTACTTGGGATTCTCTCTGTCCCTCTCTCTTTCTCTCTGCTCCACACCCACTCAACATGTACTCTCTCTCTCAAAATTAAATATGGTTTTTTAAAAATCCACATACAAGTGGAGCCATGCAGATTAAACCCATATTGTTCAAGGGTCGGCTGCATTCCACATTTTATTTAAATCATTCATCCGTTGGTAGACCCTTGGATTGTTCCCACTTTTCAGCTCTTATGTATAATGCTGCCATGAATACTTGTGTACAGATTTTTGTGCAGACCTGTGCTTTCATTCCTCTCAGGTATATACACGAGACGTGGAATTGCTGGGTCGCGTGGCACTCAGTGTTTAATCTTTCGAGGAACTGTCAGGCTCTTCTCTAAAGCAGCAGGAACGCACCATCTTCCGTTCTTGCCAGCAGCGTGCAAAGGTTCCAACTAAGCTGCATCCTTGTTAACACTTGTTGTTGTCCACCTTGTTGATTGTAGCCATCCTAATGGATGTGAAGTGGTGTTTCATTGTGGTTTTGATCTGCATCTCCCTAATGGTTTACAATGTTGAGCATCTTTTCAGGTGCTTATTGGACATTTGTATGTCTTCTTTGGAGAAGCATCTATTCAGGCCCTTCGCCCATTTTTAAATTAGGTTACTTGTCCTTTTGTTATTGAGTGTAAGTTTTCTTTCTGATTCTAGATAGAAGCCCCTGATCTGATAGATGATTTGTAAAAATCTTCTCCCATTCTGTGAAGTGTCTTATTACCTTCTTAAAGGTGTCCTTTGAAAAAAGTTTTTAATTTTCATGAAATCCAATTTATCATTTTATTTTGTAGTTTATGTTTTAGGTGTCATAACTAAAAAGTCATTGCTTAACCTTTTTTTCTAAAAGTCTCCTGGGTTTCATGACCCATTTTGAATTAGTTTTGATATACAATGTGAGGTAAGGGTCTAAGTTCCTATCATTTGTATCATGGAAAGATCTCAGAAAGTATGCTAAGTGATAAAAGCAAATTGCAAAATGATATGCACAGTATGATACCATTGATGCAAAATGTTAAAGTATGAAATAGCATACATTATTCATAGTTATATAGGTACACATAGGAAAAAGAATTCACCCCAAAATCTTTGACGATTGTTGCCTCTGAAGGGATGAGAGGAGAGACTGGGACTGGACGCTAATAGGTCTTCAGACTTCTCTGCGGCGTTTCTAAGTTGAAATGAATTTGACAAACTATGAACAGTTTGCAATGTGGGTGTTTATCATGTTATGCTTTTTAGCTTTCTGTATATTTTAAATTTCTCAAATTAAAATACACACACATACGCTCACACAAACCAAAGGGTTAGAGAACAGACTGTTTCTTTGTGGCGCCACTCGCACGCCGGCCGAAGCGCTGAGGTGAGGCTTTGTGCTCGGAGCCCGTCAGCGTGTTTGGGGCAGATTCTGTCGTGTGGGGTGTTTCTGAGCTAGATCCCCAAAAGATAAATCTCTTCATTTGAACTCATTTGCCCACTTTGGCTTCTATTTTCCCAGTTTTGCTTCCACAGAAAACCTGCCCCGTGTCACACCCAGTGTCCCTTGTTCTGAAGAGCAGCATCGGGGCCCAAATCTCAGTGAGCTTCCTTTAACTAGAATTTTTAAATGTGATCCCCTCGCTCCAAGCTTCCTCCGAAACTGTACCGGAGCCTTCACAGGGAAAGTTCGGCTTCCACCAGGTGTGTGTCCGTCCTCACCTGTCCCCATGGAATGGCCCCGACAGCCTCACTGTGTGCTTTTGGCAAGTGCGGCGACCCGGCCCCTGGGAAGCAGCCTGCAGCGGAGCTCGGACACGCGCTCAGGAGCGTGATCCCCTCGGGCTGGGACTTCAGAGGTGCCGGGTGCCCGCCATTGCCCTGGGAGTGGAAGGGCCTCTTCCAGAATCTCCGTGAGCTGTGTTGGCCTGACACAAAGCTCTTCCGCTTCCCTTTGTGTTTTTCTACCATAAAATGGGCACAAGAACATACACCCTTTCTATTCATTCACAAGTTATTGTGAGGGTCAAGTGAGGTCATGTCCGTAAATGTGTTTGCAAACAAAAAAGAAAGATGTTTGTGTATCATTTTCCAACTGTGTGGCCCCAGCCCGTCTCAGATCCTGGACCCAGCCACTCTGCTCAGGCTGTCTGCCTGCGAGGACCCCCTCTCCATGCTAGCCTCTGCTTTTCCTCCCACTTTTAGTCCAGTCTAATGGGATTCTCTGTCCTTCTCCCGCCCCCACCTTCCTTCCTTTTTTCCTTTTCTTCCTCTCTGCAGTCCTGGAGGCAGCCTGACTCCTTCCTTTCAAATGTGATCACGCAGTGCACTGCCCCACTGAACTGAGCTCTTTCGGCTGGCTTAGACTGACTGAGTAGAAGGACTTTCTCCTTCCTCAAAGAGGTAAGATACCTGAGGTAACACGTTTCATCTCTGATTCTCCCAGGCTCAGGCCACAGGATCACCACATACATCCCCCACTCACGGAGGCGGCCGCCCGATGCCCATGCCTGTCCGCTCAACGTCTGCTGGCTCCACCCCCACCCACTGTCCGCAAGACCCACTGAGCGGAGTCGGGGGAGACATGCAGGAGGCCTTTGCACAAGGTGAGATTTGGGAGCAGAGCTCACTGGAGAGCTAGAGGGGTTTGGAAATGTGAATGAGATTCCTACTGAGATTTTTCCAGTTTCTTTTGTGGGCTTAGCTTTAAACGATCAGATTTTCATATACAGTATAAATAAGTCAAGTGCTGGTCCCTTCTCATTTAGATGGGCTGGTCTCCCAACGGGAGGTCTACAGGCTTCGTAAGTTTGTGAAGAGCAGGCCTCCGGGGCTTCTGTGCTTTTTTTTCCCCCCGGGTTATGGGAAATGCCTTGTCCTTTGGGCTTTGCCTCCTCTGGAGGAATTGGGTGGCATCATTCCTGGAGTCATGCTTTGCCTGGAAACTCTTTAGAGCAACTAAGAGAAGGAAGAGTGGAGCTCTAAATAGGGCCTTGCTGAAGGCACACTCAGCACAGGATCACTACAACTGTCTGAGGGGCTAGCGACCAGCCGTGTCATATAGTTGGGGGAAGACGCCGTGGCTAAGGAAGTCCTGTCAGGGAGACAAAGTACTGCCTGGTGGAGCTGGCGGAGAGTAAAGTCCTACATCAGGCCAACGAGCCTGGAATCCGACTCTCATTCTGGAATCCAACTCCCTTGATCGTGGCTGAGAAGCGTGCCGCTGACGGGTTCCTACTCCTCAGGTGGAAAAGAAGAGGGAGGAGAAGGAGGACTTGGGTGCCTCGTGCCCCTGATGTGCCCGGGAGCGGGTGGAGATGCCCCATCTCCCCTAGGTGCCCTGCACCGCATCTAGGGCCTGGCAGACCGAGGCGTGCGCTCGGCTCTTTCTCCACGCCCGCCCACCTGCCATCGCCGTCTGCTCTGACTGTCCTCAGGTACGAGGAGAAACCTCCGCAGTGACCTGCTGGTGGCCGCTGATTCCATCACCAACACCATGTCATCCCTGGTGAAGGAGCTCCACTCAGGTGAAGCCCAGAGCTCCTGCCCGGCCTCACGTGCCCCTTTCCATCCCCACGCCCTCCTCACGTCCTCGCCACGTGGTAAAACATCATCACGTAGCACACGCCACCTCAGTTCACCACTCAGCCTTTTTGCCTTCTAGGAACACACTGGACGTCTTGGCCCAGGGAGCCTCTCTGCCACACGTGATCACACAGAGACGCTGACACGTTATGTTTCTCTCAAGAATGCTCCTTGCAGGACAGACCCAATCCAGACTTTAAAGAAGTTCAGAGCCCCACGCACACACAGTTAGCCCCTTCCCTGCTTCATTCGTCCTCCACCAGCTCTCCGTCCACAGCCTCTCTCCCCCCAGGGCTGCGCGACCGCCTCGTTCTGAGGCTTTCCTGGAAGACTGGAACTGAATCAGCCACAAAAGCTTCTGGACTTTCTCCCAGTTGCCTTTCTGCTCTCTCCTATTTGATTTGGTTTTGAAACCCTATTCTCTCCTTTTGTCCACGACTAGGCTCTGATTTCATGTGACGTTTGTGACCTGAGTCTGTTGCTCCTTCGCTCCTCTGTCCAGTCTTCCCTGTGGCTCCTTCCTCAGTCTCTCCATCACTTAGCTATTTCACTGATTTTCCAGACACCCTTACCTCATTGTTCCTCTTACATAAAACCCATGAAAGAGAGAAATAATAAAAGGCCATTCCCCTATCGTCATATTTTCAAGACTCCCCATGACTCTCTTCATTTTATAACTGCCAGGTATTTACTAATCGGTGTAGAGTAATCAGATTCCCATGTTCCGTATTAAACACATAGGTTCCCTTCCTGAGCACTACATATGGCCCTCCTTTGTTCTTTTCACCTAATATAATGCTTTTGAATATGTTGAAGTCGCTTAACAAGGTTATTAAATAAAAATATAAAGCAGTGTTTCCATGGACTGTTCAAACACATCCACTGAAATCATCAGTCCAGGCTCTTAGGGAAGGGAAGCCTTGGGTATTTCTTCAGACCTTTGAAGGAGAAAGCATACACCTTTAGTGTTGTCATGGGTCTGGCCCATGGCTTCACTCTCAAATCTGCCTGATTCCACTTAGAAGAGAGTAAGCGTATGGCCTAGGTTGTTTTTTTCAATGCAATTAAGATGCCAGTTCTCCCGTGGAGGGGGTGTGAAGGTGACAGAGTCTCCATTCTGGTCACATTCCTCAATCCTCAGAAGCACTGCCCCCTCTTTATTGTATGATAAACACACATAAATACAAGAGGTGACTGCCTTTGACATGACTTCACGGGTGACTAGAGAGTCCCTTCCCTAATAGAACTTCCCACAGATGCCAGAAATCCCACTTTTTGAAAGAATCTCAGGCCATGGACGTTAATCACACCGTGCCTTGTGACTACTTCCTAGGGTTTGGGCAAAATCAGTGGCTCATGAGCTCATCACACTAGATGAGAGGTAACCGGACACCATTAAACACACGGCACACAGAGACCAAACAGCTCCACAAAACTAACAGGTCACAGGGATACCCAGCAATCTCTTATGGTAGGAAAGGGTGGTTTTAACAAAATGATGTGATGTATTTGGAAGGCGCCTTAGAGAGCATGTCGTCTAGTCCCCTTCAGAAATGCAGTGAGTGATTATCAGAAGAGTGATTTGCTTGAAAGGGTGAAGCTGGTCCTAGAACTTAGGTCTGAAGAACCTGAAGCCAGGGCTCTTCCCACCACAGAGCCCTTCCATCCACACGGGACAAGATGTCAGATTCACAGCCCCACGAGGGCCCCTTTCACTGACTCTGTTCCCTCCCAAGCCCTGAAGTCCACAGGTAGATGTGGACTAAGTCCACACATGACAGCACCTTTACAAAATTCAGAAACAGATTCCCTTTACATGCGAGCTGCCAGTTTCTCAGTGAATGGAAGAGGCTGGCCCAACACCCACACACGTTTACTGTCACCACCAAGGGTTTTGTTAGGATGAGGTGAGATGTTCAGATTGTCTCTACGTATTTTCCACACCATGTGAGCATACTGTTTATAGATGTAGCTTGTCCTCCTCATCTTTTTCAAAATACTTTCACAAATAGTAGAATCTAAAGGTTGGAAAACATCTTAGAAGTCATCTAATCCAGGTTGCTGCCCGATGTAAAAGTCCTGTTTGAATATTTCCAGTGAGCTCATTCATGACCAGCTCTCATCATGAGGAAGGTCTTTCTTATCAGGGAGCCAAAATTTGCCTCTCTGTAAGCAGTTTATCCTCATTCCACCCTCTGAAGCCACCCAGAGTAAGTTCAGTCCTTCCTACTCCTATTAATTTGGCCTTTCAAGTGTTTGACGACAGGTAACATGGCTGTCCCTACGCCTTCTCTTTAGGTGGCTGTTCAATGTTCCTTCAGCCATTCTTTTTTTGAGAGAGAGAGAGAGAGAGAGAGAGAGAGTGAGTGCAAGCAGGGGAGGGGCAGAGAGAGGGAAAGAGAGAATACCAGGCAGGCTCTGCGCTGTCAGCACAGAGCCCGACAAGGAGCTCGATCTCACAAAACATGACCTCATATGACTTGAGCTGAAATGGAGAGACTGAAACGTAACAGACCGAGCCACCCAAGGCGCCCCTCCTTCAGCCATTCTTAACGTAATGTGGTTTTCACTTCACCATTTTGCTTGCCAACACTGGGATATGGTCGAGAGTTTCAAGGCCCCAATTCAAAATGAGCTCCCAGAGCTGAGCACACTCCTCCCTATCACGGGGGATGTGCTCCCTGCAGAGCCCAGCTCGCTGCTGGCTCTGTTGCTGGCTTCCCTGCTGACTGCGCTGGGGGTGACACCTCTTCTCCATGCCTGCTTTCGCTCAGGGAGGCTCCAGGGAAAGCAACCTTTGAGGACATTAGCTTTTAACACACAGCCACTTTGCTGTTCAGTCATTTGAAGTTTGTTATCAGCCGAAACTTCTAGTTTGGGGTGGTTTTTATGTTTTAAAAAAAAAAATTTAAGTTTATTTATTTATTTATTTATTTATTTATTTATTTATTTATTTTGAGAGAGACAGACAGTGTGAGTGGCAGAGGGGAAGGGAGAAAGGGAGAGAGAGAATCCCAAGCAGACACCATACTGTTTGCACAGAGCCTGACGTGGAGCTCGAACTCACCAAACTGGGAGAGCATGACCTGAGCAGAAACCGACCGAGCCACCCAGGCGCCCCCTTTTGGTGGTTTTTTCTTTTTTCTATTAAAAAAATTTTTTTTTTTAATGTTTTATTTTATTTTTGACAGAGAGGCAGACAGAGCACAAGTGGGGGAGGGGTAGAGAAAGAGGGAGACAGAATCTGAAGCAGGCCTCAGGGTCCGAGCTGTCAGCACAGAGCCCAGCACGGGGCTTAAACTCATGAACGAGAGATCATGACCTGAGCCAAAGTTGGAAGCTTAACCGACTGAGCCGCCCAGGCACCCCTGGTTGTTTTTTCTTAACACAAGCCAGTGTTAATCTAGGTATTCTCCCACCATGAACTTTTATGGTTGCTTTCTTGAACCTGAATGCAAGGTATTAGATGTATCCCTAGTGGGTGTCATCACCTTAGGGAAAGCGGGCATGGAGAAGAGGCAGCCACCCCCGACCTAGTCACCAGGGAAGCCAGCAACTGAACCAGCAGCAAGGTGAGTGACCTCAGCTGTGCTGCCCCTAAGGGCATAGGGCTTATGGGTAGACAGTGCTAGGGTGTGCACCACACAGGGCGTGTACTAGGTGAGCGTCAGCACCCGCGCAGGCCTGGGACCGTGAGCCTTTAGCTAGGGCTTCGTCCCAAGCCTTCTGAGTTACCACCTTCACCCTCCCTCTATGCTTGTGCTGTGCTGAAGGGTCACTGGCCTCCTTGGACTTGTTTCCACAGCAGAGGAAGGTGCAGAGGAAGAAGAAAAGAAGATGCAAAGTGGGAAAGAAAGAGGTAAAGGCAGCTCACAGGACCCCTAGTTTGAGTGGGAGGCAGAGCTGGACAGCCCCTGAGGGAAACTCCCCTCCCTTTTGTTTCTGCTTTCCTTCCTGCTGCCCCTTCCCCCAAAGCTTTCCAACCCCCACAGTTCCTTCTGCCTACTTTTCCCAACCGACCATCAAGGTTTGCCCTGGAGGTGGCGGTGTCAGGCGATCAAGAAAAGCCTCCTGATTTCCAGATACTGTGATAGATGGTTCGGATATAGGAAGTAGATACCAGCAGAGCACAGAACATGACCCTTTGCCTCCAGGAGTTTATAATCTAGTCAGAAAGGCAAGACAGAGATATGCAGAATAAATAGGAGATAAAATGAAGTAGCAGGAAAAGTTAATCATCAAACTTTGAGTGTGTGATTATAAATACAAGAAACATTTCTGAAAAGGAAGCGATTCTTGTGGGCAGAATAGCCAAGGGGTTTTCTGGCCTTGATGGAAGAATTAAAAGCAATAAAGAAAGGTATCAGCAAAGGACAGTAATGCCTTCCTCGTTTTCTTGTATAGAAAACTTGCTTAATAACTTGTTATGAACAAGGAGCTGTGCTAAATGATGTCCACGTATTATCTCATTTGACACTTAACAACCCTGTGAGACACATAACAGTGTCCCTATTTTACCACTGAGAAAATAGGCTCTCAGAAGTATAGATCACGTAGCTGTAAAGCAGCAGAGATTCAGTGTGAACTGGGTCCTTCTGACCCCACTTCACACACTTAATTTTCATGTGTCTGTGCCATGCTGAACAAAAAACATTTGGGAGTTATATGAGCTCTTATTTCGGTCCTATATTAATATGTCTATTTCTGGATTCCTCCAAAAGATAAGCTCCACAAGGTAGAGATTTCGGTCTGTTTTGTTCAGGATGTATCCCCAGTGCCCAGAAGAGTGCCTGGCACATAGTGAGGTGTCAGTAAATTCTCACATACAAGGAAGTAAGCCAGGTGATGTACTAGAGAGTGCTTCGTCAGGGACAGAGCGGGAGCGGCCGCGAGGAGGCTGGGCTCTGAAGGTGTGCCCACTCTCTCTACCCCTGCTGAATGCTCTGCACTGAGCACACCCTTCCTGTTTGATTTCACAGGATTTGAGACAGGGCTCAGAGCGGTTCAATAACCTGCACAGATCATAGCTGGCAGAGCTGGGAATCAGCGCCCATGCAGCTGGTAGACGAGGCGAAGTGAGAAAAGTCGTAAGGAAGGGTGGGAAGAAGTGGAGTGGGAGCTGCAGGCAAAGAAGGTGGGAAGGTAAGGGAGGGGGGTGCCTGGGGGTAGGGTCTGCCGTGCTGCTTGCCACAGGGGCTCGCGGGGCAGGAGAGGCAGGCCTTCAGAGTTTGCCACCAGACTCAGACTGTCCAGGATCCTGGGAGGAGTGGAGAAGCAGAGTCCAGGTGCCACAGTCCTCTAGGGAGTCAGTGAGGCCTGCGAGGCAGTGGACGGCAACTGTGCGGGATTGAGGACCACGGCATATTTGGCATGGCCGCCCAAATGTCAGAAGTCGAGGTCAGCTGTATTTGAGACATCTAGCAGTGCCACAGGGAATGGTAGAGAAGACCCTTTGCTTGCCGAGAGCAGACCAGGGGGAAGGCAGGAGGGTTGTTGTGCAAGAGACGAAGCGGGGAGGAGATGCACAGAGATAAGTTCACACTCCGTAAACACGTGCTCCAGTCACATGCGTGCGCACGCATGCGCGCGCGGGCACACACACACACACGCACACATACACACACACAACTCATCCAGATCCTAGCGTTCATGTGGAATGTTCTTGGCTGAAGACGTAACATCTGCTGCTTTGGCCTCTCTTCCCATTGACCCTCCCTTCCCAGTAGCTTTTCCCATGGCTTCTCCTCAGCCTCCCTGCATTGTGTGCAGCACACGGAGGGTGGCCCTGACCACTTGGGCCTTGCCATGACCACGGACTGCAGCCCTGGTCTTGGTTCAGGGCTGGGTGTGGGCTGCATCTCACATGTGGACAGGCGTAGTTCCCCTTGCCTGGTGCCCCCTGGTCTCAGCGGCCTCTGTCTGCACCTGTGTTCTCTGCCAGCATCGCTCCTCTCTGCCCCTCTTGCTCTTAGTGTCTCCCCATCTCTCTTCCAGTGCACACACCAACGTTTCTGTCTGTCCCCGTGAGACCTTGTGGGAACACCTGAGTTTCCGTTGCTGTGGCTTTAGGTGCCATCCCAAGGAAAAGAGTGTTAAGAGCCAGGGTGAGACTTGAGTAGGGTTTTAAACAAATGTTTGACTCTTGGCATTGTACATACAGGTCTCAGGATATGTCTTCTTAGCTGAACTGTGGCAGGTGTGTGGGTGGAGGTACAAGCCAGGTATTTTTACAGATGGACCTTCCGATGGTCTGCCGTGGTCTAGACATGAGATTTTACTATAGACCAACATGGCGGTAACCGCGGTCACCGAGGTGTTGGAGAAGAGTGACTGTCAACCATAGAGAGAGAGGAGATGTGCTTCTTTGGGGTTGAAGTGATGCTGACCTAACATAAACACAATTTGGTCAGCACCCCACCAGGCAGGCATAGTCTGCTCAGTGCAAAAACCCTAAGAGTCAAATGGGCACTTTTGAAGAATTCGTGACCAAGCCAGACTTCACCAGCACATTCACCCCTATCTCAGCTCCCTCACTGCCTTACCCTGGATCTCTGGCTGGCTGCATTCTGGGGAATGCTTCTGCTCCCCTGGGGTGCCGCACTGATTTCGCGTCCCCTCACTGCTCGCCTGGGGTGTTCAGAGTCCTTGTCGCCAGGACTACACAGATGAAACAGACTGACACGGTACTTCAGAGCCCGAAATTCATCTCGGCCACTCCAGGGCCTCATGTTATGCTCCTTTGTCCTTCAGAACTGCCTCTCCCAGAACCTGCCACCCATGGTGTTGGGAGCTGTAAATCCAGTTTGCTCGCTCAGAGTACACTGGTGTATGTCCGGTAGGCTGACAGCAGCGGCCCTCTGTGAATTCTCAGGCTTTTGTGGGTGCAGTCGGTGTTCAAGATTTCAGGGGGAGCAAGAGTGATTGAGCATCCCCAAGCAGACACGCCTGCAGGCAGGAAACACCGCCAGTATCGAAATTTAATTCCTTCTCACCTTGGTCACTTTCAGAACGAGATGGGCTGCGCCCCCTGATATAACTGCTCCCTAGATTTAGGGTGGCCTCATTTCCATTTTAGTAGTAGTATTTTCCCTCTCCCGAGAGACACTTGTTTCTCCATGGTTGTTCTGCATCCGTTGCAGGTGCTGGTTGTAGGTAGCATGACTCTCCTGGCCCTTTTCATACTTGGTTGGGAAAAGCCAGCATAGGGGGCAGAAAGGGGAGAGTGAAGTCCAGAAGCCCGTGGGTGCGTGGGCCGGTAGTCCCCGGGGAGAAGATGCAGGCTGGTGAGACACCCCAGGCGTGACTCCGTGTGTTGTTTGTGTCCGTGCTGCACAGGTTAGCAGAGGAGCCGGGACAGAGAGGAAGCGCGGGTGAGTACAGTGTTCTCTGCCCTCCCCACGGCCCCTTTCCCTTTGTACCCACAGTCTTCCTTTCCCTCCTCCCTTTCCTTGGTCTCACTTTCCAAGCCAGCCACCCTGAAGGGGAGAGATTCCAGTTAAAGTTTTTCTTAAAGAGCCCAGTTCACCTTTTCGCTTTGCCCCGGCCCCGCTATCATACCCTCTTGGCCCCTCTTCCGGGCTCTGGCCCATCTTGCTCTACGCTGGGTCTGGCCTGGGCCTCGGGCATCGGTTGGTATCACTGGCGTCTGGATGCAGCCGACAGACCCAAGAGCTGCCAGCCGACACGGGCTCTGGGAGCCAGTGGCCAAGGCCGTCCCGGCCACCTCTGCCACCTTGCTGGTTGCCCACAACCACCATCATTTCTCTCCCAGGGTCTGTGCCGGCGCCCCAGGGTTCCGACACCCAGAGCTCTGATCTGCCTTGGAACCTGGCCACAGACACGTATTTCCGTCCTCCAGGGTCACATCCACTCCAGTAGAGCCGACCAAGCCATTTCCTGTGGTGCCTGCCAACCCTCACCCCCTCGTCCTAAAAAATTAATGAAAATACAGATTTCCCTCTGGGACAGTGCTCACTGCTTTAGGAGGTAGTCTTTCACGTCTTTCCATCTGAGGACCTCGACTCTTCTCCCAGTTCCAAGACAGTGAGGCTCCGGGGCCTGCTTGCTAGAAAGAAGGGATGAAAATAATTGGACAACCAGTCTGTTCAGAACAGTTCTTTGGAAGATAGATGTCTTTGGTTTGGCCGCGAGATGTCTCTTTATTTGTCAATCTTTCTTTCCCTCCCCTCCCCCACTTGTTGTGTTTAAAAGTTAGGCCGTCTTCCTCAGTTACAGATCTTCCAGGCAGAAAAGCCAGGGCTGCAGCCCCACGATCCCAAAAAAGGAACGTCTCCAGGCCTTTTCCTGCCGGCCCCACCCCCCACGTGCACCCGGCCCTTGCGGGGCTCTGTTCTGCCAGCGCTGCGGGACCTGCCGTCTGGGAGCCTGCACTGACTCAGGGATTGTGCAAGCCTCTATGGGAAGCACCCAAGCTGCAGAAGTTCTCCCGCTGCCCTGGAAATCTCAGGGCCTCCGGGGCTTGGGCAGGGTTTTACCTAAAGTCACTGCACATTCAGGCAAGGCCCTTCCCAACAGCAGGCCTAGGCCGCTGCAGCCAACCAGGGAGTCAGGAGCTGACTTGCCCCTCGGGAGCTTGCCAGAGCCCCCCTCCCCGGGGGCACAGACGAACTGGGGGATAAGATAGGCACGCCAGAGCCATCTGGCCCCCCCCCCCCCTTCCTGCAGAGGAGGGAATGAAGAAGGCCCACGGCCTGGGAGCTTGGTGCCAGAACTGGAAGCGGAGCTGGGTCTCCGGACGCTGTCCTCAGACCTCAGATCGGGAGTTAGGAGAAACTCATCAGGAGTAGAGAGTCAAATGAAAAGCATAAAAACTCAGGTGGCTCAGTTTCACAGACCCTTAAGTTCTGCCCTCTTCCGGCCTGAATCTAAGGCTGTCGTCCCTGCCACCCAGTGTTTGTAAGCACCTCTCCAAGCTCAGTGCCCTTCTCCTCGGTCACAATCCTTCTTCCCAAAAAAGCACCACATTCCAAACCTCGCACTGTAAACCCCGTTCTTTCTTCCCAGAAACGTTTCCTGACCCTGTGACCCCAGCAGCAACTCCCAAAAAACTCTAGGTACCCCCCACAAAAGAGAAAGCCCCTTTCCCTAAAAAGGAGCACGAGTATTATCGACTCTTTGCATCTTCTGAGTTGAAAGGTAAGCATCCCGACGGCCCCATCCCAGGACACTGCCTTGCCCCGGCAGATGTTAGCAGCATTTGCTTGGAGACCCTCTGCAGCACCCGTGAGTAACAGCGTGTCTGTCCTGCACAGGCACAGGGGACATGCAGCAAGCTGGCGTTGACATGAGGAAGGCGAGATCTTCCCCCAGAGGCGCATTCCTGTCCATCTTTCGGCTGCACACCTGGACCAGGCTTGCAGGCTGCCAGACGTCACTACCTGGCAGGAAGAGGGGAGCCCAAGCCGGTGGGAAATGGGAGGGACTGCCTGAGGCCGCTGCCGCCGGTGGGCCTCCCCCTTGCACAGTCCTGCATGAACTAGCATCTTCCTCACTCCCCTCGGGCCACGGTCTCATCTCTGCAACAGGAATTTACCGGGAGGTTGAAAAGAGAAAAGAAACAGCACGAATCTCCTGTGTGTGTGACCTGATGGAGTTCTTGCTGGCGTCTTGCCGGCACATCGCGTGCTCCCTGGGGTGGGGGCACAACTTTCCTCACCACCTTTGACCTTTAAAAACCAACAGGTTTTCTTCCCTGTGTCGTGCAAAGACAGCTTCAGGCTTTACTGAGTTTTACAGATATTCACACCCTGGCCACAGTGCTAAAAATAGCCTCCTTCCTTTCTCTCATACTGGTTAGCTAGGCTTCCGCCCCGGTTGGTGCCGCTCGCTGCTCAGCAGCCTAGGCGGCAAGGGGGAGCAGAGAGCAGCCCGGGAGAGGATTCTTTGCAGCAAAGCCCGCCGCCGGCCGGCCAGGGAGCGCTGACCGGTGACCACCAGAGGGAGCACTGACCCCCGGGCGCTGTGCTCCCGCCACCTCCCCCTTCTCAGGGTTCCATTCTGCTCTGGCACACATGATAATCAATCCCAATGCCCGGTGATTTTCATTTATTTTTTTTCTGCTCCCTGGGCTCCAGGATGTTATTTTTAGTAGTGGAACGGCTATAAATATTTATAAAGGGCAGCGACTGGAATGAAGTGAGAGGCCCCACAGCTGGCTCTCTCATCCCCCCAACACACACGCCCCTGCGGACCCCTGCCCGCTGCCTGCGGAGCCAGTGGGCTCAGCCCGTAGCCACCCACGGAGGGAGTCACGTGGAAACCTCGTGAGGGCGCAGCCAGGGTGAAACGGGTGGGGTTGACTCTCCATCCTTCCCTCTCACTGTCCCCGCTTCCTCATTACTCCCACCCAGGAAGGAGGTCAAGGCTTATTCCGGGAGTGCTGTGCGCTGCTAGGCCCAGGGCCTCCATGTCATGAATACTACGTATGAGGGGCAGGTGCAGCCTGGATCGCTCCAGCTGTGTGAGAGCAGAGAGGAAATGGGAGCCTGCGGAGAGGCCCCACGCCCGTGGAGGGCTGGCCTTCCACAGCAGCTTCCGAGCGCTGCCTTGGCCCAGCCGTGACCAGCAGTGAGCCGAGGCCCCGGAGAGCCAACAGGGATTCTGGTAAAACAAAAGCACTGGTGAAAAGGTTCTCCCACCCGCTCAGGAAACAGGGATCCAGCCTTGCCTGGAGGGCCAGATGGGGCAAGAATGAAAGTAACCATATGGAAAGTTCTGAGGGACACTCCGTGCCAACCAGTGGTGAGATTAGGTATGGGATGGGGGGCGGGGGTGGGGGGGGCGGCAGGGCTACAACAAGGTCTCAGGGATGACTGTGTGCTCCCCCCACAATCCTGACTTCCCACACTTTGGACCCTGCCCCTGAGGACAGAGCAGGACCCCACTTCCCGATTCCTCACATGAACTGCTTGCTTCTTCCAGAGCAGAAGGAGCCAGAGAACAGATTAAAAGCACCAGTGGCTCCAAAACAGCCAAGGGCTAAGGTGCGCGTGGTGTATGGCAGTGTCCTCTGGGCCCCCTGTGTGTCCCTCCACACCTGGGAGGTTGCCCGAGCCCACAAGGCCCCCAGCCACTGCTCGGCAGGTTCTTGCACCAAGGAGCAGCCTTAACGTCCTCAACCGCAGGAGAGGCTCTGGACTCCCAGCCTCTCACGTGTACTTGGAGGACGATAAAAAGGACTAGAGAGAGCCACGGCGATGAGCTCAGACGCCAGCATGACAGTGCATGGGGTGTTGGGTTTTATATAAACTCTGGTTGACAAGTGAGTTCTTTTGCAGCTAGAATATCCACCATTATCTAAGGCCCCCGAGGTGCCTCCTGACTTCTTGGCATGTGCTGTAGAATGCAGATCCGTATCAG
Organism: Herpailurus yagouaroundi; assembly: GCF_014898765.1. Lineage (NCBI taxonomy): Eukaryota > Metazoa > Chordata > Mammalia > Carnivora > Felidae > Herpailurus > Herpailurus yagouaroundi. The sequence continues at coordinate 20,515,277 of NW_024412419.1, read as the reverse complement.
GAGCTTGAAGCTGGTCCCTTTCCTCAACTCTGACCTGGAACACAGGTGTCACCCTAGGTAGGGGGCACTTCCTTCTTAATTGCTCTGTGACCATTTAGGAGTCTAATTTAACCTGAGTAGATGATTTTTTAAGAGAAGTGGCGTATACCGTCAGCATCATAGGCCCCCTGGGCCGCTGTTTCCTAGCCGTGAAGACCCCTCGAGAGGTCCTAAATGCGTCCTGGGTCTTCAGGAAGCCGCAGGCCCACCAAGTGCAGATCCCAGAGTCCCGGCCGTGCTGAGGTTCCATTCATTTTCACAGCCCCCTCGTCTGCTGCTTGCGCTTTATCCACCGGCAGACTCCCCTTCTTTTGCGTTGCTTACTCCCTGCTCCTGCAGTCCGTGACGGCTTCAGAAAGGTACAGTTGCTATGGCAATGCCTAGAGCCATCTCAATTCCTGCTGCACCTTCTGGAAGAAAAGGCCTTATGAAGAACCATTCAGTGGATTCCAAAGCTAGCCAGCCTCCCTGGGCCTCTCCTCTGCCAGGGGCCAGACGCCTGTTGCAAACTGGAAGTGTGGGAGACAGGTAGCCCATCTTCCTTGGGATGAAACTCCCATAGCTGCAAGCCACACGCACCTCAACAGGCTCTCCACGTGAGGATCAGAAAACTTAAGGCTTCCTACCTGGGGCTCTCAGGGAAGATACAAGACCAGTGGTTCTGAAACTTAGAATCCCCCGGAAGGCTTGTAATGTATGGATAGCTAGGTTCCACCCCCCAGTTTCTGATTCAGTAGCAGTTGTAACAAGCTCCTGGGTAGCATTGGTGCTGCTGGTCCAAAGACGACGTGGCGAGGACCACAGTACACATTTATGAGGAGAAAAGGTTCAGGAGCCATCGCCAGCAGGTGGAGAAAGGCCAGAGTCGGTGGTCTATTCTAAAGGAAGAAAAAGAGGGGCCTCAGCAGTCCCTTTTCTTGGTTAGGTGCCCTGGGGAGCATGTGCCAAGACCAGTGGTCTTAATTTTTTTGTTTTTTTGGTTTTTTTTGTGGTCTCCAACAAGCAATTGGACCTGCCCCATAGACATGTTAAGAGAGGGCAGCATCACAAGACAGGCCATGAAGGCGTGGAAGAGCAGTATCCCAGATGCGCAGTGACTGAGTGGGTCTTGCACGGTCTGGTCTTAGCAACGGGGAGGCTGAGGGCCTGCCTGGCTCCAGAGGGAGTGGGGGGGAAGTGGCATAACAGTCCCCCGGCCCCCACAGCGGGGGCTTTTACACCCAGATGCTTTCCCCAGAATGCAAACACTATATTCGATGTTAAACCGTATTCGGGGCCCAGCCGGGCTGCTTACTTCCAGCCTACCTGAAGCTCCAACTCCCATGAGCGGAATCCATTGCCCAAGAGGAAATGATTACTGGAGGGCCCAAGGTGAGGGCGGCAGGCCTTCCCAGTTATGAAGAGCAGATCCCAGGGGTTGTGATGCCTTCTCTGCACACTTAACCGTGCCTGGAAAACCAGGTCTGTGGGTGGTGTGCCGGTGTCTCTCCTGCCCGGGCATGGCTGCGAGCAGGTGGAGTGTGCCGGCACCATCTGCCCTCTGCCTCCTACTCCAAGCGGGGACGGCCAGGGCAGGGCCACAGGGTAGAAGAAGTGGACATCGAATCCGTTTAGAAGTTCCAGGAAGCCATACCAGCTTCTCAGTTGTGTGAAGGTTTGGATGGGTGGTGAGCGCTTTCGTTTTTGAAAGTGGGTAATTCCCGAGGGAGGCCGTGAGGAGAACTGGGACTTGCTGGTGGTGGGAGGGCTCTTGAAAGGCAGGCACCAGAGAGCGTCTTGGTATTTCTGAAGTGAAGGGAGCCTAGCCCTGCTAAAGGTAGAGATTAAGAAGTGACACGGACGAGCGCCTGGCTGGCTCAGTCAGTAGAGCACGTGACTCTTGATCTCTTCGTGAGTTCAGGCCCCACGTTGGGTGTAGAGTTCACTAAAAAAAAAAAAAAAAAAAAAAAGTGGGGAGAGGACAAGTTAGCTTGATGTGGGACTGTCATTCATTCGAGAAGATACTTCGGAGCTCTGACGGTGTGCCGAGTCCCAGGCCCCCCTCTCCAGGCGTCCGTGAACATGGGGCCTTAGAGGTTAAGGTTGAAGCCTGGTCTGAATTCATAACTAGGGCATGGGGGTGGGCTTGGGGGGGCTGCACTGCCTTCTGAAGCCTGTCAGACTGGGGACACACATGGGACAGCGCACCGGGGAAGGGAAACGGTCACTGCTCAGAGGGGTTCTGGACACAGGCCCAGGAGAGGAGACGAGGACGGATGCGTCTGGTAGAATTAGAGCCTGAATCCCCTGCAGAGTCCTCAACCAGAGGAACCTCTTAGGACGTCGGCCTGCAGCCATTGGCGCACCTCCCGGCCGGAGTTTGAAGGCCCGGGGCCTGTGGGAGGATGGTCGGGGGACTCGCTCCTCCCCACCCCCACCCCAGTCCTGCTGAGGGGCGCGGTGAGTCCTCAGTGCACCTGCACATACGTACAGTGGGGGCCTCTGGCTTTCGGGTTTTGTCCCCCCCTCAGGAGAGTGAATCCTCAGACGAAGCACATGATCTGGGGTGGGGTGGGGTGGGGTGGGAAATGTAGGGGGTATGTCTACACCAGCGGGCCTCAAGATCACCTGTTCACCGTGAGCTGCTCATTCAAGTCCCAGCTCCTGGGTCGTGCCGGCTCCACCATGGCCCGAACCCAGGACTCCTGTCACTTAGTCTTTCCCCCCCTCCTCCACCACAGCTGGCATCCTTGCCCACCAGGCGTCCATCCCCTACCAGCAAGAACTCTATCTGGAGTTGGACCCAAAGCCTCTGGAAGTCCTCCCCACCCACGGCTCCTCAGAATCCTGGGCCTGCTGGTCGGAGCCGCAGTCTTCCTGATCCCTCCGAAAGCCGGCCCTGGGGCTCCTCTTCCACAGAGCCTGATGGCCATCGGTGGCAATGGCTGATGTCTTATTCACCAGCGTGTGAATGGCCTGGGTGAGGCCTTGCCTGCCAAGGCTCCTTGGCCTTTGAGGTCTTGCCTCTGTGAAGCTCCCCTGATGGGGTTGGCCCTGTGGAAGAAGGTGTACGCACCTGGGGCTGCCGAGAGGGAGGGCACGCAGAGAGGAAGTAGCGAGCCAGGCAGGGCCGAGGAGCAGCTTGGGGACAGGGCGGGAGCCAGGTGCAGGTGTCAGGTGCCCAGGGGGTCAGCCTGAGCTTCCTTCCAGCTGGATGAGCTTCCAGCCAGCCCAGCTCCTCGGAACCAGATTCGGACTGGACAACGGAGTGTGAGGAAGGAGGCTCTGGGCTTGGGGACCTCATTGGGTTCCCCGTCTTGCCATGATGGCTGGCCGGCATTCGTTCTAGTTTGCTCGTTGCCTAGGCAACCACCTGGGTTCACCCTTTGCCACCCACCTACCCTGGGAGCCCACTCAGAGGAGGAGAACAAAGGACAGGAATACAGAGAGCAGGGAAGAGTGAGGGACATGTGAAAGACCAGAGAGAGGAGAGTAAAGAGGAAGGAAGGGTGGGAAGAGGGGCAGAGCTCAGGTGAGGAGGGGAGCTTTTCACCCTGGGGCACAGGGGACAGGACTGCAGGTGGAGACAGGACGGGATTTGGGGAACAAATTCTCACTCCTGAGCCCCAGGCTTAGGGGATCTCATTCCTGTCCTGTTGCCACAACTCACCCCCACATTTTACCCTAATTAACCCCCACTGGAAAGCGCTGCATACGCCTTCCTCTGGGATTCCTACCCCCAGCGTGGCCCTTGGCCCAGAAGTCAGAGGCCTTATCTCGCCTGCCCTCCCTCCTCTCCGAGTCCCACCCTGCCCCCAGCCCAGTTTATAGAGCTCAGTTGCAGCCTCCAAGGGGGTTGATGGAATTTCCCTGGGGGGTGTCTTGTTCAAGGAGTCTCTTATCTTCCTGCCTTCAGCCATCACTGGAGAGTGGAGGGGACTTAGATTGGGGTCATTGGGAGGCCTCTGCAGCCAGACTTTGCAAACGGGGGGTTTAAAGCCAGGGTGGAGTTGAGGAGGCCTTGTTTAACATTTCTGTTTACTGAGGCCCCTACCCTGACCTCCCACAGGCCACCTCACCTAACTGGTCTCTCCCTGCCCCCATTTTATGATGAGATTGGGTCTTTCTTCACCTGCATGTCCTTTCAAGCGGGGACAGCAACCTGGACAAGGTCACTCTCTGGCCATATTGTACACACAGAGCTACCTTCAAAAAGGCTTAGTACACCCAGGCACACCCAACACAGGAACTCGCTTCGAGCAGGGACCTGGAGGAACTCAGAAGTCACAGTCAGCCCTGAGGCCCCATGTCTGGAGAGGACTGTCCAGGCACCATGAAGAGATACGGACAAAAAAAAAAATGGAACTCTACCTTGAGAAACCAGCCAACAGAGCTGCTTGAAGACATCTAGGAGGGAGTTAATGAAGCAAAATACTGGAACAGGGGAAAAAAAAGAGAATTATGCACATAATCAATTGTCGAGTTTTAAGATGCATGAAGCGTCAGGTGTCCTGATGTCACCGGGTGATGACAATCAGGCAGGTTTCTTAAAGCAGGCTTTGCTCTAAAGAGGAGTGAACAGAGTATGTTAGATGCCTACTGTGCGCCAGGTGTGTTCACACATGTGGCTCTATGTGGGGTCATCGACTCAACCACAGCTGTGATGTAGGCATCCTCAATGCAGAGAAACCGGGCTCAGAGCAGTCAAATAACTTGCCCAAGATCACAGGATCCTCTCTGTCTGCCTGACTGGGACGCAGCTCTCCTTCCCACCGTGTCAGACTGCTGAAATGGCAGAATTTCAGCACCATTTCAAGGAAGAGGAAGAATATTCCAAGGTGGGGGGAGGAGGAGCAGGGAGATGGTTCAGGGGAGGAAGTGAAGTGTTGAATCAGTTGACTTCGCTACAGCCTGGTTTGCCTGCTTTGAAAAACCACAATGAAGAAATAGTCACCCAGATTTCCTTATATATATAAGCAAGTATAGATATTTAATCTTAACCAAGATCGTATCTCTAATTCCTAATTTCACCTCCGCCTCTGGGTGTGCCTTTCTCCTATGCTCCCCAGTCTGTGCAAATCCAGCCTGTACGTGCCACAGACACTTGAGTTTGTCCCCCACCCCACCCCCCGCCCTGAGACCCATAAAGGCCCCGTGAGACGAAGCCTAACAAGAAGAGAAGGTGGAAACGTTAGCGTGGACCAGCCCATATATGTCATGTACGTGTGCTGACACCGTTCCAAGCACAGGGACTTAATCCCCACCACGCCCCTTGAAAGCTACTAGCTCCGTCGTCCCCAATCCACAGATGAGGCAGCTGAAACAAGGAAAGGGTTTTGCCCAGGAACACAGGGACAACCAGTGGTGGGGACTTGAATCCACGCAAGCTGTCTCCGGAGGCATCTCCCAGCCACCATGTCTCTCTGGCTAACAGTGACTGAGCCAGATGTCGGTGCCTGGCGATGCGATGTGCTTTCAACGTGTTACCTCACGCAGGAAACGAAGAGATAAAGACTCCCCTCTGGTTAAGCCGACTGGTCTTCCACTAAGGCCCACCCTGCATTGTGGGCACATCACTCACAGGGGCCAATATTAGCATCGGGGGCTCCCCAGCCTCCACCTGACTGCAGGGCAGGATTGGAGAGTTCTCCATCCACTGTCACATCTGGCCTTGACTAAAGAGACTTGCGGGGGAGGGGGTTCCACCAGCAGCCCCTGGGGATGGAAGCAGGGGGGAAGGCAGGCAGAATCCCTGACAGAAGCAGTGGGACGGGAGGGGGGGAATCAATGGGAGTTTAATAATTGGCCCCACCGAGCCGCACCGGAAGGATGAGCCGGCCTTCCTTCCTTCAGTTAACATGCATCATGGGAACTGGCTCCGCTGCTTAGGGTCACCCTGAACCTTAGGGCAGGGTGTTGAAAGACACCCCAAGAGAACACACTAATCCCTCTATGCCTCACTTTGTAGCCTGGTCTTAGGCTAAGTGAGCATTCACCACACCTACTCGGCCTAAGCCGCATCACAAAGCCTCCTCATTAACTGACAACGATGTTTCTATCTAATCACCAGGGTTTCCCCAACCCTGGAAGGAGGGTCCCTTCCCCACCCTATTCACCCTAGCGGAGGGAGGTCTGTCTGAAGCTGTGTCATCCGGTGACTGACCGAACTGGTCTGGCCAATCACAGGAGATCCCCCTCCTCTCTGCTTCTCAATTGCTTGCAGAATCAGAGGAGTAAATAAGTACTATTGCAGAGTTCTTCATTTGCCATCCACACTTGGTCGTGTGTGTAAAATGTCTCTGTCCCCAAGGTGGGAGGGCATATATGTAAAAAGGCAAAAACACAAGGTGATGCTTGTTAATCACCAAACACAAGGTCCAGAAAAGCGCCCCGGGGAATCAGGGAAGGCGGAGGAGTTCAACCACAGGTAAATCAAATGATAGGAAAAGACGAAATAACAGAAAACATCGTGTCTCTTATTACGTGAACTCATTCCTTCACTTGCTCACTCAGCCTGTCCAAGGCTGCTTTTAGACAGAATTCCAGTGAGTTCTTTTACTGTTTCCTATGCTTATAGGGTCTTAAATATGCCTGGTCAGCTCCTTTAGTGTCTTCATTTTTTAAAAAACACATATTAAAAGCTATTTTTGAAGCAAAACCCTCCTCTTGGGATGAGACTTCCCATCACTGGCCCTTGCCTTTGAAGCCACGCGTCCCCTGCTCTGAGCCAGCGTACCTCCTCCGAGGTCTCGCTCAGTCTGGAGGCCTGCGCGGTGGCCGTGTGCCTCATCTGTTTTCAATTAAACCCTCAAGCTGAAGCTGGGTACATGGCTTTAGCAAGTTGAGTTTCCAAAGGGTCAAACTTATTTTGAACCAGCACGTCAAAACAAAATCAACTCAACCTAAAACACCTACAAAGCAAATAAATCCATCTGTTTGGAAGATTTACTTTAAAAATGCTAGGGCAAAGCAAGGTGCAAAGGGCCCAGGCAGCTTCCAGGGAGGGGAGGGGGATCTGTTTCAGCTTCCCTAAAATAGGAGGCGAGGACTTGGCAGCCCAAACCAGGATGCTGGCCTCGGGTGGTTAAGACTAAGGCCTGGGGTGACTCCTGCCTCCTCCCCTCCTCGGGCCCAGGACTGGGGCAGGTGAGCGAGAAAGTGCGCAGTTCACCCGCTCTGGCCTCCTCATCTTCGCCCACTGCCGATGCCAGGCTGGGAAGAGCATTACAAGGCCACGGGCATCAGAGGCTGGGAAGGGCAAGGCTCACTCCTCAGACCCACACCGGGCCGACGCCTCATGGGTGGGGTTAGCTGGTGACTCCACGGTGACACTGACGCTTGCTCCTGCCCCAGCCTCATTTGCCCGCTTGGCCCTCTGGGGAAGGAGCACTTTGAGGATCATGACACCGTAGAGGTCGGGTGCTCATCATCATTTGGACTGAGGACATAGACACACTGCTTGCTGTTTGGGGTCTAAGGAGGGTGTAACAGAGACTGGCCCAAAGTCATTTGCTTTGGCCCGAGGGGTGTTTTTAAAACAATTTAATGGTTTGCAAACGGTGAAGCATCAGAAGATTTCACAGAAAAATCCAGATTTACAGCTTCTCTGGAAACGTTAGACTATCTGGCTATTCTGGTCCCACAAGTCCCCCCATGGCAACGATTCTGCTGAAGACCGCCAGACCTCCCCCCTCTCTCTCTCTCGACTGTGCCTGCGCATCCCAGGGCAGCTGTGCTGGGGGGCTGCTGTGGCCATGGATCCTGCTGCGTGGTGGTGTCCTTGCGCCCCCTGAAGCCCCAGCCAGAGAGCACCCACCCCCTGACCCCCACTCCCACCTCCCCACCATTCCCGAGCTGCAGCCTGGAAGGAGCCTCCCTCTGGCCCCACCGAGAACAGCCCTTTTAACGAGGGCCAAGGCAGCTGAATTTCTGGGGAGCACAGACTTGTGGGAAAGCATCCACACCCACAGGTACGCCACCCCCTTTACCGTGCAGAGCCAGAGTTCTCGGACAGAAGGGTCAGAGAGGGGCCTCGCTGCCGAGTCAGAGACAGTCCCCTTTGCCGGGGTCAACTGCTCCCGGTGGCTGCTGTCACTGTGCCTTCAGCCACCATCACTCTGGGGGAACTCCGACAGCAAAAGCCCCACACCCCAAATCTATATGTGGACCACTGTTTTGCTCATCAGCGGCCGATGTAAAATTTGCATAGGTAAATGCCGAACTATGGTGTTCCTGGCAGACGTGACTTGGGGCCACCCCATGGTGATGGCAGGCCTGGTAGTGACTGTCCAGGGTGGCCCTGGGCTCTAAGCAGGAAAGGAGAGGTAGTTTTAGGGAAACAAACAACTGAGGAAGAATACGAGAGACGCTTCAATGTTGTCACAATCAGGAAGTCAGCGAGCACCCAGCCTAGACATTCACCTCCCTTGAAACATTTATGCTTTGGGGCGCCTGGGTGGCGCAGTCGGTTAAGCGTCCGACTTCAGCCAGGTCACGATCTCACGGTCCGTGAGTTTGAGCCCCGCGTCAGGCTCTGGGCTGATGGCTCGGAGCCTGGAGCCTGTTTCCGATTCTGTGTCTCCCTCTCTTTCTGCCCCTCCCCCGTTCATGCTCTGTCTCTCTCTATATTCAAAAATAAATAAACGTTGAAAAAAAAAATTAAAAAAAAAAAAAAAAGAAACATTTATGCTTTGTGTCTCCATTCATTGAACACATGTGACCTTGAACCTTGGAGCTTCCACCCCCAACCCCACTCTGAGTGGGGCAGAGGGAGAGAGAGAGAGAATCTTAAGCAGACTCCACACTCAGTGCGGGGCTCAATCCCACGATTCTGGGTCCATGACCTGAGCAGAAATCAAGAGTTGCACGGTCAACCGACTGAGCCACCCAGGCGCCTCTTACCTTGGAGCTTTTTAACATGTGCTCCCCTCGTCTTCCAGAATGGACTGTAGGCTCCCTGAGAGCAAAAGAAGACTTCTTCAAGTCTTCTCACAACAGGAAATACTACGTTCTCCAACATTCCCAGTGACGAAAATGAGTGCGTATGGTCAATTACCTAAAGCACAAATGATTTAATGAATATAGATGGATATAACGTAGTTACATTTCTGCCCCTCAGCCAACACCCATGGAATCCTAGGATACTATCTGAACAAAGTTTACAAGAAGTATTGCTATTTGTTGCTTTTTATTAAAAAAAAAAAAAAAAATCCATCTAGGGCGCCCGGGTGGCTCAGTCAGGTTGAACATCCGACTTCAGCTCAGGCCATGAACTTGCAGTTGGTGGGTTTGAACTCCGCATCGGGCTCTGTGCTGACAGCTCGGAGCCTGCAGCCTGCTTCAGATTCTGTGTCTCCCTCTCTTTCTGTCCCTCCCTCCCTCACACTCTCCCTCTCTCTCTCAAAAATAAATAAACATTAAAAAATTAAAAATAAATGAAAAAAAAATCCACCTGCTGTCACCTATCTTCCTGATTGTCCTCCTCTACCCGCTGCCACTCCCAGCCTGGAGCTAGAGCGTTGAAGCCAGGTGTCCTCTCCTAAAGGAGCCTGGGGACCTCCTCAGGATTCCATAGGCGCTGACACCTGCCCTGGGGGTGCGTCCTGGCCCACGTGAAGCAACGATTTGTTCTGTGGCAGTGGCCGCTGAGGATATTCCCACTTGGGAACACCCAGAGGGGGTAAAAACCTTCCCAGACACACCAATCAACTTGAGGCATGAGAGAAGGAGCTAGAAGACTAAGTGCTGAGAGCATATTGGGTGCTGACTCTGAGCAAACAAATGGCGGATGTATGGTGACCCGGAGAGTCCACTGGCCTGGAAATGAAACTTAAATAGGAATCAAATTATTGTGTAGACTGTGCCTAACTAATATGGGCAAAAGACTGCTTTTCAGTGCAGTTAATGAATATGTGGTTTAAGATGATGCAGGGAAGCATCCGCCCATAGAAAAAACTCCGGGAGGCTAAAGGGGAGGGTGAGGACCACGTAGAGAGGAAGGGGGAGCGGGTGCTTGAACTATCTGGCATTCCCCCGCTGCTCAGGAAACACAGGCTGCCTGTGGACCTGGGCTTCCCACTGGTCATCTGGGGGCTCCCCCACCCTCGCTCTAACTCTCAGCTCTGGCGTCCTGAGTGCCTCTGCCTGCACTCTGGCTGTTTATGCCCTCCAGATGACCTGCCCATGGATGTGACCGGCCCAGCTCCCGGAGAAAGTCTGCTCCAACTCATTTGGAAGCCATCCAGTCCTGTTGGGGCACCTCAGGCTCCCTGGGCTTCCCCCGTGACCTCCCCAGACCTGGCTTCAGTTTATCCTTTTGAATCCTCTCTCTTTTCTCTCTCTGTGAGCCTGCCCCCTGCGTGTCCCTCACTAAGGCTCCTCCTTCTGCCCCATCTTTCTTCCCAAGCACCTTCACTGGCAAGGACCCCTGCCCTCTTCTCTGAGCTTGTGCCATGGTCTCTCAGAGGCCTGGGTGCGGTCCCGTTCCTCGGGGAACCTTCCTTGGGCTCCCCACCCGTGTCCTAGTCTTCTCGGGCAGCCGTAGGGTAGAGTGGAACAAACACGGGCTTTGGAGGGCAGCCATGCCTGCATTTGAATCCTCACGCAGCTCCTTTCTAGAGTGTGACCTCAGACAGGTCACGCCTTGTTCTCTGCATCTATAAAATGAGGATCGTTCCAACGTACATGGTTGCTATAAAGATTGGGGCACCTGGGTGGCTCAGCTGGCGAAGCATCGGACTTCGGCTCAGGTCACGATCTCTCAGTTCGTGGGTTCAAGCCCCTCATCGGGCTCTGTGCTGACAGCTCAGAGCCTGGAGCCTGCTTCAGATTTAGTGTCTCCCTCTCTCTCTACCCCTCCCCTGCTTGTGCTCTCTCTCTCTCTAAAATAAACATTTAAAAAATAAAAAAGATTAAAGGTCCGAATGGCACTCAGCACATAGCACTGATCCATAGCCTTTCCTTTCCTTCCTTCCTCTGACCCTAAGCGCACCACCCCCTCAACACTGCAGGTGCTGCCCCTTCGGAGCCTCGGCCTCGGGGCGGGCTCCTGAGCCATGCTTGGCGCTGGGTGGCCCCCAGTCACCCCCGTGATGCCTCCCAGGGCCAGCAAGAGCTGCGAGGGCTTGGGGACCAATTCATCCCCCTGCAAGACACGTGAGGGGCCACCGTCAGGTCCGAGCATGGGGTTCTGAGCGCCGAGCGGAACCTCTGCACGTACCGCAGACTCCACCTCACAGGAGGAGCCACTTCTGGGCCGGGGGTTGCTCCAGGGGTGCAGGGAAGGGCCAGGACAGGACGGGAGCGCCACCTCACAGGCCGCACCGCCCACCACCAAGTACCTGCACACCCCTCTCTGGTGACTGCCTGCCCCCTCGGTTGGTGAGGCAGACTTTTCAAGCCTCTGAAACAGCAGAGTCTGTACCAGCCTTCTCTCAGGGCAAAGGGGCCTCTCAGAGCAATTTATCCTTCGTTGGAGGTACCCGCTCCGTACATTCCACGTTTAGGGCTGAGGGAGGTTTCTCTACAGGCCCAGGAGAATCTGCTTCATTCATACATTTAACAGATATCTATAGGGCACCCACCTACTATGGACCAGACATATCCCAGGCCCTGGGGGCTACAGCAGAGAAGGACCAGGTGCCTGCCCTGTGGAAGCTTATATTCCAGCGCGGGAGCCAGGCAGCAGATGGTCGTGTAACGTCAGCAGGTGGAAGTTGCTTGGGTGGGGGAAGGGAGGGGGGAAGTGTGGTGAAAGTTTAGAGACTACGGGGCGGGGAGGGCAGCGTGTGAACTTTTCAGTGTTCTCAGTCTCTGCCCCAATGCGCAGGAACCGGCACCTTTTTAGAGGAACAAAGAGAAAACACAAGTATACTTGGCAGGAAATTCCTCTGGTCGGTATCCAATTGCGAACCAATTCAAAAGAGTCCTGGCAGGTTATGACCCTCTGGGTCCTGTCCCACCATTGCCAGCCACCCAGGCCAGACTCTCCCGGCGACTAATCCGGCCTCAGACTAAAACCCTCCTGCCTCCTTTTTTCCTCCTTCTTCTCTCTGAAGTCCACGCTGTGTTCTGGACTCCAGGCCTTTGTTTCCCTGACAGGTGTCGTTTGTTTGCTTATTTGTTTTGCCAGCCCTTCCTTGGCCACCTTCTCCAGGGACAAGGTTTATAGTCCCCCTGTCACATCCAATCCCAGAAGATAGCTTTCTAGCTGGAGCAAGAAAAGAATGTTCTGGAAGCTACATACTTTCCAATGCTTTCCTCTACACCAACCAGACAAAAGCCCAGACTGGCCACCTTGGCTGCCAGAGAGTATCTACAAAACCACCTCAAATCTCCTTCTACTCCTCCCTGGCTTCCCCATCTTCACAAGGGAGCCCACCGGTGTTCTAGAACGAGATCAGTTACACTTCAGTTTCGTACTCTTTGGGTGAGTGGCTCTGTTGCCTGTACTCAGTACTATACTTCCTCAAATCTCCACACTTCTCTCTCAGAGCACCAGCCACTTCTCATTTATTGCCACAAAGGAGTTTTGTGTTTGTTAAAATTTGACATGGGTGTGCTTGCTAAATCATGTCTGTGAGCTCCTTGAGGGCAAGGCCCATGTCTGTTTTCCTCACCGTTGACTCCGCAAAACCCCACCCAATGCCTGGCAGATAGTAAAAGCTTAACCAACAGCTGTCAAATGTGCAAATAAACTATACCCAAGATGCAATTATAATGTTGGTAACACACATACGACAGAGACTAAGGAAACAAAAAAAGGTAAGTCTGAGTGGTAGATCCTAAACCTTAACTCCCTTATAAATAAGTGATGTATTTACATTTTTAAAAGTTTTCATTTATCTATTTTGAGAGAGGTAGAGTGGGAGAGGGGCAGAGAGAGGGAGAGAATGAATCCCAAGCTGACTCTGGGCACTGCCAGCGCAGAGCCCCACGAGGGGACTAGAACTTCCCAACTGTGAGATCATGACTTGAGCTTAAACCAAGAGTCGGAGGCTTCACCCACTGAGCCACCGAGGGACCTCATAAATGATGTATTTATTGTAAATAGGTGTGACCAAGGATTTTCCCTGATGTGCAGATTTATGAGGTGTCTTGTAAGGGTATGAGAAATGGAAACTCAGTTTTAGTTGTAAAGAAAAAAACAAAACAAAACATGAAATACACACGCTCTTCCTCTCGCCCCTCCCTAAAACCTGCTCTGGACACGAAAAGAAAGCGAGACTGAACTCAACCAATCAGAAGTCAGCATTGCCGAGGCCCCTCCCCGCACATGGGTGACAGACAGCGGGCTCGGCGCCCAGCGCCACCTGGAGGTCGAGGAGTGCAAATGTGGCGCCTGCCGAGTGGGTTCTTTGCCCAGCCAGACCTGACCACGTCCCTGTGGCCCCTAGAGATGCTGGCCTCCGGTCCCCACGCCCACTCCGTCACACCCACCCCCAATCAGACTGCTAAGGGGTCGTTCAGGCAGGAACCTCTGAGGAGCTCCCGACAGTGCCGTTTATCTGATTTACTCCAGTGACATCCCACAGCTTTCCCCTACTTTGTTGCGAATTATCCCTGCTTGACCGGAAGAATGGATTTGGTGAGTAAAAGTGTCTCAGAAAAGTGATACAATAGTGGTTTTAAATGCTTCCATAGCCATCTCCTTTGGGCCCCACCTCCATTAAGCAGATGGATGTGGCGAGGGAGTGGCACCCTTTCCCTGGTCCCTGCCCCCAGCTAGTGGCCCAGAGAGCCCAGGGCTGGCCCTGCACCCTGACCTCCAGGTCCCCCTCTCTGATGGGCCTTGACTGTCAGCCCTGCTCTCCCTCACCAGGTCAGGGCACAGAACTTAAATAATCCTTAATCATTTCATATTTCCTTATTCCTCATTTGAAAGGAAGTCTGAGCAATACACCTTCCAAGGACACTGAAGATTTGCTTGGCTCAAGGTGGATTTTCCCCTTGTGTCACTCAGCACAGCCCCTTGGGTGCTGCTTGCCCTCCTCTGCAGGAGAGGTTTGTTCTGGAAGGAGGGCTGCCCAACATCCGGGAAGTCCAGGTGCTCTCAGGACCCCCCTTCACTTCCCGCCCTCCCCAGATACGGGGAAGGGCAAGAGGGGACGAGTGTGGGGAAGAGGGACTTTTATTTTATTGAGTACCTGCTATGTGCCAGCTACCGTGTTAGATTTCTGGCCAGGACAGCGGCATCCTCACAAAAGCCCAAGAAGTTTGGTTTAAGAAATATATTTATCATTGGAATATCACATATTAATTTTATACAAAGAAGCATATCCCTTTAGGCTCTTCCTCTATCACCTAGCCCTACTTTTCTTGTCTGTGGCCAAAAAGAAAAAAAAGGTGGGAGTCTATGGGTGTAGAATGGAGAGGCTAAGGTACGCCACCAAAATCACCTGAGAAGGGACGTGAGGTCCTGTACCGGAGGGATTGTGAGGACTGGAAATGAGGTTCCAGGCCTTTCCCTGGTGGGCCAGGAGGAAGCTCAAGGTTTCTGAAGAAACTGGCTCTGGAAACTCCAAGATGACGTGCCCTGTCACGGGGGACTAGACAGGGCAACTCCGGGCGCCCGGCTCACCGCTGGCTTCTGGGAAGGGATGGTCTGTGTCAGCCACCAAATCTGGGAGATCTTCTGAGCCTGGGGTCCACTGGGGTTGGTGGGGGAGCCACTTGGTCTAAGACCACCACAGTGGTGAGAGAGGACTTGCTTCTTGGGTGCCCGAGTTTGCTCTGGCAGAGCCAACAGTCACCCCAGGACTAAGACAGGCCATTCCTGCCACTCCCGGAGTGAGAGGCCTCACACCCTGGAATCCCTGGGTATCAAAGTAAAGTAGACTGTGCTGGGGGTAAACTGAGGCAGGCACAGCTGTGGAGGCGGGGGGAGGGGGATACCTGAGAAGTCCCAAAGCTTAGCTTTTCCCTCTTTGGTGCAGCCTAAGCCCTGGTCTCTATTTCTTTTCCTCGTTCCAATTTCCTCCTGGCTACTTTGTTCCCAGGAACACACGAACCCCCACTTTGGGTCAGAAAAAGCTCCCAAGGCCCAGCTTCTCCTTCCCCTCTCCCAAGCCTCTTTTTCCCTCTCCGCTGCCCTCTTGCCTTGCTCATGGCCTCCCATATCACCACGGCTACAGGTGACATTCAGCTCCTGGGAACTCACTAATTGTGGGATAAAAGACATGGTTGGTCTCCAAGTAAAGAAATTTCAGGATGTCTGGGGATAGGCAGGTTTTCTGAATGCTCCTTGGATGCTGGGAACCTAGGACATTTGGGGGGAAGGTACTGCAGGGGCAGGGCGAGGGTGCAGCCGGCCCCGGAACGGAGCTGTGAGCCCAAAACCCCACATGTGGCATGGCAAGAGGTGAGCCGGCGAGCCGGGTGCATCAGCTTGGCCATCCTCCCGTGCCCAGAGGAGCCCGGGGCCCTTGGAAACTCCACGTGGGCACCGAATGTGGCTGGGAGTCCAGGACGGTCCTCGTGGCCACTGACTTGCCAAGAGACCTCTCTGCGCCTCCGCGGCCTCATCCTTCAAACTGGGATAATGGTCTCTGGCCCGAGGGCCTTCAGGTTTGTGGTTAGGACCTAATGAGAGCCCAGCAGGAAAGCCCACCGTAAACATTGTGTCCCATCGAGGGAATTTTCGTCATTCCTCTCTCCCCTTCTGAGACGAGGGACAGAGAGAAGTGGGCAAGAATTCATAAAGGCACTGTCAGCACACCTGAAACTAACATAACACTGCATGTTAATCATACATCAATTGAAACCATGAGGCTTGCGTTAAAAATTAACAAACAAATGAAAAGTACCGTCCGCTGATGTTTGTGGAGCGCTCGCTGTGTGCCCGGCTCCGCCCGGGGCACTCAGCACGCCGTTAAATTCTCCCAACAAGTGCAGGAATCGGGCAGGACCGTCACCCCCCCCATGTTACTCCCAAGCATGGCCAGGCCAGCACGCATCCGTATCTGCCTGAAGTGAAGCCCCTCCCCTTTGCCCCAACACCATCCAGGGAGTTCCTGGCCTGGGGACGCACCCTCCTGGGAGTCTGACCTGGGTTCCGTGCTCTCTGCAGCTCACCGTGGGGGCCTGGGCAACGTGAACTTCTCTGGGCGTCCATCGTCTCCTTCGTTTATAAGGAGTTTGCTCTCCAAGTCCCCTGGCAGGTCCTCAGGGGGCATGTCTGTCATCCCTGCCCTCATCCTCTGTGTGGTTAGAAAAGGAATAGATGTGTAGAAGGGAGGCAGACCTGGGGTGGGGTGGGGGGATGCTGAGCCCTAATGTGGACCTTGGGATTCCCGCAGCCTTTGAGCATCGCCACCTGTGGTCTGGACTCAACCTCCCGGGGGGTGGCGGCCGGGGTGGGGGGCAATGGAGGCTATTACCAAGCCCATGTTTCAGAAAGCGAGTGTCCAATAAGGAAAAAAATGACTTCCCAGGTGGAAAAGTGAGTTAGCGGCAGCGCTAGGGTTGGAAGCCAGATCTCTCAACCCCTAGGCCAGGCTGTTCTCGGCTCCCTGGGCCCAGGCCCCAGCTCGGAGCAGAGGAGGGAGAATAAGGCAAGTGGAACTTTCTGGGACCCTAAGGGAGAATCCTGGCCTTTGCCAGCGTCCAGAGCCTGCCCACAGCTCTTGGCTCGTGGCCCCTTCCTCCTCCTTCAAAGCCAGCAACGGTGGGTCGAGTCCTTCTCCTACCCTGTCATTCTGATGCGACTCTTCCGTCTCCTGCTTCTAAGGCCCCTGTGATTACACTGGACCCCCTTCCCTGGGATAATCCAGGTGACACCCCCACCTCTAGGTAGGCTGATTAGCAACCTCAATTCCTCTTGTCCTGTGACCTAACATTTTCACAGGTCCCGGGGATTAAGATGTGGACATCATTGGGGGCCATTATTCCGGCTATCATACGCCCCTTGTCCCAAAGGCGGCATCCCCAGATGGTCACAACGTCCTGCACATCGTCGGGTGGGCTGTGATGTGCACCTGCGGCTGTCTCCTATGCGCCTCTCGGAAAAGTCCGTGTCCAGCCCCAGCCTCTTCCTTTGAGGATTTCCCCTCCATTCCATTTCTTGCCTCCTGTGTGCCCCCTGGAAGTGTGCCCAGGAGGTGCCCGCTGCTGATGAGAAGGCCCTGGTTCCCATCTTCTCAGCTCTTCCCTTTCTGTGTGTCCCTCCAACAAGTGGACCCACGGCCTCTGGGCTGGAGGAGGGACAGGGAGACAGGTCCAGATTGCTGGCCAGGCTCAGCAGGGGAAGGCGGATGCCTCTGCAGATGGGACGGGGAGACGGTCACTGCTGGTGCATCAGTCAACAGGCCGCCAGTCCAGGAGTGTGCAAAGGGCTATGGAATCAGTTCCTGCCCTCCTATCCCCTGAGGAGGGTCCTGTGCCCCCCTGGCGAAATGGAGTTGGTTTCGGTTGGCGAAATGGAGATGAGGGGCCGGGCACTGCCTGCTTGTGTGCTCTGCTCTGCTTGGGGGTGAAGGTGGGGGGTGGAGGAAGCAGACCTGAGCAGACAATTGAGCTGGAATCATCTGGGGACTGGGGTGGAGGCCGTGAGTTTGTTCATGTCCCCCGAAGTGCTGGGCCAGCTGGGAATTCGGCATCACCACTTGTCTCCCTCTGTTCTGTCCCCTACCCCTCGCACTCTCCTGACACCATCCTCTCAGGGGCCACCTGGGGCAGTCTTAGGTCAAGTGCAGACACCTTGTCTTTGCTCCCTGTAGTAGGCAGCTTCTAAAATGGTTTCCTGGTACGCATACCCTTGTGGAATCCCTTCCCCATGAGTGTGGGCTGGTCCTGGTAACTTGCTGTTTGCAAAGACAATGGGATGAAACTTCTAAGATCCTGATACAAGAGTCTGTGTCTCCGCCCTCTCCCTTTCCTGAACACGGTCTCTCGCTCTCTCGGGCTTGTCACTCTGATGAAGGCAGCCGCCATCTTGTGAGCTGTCCTGTGGAGAGGCCCACATGGCAGGGAACTGAGGGCTGCTTTCAGCCTTCAGCCAACATGGAATACAAGGCCTCAGTCCGACAACCCCCAAGGAACTGAATCTTGTTAAGAACTCCCACATGAGTACACTCAGAAATGAATCTTTCTCCATGGAACCTGGAGATGGCTGGGGCCAGCTACCTGTGGGAGACCCTGGCCCAGATGACCCCACTGAGCCACCCACAGATTCCGGACACGCAGCATCTGTGAGACAACGAATGTTGCTGTGTAAGCCACCAAGATTTGGGTTAATTTGTTATGTGGCGACAGATAACAGATACAGCCCTTTCTCCTTGACCCTGTCGCCCCATCATCCCTTTGTCCTTGGCCTTTGTGTACTCATCTGGTTCTCCCCTGGCCTTCCTGAGCCTCCTTCTCTCTCCTTTGCCATCATCGCTTCCGCCCCCAGGTGGAGGTCCACTCCGGTGTCTCTGGTCTCCGCACTCCTTAGGGAGAGCCCACCTATTTCCAGCTCCAGCAATGTGTAAGTACCGCATCTATCGCGATGTTCTTCCAGTCGTCTCTCCCCTTCCAGCAGCTCATCTGCATTCAGCTCCATTTCTCCTCTGGCCCCTGAATATATATTTTATCTGGATGTTACTATAACAACCCAAACCAGTGAATATGTCCCTTCTCGTCATCTCTGTTTCCAGTCAGCAGTAGATAGATGTTCCTTCTGGAAGGCAGCTGATAGCTGGCCCAGACCCCCTGCCAGTCTCCTCGCCTCTGAGCTGCCTCACTCCAAAGCAGACACACCTTCCTTAAACACGAACCTCAAGATGTCAGATTATTGATCACTCTCATGTCTCCATATTCGTTCCCATTGAACTTGCCTGATGTTTCCCACCAATGTCCCCCCACGACTCCAGCAGCCAGGCCAGGGTCTGCAGGCTGGTTCTACCATATCCCGCCTGTGTGCAGGTTGGTTCTCCTCCCTGGCCTCAGGTTTCTAACCTGAACCTAAAAACTGGACAGGCCCCAGATAACCTTCAACAGGTGAATGGTTAAACTGTGACACATCTGTACCATGGAATTCTACCCAGAAAAAAAAGAAAAAAAACAAAAGAGCTATTGACACATGCAACAACCTGGATGAATCTCCAGAGACTTATGTTGGGTGAAAAAAGCCAATCCTAAAAGGCATGACTCCATTTATATAACATCATCGAAACGAGAAAACTAGAGAAATGGAGAATGGATTCGTATTGTCCAGGGTTGGGGAGAGGCACAGGGGAGGTGGGTGTGGCTGTGAGGAAGCCAACGTGAGGGGATGGAAATGTTGTGCCCACTGACCATGTCAGTGTCAATATCCTGATTGTGAATCGGACACTTGAGTGTTGAGAGAAGTTTTCGGGGGGGAATCGGGCAAAGAGTATGAAGGATTTCTCTGTAGTAGTTCTTACAACTGCATGTGAATCTAGAATTATCTCCAGAAAGGGGCGGCTGGCTGCTTAGTAGGTAGAGGGTGCGACTTTGAATATCAGGGTTGTGAGTTCCAGCCCCACATTGGGCACAGAGCTTACTAAAAAAAAATATCTATATATCTATATATCTATATATCTATATATCTATATCTATCTATCTATCTTCAGGGAACCTGGGTGGCTTAGTCAATTAAGGATCTGACTTTGCCTCGCAGTTCATGAGTTCGAGCCCTGCATTGGGTTCTATCCCATCAACACAGAGCCCGCTTTGGATCCTCTGTTCCACCCCCGCCAAGCCCCTCCCCTGCTCGAATTCTCTCTCTCTCTCTCTCTCAAAAAAAAATAAACATTAAAAAAAAATCTCCAAAAAGTTTCATTAAAAAAAGATACCCTTTTATTGAGTTGCATGGAACTCATCTTAAAACCTGGAAGGTACGTTACTAATGAAATGAAATGAATGAAAAAAACATTTTACTCACGAAAACATCTGTACCGGCAAAGTACTGACACAAACACAGGTTTCCAGTCTTTTATCTTGACATTGAATTACGCGCCCCACAGAGAGCCAGGTGGGCTGTGGGGTGGCTCAGCCGCTCCCCGGAGCCCAGGAGACCCTATTCAGCAGGTAGTTCCTCTCTTTCCCCTTCCCTCTGGAGGAGCAGGGAAAGGGGGAAACAACTTGGGCGAGGGGAGGCTGCAGGAGAGGCAGGAAAGTTCTGTAAGGCAGGGTCACCCAGTCTGAGGGTGTAGGCCAGCAGCAGAGGGAGAGGGATTGAGGGGGAGTGGCCCCAGGCATCATGTTCTTAACCTCCACATACCTCCCCAGATATTGCTCTCTCGTCCCTGATGCCCTCACCTACCTAATCCCAACTGGCCTTCAGCTTGGCTTGTGTCTCAAAGGGATGACCTCTGATTTATGGAGAGGTAACACACACACACACACACACACACACACACACGAAGAAAGAGACCCACAGCCTGAAAGAAAAATGGTCAAAAATAAACTGATAGTTCTTAAATGCAAAGGGCCTTTAAACATATGAAAAGACGATCGACCTCCTCAAAATGAGAGACATAAAAGGCACAATGTGTGGTGAGACCACTGCTCACCCACCAGGGGGATGGCATTCTCAACTGGCAACATGCTTTCTCATACATGGTCATGGCGGGAAGGCAAAATGCTACAACCCCTGGGGGTGATTTTTTTTAAACTTTTTGTCAATCAAACTGGGGCTCCTGGCTGACTCAGACGGTAGAGCATGCGACTCTTGATCTCGGGGTCGTAAGTTTGAGCCCCACATTGGGTGGAAAGATTTAAAAATAAAATCTTTTCTAAAAATGCATTAAAAATAAATAAGAAGAACATCTTAAACTTACAGAAAAGATGCAAACACAGTAAAAAAACTTAATTTTTTCTAAACTTTTCATGAATGTGTCAACACATTGCCCAATAGCCTCCAAAAAACTGTAGTATATATTTCTTTCAAATAAGGACATTCTCTTTCACAATTAACTACAGCATAAACATCAAAATCAGGGACGTAACATTGACCCATTACTACCAGCTGTCCTCAGACCCCATTCAACTTTCTCTTATTGTTCCAATAATGTCCTTTATAGCAAAAAGATTCCACCCGAAATGCACACACACACTTGTTATGTCTTTAGTTTCCTTTGATCTGGAACAACTCAATCTTTCATTGACTTTCGTGACCTTGATATTCTGGAAAAACACAAGTCAGTTATTTTGTAGAATATCCTTGTTTTGGATTTGCTAGGGTCTGATGGCTGTGTCCTCTCAAAAGCCATACGTTGAAACCTACCCCCCAAGGTGATGGAATTAGGAGGCGGTGCCCTCATGACTGGGATTAGTACCCATGTAAAAGAGCCCCCAGAGTGCTAGCTTGTCCCTTCCACCATGTGCGGACCCAGAGAAAAGATGGCTGTTTAAGCACCAGGAAGCCCTCACCAAACATTGAATCTGCTGGTGTGACAATCTTGGATTTTTCAGACCCCAGAGCTGTAAGAAGTGAATGTTTGCTGTTTATCGGCCACCCAACCCATGGTACTTTGTCACCGCAGCCCAATGGATTAAGATAAGGTTTGTCTGATGTTTCCTCAAGATTAAATTCAGGTGATGCATCTTGGGTTGGAATATCAAGAGAAATGGTGCCCTGTTGTTCTCACTGCATCCTGTTAGGTGGGATACCATTTCAGCTTGGCTCATTACTGATGATGTTAACTTTAATCACTTGATTCAAGGGATGCGTTTCAGGTTTTTCCATTGTAAAGTCACTCTTTTTCCCTTTGTAATTAGGCAGTATTTTGTTGGGAAGTACTTTGAGACTATGTAAATATCCCCTTCCTCATTAAACTTGCAGTGTATTCATTTATTTCTAGCAGTGTGGACTCATAGATTCCTATTTTATTCGGTGTTGCTATCATTGATTCTGACGCTCAAATTTTCCCACATCTTGCCAGCGGGAGTCCCTCCCCTGTATCCCATGATTCTGTGAGCACTCCCTTACTTTTTTTTTTTTTTTTTTTTTTTTTTTTTTTTTTTGCGCTTTCTTACTTTTAAGTGTGATGTGTTCTGGCCTCATCTCGCTCCTTGCTTGACCCATCTCGGGAATCTGCCATTTCTCCAAAAAAATTCAGTTCCTTTTAGTAAAGAATGGTATTTAGAAACTAAGATCTGGGCATGAGGTGTGCTCATTGCTATGGAGGTTTTATTACTTGTAGGTGCTCTCGGTGAACAGAAAAATGGAAAATATAGGTAGATACACATACACACATGTGTGTATATATATATATGTATACATGCATACATTTTACATCCATATTTATTTTTCGATCTGTCAACACACAGTGTGAGGCTCATGCTGGGGTGAGAGGTAGAGGCTGAGGAGTCTCCTGGGGGAAGGGGCTGAGCCAGCATCTCGAAAGGGGGGAGGTTTATGACAGTTGCTGTGGGAAATCCAATAAGAGGATAGAAGACCTGAATAAAAGGACCGTGTATTGGCACACACAAAACCACACCGAATGAATTTGTGTCTTTCTGATTTTCTCTGTGAGTGAGAAGGATGACATTTTAAGGGTTACAAAGCATTTTCCTAGCCGCTCTTTGTATTCGTGCTTATGACTCCTGTGGGGGGCTAGCAAAGTGGTCCACCCAGTGCTTTGGGTCTTTGGGAGGGGGTGGCTAGTGGCTGGTCCATGGAATGCCCAGAAAATGAGCTGACTGGCCACTGGCTGAGGCCTTACGGAAGTGATCTCAAATTCCCAGAGCCAGGGATTGCTCAAGGTCTGAAGGAATCCCCAGGAAGCCATGATCGCGCCAAGAGGAAAGCTGGCCCTCCCCCAAAGAGACTTCCTCCCTGTAGGCCCTCCGGCCCAGCCATGGAGGACCATGAACCAGGGAGATTCTCCCAGGACCCGCACCTGGATCCACTGTGGAGAAGTGGGTGTGGTGGAGGCCACGGTCTGGCAACCCCTGAAGGCTCTTTCCCTCCTGCTCTTGCAAAGTCAGTCCTTACTGGGGATAATCTGTTTTCTGTCCGCCATCATAATTTCGGTGTTTTGGGTGGTTAAATTTGTAATTTAGCCACCGTTATAGAAAAGGAGCCACATCCAAACCTCATTGAGAGAAATGCACATTACTCAGAGATCCCGATTTTAGAGCTGGTCATGACTTGGACTATCTTCTTTTGGGAAGGAGATCAAGTGCATTTTTAGTTGTAGATGGCGTGGGTTCTTCATTTTAGGAGGAACATTTTAAAAATGTCTTTTTTATTGAGGTAAGATTCACATACCATCAATCATTTAAAAATGCACAATTCAGTGGCACGTTGATGTTGTATCATGTATCTATGTATATACAACATGCGATGTTGTACAACCACCGCCTCAATCAGGTAGGCAGAGCATTTGGAAAGTGCTTACACGGGGAAAGAAGGATGCGTAACGTGTTTGTCCGGCCCCTTTCCTTTGGGGGAACAGCTCTGCTCCTACTCCACGGGGTGCTGGCTGGATCCCCAGCCACCACCTGTCCTCACCTAGGGGGGTGGGCATGTGATTCATGCTATCCTACTGGCTGTAGAGCCGGGTTCGGGGGGCGGCTTGTGACCAAAGCCGGAACAACTGGAGTAACCCTTGGAACTTGTCTGCTAGGCACGGCACCTTTAGTGAGGGTGGCGAAGAAAACCAAAATGGGACAATTATGTGTCTCAGACCTTGAGGCTCGAGGTGGGGGAGGGGTCGTTGCTAAAGGACGGGGAGCTTTATGTCCTGGAAGCATTCGGGGGCTTCCTAAGGGAAAACGATGTTCTTCCACTGGGATTCTAAGCTGGGAGGATGTATACCTGAGGCTGTTGGCTGCCATCTTGGTGTCTGTTTGAGGAGGAGAGGAAGTGCCAAGGCAGTGGGGGAGCAGACAAGAGTGATGGAGACAGTGAGGCCTGGAGTTAACATTCGAGACCCTGGATTTACCTAGTCCTGAATCTCCAACCCTGGGCTTCCCAACCGTCTAAACTCTAAACTACTGAATCCCTCTGTTTGTTTAAACCAGTTTAGGCTGGGATTCTGTCCCGTGTGACTTGAGAGTCTTGACTAATATAACAACCCACATGGAAGGTAGGTGGAAGTGTCACCATTTGCTATAGATGAAGAACCTACGTGGATAGCGGTCCATGATGCAGCTATCCTGGTGGGTGTGACAAGCGGTGAGTATTAAGATGGCCCGAGTGATGAGTCACTGTGGGGTTGAAACCACCGAGCGGCATGGAAGGTGAGCCGGGTCTGGACATTAGGACGAGGTGCTGCAAAGGCAGGTGGAATGGTTTCAGCAGCCAACTGACGTGGAGGACATAAGGTCTACCGGGGTGCGGGGCCCAGGGTAGACTCTCATCTGAGTCAGACGTGTGGGAACCGAGTCTCACCCTCTAGAATCCCTGGGTGGAAGATGTTAGAGGAACATGTTGTCAGTGAAGGAGTTGGAAGGGCCCCTGCGGTAGTCATTGGTGCTGGTTGCTAAATACGTCTGATTCTCGCTGCTTTAAGGTCTGTGGTAGTGATTACTTCCTGGATCCTGAGAGCTGAATGGAGCCGTATGACTGGTTCCAGCCAATGAGTGACAAATGGCTCTTGTCAGTGTGATACTCTCCAGTGCTCTCCTTGAGATGGTGACTCTTCCGTCAGCCAGGGTCCCAGAATATTCCACGGACTCTACCCTTCTGCAGACTTGCCACAGACACGTAACAGGAACGAGAAAAGAAACTTACGTGATTTTTTTTTTTTTAAGTAATAGATCGAATAGATTTAATTTATAGTTGTACCATGCTCAACTTTTGTATTGCGGTAAAATATGGATAACATAAAATTGCCATTTGAACGATCTTTAAGTGCACAGTTCAGAGGCATTAAGTACATTCACATATTGTGCCACCATCACCCCCCTCCATCTCCAGGACTCTCCCCATCTTCCCAAACTGAAGCTCTGGACCCACAAACACTAACTCCCCACTCCTCCTCACCCAGCCACCCCGCCCCGCAGCCCCAACTTCCTGGCAACTACCATTCTGCTTTGTCTCTGTGACTTTCACCACTCTATGTGCCTCATGTAAGTAGAATCGCACAATTTTTTGTCCTTTGGTGTCTGACTTATTTCACTTAGCATAACGTCTTCGTGGCTTATCCATGTTGAACAGGTGTCAGAATTTCCTTCCTTCTTAAGGCTGCCTAATATTCCACTGTATGTAGGTGGTACATTTACTTATCTATTCGTGAACATCTTCACCTTTGGGCTATTGTAAACAAGGCTGCTATGAACGCTGGTGTACAAATGTCTAGAAGAGTCTCTTTCACAGAAGGGGAATTGCTGGGTCATATGGTAATTCTAGGTTTAATTCGTGTGAGGAACCATCACGCTGCTTTCCATAGAACTTTTGTGATTTTAAATCACCAAAAACTTGGGGTTGTTTGTTATCGCAGGATAACCTAGCATATCCTGACCGACACTGCCCCTCGCCCCAGATAATCTAGGATCAACCAGGGTTCTGCAGGCCACAATGGAACAGACAGAAGTGAGGGGTATAGGAGCCCAAAGGCTAACTCTATCTGAGCCAGACCCAGTGTGACATGGGGTGAGGACCAGTAGGGTTTGCCACAACTGATATGCCTCTTCTTGGGACCACCTGGAGGGTCCTTCTCATGCCGAAGACATCAGGGCCACACTCTGGAACCAACCCTGTAGCCACATGGTTGCTTCTCACTGGAACAAACCCCTTCTAACATAGCTAGGGCCTCTTGACCCCAGCAACACAGATATCCAAGGTCATGCACATCATGGGCTCCCAATGATTCCATCATAAATAGTTCTAATCAGCAGAAACTTATATTTGCCCTTCTTGATCCTGAGGATTTCAGCTTGTTAAGAGTAACTATAATGTGTTAAAAGTATGGTGTGGTGATCTCAGAGTCAGATGGACCAGGCTTTGAATCCTGATTCTGCGGCTTCCCGACTGCATGGCTTTGACTAAGCCTCAGTTTCTTCATTCGTAGAGTGAGGATAATAGAAACTACCACACAGAGTTGGCAAGGGCTAAGGGAAATGTGCCAAGTCTGGTGCCTTGTGTACAGGACACGCTCAGTAAACAGTCGCTATTTGGGGGCACTATTCTGTAAGCCTTTGAGGAGGGGAGAGGTATGGTGCCATCTTTCTAAACACGGTTTTCCCCTTTGCCAAGCTTTAGACTATTTGTGGATGCCCGCCTTGACGTGGAAAGCAAAGTGGCAAGGAGCTTGCAATGTGCACCTTCATTCAACCGATGTTTGTTGAGAACCTACTGGGTGCCAAGTGCTGGGCTACATATGTGGTTCCTATCCTCATGGAAGAAACAGTACAAGTTTCTAGAACTGGCCAGGTGGAGTCCATGCATACAGGGCCTGCCATCAGTGGCATGGGGGCGGGGGGACACTTGAGTGAGGCCAGGACAACTGTGTGGAGAGTGGCCTCTGACCTTGAGGCTGGGGAGTGGGGGAAGTGTAGAGGATCTGGAAGCATTACAGAGCTTCCAGAAGGAAAACCTCTTGGATGAAAGTTCAGCTCTGTGTCTCAAAGAGTGAGGTAACTATCTGTTCCTGTGCCCTCCGCGGGGTGAAGCTGGTGGGGGAGAAGGGAAAAGTAGGACTGGTTTCAGCAGCGAGGGCCTGAGTGCCCATTTTCAGTAGCCCCCACCCACAAGTGGGAGGGTGGGCGCCTCGGGAAGGGAGCACTCCATGTCCTGGGTGAGGGAACTCAGGGCACTGCCATGTAGCTGAAGTGCTAGGTGGAATGGGGGTGCACAGTGGAAGGGGCTGATGGAGGTACAGACAGAAGTGGAGAGCCAGTCTGGGGGGATTGGGGGCCCAGCACCAAGCCTTAGAGGTAGCGATGAACAGAGGGTGGCTGTGCTGATGGAAGTAGACGGAGATGCCCCAAGTCAGAAACCTGGAGCGGGAGAACTCTCTGGGAAATGAGAACAACCCCCGCAGGGAAGGGGTGAGTAAGCGTGAGGGTGGAGTGTAGGTGTGCACAGAATCTTAGAGCTGGAAGGGATCTTCAATGTCATTTAGTTCAACCTCCCACCCCACGAAGTCTTTCAGTCTTCCACTGTCCAATTGAGGGCACTCAACTCTACTTGGACGCGTCAAGGTACGGGGAGCTCACTCCCTTTAAGGGGACTCATCCTATAGAGGTGCCCGAGCCTCTAGGACGGCCTGGATGGACCTGGCGCCCCGACCTTGGCCCTGTTGAGTGGGCTGGCCTCCACTCGGCGGCGGCACCTGGCGGGGGTGGCGGGTCGGGTGGGGATTGCTGTGCGGATGGGCCGGCGCTGCTGTCCCCAGCCCCAGTGCTGAGGCAGGCAGAGTGCAGTGGGCTCTGGTGGAGGTCGGGAGAACTGCAGGGTGAAGGCCGCCGGGGGCTCCACGGGCTGCTGGGGGGGAGGCACTGACACCGGCCCAGGGAGAGGAGGGGCCGCTGTCCCTGCGGCCAGTGCTGGATGCGGGGACCCAGCGCAGAGGCAGCGCCAGGTAGCGGGGCACCCCGCGGGGGGAGGGCTGCAGCAAGGCCCCCGGCGGAGTGGCTCGGAGAGCGGCGGAAGCTAGGTGCCCAGGCCCAGCGCAGGGTCGGGGCGCTGCGGGGTCTGGCCCTCCGTCTTGCAGCGTGCGGGGACTCCCGGCGGGGCCGCAGAGGCCGGGAAGTCGGGCCGAGGGCGCTAGGACCGGCCGCGCGCCCAGGCCGCTACCGCCGCGGCGCCCCGGGGCCCCCCAGTCGGCGCTGCCTC